>NW_023416311.1:6406517-7109017 GCF_014176215.1 Rousettus aegyptiacus
GTCTTCTTTCAAGATGGAAGTTGTTAAAGTATATGCTAAGTGAACCAAACGATCTATCAGCACTGTGGGAAAGAGAGCTGTTTTCAAAATATACTGCGGAGGACTTATGGTCTTGTGCTGGGTTCTCCCTTAGGAGGAACGAACATTTATTGAGTGCTGGCCTTGTACCAGGCATTGTGTGCTAAAGCTTTGAAGGTAATAGCCCATTCCATACTCAAAACAACCCTCCAACAGCCCGGCTCGTTCCTGCCTCAGGGCCTTTGCACTGGCTCTGCTTTCTGCCCACAGCACTCTGCTCCCACGCCCCTTCCCATTTGCAGCTTAGCCCCATTGCCACCTCATTGGAGAGGACTTCTGGTCTACCCACTGTTTCCCCTGTCCGCATTGTTTTATTCGTAACTTTTGTGTAATTGTCCTACTCATTATTTATGCCTCTTCGACTACAAAGTAAACTCCAGGAAAACAAATGCTTGGTATCGTCACAGCTGAACCCCCTACAGCAGGAACTGGCCTTGCTCATGGCAGCAGCTCCATAAATTTTTGTCAAGTGAATGAAAAAACCTGTGGAAGAAGAATCATTATTCTTGTTTTATGAAGGAGATTCGTGGAAGTTAAGAAACTCATCTAACATGATGACCGAGATTTACTTTAAAAATCTCTGGGAAAATATACAAAATTATAGGGGACAGCAGATGAAACAAAATAGGGAGAATATTGCAGCTGGGTGATCAAATACATGGATGTTCAGCATTCTATTCTCTTTATCTTCCTGTATGTTAGAAAATATCCATGCCGAAATTAAAAATTAAAGAACTTGTCTATGACATCCTAGTTAATAAACAGAAGAGCCGGGATTCAAACCTAGGTCTGCCTGACTCCATAGCCTGGATGCACATGGGTTGTCATCTGATGAATATCCAGCCTCCAGAAGGGTGGGAATCAGGACCACAGGAGGGACTTCAGTAGGTGGAATGAGTAAAGACATAGCTTCGCTATCTTCCCCGTCCTTCATGTACTCCATTTAGTTCAAAAGATCCAGAGAGAGAAGATGTGGTGGGTTTCTACCATGGCCTGGTTTTCCCTGGATCAGCTGTTTGACCCCAGTTCAATCAGCTGGGTGGGGTGGAGAGTATCTTAGGGCTCTCTCTCAGGACTTTAGTGGGGCAGGTTCTCTAAGAAGGCCATGCTTGGTAAGTCGGGTGGGGGCAGGGTTGCGTTTGTTTTATTCACCCCTGTTTATCTCCAGTGCCTAGAAATTACAGTGTGTTCAACAGATGTTTATTGAATGAACAAGTACATGCGTGCATGACTGAATCTTTAGCCCAAGTTCCAGAGGAAGGCTGGTGGAACCCATTAGCAGATTTTGAGTTTTGAGAGAACTTGGTTAATTCCTGCTCATGTGAGACTTTAACCCTCTTCTATAAAGCCTGAGCCACCAACCCTCTTGTTTCTGAAACCAAAACGTTCTTTTCCATAGTTGGGCAGGCTAGCTCTTCCATCTGAAGATCTGTGACTGTAATGGTTTTGGTCCATGGGTTCGTAAATCATAGGGTAAATACGAGTTAGGGGAGGGGATCCACCCTGGATCAGCTAAACACAGTTGTAGGGTCCGTGCAGTAGCCCGAATTGACTTTATGTAGTTTTAGATCAAGAGCTCTGGATTTCTCTTGAAGCGTTTATTCAGTGTTATAGGTGAGTCCCTGACATGCCAATGTTGCTCACTCCCCATGCCTGATATGTCTTTGAGATAAGGCAGTGAGAGAGTGGGGGACATGGGCTTGCGAGCAGGCATCACTGGACTGGATATCTGCTCTGTCGCCCATTAGTTGTGTAATCTCGGAGAAACTAATTTAATTCTCTGAACCTCAGTTTCCCATTCTATAAAGGGAGCAAAATAACATTTCTCTTTTAAGATTGTTGTGAGGATTCGATGAATGAACACACAGAAAGAACTTAGCATAATGCCTGGCAACTCAAGTGTTGGTGGTTACTATTATTATTTGTGCAATGAGTGAATGTCGGTGCTAACGTGGTACGTTCACCAGGGAACAGTGATACACATCACCATGAATTCGGTGTGCAGTTGTCTTCAGAGTGAAAATGTTTCCCCTCTGTGTGCCAGCCGATAACACAATTTGTGTGTGTGTGTGTGGTGTGTGCATTTGTTACTACTAATGTTTTTGATGCAAATGAGATCTGAAGAAACTGTCAATTCCTTCCCAAGGAAATAGCTCTAATGGAGCAGCTGTCTCATTTTTAGCCATTTGTTCCTGTCTTCTGTTTTTCTTTTATTCCCATTTTAAAACACACGAGCTTTTGTTCTGCTAGGAATATCGATTTTAATATTTTATTTACCCTGGCAGAACAGGCCATTAGGAATCTGAATGGCCCCAAACATGTCTTGTATTTTTGCACAGAAAATGAGATTGTGTGTATGTGTGTGTACACATGCAAGCAACAGAAACAGAGCCCTTAAAAGAAAAAAAAAATCACCCCTTTTTGTAAGTCATCTCCTGGGCTCTTTTCAAAAATTGCTGCTAATGCTGGCCACATGGCATCGCCTAATTAGATTTGTGTTGCCTTTACAAAGTGCTTCCAACCAGCTGTAGGATTATTTGTAAAGAAAGCCTGTGCTCATCACAGTGTCTGGTTTAGTTTTAAAGATGCCAAGTTCTGTTCCTTCCATACTAAGGAAAGCTTATCCTTGGACATGGTTTTTTTGGGGGGAAGAGCATTTCTATTTATATATTATAATTAAGTGACGCAACATGCCTACAATGAGATCAACGCAGTGTGGATTAAAAAAAGAGTGAGAAAAAGGACAGAGTAACACTTGTTTTGCACCTACAATGCGCATGCATTTTACTTCTCACAACAACTCCACGAAATAATCGAAATAAGTATTTGCCCTCACAGGTTATAGATGAGGAAACTGTGGCTCAGAGAGTTTAAGTAATTTGCCCAGGCCATAGAGATACTTGGTAAGAAGTTCATGAAACCATGTCTGTCTGGCTTTAAACGTTATACTCTATTCATGATCTTTCTCGTGCCTTTCCCAAGAACCTACACTGGGTGATGTACCAGCTTACATTTCTTCTTATTATTTATTGATTTCCAGTAAAAACCACTGTATTCGATTACACTCATCTTTGAAAATAGACCAACTGAGATAAAGCCACCATTTCTGTCCTGGAAGACTCAGATTTTAGATAATGGTTTGCTTTCTTGTCATTAATATTTCCATTTAATCTATCAGCCTTCACCTGACATTTTGTAAAATCCTGCCCTGTGTCAGGCAATGTGCTAGGACTTGGTGGTATGTGGATGAATGAGACAAAATAGGAAATATCCTCTTAGGCTTATGATAGGTGTGGTGGAGGGAGAATAGACAGGTAATGGCACAGCGGCAGGATAAGAACAAGCACAGGATGCTTTGGGAGCATGCAGGAGGCTTCCTCGAAACACCTGAGGCTGAAGAAAAGGGACGATTTTCCCATTGGGACAGATTTTCCTAAGAATTTGACATTTTGGTCTGGAAAATAGATACGCTCCAACAACTTTCCAAGAATCCGGGTGAAGGAAAGCAGGACATGTTCATGTTTCTTCCACCTCCCCACCAAAAAAAAAAAAAAAAAAAAAAAGAAAAGAAAATAGGAAAAAGAAGTAATAAAGCAATAGCAACACAAGCAAAAGTGGAGAGAGTGAGAGAAATCTATTTCCTGACTTTTTCTAATGTTTGATTGAGAGGAGAACTGTCAGTCTTAGAATATAGCTCTCTCTTGCAGGAGAGATTAGTTTCGTACATATTGTATAAAGGGAGAAGAGAAATTTGTTTGGTTAGGGTGACACTGCTTCTGGTAGGAAAATAAAAATTCTGTGTCTGACCTGGGAAAATCAAAACCTCAGGACCTGCTATTGTAGGTTGATTATAGTTTCTTTCCAAAGAATACCTTCAATTCTGTTAGCTTGTCACCCTTCAAGATTATCATTGAGCATTTTCTTCTTTTAAAAAATAACAGCCAATATAAAATCAAGCAACATAGTTTTAACACCATAATACACATATTAAAATAATTTCCAATAATGTTTTAGAAAACCGCTTTAAAAAATTCCAATAAGAATGCTCCATAAAGTTAATTACAAGTTGAAAAGGAAATCCCATCACATTAGTCTGAGAATGCAATTAATGGAACTAAGTGTAATCATAATCTGAATATTTCATTACATGGAGACTTAAACTCATTAATTCAGGTGTTAGGCCTGGAGTTACGCTTGCACAAAGGCTGCCACGCTCAAAGCAGAGTTTGTTGCATTTTACTTGTGTAAATCCAGCCCTTCTTCCACAGAGATAGACCTGTTACTCAGAGATCTGTCCATGGTCTTGAATCACGCCGTAGGTATAGTTATTCAGTTCAAACCACCGGTGAGAAAAGTTTATCTCATAGAATTTCGGAGCTGGCTCTTGGTTCTCCACCTTTTTGCTTTCAGAATTGATTAAAATTTTTTTTAAAAGTCGAAGGACTTGGGGATGAACACAGTGTACTAGCTTTCAGTTTTGCCAAGAAAGGAAATTATGTAAAAAGTAACTACTAAATACGATTGCTGCCATAGCATAGATGGTACGGGCATTTTAACACCAAACATTTAGGTAAGAAATAGTTCTCAAAATAAAATACAATTCCTAAATGAAATGACGCTAACATTGTGAAAAACTCATTCCACCATTCTTTTTGTTTATTTTCATTTTTGCCTCCACTCAGCTGAAAATGAGAACGTGGATTTGCATTTTTGATAATCACTGATCATTCCTTAATGGTGTGGTCATCGAATGAATATTTATTGAGCGTCTACTATGTCCTAGGCACTGGGGCTTGGTGCTAGGAATATAGAGGTTGATAATACATGTATGTGTGTATATGTGTGTGTATATATGTCATAGGAATATAACGTGTATGTATGTATATGTGACTTCATAGAGGTTATAGCCAGCTCATTCTCTGCATTGTTACAAATAATGAAACTGAGGCCCAGGAAAAATGTATGATTTTCTTAAAACTACACATCCATGAAACTTGTCAGGTTGATACTGTTTCAGAAATATTATTGACTATTTAGGACGCAGTTACTGATCACAAATACAGGTGGGCTGGGCAGTTCTCTGAGACGGACCTAAGGGTGAGAAAGGAGGGATAGACTTCCTAGCTGTCGGTGCAGCACTGCTTTGGTCCGATGCCTCGCCGAGTGTTCAAAGGAAGCCCTTTGAAATATTTAGATATTCTTGCCATTTTAACAAAATATTGAATTTCCGAAAGCCCATGAATTGGAAGTTGTGCGAGGGAAGCGTGTGGTTTTTGACTTCCTTCACCGAGTAGTGCCAAGGGATGGAGGAAGCTCCTCATTCTTCAGAGGCATTATTTTACAACATCTAGTGCACATATTCAATGTCAAAGACGGTCGTCTTGAAATACTTCGATAATGGCTAACAACGACATTGTATAAGCATGATTAAACAGTGTTCCCTATAAAAATTTTGGTTCTGCTCATCGGCTTGGAGATGGCTAGGTTCAGATCCTGGTACTACTTCTTTAAAACATGTATTATTATTTTAATCACATACTTTACATATTATTATTTTAATTATATACATACATATAATTATAAAAATCTCCACATAATATGATACGGAAAATCTCCTGTCATTGGAAATGACTGCTTTATAGCTACAGACATGAACTCCAGTCATATAATTATTAATTCCGTGTAAGCTAAATATTTTACCTATTTCAACATGAACTAGGTCTGTCACTTTGCTGTTGAAATTTGCAGAGAAAAGTCACTTACTGCGAGGGTTGCTAGAAGCTGAGATGCACACTTGAAGCTGTTGGACTCCATCTTGCCATCATAAGAGAAGAACCTGCCCTGAAATAAAGACATTGCAGAGAAAGGCAGGTGGAGGGGTGGAGAGTGTGAGCTTAGCTCCAATGGCATTGTTTGAGTTTCTGGATCCAGCCATATCTGAAGCCACAGGCTTTTCAGGGACATAAGGGAACGAATTTCTTTCAAACTTAATCTGTTCAAGTTGGCCTTCTGTCACTTGCAATGGAAAGAATGCTAATTTCTATCACCAAAAGCTACCATTTAGAAATTATCTGCAGTTTTCAAAGCATGTGTCTCATTTAAATCTTATAAAAATCACCTGGGGCTATATATAGCCTCTTATCCAAGAATACCCAGCTCTATCTAAAAATGTGCTGACCCTTGCGATTTTATTCTTCTAAGTCATGAGCTCTTCGAAGTTTAGACTTGTGCCATTTTTTGCGTGTGTGTGTCTTTCAATTCCCAGCATTTAGACATGAGTAGACAGTGGGCAACTAATACACATTGGGTAAATAAACTAATGAATCCCTGCCACTTCACTAGTCGTGACTGGTCTCAGCTAACATAGCTAGTTTGGTGGAATACCAAGGACTAGAACTTTAGTGTCGAAGTGCCAGGTGTAGTGAGTGCTCTTGCTTCTCACCTTGCATTTGGGCATGGGGCGATTTGGGCACTTGCGTCTTCACCTGAACTTCGTCACAACAGTCTTTCCATCACTTCGTTATGTCACGCGCTTAAAATCATTCAGTCGAGCTTTCCATTGCTCATTTCCATTGCAATAATAATAATAATAAAAAAATTAAACTCCTCACATGCCTACAAGGTCCTACATCACCTGCCTGAGCTCTTCCCCTTCTAACTCTTCATCTCACTCGACCACAAAGAGTTCTCTTTTCTCTTATTTGAACATGCCAAGATGGCTTCCATCTTAGGGGCTTAAATTTTGCTCATCCTGCTGCCTATAACGCCCTTCCCCAGATCTTCGCAATATATACTCCTTCCCATCATTTTGGTCTTGGCTAACCTGTTATCTCTTTGGGAAAGCCTTCCCTTTAGAAAGTAGTCACCCTATATAACGCATCTCACCATCACCCTCCTCTATTATATCATCATCTTATTTTCATCGTAGCTCATATCGGTACCTAAAATCACCTTGTTTACTTGTTTCTTTGATATCATCCTCACCAAAACGTCCGCTCTATAAGACCAGGGACCTTGTCTGCCTTCTTCAGGGCCTAGCACAGTGCCTGGGGCATAATAGGTGCTCTATAACAGTTCGTTGAATGAATGCCGTCAAAATACCATAGCGGGCACATTTTCTCAAGTAATGGCTACTATTACTTTTCCCTTGTCAATTCATTGGGTTTTTATTTCTTGTGGACTAAACTTTCAGTGTTGTTGTCAGAGTTTGGCAAATGCCGAATCATGCGCCAAGAGAAGTGACGTACATTTAAAAGATTATGGACAAACATTTCAGCACCACCTGAAAATTGTGAAATGTTACACAGAGTCGATGTTTTCAAAGTCCGGTCCCCTAATTTAATCACAGTTGATTCCCCCCCCCCCCATAGCATTTCCCCCCATTTCATTTCTTTCAGCTTCTTAGTATCACAGATTGCCTCGGAAGGTCCCTATCCATTCTGACTCTCAATTTCACTGGCATGAGGAGGGAATTGGATGTGTTTAATATTTATGATGGGACTGTTGTGTTCATATGGATAATAATAAAAAAAAACCTTAACTCTCGTGATGCAAAGTAACCTTAATAATCCCCTGCTTATCTTCACAATATTGATCTTAATGTATTGCCGAGCAGGCTATTAAATCTCCAACAGCTGTGTTCCACATTTAATTATTATATTTAAAAGGAAGTCTTAAAACCTGGAGGGAAGAGGTGGTGACTGAAAAGAGAAAAAAAAAACACACACACACACACACACAACAGATACACAGATCCATTTCATGTCCTGTAAATTGGGTGATCATCCAATGACAAGCCCTAAGCCCAGGCTTATCTGTGGTTAAGATCAAGTATTTTACCTACCCTCTGACTCTGAACCCCGGAATGCCCCAAATATGCCATGGGATCTTATCATCCTCATCCTTGGAGCAAAATCAGGTCAAGCTAAGAAAAGCACTTAAGAACAAAAGTTGCAGTCTCTGGATTTTTAATCACGAAGGCTCTGAGCATCCCCTGCCTCCCAGGATACTTTTTAGGAAAAGTACGAGAGGGAAATGGGTTATATCATTCCGTGGATGGAGGGGATAGAGGGAGATTTTGTTCTTGGTTACCTTTTCCTGGTTTTTGATCTGTACGTCCCGTTGCAGTTCCTTCGGCAAGGTTTTCGTTCACGGCAGCCCATTTTATCAAGCAGTCACTGTACGTGAAACACTCTTATGAGGCTCGCTTGCGGTAACAGTAACACCACCAAGAATTAGCTTTTACTGAATACATGCTGTGTGCCAGGTGCTTCCAATATATCATCTCATTTAATTCTCTTTACGGCCCTGCAAAGTGGGTAGGATCATCTATATCTGACATAGCAAATAGGCGCAGGGTCTCTCCATCCAATACCTGGGTTCAAAGACAGCACGGCCCGACTCCAGAGCCTGGGCTCTTTCTTTCACCCAGAAGCAGGCACACAGGGCTCCTTTCAGGTCCTGTCACTGGTGATTGCTGGCGGCTGCCTGAAGCGAAGTTCCGAAAGGGATTTTGAGGCCCTATGCAAGCGCTCAGTGGGCGTGAGTGCCGAGATTGATTAGCCATGTCTGCCGTGAGAGAGGTTAGAGGAAAACGCCCTGTATTTATTTACACCCCTGTTTGTTTTCTTAAGTTTTAAAATATTTCAGTTACAGTTGGCATACAATATTATATTAGTTTCAGGTATACATCCTAGTGATTAGACATTTATAGAACTTATGAAGTGATTACCCTGGTAAATTTAGTCTCCATCTGACACCACACATAGTTATTACAATATTATTGACTAGATTCCCTACTTCACATCCCCATGACTGTTTTAATAACTGGCAATTTGTTCTTCTTCATCCCTTCCCCTTTGCCACCCATGCCCCGACCCCCTCGCATCTGGCAGCCTTCGATTTGTTCTCTGTAACTATGAGTTTGTTTCTGTTTTGTTTGTTCATTGATTTTGTTTTTAAGACCATGTATAAGTGAAATCATATATTTGTCTTTCTCTGTCTGACTTACTTCGCTTAGCACAGTACCCTCTAGGTCCATCCATGTTGTTGCAGATGGCAAGGTTTCCTTCTTCTTTATGGCTGAGTAAAATTCTGCCTCTTCTTTATCCAAGAACGAACATAGGGGTTTACATCCCCAGTGAGCTACCTATATGATGAGAGTCCCTCAAAAGTCTTACGCTTTTGTAAATGAGGGAAGATAAATGTAACAGAAATTCGGGGAATGTAAAGCAAATTGATAGATTGGAGCGGCCTCAAGTACGTAGTACCTAGCATATGGTGTTTGCATGCATAGTAGGTGATTAGCATATCTTTGTTTAATGAATAAATGAATACATGAATGGATAGTTTGAGGCATATGATAACCTGTTGTTCTCCTAAGTTCTCTAAGCTATTTATGTGTATCAAGTTAGATCTGAACTGCATTTCTTTGTTTCCTATCGAAATGCCTGCCCAGTACTGTATTTTAATAGTATATCCTTGATTATGAAAAAAAAAAAATTATGGTTGATATGACGAAGGACAACATAAAGAATGCATATGTATTTCTGTGAATCTCCTGTTGAAAATGGGACACATCATGTTCAATATCCTTTATACAGGGAGCGACTTCTGTATTACATGCATATTTAATACATCTTATTCTTGTATTATCTAGTTAGGCGCTGCACTAGTGGAGCGAAAAATAAGCCAGGTCTCTGACCTCCAGAGTCTGCATTTGAGTGGGGGAAGACCGTTCACATTTCCAATAGATAAAGGTTTAAAGTTTAAGAGTTATTCCCTGTGATAAGTATGGCAGGAAACAGTTGAGGGGACGGGGTAAAGAATAACAAGGCCGTGGTCACTGAGAGAGTCAAGGTGACAATCAAGGTGAGAGCCAGTGATGAATGGGAAAGAACCATTCACCTGAAGAGTTAGGGAGAGTGGCTTTCTAGGCTGAAAAACGATGTGCAAAGGCCCCAAGGTTGGAAAACACTTCATCACGTTTGTGAAAATAAAGGGGCTGCTAGGGTCTGGTGAGGGAGAGATAGAGGTTATATAAATAAATGGAGAAATGCTATTCCGAAATAGGAACAAAGTGAGATACTAATTATAGACTATAGCTATGTTTCCTGAGCACCTACTATGTGCTAGGTACTATGTTAAGTGCTTTACATCTATTGCATTGTGTCTCAGTGGTTGATCTGTCTCTCCAACAGTGCTTCTCCTTGGGCGTTCTACAAAACACCAGTCTTTTGAGAAGTTCTGTAAGATTCGGGTTCCTTGGCCAAAAATATTTGGGACTATCTACATGCCCTCTCCACCTTTTGGAGATTTTCAATACATATTAGTAAATTAAAGGCTGAGAGTAAAATGCAGTAAATCCATTGAGAATGGTGTTCACGTCAGTGTTTTTCAAACCAATGAACTACCTATGTAACATCCTTTTGTGTAACGATTATTGATATACCGAGGAAATAATATTCTGGAGAGCTGACTTTGAAGAATGCTGCTGGATTAATGGCTCTACTTATCATCTTCTTTGGTGGCAAACTCATTAAGTCCCAAGGCAATCCATTCTGCTTTCAGGCAGACCTCATTGATAGGGAATTTGCTTTATGCCTGTTCCAAAGTTATCAGCCAAGCCCCTTGGAACAGCCTAACAAAGGAAGTGGAGACCAAAGCTATTAATACTTTTCTTCCCTCCCCTCTTTCCACCCTAGTCCCCGTTATCCTTCAAGGAGGCTCGGGGTAAATACACCGTATCACGGTGTTTTGGGTACAAGCAAGAGAAATCAGTGCTGTGCGACTTATGCAAAAAGGGAACTCTTTTGAAGAATATGTGTTGGTTCATAGAACTGGAAGAAAATCTGCAGGACAAAGCTTGGGGTGGTCGGAACCTGTGCATCTCCAACCGGGGCTGGTGGCAGGAGCTAATCCATGGTCTCAGAGAAGCGTCCCCTGCTGATATGAATCATTGTAACCATTTTTCTCTCTTTGTGCCCACTGCACTGAAGTTTAAGAGACTAGGGCAGAGTCTGATGGACTCACATTGAGTCACATGTGACCCCGGGCTAAGAAGGGCAGACACCTTGATTGACAGTCTCACCAAGATCGCATAGAGTGAGGAAGAGGGAAGTCTTCAAAATGAGATTGAGATGCCGGTTGGGAGTAGTAGGGAGTGGATGCTGACTATTCAAAAAGAGAAGCAAACAAATCTCAAAGGTCCAGACAAATCCCGTCTACCACCCGATCTCTCTTCCGGGCGCTCCGCCATCTGTCCAAGTCCCTCCCAGACCACTCGGTTCTGTCAGCATCTGGATGCTGCCTTGGCCCATCCTCCCTGCATGGTTTCCCTTCCCTGTGCCTTAGCTCTCGTGGTGCTCCTTACCTGTGGCAGTGTGTTGGTCTTGCGTCTCTAACCGGGCCTAATAATGAAACCCGTAGAACGTCACCGGCAAAAACAAGTGGCCACGGGAAGATCGTTAGTGGGGGAAGGACGCCAAGGAATTAGAAGGGAGGCACGAGGTCCAGGCTGCCTCGAGGGGAGGGTGGTGTGGTTGGGAAGGAAAAATAGGTGAGCGGAACCATCTGGACGTCAACACTGGCAGAAGGCTGCTAAGGCGGTGGGACTAGTCTTGCTGAGGCAGAAGGGCTTTCGCTGGGAGTAGGGAGTGACGATGCTGACCGAAGCCTGGAAGGCCTCGGAGTCCGGGTTCGGGGATTTAGAGCCGAGCCTCTGTGAGTTCTGGAATAGACGTGCTGCCTTCCATCACCTCTCTTGACTAACAGGTGTCTTGCTGGGATGTTGGGATGATGGACCAGAAAGGCCTTCGAAACAATTTGGGGAAGCTCTCCAGCATTCTCAAAACCCAGCTGCCACTACCTTAACCATGAAGTCCTTGTTCCAACCCTTCACCAGAGCTTTTTGAGGGTTGCTAGGAAACCAGGGATGCTTGAGCAGTTGGGATCTGATTATAATAATCCTCTAAGTCTCCGTGGTTGGAGGAGGAGCCAGGTCAGTCCCATGCCATATTCTCTTGCCTTACTGTGGAGTATACGGTGAGGCATAAGTGCCCTTGGGGTCTGCGAATCCAAAGCCGCGATCTCAGGTCATACATAGATGGGGAGAAGTGGAGGGGAGAGGGGGCGTGAGCGGGAGAGCAACTTAAATAATGTAAGTATTTCTGTTCACCATGCCACACAACGAGCATATGCTGAAAGTGAGACGGGAGACATGACTCTGCTTTTGCCTCAGACAGACTCACTTCCCACGAGCTTCTCCTGAGTGTGATTCTAGCATTTAAAGATATGCATTTTTTCAGAGAACTTGGCCCCTAACCACAAGCCAGTTACTTCATCTGGTGCTCAACCAGAGGAGCAGCCATGATGGGTAATTTTGGCTACACGTGGTTTTGGCCACTGCCTCTGGCCTCAGATCTTCGCACCAGACAGGGCTGCAATGTAAAATCCCTAACTTGGTGCCCATGGATAATGCCGTGTAACTGCCTGTTCTCTGACTTGCCCACCCCTTGGCACCGTGTGGGCTGGACGGGGGTAGCGAGGCTGATTTATTTGTTCCTTACCCCAGTGATGTTTCTTCTGAGGTCACGGTTATAACCTGGAGCAGAAAATACCCCCAGGTAGCCTCCTACAATTAGGTGGTCCTCCCACGAACCACAGCCACACAAGTCTGTGTTGTGCAAGCTCGCCGCTGCTGTAGCATTGTCTATTTATTATTTAATCTTAATTTTTTATTTTTTAGATGTTTGTGGAGCTGGAGGTTCTCTGAGAAGGACAGCTTACCCAGGCCTCTGGGCAGTGTCTTTAACATTTACATATAGTACATCTTCCCCCCTCCCCCCCGCCCCCAAATGGATTTATCTATCTGGAAAAGTCAATATGTATGTGGTAGGGAAAAAAAATCAAGCGCTGCAAAAGGGCGTAAGCAGTAGGTGTCCTCTACCCTCAAGCCCCCTATTTTCCTCCTCAAATGCAACCACTGTCAAAAGTTAGTCTATGTATTTATTAAATGGTTAGTCTGTGTATTTATTAACATTTATAAATACTTTTCCACCTTTCTGATTTTATCGAATAGGAGATTATTAGTCTGTGCAGGCTGCCACAACCAAATACTACTGCAGGCTGAGTGGTTTAAACAAAAAATTTATTTTCTCACACTTCTGGAAGCTGGGAAGTCCAAGGTCAAGGTGCTGGTTGATTTGGTTCCGAGTGAGAAGTCTCATCTCGGCTTGCAGACAGCCACCTTCTCACTGTGGCAGAGAGAGCCAGGGCTGGTGTCTCTTCCTCTTCTTAAAGGGGCACCTATGTTCACTGAAACATTATTTGCAATAGCCAAGACATGGAAACAGCCTGAGTGTCCATTGTCAGATGATCGGATAAAGAAAATGCGATATACACTGACAATGGAATACCACTCAGCCACGCAAAAGATGAAATCTTACCATTTGCTACGACCAGGATGGATCTCGAGAGTATTATGCTGTGCGGAATAAGTCAGACAAAAAAAAAGGACAAAAACTGTATGCTTTCACTCATATGTGGAATATAACCCAAAATGTGACAAATTATCAAAACAAACAAAAACAAACTCATAGGTCCAGACAACAGAATGGTGGTTACCAGAGGGAAAGGGGGTTGGGGGTGGGCGAAGTGGGTAAAGGGGGCTAAATAACGTAGTGACAAAAGGGAACTAGACTCCTAGATTCCTGGTGGTGCGCACGCAATAGGGTACACAGAGGTCGGATTATCATCTTGTACACCTGAACATTATATAGTAGTATTAGCCCATGTTACCCCAATAAACTTAATTTTAAAAAGGGCGCTAGCCCTATCAGTGAGGGCTCCATCCTTAACCTTAGGGCCTCCTTTAACCTTCATCACCTCCTCCCAAGCCTTAGCTCCAAATGCAGCCGCCTTGGGGTTATGGCTTTCACATGTGAATTTGGGAGGAGGGTGGACAAAAACATTCAGTTTAAAACAGTGGCTGTTAGAGATGGTTCCCTATTGGTACAGTTACACAGAGATCCATCTTTTGCTCACCCTGGAGGCTGTGAACGGAGCCTGGAGGATCGGTAGCAGAAGCGATCTTAGCAGATGAGGAGTAGAGGACACAGTGGGGTGGAGGAGGTCTAACCATTGTGCACTGCAGGGGCTTCCAGAGATCTCAGCAGCTGGGCCCCATTCACTCCTGGATGAAGTGATGTCACCCTCGTAGTGTGGATAGTGATCCTTCGTGATGTCATAGCTCCCCTCAGGGGTTAGTGAGAGGGGAGACCATCAGGGTCAGGCGTTGGCGCCCCTCCCAGCAAGCCCGTCCCAATATGAATATTTTGGGGTGAGTCAGGTCTTACTTAGTCTTCCAGGAATTCTCCTGAGGAGATCGAGACCATAGTGAGGCTATCAGCTTCCTCCTGCAGCTCTCTCCTGGAACACCCTTCTCCTTCCTCGCTCGACAAATCTTGCACTTCCCGTGAATGTCAAGGCCAAGTTCAGCTCCTTTTAATTAACCTGTCCTGTCCCTCAACTCCGTGGCTCTTTCTCAGAGCCTCGCTCCTGTCTCATCTCTCCAAGGCAGCTTCCCCGTATCGATTCCCAGGCACTGGGAATTCTGCCTTTTGGTTTAGACTGCTTTGTTGCCGTTGATTTTGATCCTCGTGGTTTAATTTAACTTTTGTAGGAGTATCTGGTTTTCTTTTTTTTCTTTCTTAAACTGAAACCAAAATCTCTTTGAGAGCAATAAACAAACATTTCAAAGTGTTCCCCATCATGTCTAGTGTGTACCATACTCTCAGTAAGCACTGGGGTGATAATCGCTGAATTAATACATTCAGATGATGTTTTGGGGGCAGGATTCAAGAGCGAGTGCCATAAAGAAGTAGTTTCTTTTGAATGCCCCTGATTGTTCCATAATTCCCCCTGCCACCACCAAGAGGTTTATCGTTGGTGGAATCCTCGTCTCGTATTGGTCTTTTCATTAGACTTTGGACGGGATCCTCTGATCAACTAAGAACTCTCATTTCGTGAGCATCTACCGCAGATCTCACTGACTATTAAAATCAACCCCATGGAAAACAGAGGCTCACGGAGGTTGTCAACTTGTCCAGATGGCTGAATTGGGATTCGGATTCCTACATCTGTCTGGCTTGTGTTTCTCCCACTTTGTCAAGTTTTCTAGACCTTGCCCCTCCTTCTCTGCTTCTGTTTGCCCTTATTGTAATATTCAGTGAACCATTCTCTGTAGGTGCTTGTTGGTGTAAGTTCCCATTGCTGAGCCACATTCTCTTAGGGCAGAGATGCAGAGCAAGCAAGTCTGGGGTTTGGACTGGCATATTGGGATATATGACCACTTAACAGCCTTACCCCCCTTCCACGTAATTCTGATATAGATGGTCCTGGAGCCATATTTTGAGAAATACTGCCATAAGGTTTCTAATTATCCAGCCAGCTAATTCTCATTCTAGTGTAGAAGGTAGATAATTATAGGTTGACTCCTTCCATGTATCATATTTTAATGCTGTGACTGACATGGGACCTGGTGAGAAGGATGACATTTTTGGTTGGAACTCAAAGGGGCAAGGCTTTCTCTGCTCACTTGTGGTTTCATGATGTCTACTTTCCAGGATCTGAGGCAGACCCCAGGGGTCCTTTAAACCTGGGTTCAGATTCATGGATTCTACCTCTTACTAACGGTGTGTGACTTGAGGCAACGTACGCGACCTCTTTTCTCCTAGGAAATGGCAGTGTTTTATGTTCCTTGGGTCATTATGAAGATGAAATGGAAAAAATGCATCCAAAACTCTTGTCAGAGTTCCAAGGGTAGTGAAAACAAACAAGCAAACTCATCAGTCAAACCCGTCTTCCCTAGTGTGTCACAGTTATTAATACTTCGCTATCGACCTGCCTCTGTCCATGGTGCTGAAGTGAGACATCTGGTTAGAATGCGCCTCAGCAAAGCATCACCATTCCAAAACAAGTTTGGGGGTACAGTGGCATTTTTTTTTTTTTTTTGCTTTGTAAGGACAGGGAGCCTGGAACAATCTGTTACTTGGGCTGGAGCCATATGAGATCCTCAGTGCAGTGACAGCCTGATGGTAACGTGAGATCCCAACAGCTTGAATTAATCATGGATGCAGAAGGTGAAGAATAGGGAAGTTCTCGAGGACAGCCTCCGACACCTGCAGCCACCTCAGTGCCATCCTTCTCAAGGATAAAGGGCAGGAGCTTCTAATTCTTTTGCACTTTCCTCTTCGGTAGGAATCTTCAGAAATTGGTACAGATGAGCTTATTTCTGAGAAGAAAGGGCACAAACGGCTGAGCACTCATAACAGTTAAAATGTTTTGGAAGCAGTTCCAGGAATGTTCATGTGCATACTCAGAACACATGGTCTCCTTCTCGGTCCTGCAGAATCAGCCTGACCAGCCACGTAAGTTTGAGCCATCGGCATCCACAACAGGGTCCGTCAATAACAGCTTTATAAATCTCAGTGTTGAGTTTGCTGAAGGGTGTCGGTCTATGAGGACATCCTCCTCCATATCTCAGTATTTCCTTTACGAAGCCCATTGTTCTCTGAGAAGCCAGAGTTAGGAAAAAGCTTTGTTTTTCCTAAGGATGATGAATGTTCTCCTTGCACATATAATGAGAACCATACAACTGACCAGCTTTGCCTTTTTATACTTTGTTTACCTAGAATCACACAGCCAATTTCAAACCTGCGTTGACCATCATCTCCTGCTTTTTGATTTCTGTTTCCCTCTCATCTTGGTATATACCTCGTACTATGTCAGGGCCTTTTACATTTCAATGACAAAAACCTAATGCAAACAAAAAGAGGAATTTAGTGGGCCACGCCACTGGCCTTCAGACACAGCTAGGTCTTAACAGATGTTCTTGGGATTCTGACTACCTCTCCATCTTTAGATATTGTGTGCTTCTCTTGGTTTAATTTTCAGACGGTCTCTTTCCCTGGGGTGGCAATATGGCTGCTGGCAGCCCTAATCCAGCATTGTCCCTAGCAGTCCAGACTCCAGAGAGGTAGAGCACTATTACCCTACAACTTTGGAAAAAACCTTGAAGAGGTTGGTGATGGGTCTGACAGGTCACATGACCATCCCTGGACTAATCATTTTGATCAAGAGAAGTGGTGCTCTGATTGGTCAGCCAGGGATTATATGTCCACTATTGGATGTGGGTGGAGTCAACTCCAAATCTCATAAACTGGACAGGATCACTATGGAACAGGGAGTGTGTGTGTGTGTGTGTGTGTGTGTGTGTGTGAGAGAGAGAGAGAGAGAGAGAGAGAGAGTGTGTGTTTGTGTGTGTGTGTGTGTGTTTGTGTGCACACATGGCAGATTGGAGGGGAGTTCTTCAGAGAAGAGATACCAAACAACCACCACAACAAAAAAAACACCTTACACACCTCTTATTCAAATTTACATTGTCCTTGTTTCTGAGGTAGGGTTGTTTATTTATATTTTACTTCGCTGCTTCAAACCCTTTGTGAAATGAGGCAGAATAAATAAATAATAAGATGTGTAAACCGAGTGAATATTAGACACATCAACGCATCACTCCTTGCGAAGAGAGGGCGGGATTGATCCGCAGCAGCAGCCGACTCAGCACCAGGTCGAGCTCTAGAATGTACTGCAGGTAGAAGACTTGCCTCTGGTTGCCCACGGTGTATGGCCAAGGTCTCCATTCTGTCCTGGGCGTGCTGCTTAAAAAAAAAAAAAAAGTGACCTTGCCTTCGTCTGTAAATGTTGATGATTGGCTTGAATAAGTACTTTACAGACTGACCACATAAGCTAAAAGGCAGACCCCTAGCTCAGGGTTCACATTTTGAAATTCTTGGTTTATGTGTTTTTTGCCATTCCGTCTTCTTCTTCTTTTATGACAGGGTTTCTCAGCCTTGACACTTTTGACATCTTGGGCCAGATAATTCTGTGCTGGGGGTGGGGGACTGTCCTGTGCCTACTAGAATGTTTAGCATCCATGGCCTCTGTCTTCACATACCAGTGGCATATCACCCCCAACCCCCTAACCCCTGTTGCAACAACCAAAAATGTCTCCAGAGATTGCCAAATGTCCCTTGGGGGTGGTGGGGCAAAATCATCCTGCTTGAAAACCACAGTTCTATTAGAATATGGCTTCCGGGAGAATAGAGACCTTGTATGAGTTGATCCTTATTGAATTCCTCTATGTAGCACGTTACCTAGACCTTAGCAAATGCTGAATAAATCTTTGTCGACTAAATGAACTGGCCCACTTCGAACTTACTTGGAGGTGCTCCTGGATTCTAAGCAGCCAGATGTCTTCTCGCTGAGAGAACCGAAAGAAATAATTTTTGCAAAGTCTTAACATTCTTTCAGGGACAGGACAAGCACTCGATAAATGTTAGCTCCTGGCATTGCCATTATCATGATTATTTTCTTCCTGGAAGAGTGCTAAGATGACAGCTATGTGGTTATTTTATACTAAAAATTATTGCTGTGTCCTGAACCACTCTACAAAGAGGGACCGGACTGAAATAGCTGGAGAATGGAGAGCGGCAAAAAGCACAGAGAATCCCAAGGACTTTGGGGGCTAGTATTCTGTGAAATGGCTTGGCCATGGACTTTTCTTAGAGCCAGAGCGCTCAAGCTAGAAGGCTGCTTTTTGGAACATAAGTGCCCTTCGTGCCTAGCTATAGGTGTTTGGAAATGTATAGGAACTTTTTCTGCATCAGTGTGCCTGGCGAGGTACTTTGGTTTCAATTACCTAAAAGACAGGGATTTCAGGGAAAGTCACGTTTTTGGGGAGTGATCCCAGAAAACACTGTTAGATGAATGTAAGAAAGATAGGGACACCAGTAAGGGGGTGGCTTATCAGGCCACTTAACCACTGGGGCAACGGGAGCTCAGTCCCGCTGGGGGCTTGGAGAGAGAGTAGAACACATCCCAGAGTCATTGCAACTGAGGGGCAGAGGAGCTGGGGAATTGAGCCATCAAATCCTCCTTCAGCAGTGTTTGAGAGGGCTGCTTCCAGGGGCCTTCACGCTCTGGTACTTCTCTTTGCCTCGTGTGGGGACCAAGTGTGTTTTCTAGCCAGAGCACATTACCAGGCAGAGAGCTGCAGATGTTTGCAGCTGGCAGCGCTGGGTGCGGAGGTGCACACTGAAGGGATGCTGGTCGGGCACTTGCAGTGCCTGCTAAGTGACATTTGGTAGACGGGGTCCGTTGGACTAAGCGTCCTCCAGCAGAGAAGCAAAACCCTCACAAGGAAGAATTGACTCCACCCTGAGTGCCAGTAGACACCTCTTTGAGAAGATCATACATGAAAATGGCTATTTCTTTTCCCCTTTGGGTTTCTGGAAGAGAGAACGCTTTTTGGTTATTTCATTTTATTTATAAAAACAGTGACTTATTTTTTTTTCCCAGCTAGGAATGTAATAGGTACTCCTTGTAGAGAATATGAAAGGTACAAGACAAACAATCCCGAAAGGCACACAGGTTGGTTCGTTTCCTTTTTATTCTATCCAGAGGCAGTAGAAGTAGTGGTTATAAAAACAGAGTTGAAAGTCAGATAGTCCTAGATTCAAATCAAATTCCACCACATACTAGTTACGTGGCCTTGAACCAATTAGTTAGTTAACCTCTCTGAGCCGCAGTTTCCCCAACCGAAAAATGGGAAGAATGAGATTTCATATGATGGTTTTGAGAATTAAATGAGATCATGTGTGTAGTATACTTGACTTATAGTAAGCTCTCATCAGATATGGGATATATAAATCCATCTCCTTTAAAAAATGAGACTAATATTATTAGACGGTTATGGGAACACAGCCATGTCCACGTGTTCATATAGCATTTATGGCAATTTGTGCTCTAATGGCAGAGGTGTGTAGTTGTGACAGAGACCGCATGGCCTTCAAAGCCTAAAATATTTACTCTTCCCAGCAACTGGTCTAGGGGGTCAGAGAAGTGAGAGGAGTTTGGTATAATCCAGGGGGGCCCCATGGCAGAGGTCCCTTTTCTCTGAGACTTAATGGAAGGGCAAGGTTTGGGTGAGTGGTAAGGAATCAGGAAGACCTTCGAGGACTAGCAGGTGGAGGTGGGTACAGAGGAAGCAAAGGCACCTGGAGAAAGATGGAAGATGGTACCAAGGGGGCATGAGATGGTGACGAAACTTCTCTGCAAGCCCCGCATGGGTATCTGGGACAGTGGCTTGTTTGAGTGAAGAAATCCATTAAGGCTCATTTCCAGGGAAGAATTCCATTTAGAAACCCTTAATCAGAGGAGTGCGTGGTCTGGGGTGAGCTAAATGCAAGCGCATGCCGGCCTAATTATCTGGAACCGCTATAAACAAGTCTGGTCACTTCTGATAAAGATGTCAAGCACACACTTCGCCTTCGTAGGAACCGCCAAAGGAGAATAGGGTATCTCAGTCCTTGACGTCGGTGGATGCTGAGCAGGAATTCATTCCGTGCCGGCAGACATCACGTGCTAGCTATCGGGGACATCGGGACAGCAGCTCTTGAAATCCACAGGCTATTTTCGTCAAAGGAGAATTCAGTGTTAAATATTCGATGCCTTTAGGATAACTCATCTATCACCGGGCCAATTTAAGTCTCATTAATCATATAAAGAAGAAGGGGAAAGAACTCCCTGCCCCGTGAAGCTATTTAGTGTACAGCTGTGAAATGGAGGCCCGGTTCCCCTGGGGAATGGTACTCGAGTGACACAGTAAAGCAGGGGTGGGAGTGAGAGTGATTCCCCCCGAGTGGGGACTGTACCTTGACTCAAAATTGCCCACTGTGGGTTCTGCAGCAGAGCCTGGGGCAACCCGAATGGCGAGCATTTGGAAGGTCATGAGGAAGCATGGAGTAGAGTAAAAGACCATGACTTTGGGGGCCGGGTAGCTTCCGTTTATGGATCTACCATCTACCGAGAACCTACCATGTGCCAGGCAATGGACTAAGCACCTTTAACGCAAATCCTCATTTAATTCAGCAGCAATCCTTTGAGATATATGTCATTATCCCCCTTTTACAGATGAGAAAATTGAAGTTTAGAGACGTTAACTCATTTGCCCAGGGTCAAAGAGTGGCAGAGCTGGGATTTGAACCCTGGTCTGACTATTTCTGAGCCAACCAAGCTCTTTAACTATTCATGCTACACTGAACTCAAGGAAAGCCAAATGTCATGAGAAAATGAACCCTTACTCTCCTTGGAAAAACTGGGAAATACAGAATGATGGAAGTGGGGGGAAAATAACCATTAATTCTAATTCTCCAAAGCAAGTTATTGATAACATTGTAGTATATATTTTTTTAGGCTTAAAAAAATAAAAACTTTATATTTAAAAAGCCCATAGTCACGCAGTGCTTTTTTGCCTTATTTTTCCAAATCAACATTATACCACAAGTGTTTAGCGTTTAAATGTTATCGTATACCTTTGTAAGTGTAGTTTTAAATAATTCCATAGTACGCTATTGTATGGCCGGATATACTTATCTATGTTAGTTTCCTCATCTTTAAAAGGCGGCTGAGATTTCCCACCTCATTGCTATCTGGCGAGATGAGATAACAGTTATTAAGTGTCTGACGTGATAGGTGCTCAGTATTTGTACTCCTCTCACCGCGAATCAGGGCAGGTTCTCTAGAATCAGAGCCTGAGATGGGAATGCCTGCACGAGTCATTTATCGTGGGGACACTCTCGGGAGAGGTCTGGAAGGGGGACATGGTGGCAGGCGTGGGCAGGAGAGTCAATGAAGCAAGAATGTGGTCTGTACCAGAGCCAGCTACAGCCCGATCTCATGGGGGGCTCTGGAGCATTGCACCCCAGACCTGGTCCCACCTCGAGGCAATGGGGTTGACCTTTTATTACCTCCATGCTATCGGTCTCCCCTGGCTGTGGAGTTGTGTAGGAAAAACTTACTCTTCCTCCTGTGTGTTTCTTCTTTACTCTCACACTACTACCCCACTCACACTTCTGACACCAGATGTATGGGTTTGTTTTCCCACATCAAGAGATTCCCTGTGAGATACCAGCTGGGTGTCCTACAATTCAATTCCGTTCTGACAGTATCTGGAGTTAGCACAGATCCCACGGGTTAAGGACTCAGTCCCATATGGCCGTGCTCCCATCTCCCACCCTCCCCACCCCCACTTCAGATGCCATTTGCAAGTCCTGGGTTGTCACTTGTATTTCTGATCCACCAGCTATAAATCAGGATTTCCTGTTTGGGATCGATAATTTGCTAGAATGGCTTACAGATCTCAGGAAACGCTTAGTATTAAAGGGCATAATAAAGGGTACAGATGCACATCCAGGCAGAAAAGATACATACATAGGTGGGCGAGGATGCAGAGCTCCCACGCCCTCTCTGGGTGAACCCCTCTTCCAGCACCTCCCTGTGTTTAGTAGCCTACAGGCTTTCTGAACCCGTTACCTTACAGATTTTTATGGAAGCTTCATCACCTAAGCATGATCCATCATTAACTCAATCTCTAGCCCCTTTCCTGTCCCTGGAAGATGGGGAATGCGGCTGAAAGTTCTAAACATCTAATCGTGCCTTGGTGTGTCTGGTGACCAGCCCCCATCCTTAACCTCACCAAGCATAACCTCATTAGAACAAAAGCCACTCCTATTATCCAGGAAATCCCAAGCAGAGAACAATATAGTATTTTCTATTATTTCAAGTGTGTAACCTCTGGGTGAGACGTTTCTTATTCAACCAAAGGACACTTTCTAGAGTAGCCCTTTTTTATATGATGGCATGTAGCCACATGTGGCTATTAAGCACTTGAAATGTGGCCATTCTTCATTGCGATGGGGATGTGTTTTAAGTTTAAAATACACGCCAGATTTTGAAGACTTAGTATGAAAGAAGAGATATCTCTATCAGTAATAATTTAAAAAAGTAATTACATAATGAAATGACAATATTTTGAATATATCAGGTTAAAGGAAATATTACAATGAATTTTACTTAAAAAAAAACATTTTAATGTAGCTGCCTGAAAATTTGAAATGGCATAAGTGGCTTTACATTTGTGGCTCATTGTGTTTCCATTGGACAATATTGCTCTGGCATAGGGGTTGGCGAACTTTTTCTCTAGAAGTCCAGAGAGTATTTTAGACTTTGTGGGCTCTATGGTCTTTGCGGCAACCGCTCAACCTTGCAGTCGTAGAGGGAAGCGGCCATAGACGAAACATAAATAAATGGTGAATGGGCATGGCTGTGTTCCAATAAAACTTTATTGATATAAACAGGTGGTGGGCCGGGCTTCGTCCAGGCACTGTAGTGTGCTGATCCCTGCTCCAGAGAAAATATCAGCTGTGAACTCTTAGCAGCCAGTGCTCTTATCAGCTGGAGATGGCGGTGGTGGAGGGGTGTGCCGGTCTGGTAAAGGGGATCTGGGTGGCCAGACCCCGATCGCTTGTCCTTTATACTTCCATGTCTCTCCCGGTTAGGAAAGAGTTATTTTTTTCTGAATGATCTCCCCCTTCTTTTGCCACTGGCCTCTAGATAGTTAGACTCTAAAGGAGGAATCTTTTGGAGGAAACTTGCCATCAGGAAGCTTAGACTACGAAACTTTCCTGCGTCAGAGGCTGAAGATGGAGAAATATGCAGGAAGAAGGAAAACAAGGGCAAACATTTATTTCCATCGCAGAATCGGAGAAGAGGAACATATGTATGTCAATATGGCACTTGAAGACGCTGCTTGGTATTCTGAAGGTCTGCGTGATTGGTCGGTCTCTCCTGGAAGGAGGACAAAGTCTCATCTTGAGGCTTAAGTGGATTTTTTGTTTTTAATGGCTCTTCCTCTTTCCCCTCCCCCCAGCCAACAGAAACATTAACTTGGAGTTTTTCAATTGGGAGCAATTAACATAGAATGCCTTAGGCCAGGAAATAATTAACACAAAATTCCGGGGAACCAGCAGCTCTGTAACTCATGCTTTCCCAAGGTGGAATTTCTCAATTAAAACAATTCTTTGGCCTCCAGAGAACTTTCTGTGACCTGTTTAGATTGGAGCTGAAAGTCTCCACTTGCTCAGGGCATGTCCCCTGGCAGCCCTGTGGCCCTGCCCTTCCTCGTAAATGCTGAGAATCCTTCCGAGGCCCCTTCAGCTGGTTCGCAATAGACCCCCTACCAACCACCAATTTTTTACCCGCAGATTATGTTAGGATGGTGTCCTGGCCTTCTGTCTCCTCCTGTTGGAATCCCGGTCCTTCCAGGCAAAATCGACATCTTCTTCCTGTCCTCTTCTCCTCTCACAAATGTTTATTGAATAAAACATTCAGTGCCAAGTCTGTTTTAGGTACCGGGTAGTACGTCAGACTTAGTATGCTAATGAGAAAGAAGACTAAAAAATGTGTAAGTAAATAAGTAAATAACACAACCTCAGGAAGTGATACGAACTGTGAAAAAAAAAAATTAAGACGGGCAAAGGAATAGAGAGCGATGGTGTGTGCGTGCGGTGTCCAGATAGGGTGGGCGGGGGAGGGAGGTGTTTTTTGAGAAGGTGGTGTTTAAGGAGGCCTGAAACAGACTAAAGCAGTCAGTGCGCATGTGATGCCTGCTTGGTGCTAGGCACTGTTTGGAGTGCTTCACAGACATCAACTGAGTAATTTCAGGGCAGTGCAATGAGGCAGAATCATGGGAAGGACCATTCGGTAGAGGAGAACCGGAAACATAGAAAGATAAAGTCATTGGCCCAACGATGCCCGTGGCTTCAGGTGGTCTTACCTGTCAGGAAGCATGAGGACATTGATTTTTGGAATATTCGATTCATCGATTTACTCGAAACTCTCACTCACAGGGACCTAACGCGGGCCGAGTCGACATAAAGAGCTACTTCTCTTTTATTGCCTGCGGGTAGAGAAAGCCTTGGGGCTCAGGCTTGTTATAAAAGTGATGAGCACATGATCTTGTCTCAGCCTGGGACGGTGCAGGAATGATCACAGAAGATCATTCAGGAGAAGTGACAAAATGAATCGAGACTCGAAGGATGAGTTTGCAGAAAGACTTTTGGACTGGAAATGTGGAAAGTGGGAAAAGGGGAGACAGGCAGGGAATGGCAGGCAGGCCAAGTCGTGGCGTGCCCAGGGAGGCGGAAGTACTCAAAGATGGCATGAGGTGCGCATGGGGGAATGGCGGCTCACGAGGTGTGACATGTAGAAAGAGTTCCGATTGCTTACGTAACTTGGGTTTTATCCTGAGGGTGATGAGGCTCCATCGACGGATTCTAAGTAAGGAGTGACGATGTGGCTGGACTTCTGTAGTTAGAGCACGTGGGTCGTGGTGTGTTCGTGGTGCGCGTGTGTGCGGGCAAGTTGTTTTGACGGACGACGTCTTATTCCCTTGGTTCTTCTTGACGCCTTCTCATCAGCCAAGTGCAAACGGAACATCCTCCTTCATGTTTATGTGTTCTAACGAATAATCACAGCGCAGATTCTTACTGGACGCATACTGGGGACAGACTGCATGCTGAGGACTTCACGTTTTTTTATTTTACGGGATCCTAAAAACACTCTGCGAAATGGATATCGCTGCCATTTCTGTTTCACCGATGAAGAAGCTGAAGGTTAAAGAGGTTCACTTCCTGGCCGTGGCTGCTGGCTTTCCCCGCCAGGTGACTCCTCCCATCAGCAGCAGCCTTCTCGCCAGGTGAGTGTTAATCACACCTCCGAGAATAGCCAGCATCCAGGCTTTGGGCTGACACGTGCCTCCTAATGTCTGTTCCCACTGGGGTCCTGGGAACAGGAGGAAAGATTGCATTTCCAGAGATGAAGTCAGGTCCCAAAGACCCCTGAGTTCACTTTTCCTCATGATGGCATGACTTATTTATTATGGACAAAAATCGCATATTCATATATTGCTTCTTATTCCTAAAGTAATATACATTTATCATCATGCTTTTCTAGATAAGCAAAAAGAAGGAATCAGAAGTAACCTTTAACCTTACCATCTAGAGATAAGCACTGACTGTATTTTGGAGCGTATTCGTTACCCAGTTCCTTCTCTTCTCTGTCTCTCACTCTCTCTTTTTCTTTTTATTAGAAAATAAAATCATACTGTGATTGGTCATTTTCCCTTCACAGCTCCGCAGAGGCACCTTGACAGTCTTCTCCAGTGATGGTTTTCAGACTTGTTTTAGCAGCTCTCGAACTTTTCCTACAAGCACAGTCATTGGAAATGAAATTTATGAGACAGATTGTCTTGGGGTGCTGGGGCTGCTGTAATGAAAACCACAGGCTGGGTGGCTTAAACAGCAGACATTTATTTCTGACAGTTCTGGAGCCTGGGAAGTCCTAGATCAAGGTGCTGACCCATTTGGTTCCTGGAAAAAGCCACTTTCCGGTTTGCAGATGGGCACCATTTTGCTGTGTCCTCATGTGGTAGAGAGAGAGAGAGAGAGAGAAAGAGAGAGAGAGAGAGAGAGAGAGAGAAAGAGAGAGAGAGAGAGAGAGAGAGAGAGAGAGAGAGAGAAAGAAAATAGAGAATGAACGAGCTAGCATGTGGGTGCTTAGGTGCCTCCTCTTCTTCTTCTGAGTCAGTGGTCCCCAACCTTTCTGGCACCAGGGACCGGTGCTCCTGTGAGAATCTAACGCCTGACGATCTGAGGTGGGATTGAGGTGGTGAAGCTAGTGCTGGGGAGCAGCTGCAGATGCAGATGAAGCTTTGCTCGCTGGCCCGCCGCTCACCTCCTGTGCAGCCCAGTTCCTAACAGGCCACAGACCGGTACCGGTCCACAGCCTCAGGGGTGGGGACCCCTGTTCTCAGGGCACTAATCCTATCCTGAGACTCTACCCTCATGACCTCATCTAAACCTAATCACCTCCCAAAGACCTCATCTCCTAATACCATAACAGAGATTAAAGCAGAGCTTTTTTGATTGAGGGGCTGAAATTCTGCCTCTTTGCTTTGTTCTCTTGCCTGGAATGGGCTCCGGAATCACCTTTGTTAATCTCCTAGCCATCCAAGGAGTATTGTTTGCAAAAAAAAAACAACAAAACAAACAACAACAACAACAAAAAAAACTCATCTGTCATTATATGAAGCAGCGTTGTATTTCATGGTGTGAATGTATCTCGTGAGTCAAGGTCGCTTTCCATTTTTTACCATCATAAACAAAATGATAATGAAGATCTTTGCACTTAACAACCTTTTGTTGTAGCCATGATCCTTTCCCTCATAGTCTGAGAAGTAATAAAAAAATGCCTTTTGATTTCTGCCTTGTAGAAACTTCCCTCGGAAGCCCAGATCTTTGTTTGGCAGAGCAGGAGCGGGGGCCTCGGTTCAGAGTGTGTGTGTGCTGGACACAATATGTCTTCATAACAGACGGCCGGCGTTGGCCTGCTGTGTCATGCTGGGCTGTCCGGACAGCGACAGACTTTTCCTTGGGTCCAGGCTGGCGAGATTGATGCCAGTGATGCTATCTTACATTTGCAACGGCCTTTTACAGTTTTCAGAGCCTTTTTTTCATCTCTCGTGCCACAGTCACTTTAAGAGGGAAATGAGGGAGCAATGAGATCAATATACCTTTAAGAAATTTAAAGCCTGCCAAGGTACAAAGAGGTTAAATGACTCTCCTAAGATAATGCATCTGGTAAATGGCGGCACTCTGTATTAGTTAGATAATATTACAATAATGCTGCATAACAAATACCCGTTCCCCAAATCTCAATTCCTTACATCGACAGTGATTTTTCTTTTTCCCATGACAGTTGGGTCTGAGGCTTGGCTGTGGTTTGGCTGATCTCAGCTAGGCTAGTGTAGCCAGGTTACAGGGGGGCAGAGAGTATAGTGACCCCAGATAACGTCATAGAGGAAGTCTTGGGTAAGACCTTAAAGGACATATGGCAAAGGGTTTGAATCTTGTATTTGTTGATCCAATTTATGTTTTAAAGGATTATTTGGACTTGTCTGTTCAGTGTTAAATTTTCACTGCCCGGCTCATAATAAATGCTCCATAAATATTTTATGGGATTATTAATGAACCTGGTTCCCAGAGAAAGCAGTCCAGTGCCGGACCTGAGCAGCTGGGTCTAGTTCGGTTCTGTGCCCGGTGCTGGTAAGCTGGTGGGCTTCTCTGGGCGAGATCCGCTAAGCAGCTTGTTTATTCACTTGTTCATTCATTCATTTCACGGATCCAGACAACATTCAGGGGGTGTTTCCCCTGGGGTGTCCACAGCAGGAGAGGAACGGCTGTGACTGGACAAGCTCTCTGGGGACCTCAGATGAAATCCTGGCCTCGTTTCCTCTGCCATCCTTATCCTTCTCTTCTTCTGGGGAGGAAAAACTCAGAGCAGCTGCAGAAGAAAAGGGATTTAGACTCTGGAGAGACAGGGTCTCTTTTTTCTTTTTTCTTTCTTTCTTTCTTTCTTTCTTTCTTTTTTTTTTTGGAGTCAGATAACCAGGGCAGAGGGAGACAGACATTTCAGGAGGTGGGAACACCCTTTATTCATCATTCCATTCAGCTCCATTGTGTTGTTGGGGGTGTGTGTGTGACCTAATTGCTCATGACGACCCAGCAAATTAGCACACAGCCAGGTCACCCCAGAACCCCTAGCTTCTCCTAGGGTTCTTTGCACCATGCTGCCTTGTGGTCCTCACTCACCCTCCCACCCCCGCCCCCGTTCACCTTTAAGCTGACCATTTAAACTCCCCACATACAAGTTTGCGGAAGAATATAAGGGTGTTTGTTTTGAACTCAAATGCTTTTTTGATTAAAAACCCAACCCCCCGTAAAGATAGTTTACATTTAAAATGAAAAGCGAAAGTTCAGAGGTTTCCTTTGGGAATACGCATTACGGTTTCTAATTACCTAGTCTTTGGGACCACATTTTACGGAGCCCTTGGAGCCATACTTTCTAAATAGATCAGAACAGGCCTCACAGCCCTTATGTGTTTATTTGCCCGGTGTGCTCACTTGGCATTTGGCCCCGTTCTTGTGTAGCCTCAAACTCTAGTTAAAATTTCTTGCGGAAATAAATCGTCTCCGGCTAGTTATCATTCTGTGTCTCTCACAGTGGCTACCATCATGGCAGGTACAGGGGCTTTGCTTAGTCATGGATCCATGCCATTCCGTCCTCCTCCCTTTCTACCTTCCTCCCTAATCATCCCCTCCCCCCTTCCCTATCTCTCCTGTCCCCTCCCTCTTCCTCCCCCACACCCCCCATCTCACCACTCGCCTCCCTTCCTTCCGTGGATATTTCTGGAGTAAAACAGTGCCCGGTACTTTGTAGGCATTGGGGGTTCAGTGATGAATGGGTGGATGTGTTTCTTGCCCTCGTGGACCTCTGCGTGTGCTTGTGGACACCCAGACACTGAACAGCGCTCGGTGCAGTGACTTGGAAAATTGAATTTGTAACACATGGAGTGAGGACTGGACCACAGGGAGCACGGAATGGGGGCATTTGGTCAGGGTTCGGGGGCTGCTCTCCCCGGGAATCACTGCTTGAGCTAAGACCCCGAGGATGAAGAGGGAAGGACCCACCGGGGTGGAGCGGTGGGCGGGCAGAGGGACCTGCAGGGTTCTGCGGAAGCCCTCGAGGAGGGGGAGTGGACTGGGCCTTGAACAAACAGGAGACTTGCATGACGGAGCAGAGGAGGTGGAGGGGGATGTGGAGAGGTAAGCCTGCAGGTCCTGCAAGGTCTCAGAGGCCACAGGGAAGAGGTTGGCGTTTTTCTCGAGAGCGGAGGAAGGGGTGTAAGCAGGAGACAAACACGGCCGGCATTTCATTTCTGGAAGGTCACTTGAGGCCAGAAGTGTGGGTGGCTCAGGAGCGAGGGAGTGGCTTAAATAAACTGGTGTGTCTCCACGGGAAAAAGATGATCTCCGTGTCCTGGTGTGGGACGTTCCCCCAAATACCCACTAAATGGCAAAAACCAAGGTTCATCACCCAGCCAAAAGAGGGGCATGAGAGGATTCAAATGTACATCCATTTGCATAAAAGATCACTCGAAGGACGCAGGAGAAAGGGATTAAAATTGCTGTATATTGAGTGTGTCGGGGACCAGATGGATGGGGACAGGCACGGGGGGGTGACAGACTTCTCCATGTGTGCCTTTTCCTATTGTTTTGACTTTCGAGCCATGCGTATGGCTTATTATTAAAAAATCGAATGAAGAAGAGGCACGCTGGGCTCAGCCCTTATTAGTCCTTGCGAGTTTGCAGGTGGGGCAAAGAGAACGGGCCGTGGGCCGTCGAGTCTCTGGATGGGAACCGCTCATTTCACGTTCCTCTTGCAGGTGCTCTTAGTCGGATATCGATGTTTTAATCATTTATCGAACAAACAGTTCCTTGATCTCATGCTTCCTGCTCCACCGAGACTCTCTTAATCACAGTAATTCATCACCCTTTTTTTTTTTTTTTTTTTTTACCTTTAACGATTGTTGAGGAGTAGTCCCATTTGGAGGGCGATGTCCTCTCGCGGGGACCGAACACGTGCTGTGTGCCAGACGCAGAGGGCTCCGCCCCGGAGGGTCGCCTTTAATTCTCGCGACAGCCTCGCTCCGCCGTTTTCCCGGACAAGAAAACCCGAGGTGTAGAACGGGGAGGTCGAAAGGCCCACGGAGCATGGCGAGCGTGTTGCTGGGAAGGCGGTCCGGAGGAAGGGAGCGGAGCGTGCAAAGGCACGGAGGCGGGGAGCTGCGCACCGGGATGGCGGGGAGGTGGGAGGGCCTGGAGGTAGGTGGGGCCGGCTCATGCAGGGCTCAGAGTGCCGCCGAGCTTGGGCTCCATGTCCCTGTTCCCCAGCCGACCCGCTTCAGACGTGTGCTTTTCGCTGCCATCGGTGCGTCCCGTTCGTCCCCTTTATCATCTGTCGAGACTCAGCTCCCAAGACTCGCCCCTTGCTTAGCCGAGCAGTTGCTCTGCGTCAGCCTCTGAGCGAGGGGCTCCGAGGTGAAAATGCCGAGGGGGGGCGCCTGGGCTGGGTGAGTCAGGCGGGGTGGGCGGCGGGGGAAGTGGACAGTTTTCATTTCAGAAGTGGCGTGAGACAAGGAAGCCCAGAGAAGGGGCACACAGAGGCGGGAGGTGGTCAGGGAGGGCTCTTTGGAAGAGACGAGCCCTTGAGCCAAGTTGAGGTTGGTCGAGGAGGAATTGGTGAGGGGGGGGGGGGTGGGACCGTGTGGCCTCAAAGGAGAGGAGACGGCAGAGAGAAAGGCCCAGAGAGATGATGCAGTTAAGTGTGTATGTGGGGCCAGAAATAAGGCTGGAGGGATAAGAGGGGCCCCAGGAACTAAGCCCTGAAGGCTGAACAGCGTGTTCCAGGGACAGAGGGGAGAAGGAAGGAGGAGAAAGGAGCCGGGGTGGGGGTTGGGGGATGGCGACAGCATCATACTCCAGCAAGCCGGTGAAGCCAGAGCGTGCGCTCCCTGCCAAGAGCAACCTGCAAATCGGCCCCAAGCGCACAGGAGCACACCGACTGCTCTGGAACTTTCCCCCCCGGGAGACAGCGAAGTCCTCATAACAGGTCAGGTTTCTGCCGAGCCCTGCACATCAGGCGGCTGTCAGGCGTGATCGCACACCTACCTGCCAGAGCTGGCCTCGCTCTGCTGGGGAGTTACACCTTCCCACGTGGCCGAGACTGCACCCCAAGGGGCCGGAACCTCAGGCCTGGTAAGAGTAATTAAAATGGGATCAGTGGTCGCTGTGGTGACGGTGACATCAGCGGCCCCAGCATGGAAGCCGCTGGCCAGGCCTGGGCTCGCTTCCTGAGGGCCGGCACCCTGCCTCCATTCATTGCCCGCTCTGGCCGGGCTCATCCTAGTCACCCGGCCCTCATGTGCTGAGGCCGTTGTCATTTCATACTTGCGACCTCGAATTCTCAAGACAACAGCCCCAGGAGGCAGGAAGGGAGGAAATCGAGGCTCAGAGGGGTTCAGGGGCCTGCCCACAGACAGGGCCAGGATGTGACCCCAGGTCTTTGGGCCGCTGTCAGCTCTGGGCTTTTGGACCTTCCTCACTGTGACTCTGGAGCGCCCCAGTTGTGAGAGGGATGCTCGCCGTGCTCCCTTGCGTTATGGACCGAGTGTTCGTGTCCTTGCCAGATTCACCTGTCGAAGCCTGACCCCCAGTGTGAGAGGCCTTTGGGAGGTGACTCGGGTCAGATGAGGTCACGAGGAGGGGGACCACATGGTCGGATTAATGCCTCGTAAAGAGAGGACGAGCCATCAGAGCTCTGTCACCGCCGTGTGAGGACACAGCGAGAAGGCAGCCGTCTGCAAGCCAGAAAGCTCTCACTGGGAACTGAGTCAGCCGGCGCCTTGACCCTGGGCTCCCAGCCTCCATAACTGTGAAAATTCAGTGTCTGTTGTTTGGACCACCCCGCCTGTGGTATTTTGTTTTAGCAGCCCGAGGTGACTAGGACAACTTGCATGTCTCCCAGTTTCCATTTGGAGAGTTTGGTTCCCCTCACCATCTGCATCATTTTGGGACTGACCAAAGGGTGGCCACGCAGCCATGCTGAGCCCGTCGGAATTCTTCGCCCAGGGCCTGGCCTCTGCCAGGGGTTCTTGCAGTCCAGCACATTCCTCCCACAGGGGTGCAAGGGGGAGAGGACGGGGCCGGGCTCCTTTCCCTTGATCCCAGTCCAACTTGAAACCCTGAGCTCAGCCGTGAGCTCAGCCTTCCCCGTTCACTCCCCAAGCTGCCTGGTCCATCCGGCCTCAACCCTTTCCACTCGGGTTCTTCATAGTTGTTTCCACTGCGGGCACCCAGAGGTGCCCGAAGACAGTGTTAGCCCGGGTTTGGGCACCGTTAGTGCCACTTATATTTTGTGTTTGTTTCCTTCTGTGTTTTAAACAGCTTTATTGACATATAACTTACAAACTGTACAATTCACCCTTTTCCAGGGTATCATTCACTGGTTGTAGAATATTCGTAGAGTTGCGTATCCATTACCATTCTCACACGTTACATCGTGCTCGTCACCCCAGGCAGGAGCGTCTCCCCCTCAGCAGCTCTTCCTCCTTCTTCCTCCCCTCAGCCCTGGCAATCACTAATCTAATTCCTATCTCTATGGATTTTTCTATTCTGGACAGACACTTCATATAAATGAAATCACACAGTATATGGCCTTTGGGTCTGGCTTCCTGGACGTACAGGGTTTCCAAGCCTCGTTCGTGTTATATCAGCACTTCATTGCATTTTTTTTTCTTTTACTGTCATTAAAAAAAAGACAGGATGTGAGCTCTACCCTCTTCACAAACCTCCCAGCGTGCAGCACGCACCCCACATGGCACAGAGAGGATCAGCGGGCCGTTTCCATCCTCTTCGTTGTTGTTAACTACAAGCACCATGTGGTACGGCAAGTGCCTAAGACTTTTTATTCTCACATAACTGACACTTTGTGCACATTAACTGCCACGTTCTTAATGGTCAGCCGAACATATGTCATGAGAGCGTGTGTGCCTGTCACGAGCAAGATGAGGGGGAAAGGAGAGGAAGGTGGGGTACCTCTCTGTAGGACGTGGCTTCGGGGGGCAGAAGGAGAGAGTGACGAGGCGAGAGTCTGGACCCACTCCTCCTGCAGCGACTGGGTGTCAAGGGTCAGAAAGGTGCACTCAACATGGCCTTGACCTTCGGGGACTGAGTGTAGCTGGAAAGACGTGACGGGGTGTATATAACCACACCATCGGGGTGAACATCATAAGGGCATGAGGAAGACAAGATTGCGGGTGGGGGTTCAGAGGAGAACGAGGTTCAGAGTGTGGGATAATCCATAACAATGATAATAAGGAGCATTTATTCAACCTTTATTTTGTGCCACATGCCTTACTTAATGTTCTAATATGTCGTCGTCATTTAATCCTCATTTAATACCTCCCCTAGCAGGTAGCTACTATTATTTCCCCCATTTTTCAGATGAGCAGACCGAGACACCAAGAGGTTCCATAACTGGCTTAAGGTTACAGGGCTCGGAAATTGTTGGGATGCCATATAATCCTCCCGCTTCTGGCTCCCCAGCGCGCGTTTTCACAGGGGTGGAGACTTTCGAGTTGTGAAAAAAAAAAAAAAAAAAAGCAGGCTGAAGAAATTTAGCCCAGAGTCAGATAGATAATACTCACCTCAGGCAGAAGGCATTAAAACAAGCTTTCTTCGTGTTCAGGATGTCGGAGCCAAGAGAAGATCATTCATTTAATCTCTTCTCTGTAGTCTTCACCGAGGGGGCTTCTGAAGCCCTTCAAGCCATAGCCTCATAATTAACTAAATGAAAAGCAACCTGCAAACAAGGAATCTCCGAAGGGCGACTGCCTCCCGACCAGTAACACGGATCGGATGAATTATGCTTTTTCCTTAGAACTAATTGCTGCTGAGGATGGGCCAGGCCCCACATCTGCCCCAGATATGTTAAGGCTCGGTCCATTTCCAGACCTGGCCTGAGGCGCTGGCTTTGAAAAGAACTTGGAGTCAAGGTACAGACAGAGCTGATTTTGAAGGGAGTGAGAATGTGTCCACACACAGTCTTTAGGTCCTGGGCCCTGGCACACAGCAGATACTCAATAAATACATGTTGCCCTACCAAATAAAGTAACCTCAAATAAAATTCCATGGAATGTTACAGGTATGACATGAACCTAAGGGGTGACGGCGTGTCATACAAGACTGTGGAGTTTTGTGCTTTTTATGCAACAGAAATTCAAACTGACTTAAACTGATAGAGAGAATTCGTGGGCTAGGTAACTAAAATGTCGGAAAGGATAACGGCCCTCAGGAAAGGTTTGATCAGCAATGTCAGGGTCACCAAGCTATTGTTTTTATTGTGAAAGCTCAGCTCCTGGACAATTTAAGAAAGGATGTGTTTCTACTATAGGCTGATTTGAAGTCTAATTTTGTGGTGTGGTCAAGGGTAATATTTTACAGACACGATCTGGGCTGAGATAAAAAGAATTCAGTACATTGTCAAGCTTTTATGAAGTACAGAGGAGCAGAATTCAAGGACATGACAGAGGACTAGCTGTGGTACTCTCAAAAAAGTCTCTCGAAGGCCTCTGAGCCTTGTTTTACTGCAATAAACACGAGTAGCAATTTTTGCCCTGTTTACTTCTTGGGGTTGTCAAAAGACTCAATAGAGAAAATATATCCATTTAGAATTCTACACAAATGAGCAACTCTAATTAGTGATCATGGGAATTAACTGATTATTCATAATGGCGATTTCTTCTAGTAAATGCTTAAGCTGATTCATTCATTTATTCATTTGTTTTCTATATATAGCCTTCAGGAAAGGTTTGATCCTCCAGTGTCACCAAGTTACTGTTTTTGTCTTGAAAGCTCTGCCCCTAGGAAATTTAAGAGGCGATGTGCTTAAACTACAGCCCTGTTTGAAGTCTATTTGAAATGTGTGTACGTGTGTGCGTGCGTGCGTGTGCGTGTGTGTATGTGTGTGTGTATTTGAGATATTATCCACATATCCTAGAATTTCAATCCTTTAAGATATACAGTTCTGCGGTTTGTTAATATAGTCACAAAGTTGTAGAATCATCACCACTATCAAATTCTAGAACATGTTCATCACCTCAAAGAAACTCTATACTCATGAGCAGTCACTCCCATTCTCCCCCACCCCCCGCAGTGCTAATCATCCTTCCCGTCTCTCCTTTATTGAGCACCTACTGTGTGCAAGGCCTCCCCCCCTGTGGAATTATTATGAGGACTGTAAAGCGCAGGTGTGGCACATAGTTGGCAATCACTGCTATACAGGAGGTAGAGATAAAGCGCTTTAGGAACCCGAGATGGGAGAAGCTCTTTCAACGAGGAAGATGCAGGAAGGAGGTGGCATTAGAATTTGGTCTTTAAGGTCAGTGGTGGAATTTGGACATTGTGGATCTAGGGAAGTGGAAGTCCCTGAGGTAAGTAAAATCGTAGTGGCAGGAAAGCAATGTGTTCTTCTGAGAACTCCGGAGTATTCAGTTTTGATCAACAGCGCCCTAGCAGGGGCTATCTTTCTCCCCAGGAGGCATTTGTCAATGTCTAGAGATAATTTTGGTCATTACAATTTGGAAAATGCTAATGGCATGCAGTAGATAAAACCCGCGGATGCTGCTCAGCATCCTCAAATAGACAGAGAATTCTCCAGCCCAAGGTGCTACTGGTGCCAAGGTCAAGAGACCCCAGTTTCCATGTAGCAGTTGGTAAGAAGGTTCTCCTCATTCTCCAGTTCCCGAAATAAGTACTCCCCTCTGTTTACCACTTTCTCAATAAAAACCACTTTTTTTCCATCATTCATTTCCAGCATAATAGTGTCACCGTTTATTGAGTACGTACTATGTGCTTGGTGCTGTGCACATATTCTCAGGATAACCCTAGAAGGTACATGCCACTTTACAGACGAGAAAACTGCTGCTCAGTTAGATTGAGGCCACGCAGCTGCCACCTCAGGGCAGAGAGAGTAAACTCTGCTCCACCCTACACGGCCCCTCCTCAAAAAGGCCATCAGACCAGGCCTGCAATGGCAGTCCACCAGGCCCATTCATTTTTTGCCTGAGTAGTTTGCAGTTTGTCCACCAGATTCCCAGTCGGCTGGGAGAATTTTCTCATAATCCTATCTCCAGCACGATTTCGGTTGCTACAACGCGGAAATTGGAGAGCATCGCTATTCTCAGGAACAGATTAGGAAGCCAGGGCTTGGAGAAGCTATGTAACTCGCTCAAGGTTACAAGGTGGTGAGTGACGGAACCGGGGCCCATTTGTGCACATCAGAGTTTTTATGTTTTTTTTTTTTTTTCTCCTACTCCAAACAGTCTTTGTAAAAATCCCTCTCTTCTGCCCTGGAGTGATCCGTACATATAACTTAGTTCCTTTGAAGATGGGGAAGCCCCTGTCTCATTTATTTCTAATACAATGATTGGCACATAGTAAATGCTAAAAAAATATTTGCCGAGTGAAATGAATGAAAAGAAGTCTCAGAGGAGGCTGCTAGGGGACGACTCAGAACTATCCAGGATGCTTAAGTATTTGTCTTCCTGAAGGAAGCCTGTTGTCTGATTGTCTCTTGCATTCTCACCTGATTCTAGTCATTCAGCGGAAATTTCCTAAGCGCCTCCCGTTTGCCAGGACTTGTGGTACTCTCTTGGGGTCCAGAAATGAATAAGACACAGCCTCGTTGGTAAAACTATTTCGGAGACCCATTTGGAAACTTTCAGGGGAATGGACAAATAAATTATGGCGTACTTCATAATGGATTACCTTGCTGTAATTACAATGAATAAACAACCCCAAAAAGACGCGCAAGGAATGTTTATAGCAGCACTATTCGTAATAGCCCCAAACTGGAAACTACCCAAACATCCATCAACAGTAGAATGGACAAATATATTATGCTGTAATAATAAAATGGAATATCATACATCAGTGAGAATGAACAAACTACAGTTATGTGTGTGAGTCTCACAGAGTATCAAATAAGCCAGACCCAAAGGTGTATAGACTATGATTCCATGTACATCATGTTCTGGAAGAGGGGTCAGCACACTTTTCTGTAAAGGGTCAGAGTAAATATTTTAGGCTTGTGAACAATGGGGTCTCGGTGGCTAATCAGCCTGGCCACGGTGGGGCAGGAGTAGCCCTACCATGCGTGATATATAAACAAGTGAGCGTGGCTGTGTTCCAATAAGAATTCATTTACGAAAACACCGGTACCGGATTTGGCCCGCCATTCATATTTTGTTATCATTCGCCGATCCTTACTCTAGAGCGGGCAACCTTAATCTGTGGTCGAAACTATCGCGAAACTTGTCACCCCGGTAGAAAGGAGTGATTGGAGAGGCAGCTTCTGGGGTTCTGGGAGTGGCTTTTTTCCTCCCTTTTATTTGGCTGCTGTATCCGCTTTGCGGAAATTCACCGTTCTGTGCCTTTGCATTGTACATACTTTTCTTTCCGGTGCGATCTTATTTTATAATGTAAGTGTGCGTTAGAAGCAGCGAATAAACAAATGAACTAAAGCGATATGCATTCGGGCATCATGTGCAAAAAAAGGTGAGTTTTGGAAGATAGGAATACAAAATAGGCAAAACAGTATAATAGACTGTTCAGGGACCACCCACTAGGTTAGTGTGAAGAAGATGTTCAGGGGTACGATAACGGGCAAATTCAAGATAGTGGGTACCTTGAGATGGGAGCGGGGAGAATGGGATGCGGAGGGGTACAGAAAGGGCTTTTAGTGCAGTCACAGTTTTTAATTTCTAGAACTAAGTGGTGAATAAGTGGTCTTTATCACGTTATCCTTTATTTCCTTTTATAAACCTAAATATTCAATAATAATAACAAAAAGAGTAACAGGTCATACTCCTATTTTTCAGAGGCATATGTTTTAAAATGGGCTCAGAAGAACGGGAGCCCAGGAGGGCAGTAGTTTTTGTCTGTTTAATTCATTTATTTATCACCAGTGTCTAGAACAGGGCCTGATACATACGTAGTAAGCACTCACAAAATAGTCTTTGAATGAACAAGTGAATAAAACGCTCCTAACAGGAGACCATCAGAGAGGACGCAGTTCAGACGTGTTGTGGGAATTTGGAGAGAAGGGGGACCAGAGACTCCCAGGCTCCGCCTGGGAACTGGGGGGTAAATCGAGCACTGCCGGGGGCTCCCCTTGTTCAACGGTGCCCATTTTCCAGCCGAAATGGCAAGATCAAATCCTCGGTGGAAATATTTAAAAGAGGACGCCTGCTGATTTTGTTCCCCCTCCAAATTCTGAGTGTGTGCAGGGAGGGCTGTGAGGACCCCTTAGCCTGCCTGCTTTACAGACTTTCCAGTAAATCCCGAAGCCTTTGTCAGGAGCCAGGAAGCTCAGGTCACCTCTGGTCACTCGCTGATGGGGAAGGAGGTGGTGGAGGTGGAGGCTGCGGCCAGCCATGTTGAGAGGCAGGCAGAAGTCCGCTTGTCTCTTGGCTGGCTGCCCGGTCTTGAATGGGTAAAAGGTCTTCTCATGAAGCATGAGTCAGCTTTGAAGCTTGGAGAGGGAGTTGAGGGGTGGGGGAGGAGTGTGGCCTAATTTGGTGCATAATTGTGGGGGCATGCATCCTCCCTGGGCTCTGGGGATGCTGTCGTTTAAAAAATTCATGAGTCTCCTTACTCGCCCTGTGCACTTGTGTGGAGCATCTCACCTTAGGAGAAGAAGCCCTGAGAGCCAGGCGCTGTGCCCGACGGTTTCTGCAATCGCCGTTATTACTGATGCCATCATCGCTGTTCTGGGGGCGGATCTGTGAGGCAGTTAATCAAGGCAGCCTAAGTAAAGAAAATCTTACGAAAATGGAGAAAGCCAGTATTTGGCAGGCTTTCCTAGCTCCTTTTCAGCTCAGTGTTCAGCCCAATTGTAGTGGGACCCACAGAGTTATTCATGTTAGCTTTCTCTTGAGAGGATTGCCCCATGGATTCTGGCCTGCTTTGCATTATGGTTAATCTATTGATGCCACAAAAAAAAATTTCTCTTGAGTCCTTACTCTGTGCTATGGCATTTTTATGGTAGTCCATGTGAAAATTATTTGGAACCAGGAACTATCTATATCTATATTATCTATATCTATATAAATATCCCACAGTATCTGTATATCTATCTCTGTGTGAGTGTTGAGGTTGCTACTCACTTCGCTGAGATTCAGACTCTGGTATGGCATTCACCTATACATACAGACTCCAATTCATTTATTCAATCGGCAAATATTTGCTGAGCACCTGTTATGGCCAAACACTGTGCTTCGTGCTGTGAACGCAAAGTTGTATAAGATACGGTCTTGGCTTTTGAGTTTTTGGTTAAGAGTGGGTGATTGTTAGAGAGCAAACTGATGGTTGCCAAATGGATGGGGGGATTGGGAGGGCAGAAGAAAAAGGGGGAGAGATTAAGAAGTACAAATTGGTAGTTACAAAATAGTCACGGGGAGGTAAAGTACAGCATAGGGAATATGGTCACTAACTATGTATTATGCCAGGTGGGTACGAGTCTAATCGGGGGGAATCACTTCATACATTATATAATGTCTAAATACTGTGCTGTACACCTGCAACCAATATAAAATAATATTGAATGTCAACTGTAATGGAAAAATTAAAAAAACATGAGTTTTTGTTGGGGGAGTGGGTGGGGAGACAGATAAACCAATAAATGAGTTGTCTCATACTGTGGCCAAAGCTATTACAATCACAAACACAAAGTGCCGTGGGAGGATCAGAGCTCTTAGCTCTGTCTGAAAAGTGGGGGTTTATGGAGGTTGGGTGTTGAAGGATTGTTAGAAATATTTAGGTAGCGATAACCAGGGAAGGACATTCAGGCAGGGAGGGGCAACGGGTATTGCCTACTCAGGAACTGGTGAGTTTAAGATAGAATTGTTGGGTGAGGGCACTGGGAGGAGATGGATAGGGACCCAGATATTTGGCAGGATTCTTGGTCATCCTTGAGAGACTCGAAGTCAAACTCAGTGGCCCTCCTTCTAAAGAAAGATAATGGCTTCATTTATTTGAGGAGCATTTTGGGCAGCGAACATTAAACTAATAGAAATTTCTAGTTAAACTTTAATTCATCAGAACGTCTGATGACCCAGAGCATCCTGACTTAACATTTTTACTGTGATGCTCAATTAGTTTCACTGGGCAACATGACTGAACCAATCATGAGTTGCCTTCCCCACTGATTGTTCAGGAAAAGCAACTCATTAATTTTTGAAGAGCGTGGCCCTTCGGATTTCTTCTGCCCTTTTGTGGTCATCACCATGTGTGCGTCATCTCTTAGCCTGAAAGATGTGAGATTCAGCAATTTATGCTGGTACTGTCTCAACTGACTCACGGCGATGTGGAAAGATGCCTAATTCCTCCCAAATTCACTTATCCTATTTGTTTGGACCAAAGCTATTTTCCCCATTCTCAGAATCTCTCTGAATCACTCCAGGTGTGCTAGATGGTGGTCATAGCTTTTTATTGCAAAATGCCTTTCCAGGGGTTGGGTAACAAGTGGTTTTCAGGCAGGTGAACGTTATGGTGGGCGACAGTAAAAACCTTGTGGCTGAGATTCGGCAACCCTGGTTCCAGGTCATGCTTTGCCTAGAATATTACCCTAGGCAGACAAAATGAAATAGCGTGGTAGAAATGGATAGAGGTACCAGGACATCAGAGGAGAATGCCTGAAGGTAAGCCAGTGAAGGCTTTTAGAAAGAGATGCTACTTAATATGACCAAAAAGGATATCTAGGGTTGCATAATTTCTCTGGAGGAGGAGAACATTGTGAGCTTGAGTGATATGGGCAAAGTGGGAGAAGCATGAGCAGAGAGCATTTTGGATATTCTTTTGAGGATGAGAGTTTGGCAGAAGGATTGTGTATTAGTCATAATAGTCTGGGTTGTGCCATAGTAACAAATAATCCCCAAATCTCAGTGGCTTGAAACAGAAAGGTTTATTACTCATGCTACAAGTGTGTTGCATGTAGGTTCTGCTTCCAGGTGCACCCACTCCGGAGCCCAGGTCATCAGGGCCTCCATTACCTAGAATGTTTTCAGACTCCACGGCAGGGAGAAGAGCATTCAGCAGGTTATGCTGTGGCTCTTACAGGCTCCCACTCACGTGTCATTGGCAAAAGCAAGTCATGTGACTGTGTCTGCCGTCAAGGGGGTTGGCCATCTGGTCTGGTCCTACCAGGAAGGAGGAGCATGGGAAATATCAGTTACAGAAGGCGTGACTATGGACAGAGTTCTAACACCAGTTTGGAATCATTTGGTTTTATATCTTTACATGATGAGGATATAAAGAGGAGGCATTGAAGACTTTTGTGCTGGGGTGACTGATGATAGTTATGGTTATACCTACAGGCCATGTGTACATACTAGGCATTGGCTCCACGTTTTTACATGCATTAGAAACTGAGACTTCACAGCCCACCCTGTGGGGTAGATTTTTTTTATCATCATTTAACGTACGAAGAAACTGAAGTTCCGAAAGCTTCATCTAAAATTTACCCGAGGCTACACATTTAGTAAGATTTAGGTTTATGACTTGAACCCTGGTTTCTCTTGTATTAAAGCTCAGGCTCTGTCTTTCCCATTGAAAGGCAGGTAGGACTCTGTAGGAACATAGCAGCTCCCATCCTGAGGGGGTGTGTGTGTGTTGATGTTCCCCCTGAACTGTAAGCTCCACGGAGACAGGATATCCCTGCGTCATTGATCACTGTGTCCCAAGTGCTTGAATGGTTCCTAGTCGATTCTTAACAAGTGCCTTATGAATGAGTGAGAAGGGAAAGATCATATGGATGATCCTATGACAGGCCCTGGACACAGAAATGAAGGAAATGACTTCTGCACTCAGGGAACTCACAACAGAGGAAACCATGTGGTGGAGAAGACAGTCCAACTTGGGAGAATCACACAAAACGTCTTGGGAACTCACACCTGAGCAAAATCGTGAAGAATGAGAGTCCCTCACTTTATACGAGTAACGGTGGGGGGCGCGGAAGAAGCTTGCAGAGGTACAGGATGGTACAGAGACAGAGAAGAGAGAGGGAGAAAGAAAAACAGTTTGCAAAGGAAAATAGTTTGCAAATGCACAGATGACATAGTGATAGGGTATCGTTCTTTAGAGAGTCAGATGGAAGCCTGTGTTTGGCCTACGTCTAGATCATACTTTCGTTAACCAAAATGGCGCCGACTTGCTGTAGCATAATCGGACTGCTCACTGTTTATTCTGGAAGAAACGAGCCTGACTTCTATTCCCCCTTGGGGGGAGGGTTTTCATAAGTGCAGCCTTATTTCATCAAATTATGATTGTTGATTCATATAGAGAAGGAAGAAACTATATAACTCAAGGAGTCGATTTTGATTATAACTGACTTCTGAGTATTATTTGAAGCACTCAGAATTTAATTATGCCCCATGTAAATGGTAAATAATTTGAAATGTTAGGTAATGAGTGTATTTCCAAACCCCACATCAAATGCCAGGGATGCAAATTGCCACCTCCATAAAACTCTCATAAAGAACAATTAAGGACAACAGTATTTATTTCCAGACTAATCTGTTTAATATTTAATGTGAATGATGCTATAAAGAGCCCCTAAGGAGGGCAGCTACTTTGAGGGTGGGGGTGGTCAGAGATTATTATAGAACTTTTGGTTTTTATGTTTAAGGAAGAAAGACATTTTTCTTTTAAATTAGTTTCCTTCCCATTGCAATGTGAGAGATCATGTATGAGTACGCCCTCCTTTTTTTAAAAAAAAGATGGGGTTGATGGGTGTTTGGAGAGATAGATAAAAGGATAGATATCTATGAAAGAAAATACACCCAGGTATTACTTGTAGAATCTAGGTGTGAGTATGTAAGTGTTCACCACACAATTCTTTCAAATTTTCTGTATATTGGGAAGTTTCCGTAGTATAATCTTGGGGGGATAACAGTGCCTTTGAATTGTGAGATGGTTCACGATCTGTTTTGGGATGCAAGAGCCTGGTCGCCAACTCCGATCTCTCTCCACTCTCAAGCCTCACGTCTAATAGGCCACCATGTCCCGTGGATTCATCGCATTACATCTTCTCCTCACCTGTTCCCGTTGCTCCTGCCTCCCTCAGTTCTTGCCTGGGTTATACAGCCACATCCCCTGTGCTGGTTGTTATCTGGTTCCGCTATGATCCTTTACACTGCTGTCTAAGTAATCCTCTGTTTACTCATTAAGCACGTTTTTGAGCACCCGCCCTAACCAAGACACGGTGCCAGGTGATCGGACCTCAGGTCCACAAAACTGGATTGATCATAATCCTTGGTTTATAACACACTCCCATTGCTCCATGCAGGACTTGCCTTTGTTTTGTTAATTATGCTTAATAATTATAGTTAATTATTTTTAATAATGCAGCAAGCACCTCTGAATCATGCCTCAAACAAAAGCTAGAATTTTGAAGATAATGTGCATCCAACCATATAGGTCTTTATCAACCCTCCCCATCTACCCCTCCTTCCCCCCGCCCCCCAATGTCCAAGTCGACCACCATTCTCAGGCCTGGTTCATCATTTGCTCTCCCTCCCTCCCTTCTTCCTAACTTCCTTCCTTCCTTCCTTCCTTCCTTCCTTCCTTCCTTCCTTCCTTCCTTTGTTTTTTCTTTTTCTCTCTCTCTCTCTTTCTTTGTGATATATTTATTACTTTCATTTATTTTTCTAAATGTTCGTAATTTTATTCCGGTTGCTTTTAATTTTGTAAAATGTGTATCATGCTGTATATAATCTTTTGGAACTCCCTGCACCTCCCCGCACCCCTAACTTACTAAGATTTATCCATAATGTCATGTGTGGCTACAGTTTGTTTTGACTACTGTTTGTCTATATTTTAATTTATTTCAGTATCTCTCACTTTTTAATTTTTAATCCTTCCTTTCTTTTTTAAAAAGGAGCTATCTCTATCTCCCTTTTCATAAGATAAAACTCGACACGTTTTCCCGTCTCCGTCTCTGCTCTCGCCACCACCACGTCTACTGCATTCTGGATTCGTGCTTTTCAAGCTTCAACGTGCATCGAAATGACCTGGGGGTCTTATTACAATGCAGTCTGTTTCGGTAGATTGTGAGTGGGGCTTCCGTGCTGCATTTTTAACAAACTCTGGGGATACTGACACTGCTGGTCCAGGGACCACCGTTTGAGTAGGATCCGGAGACTTTCAATTCTGTGTTTCCATGGATGTAACTTCTCATTTTATTTGGTCTTAGCTATTCTTTAAAGACAGCAACAAATGTTTCCAAGGCACTTGATCATCTACATGTGTAGATCTGGTCCCCTCTCCTGGATGTCTTCCTTTTCCACATGGGGCCTTGCATGGCAATGTTTGAGACCTTCTGGGCCAGAAAATATTTTTATTTTATCTTCACAATTGAATGACGGCTTAATTGGATATACCATTTTAAGTTTTGTGCTTTTGTGTTTAACTTCTTGAAACTATTACTTTATATATCCTTGCATCGCAGGAATGCTGATGAAAAAATCCTGAAGTCCATCTGATTCTATCTTTTTAAAAATGTGATCTTGTCTTTCTCCTTGGCAGCTTTTAGAATTTCCTCTTTCCTTTTGGTAATTTCTTAACTTTTACTGTAGTATGTCTCGATATGGGTTTTTCTTTGTTTCTCCTCTTTGGAACTTTATAGACCCTTTTGAAAAAAAAATTCTGAGAAATTTTTTCCCACTATTTCTTCCAATATTTACTCCTTTCTACTTTTATTTGTCTTTCTAGGACTCTTCTTATTTTGATGTTAATGATTTCTTCTATCCACCATATCTCTTAGCTTTAAAATTTTTCTTTTTCTTTTTCCTCCAGAAAGAGTTCCTTAACCTTGTCTTCCAGTTGGTTAACTCATTCTTTAGCTGTATCTGTTCTGTGTCCATTTACCTACCTATTTTAGCCTTTACGTTTTTCATGTCTGATATTTCAGCTTGGTTCTTTTAAATATTTTCTACATCTTGCATGTTGTTAATGTCTTCTTCTGTCCCTTTAGTAAGTTTAATAAAGGGCTAATTTAAATACTAAGTCCATCTGCTCTAATATTTTGCTTTTGTTTGAATCTATAACCTAGCACATCGTTCTTTTGAAATGGTCGTATCCCTCAAATGTCTTATTATCTTGGGTTGTGAGCTCAGTCCACCCTAGAGGTATCGGACTACTCTGATGGGCAGTGTGGATGGGCAAAGGCCAGACCCCCATGCCAGCTGCAGTGAGGTCAGAGGGCAGGGAGTGGATGAGCCATGGGATGGATAGCCCCAGACACCAGCAAACCATAGTCACATCATGGCTCTCTATTCAAAGTGGCTTATCAGACATCACATTTTGCACCCAAAGGAAGAAATATTAGGAGAAGATACTTTGGGGGTGCCAAGAGGGAGAAGTCCTCACTTCTCTTTGAGAAGCAGCTTCTTCGAGGTCAATTAGTCCCCACCTGCTTTTCACAAGGACACAGCTTTGCCCTGCCTTGGCTTTATTCTGACAGCATCTAGACCATAGGTCTGAGCTGGGTTGTGGGGGCAGGCACCGTTAGTCCTGGGGCAGTGCAGGGGAGCACCGTGGCCAAACTCCTATACCCCCTTTGTGGCTTATCCTCCCATATCCAGTCCCAAAGCAGCCCCCAGCAACTCTAGAAGCTCCTTCCAGGTTCCCTCAGGGTGGATCATCACAGAAGGATGCAGCAGCAGAGCTGGGTCAGAATATCGGTCAGAAACGGAACTGACAATCTTGATACACAGTCTGCTGTGTCTTTGATATGGGATGACTCGTGTGTCCCCCCCCCCCCACCTCACCATTCAATTAATAGGTTTAAGTCCTAGCTATATTGGGAAATAGGGTCTTTAAAGGGCTAATTGTGTTAAAATGAGGTCGTATGGGTGGCTTCTAATCCAGTATGACTGATGTCTTTATAAGAAGAGGAGACCAGGTCATGGTCATAGTGGGAAGGCCCTGTGAGGACACAGGGAGAAGATGGCCATTGACGAGCCAAGGAGAGAGGCCTTGGAAGAAACCAAGCCTTTTGACACCTCGATCTTGGTCTTCTAGCCTCTTGGATTGTGAGAAAGTAAATTTCTGTCGATTGAGCCACCTAGTCTGTGATGCGTTGTTAGGCAGCCCTAGCGAGCTAACGGTGGTTCTTTCGAGGGAACTTTACACAGCCTATTTCCCTCCTGAAAACCTCTCCAAGCTCCCCAACGCCTTCCGGACTCCACGGGTGCTTGCCGAGTGATTCCTGCCTGACGCCAGGCACATCAGGCACATGTAGTTTCAACGGCTTTACACGTGTCAACTCGATCCTCACGACACTCTTAGGAGACGTGTTATTATCATCCCCATTTTACGGATGGGGAAAACTGTGGTACAGAGAGGTCAAGGAACTTTCTCAGAGTCGGCACAGCTCATTCGAATTGGAGCCAGCATCTAGTCTGCCTCTAGAGCCCACAGCTTAACTGCTAGATTTGCCAGTCCCATACAGCAGCCGCTAGCCACACATGGCCATTTGAATGTAAATTAATGAAAATTTAGTAAAATTAAAAATTCGATTCTTCGCTCACACTAATTACATGCCTAGTGCGCCATTAGCGGCTGCCATCTTGGTCAGTGCAGATTCAGGCTATTTCCCTCATTACGGAAAGTTCTGTCGGACAGCACTTCACTAGACTTGTCACCTCTCGAGAGAAGTGATTACATTTCTCAGCACAAAAAGTCACGCGTGGACTCGCCCTCGCCTGTCTTTTTTAACCTCATCGGCTGGTGTTCCTTCGCAGTCTCTGCTTTTCCATCGTACCCAGCGCCGAGCCCAGCTCCCCAGCAAGGCATACCTCTCAGGTGTGCGCTGTGCTTTCGGACATAAGCACATCCATTCAGATCGGGGCCATGTGCTGTCATCTCCAGGACCTCGTCCCTGATTGACTGGGCCGGACCAGTACCCTTCCTGTGCAAGATGCCAGTACTCTTGTTTTGTTGTTGTTGTTGTTTTTTTCTTTCCTTCTCGACCATAGCACTGGATGGCAATGGTTTACTTATGTGTCCGTTCAGACTTTGTGAGCCTCCTGAGGCAGGTGCGATGACTTCTTTCTCGGGGAACCTCTGGCACTTAGCAAGGTACCTGGGAAGAAAGAGATGCTCTGTCAAGAAGCAGTGCATGAATGGGCGAGGGTGTTGTATAGGTACCTCCCATTTTTCCTACTCACACGCTGTCTGAAGTCGCCACCTCAGCTTCTAGCTGTCCTGATTTTGTGAGGTGGTGTTGTGCTCACCCTATCATCATAGCTGAAGGGCCGAGAAGCCAGTCGGACTCTGGAGGATTCGAACCAGAAGACACAGACGCTCTCATCAGGTAGCAACGCGTGCCCCTGCATGCCATTATTCAGTGCCATCCTGGCATTTTCCTCTGAGCGCTGTTCGGAACCAGATTTGGGGTGGCCACGTGGCCGTTCCACAAGCATGATTAAGCAGAAAGAGCCCTTCTGCCTGCAGAGAAAAGCGCTCAGAACACCGTGAACCCAGAGAGAGAGAGGCTGGGCCAGAGCCCGTGGGGCTGGTGGCCGAGGGCAGGCGGTTACAGGACAGGGTGTGAATTTTAATTATGCTGCTTTGAAGAGCAACTGAGAAACTTCCTTAAGCTCTCGGAGCCTCCGTTTCTCCATCTGGAAAACGAGGACGTTTGTATCTTGGAGAGCTGCTGTGTGGGTTCACTGTGCGATAATGCAGGCGAGATATTGACCACCGTACCCGACACAGAGCAGGGCCTCAGGAAACGTGATTTATCTTTGTTGTGTGGAGTCAGGGAAGAGTGGTGTTAGTTTTTAACTCCCTTTTGAGTTCTAGTCTTCGACGCTGCTTCTTCCAGCTGAAGCCCCCTTTAGCTGAACCTAGTCTGAGTGGGTTTCTATTTCTTATCACCAAAGGGTACACGATTAGATTGTGAGTGCCCACTGGCTTCTGTCCGTGACTCTTATGTTGGTGTCCACTCTACTCGGCCGTTGGTGGTTCACCTTCATTTAAACGCTGATTTTGAAGCTTGATGCCATCCAGGGCTATCCACGTGGGGCCTGGCTTTCATGTAATCCCAGCTCTTCCAGCTCGGCGTGCCTGGCCTTCCTACCAATTTGGTCTTGTCCCTCCATTGCCTAAACACCAATTCCCATCTCTTTAAGCTTCTCGAATATGAGAGCCTTGAGCGTCAAGGAAAAATGAGCAGAGGAACTGAGCGGCAGAGAGAAATGAAAGGCACATTCAATATCTAGCGTGGTAAAAATTGAAGTCCTGTAATGTATTCAGTTATCTTCCTTGTAGAAGGATTTCATACGAAATCTCAGCGGCCTTTTATTTCGCCCCCAAATATGAGCTCGGTTTTCTGAAGTCCTGTGAACTGTCAAATTCTCTCTTATTTACTGATATCTGTATGAATAAAGTTGAAGATCCAGGGACAAGTTACTTGATTACATCTCCCTCTCTGTAGAAGTGGGAAATGGGATACTTTCCTTAGATTAGAGCTGTGCTCAGGTAATCAGCTTTTGAAAATGGTTTTCGAGATGATCTTTAGAGTATCCAGAAAGGAGACATTACTTTCCCTCCCAGACAGCAGGGAAATTGATTCTTGGGGTTTGAAGCCTAGGGTTCTGGAAAGTGCCGCTAGGCTTGGGTGAGAGTGATGGGTACTGGGGCAATGTCAGAGACCCTCCGATTCCTTGGGCGTGCTTCTGTACCCTCCGCTTCTCACAGTCTGCTCTTCCTATGCTCTTTAAAGGGCGTTCTTGGGGTGCTCTCCCGGGGTGTCTGCATGCCCCGCGTCCTTGAGTGGTGCAGGCAGATGAGAGTCCAGTTCTCTTGTCTCAAGTTGGAACTGACCCTGAAGCCTAACGTACAATTTCCAGAGCTCCACACGAGATCAGGCTGAGCCTCATGCTTTTTCCGAAACGTCCTCTTGCCCCATTTATCCCCCTTCCCTGTCTTGCTTCCCCAACCCCTTCCCAGGTTCTCCTGCGAGCGCTTCCTTCACGATGTCTTGCACATCACCTGAATGGCACACCGATCCTCGTCTCGGAGTCTGCTTCCGGGTCACGCTCGCATCAGAAGGAGGTGGTGTTGGGTGGGGATGGGGGCTGGAAAGGACATAATCCCTGGAGTCTGGCAGGCTTGAGATGTGCTGGAATTTCGCTTATTCGTTGTGAAGCCTTTCCCAAGTTTCCTAAGCTCTCCAAGCCTCCGTTCGCACGCCGGGAAACCGGGAGGAACGTGACCACCTCAAGACGTCATGAGGTTGGACGTGCCATCTGCACGGTCCCTGGCTCGTTGTCAGCGCTCTGTAAATGCCGGCCGTGTTAGAGTTTGGGATCGAAGGGGACGAGACTGGAGGTGAGGAGCTCCTCCAGAAACGAATCGCTTAATCAGAGAAACGCGGAGCGCCGAGCAGGTGTCCTGTGCCGCTCTCTGCGCTGCGGCCTTCGGCCGCGTGTCTTCCTTCTCCGCGTGAGGATTCGGGCCGACGTTCAGCGGGCGGTGTGGGCACCGCCGATTCTCCACCACATGGATGCACACGTAACCGTTTTCATCGGCTCCCACTTTTGAGTTCCCTGTGCTTTTGCTTCCCACAGGCAGTGACAGTGGCTCTTGTTCAGAAAACTTCCCAGGTTGCTACTCGAGCCACTTCGTTCGGCTTTGTATCCTGTTCCCAGGGCCAGCCCTGAAGTAATGACTTCCGAGTGCGTGACTCTGAAAGCCGGGCGCTCTTGCCTCAGATCGAGCTGGCAGTGGGGCCAAGACGGACCCTCCCAAGTCCCCTGTGGGGCAGGTGGAGGTTGCCATCTGTGGGGCTTTGCTTGATTGAAGCCCTCATCCTGGCTTGGCTTCCTTCCGTTCTCTGTTCCAATTCAGTTGCTTTTTTACTGTTTTCTTTGTTTGCTTGCTCGTTTTTGTTTTTGTTTTTGTTCCCCACCCTCCCTGGGAATGGTTTCTTAATAAATCACCCACATGTAGATCCTCACCTTGGTCTATTTCTACGGAACCCAGTCAAAGTCAGCTGGCTCGCCCCAGAGCGTCCCCCGTGGGTGACAAAAGATCGCAGTATTTCCGCGCCAGTCGGGAAATCGCCATCGCTGAGGCGTCCCAAGCGCCTCCCTGCCACCCTGGCGCTTCCCCTGGATTCCCTAAACCTTCCCAAGACTTTTTAACTAAAAGGGTATGGGCAGGGGACTTCCAGAACCTTCTCCAAAACTCTGGTCAGTGTCCATTTTGATTGGTCAGCGGATGCACTGTCAGGGTTGTTATTTTGTCTGTCGCCCTGTCAAGTAGGCACACATGGGGTTACTCAGAAGTGTGTGTGTGTGTGTGTGTGTGTGTGTGTGTGTGTGTGTGTGCGTGTGTGTACCAGGCATTGAGAATGGCAGGCAGGCTGCCCCAAATTTATCACTCTGCAGTGGCATTTCTCCCGGACATCACAATGCCTTCCTTATTCAACAGAAGCTTCAGACGCTCTTGTCTGCCCAAACGTCCACACTCATGCCAGGGAGAGGGAAGAATCGGCTTCTGTTGGGAGGCGGCATTAGACCACGAGCCTTTCCAGCTGGAGGATCACCCAGGGTGACCCGAGGAGGCTTCTGGGTAAGCAGGTGTTCAGGCAGAATCATTATAGGGGCGACACCTGTCACCTGTCTGCTCTGTCAGGTGAGGCCGGGAGAGAGTGTGCTCAGGTGTCCAGGCCTCATCCTCAGACAATGCCACAGGATGTCCTCATCATCCTTTCCATGCCTGCTGAGGGGGCTGCCGTCCTCCCTGCCTCCCCTCTTCCCTTCCCCTCCTGCCCTCCTTCCTTCCATCCTTCCTTCCTCCCTCCTTCCTTCCTTCCTTCCTTCCTTCCTTCCTTCCTTCCTTCCTTCCTTCCCTTCTTCCCTCCCTCCCTCTCTCCCTCCCTTCTTCCTTCCTTCCTTCCTTCCTTCCTTCCTTCCTTCCTTCCTCCTTCTTCCTTCCTTCCTTCCTTCCTTCCTTCCTTCCTTCCTTCCTTCCTTCCTTCCTTCCTTCCTACCTTCTTTCCTTTCTCCCTCCCTCCCTCCCTTCTTCCTTCCTTCCTTCCTTCCTTCCTTCCTTCCTTCCTTCCTTCCTTCCTTCCTTCCTTCCTTCCTTCCTTCCTTCCCTCCTTCCGAGAGAAAGCAGAGTCTTGTTTTTATTTCTATTTAGAAAATGGATGAATTACTCTTCACAGCCGTGAGTGTTTATGGTTTGGGGGGAGGTAGAAACAGTGAAAGTGTTTGTTTGGGTTCCCGAGAAGGTCTCCTGTAGACCTGAGTGGTGGTGCCCAGGGCGACTTCAACTGAGACCATGAGCCCTGAGGTCTGCCCAGGCCAGATGGCGGAGGCGATGGCCGAATCCCACCGGAAGGCTCTCGCCCATCTGCAGGTCAGAGCGCTGGAGTTTCTCTCCAGGATCCATACTTCTAGCCGCTTTGATTTTGAGAGTGGTAGCAGCTAACATTTATCAAGCACGAACCGCGTGCCGGGCACGGTTCCACTTATTTTGTCCTGCCGACGGCTCTAGGAGGAAGCAGCACTATTGTTATTATCCCCATTTTACAGAAGAAAGTCTGGAGGCTTAGAGAGGCGGAGCAGCCTGTCCGGGTTCACATGGCTTGGCAGATCAGGAGGCGAGACCAGGCAGCGTGGCTCCGGGGCCCGAGCGCTACCCATCACCTGGCATTGCTTCGTCTCCTCACTGCATGGTGTCACGCTCGAGCGAAGTCTGTTTGCGTCATCCGTATCTGTCTTTTCCAGTGGATTCTGGGCAACTTGAGGCCAAGGGACTGTTCCTTGGCCATCTCAGTAGGCCTCGTACCTACCCGGGCCCTGGCGCGGGTAAACCGGTGCCGAAGGGAAGAGAGAACTGTGACCAGAGCGTTCCGATCAGCCCTGGAGCAGCCGAGACGTCTTGACGGGGCCGAAGGCCTGTTGTCTTCCATCCTTTGTGCTTCTGTTCACTGATCTGCCCCATATTTACACTTTCGAAAGGACTAATTCCACTTTCAAGAAAGTTCTGTCTCTCTATTTGGAGTTTTTTTTTTTTTTTTTTAAAGTGGTTAGAGCTGCCATTTTGACAAGTGCTGGTTGGCGCTACCTGGCACCACGACAAACATTTTACACAGACCCTGTCACCCCGCCCCTTGCAGGTGCAGAAGTGAAGGCGTAGGTCTGAGAAGTAAGGAACTTGCCCCAAGTCACAACAGCTAGGACATGGTGGACCCGGGATTCAGCTCCGGGCAGTTGGTCGCCAGTTTCTCTGTTCTCAGACACTAAGCCATTCTAGTTGTTTACATACGTCAATAGTCAGAGTCCCATAAAGGAAAGGGAACTGGCAGAAAAGGGCCACAAGACCTGGAAGCCAAGTGTCCAGGCTCTTTCATGATGTCACAGTGGCAGCGCCCACAGCCCCCTTAGATTCTCCTCCAGCGGCCTGGGACCCCTGACTCTCCAGGCTCCCGCCCAAACGGACCGCAACACGCACTACGACATTTGCAGGTCCAGCTCCCAGCGCCTCTTGGTAAAAGGCCCTTCATTGGTAGTTTAAATTGTTAGGCGGTTAAACTCTTCGTGGCGGTCGACACCTCAGGACTCTTGACTCGAAGCTCTCCCATTGTCCTGTCCGATTCAACTAACATTTTCCCACAGGTCGGCCCCCTCCTGCCAGGTGGATTTTTCTTCTCTGTCTTCCTTCTGTCACTACAAGAGTTCTGCCCAATGACAGGTCCCCCCGGCCATCAGCTATCACTCATTCTCAGGCAGTGTCTCTCCTCGGAGAAACTAGTCAAGCTCCTCCGGCTTGGTGTTGCGGGTTGGTTGTCTTTTTTAAGAGGAAAGATTTTTAATTTAAAAGGCAACATCTCTTCATGGGAAATAACTGACGCGCCGTGGTCTGTCATTTTCTCTTTTCCGCCCTTTGCAGCAGGCACATGGCTGTCTCTGTCAGGGAGGGAACGAGTTAGTCAACTTAAGAGTTCCTGAGAGTAAGTTAGAGCTGGAAACTAGCAGCGCCGGGGGGATTTAAAGCCAGGTTTCTCAGAGACTGGAAATCCATTCATTCCCTGAGTTTAGAGGACCTACAGATGTTTCGAGAAAGGAAACAAAAACTGCTTTTTATTCTCCTCCCCAAAAGATAACCGCAGTGGGCACTTGCTTTATTTCCATTCGTTCTGTTTTTCTAAGCCTACGGAAATCGAATACTTAAATCAAATAAATAATTAAATAATTCCGTTCTTTGCCCCTCCCCCCACTTACCGTTTTATTATGATTAGGCTTCCATGTCATCAAATATGCACTAAAAGCAACATTTTAAATGAATACTTAATATTCTAGCATATGAACTGACTATAACTTATTTGACCATTTTATTATTATACTTCGACATTTAGGTGGTTTTAAAGCATTTATTCTTCTTAGATCGGTGTTTCTCAATGGGGATTTTGCCTCCCAAGGGACATTTGGCAATGTCTGAAGGCCATTTTGATCATCATAACTGGGGTGAGTGGGGTGTGCTCTTGATCTCTAGTGGGTAGAGTTCAGGGATGTTGCTACTTTCTTACAATTCACAAGACCCTGCACAAGAGAATTAATTGTTTGACCCCAGACGTCAATAGCGCTGTGGTTGAGAAACATTGATCTTAGATATACCATCATGATTAATATCCTTGTCCATTAAACCAAATATTTGACAGAGAGACCCGTGGTTTTGTCTTCGTCGATCCTTAGAAGCAGAATTGCTGAGTCAAAGATTATAACCTCTCTGAAGGATGTTGAAACGCGGTAGAAATGTAGAAATACCATTCTCCCAGCACCAGTTCCCATCGTGCCCCACTCCGACTAGCACGGGAAATCATTATGCTATAACCCTTTGTTAATTTGGAACCAAAAGAAAAAGCTCCCTTGTTATAGTGATTTGCATTTTCCCTCATTATTAAGGAGTGCATACCTTTTAGTATGCTTATTAGTTGTTTGTAGTTCTCTTCCTGCGAATTATCAATTCATGTCCTTAGCCCATTTTCTACTGACATTTTTAGGAGTTTTTAATTGATTGGCGGGGAAGTTTTCCTTTTCAAACCTTTTTTTTCTCTTTCGGATTTCAAAGGCAACTCAGAACATGCATTTTTGACTCATTATGCATAACTTATGAAATCTTGTTTGGTAAGATCTGTCTAGTAAGTTGACTGTGGTTTTTTTGGAGTCTTTTCTCTGTCAGATATAGAGAAGTCACTGAAAGCTGATAATATTCTTTGAAGATGAAAACGTCTTTACCTGGGTGTAAACGAGCATCCTTTTTAACCAAAGAGAAGGAGATGAAAGTTCCTGAAGTTTGGAGTGTGAATTGAAAACAGAGAACCAGGAAGTTCAAGACTGTTCTCCAACTGACAGAGCCCTAGTCTCTGGCTCTGGGGGGAAAACAGTTGTTGTAATTGCTGAATAATTACTCAATTAATGTCACTCTGTTCATTGCTGTAGCAGAGTGGGCTGGAAGAAAGAGAAGTCATGTCAATCTTCAGTGGAATTCAGAAGAGCACAATTTTGAGAGTTATAAGGGGTCTTAGATATGATTCAAGCCCTTGTGTCCAAAAGGGCCCACCTTACATCCCTGAGATTATAGATGAATATTAGTGGACTCATTTCCTCTTTTGTTTTTCCCAAGTTTTTATAAGTTTATTTGAGCCAAACTGTTGACATATGCCAGGGAACAAGATTTCTTATGCTCCTTAGACCCATTTCCTCTTAATAGTCAGGCATTTATTTTAAAGCACTTAAAAAAAAAATCTATCATTATTTTATCAGTTTCATGAGTTCATGGATATTATTGATTAGGATGGAGGTAAAATAGATGAAAAGTTTACAAAAGTCATCTAGTATCTAGAGGAATGTCGGAGATATCGTAGGTGCTCAACAAATATTTGTCGAATAAATGGATATAAATAAAAATATTAAATCAGTAACATCATGGTGGTCTGTAGACACTTCACAATAAACACTGTGAGGGCAGTAAGAGAGTGAAAAGTTTGAGAAATGGCGCTACGAACATTCTTGACTTTAGACAAGACAAGAGGGGGAAAATTTGCCCAAAGTCACATGCAAGGTCTAGATCCCCGATTTTCTGTTTCAGAGGCCACAGCTTTTTGAGCCATAATGAAAGGTTGTTTCTAGCATCTTATCGTGTATTTTCCTTCTTCACTGTCGCAACTGTGGTAGCTACAGGTGTCACTCTGTCTTTTTTGCTTCGGAAAATGACAGGTAATGATTCGTGTTTTGCAAAGGGCGCGCCTTCAGGGATGGCTAACGTTTACCGAATGCTCGCCAGGCACGGGGCCGTAACTGAGCACGGCTCATGAGTCATCTCGTCGCTTCCTTTCCGCACCTCTGTGAGGTACGTACTGCCATTATCACCCCGCTTCACAACTAGGGAAACGGAGGCACAGAACGGTAACACCACATTTCTGGTGGAGCATTGTCGTTACCACCCATCTGGCCCTTAGCGGGCACTGCCGTTGACACGATCCTCATTTCCCTCTTGGATTCACAAGGTATTCGTTCATCTTTGTGTGTATTTATTTCTCTCTCTCTAAAGGAGAATACATGTTTCACGGTGGCATGAGGTGGCGCCGAGAACCGGACAGCCTCAGTCTCTACTTGGGCGCCCTACGGCGCCTGCACTCGAGATGTGTTCCCTGCAGGCGAAAGGAGTTGGCTTTCTCCTGCTCTTCGAGGCTGAGCTAGGTGGCAAAGAACAGGGCAGTGGCAGATTGTCCCAGATCCTGAGAAGTTACTTTTGGGTTTCCACTTGAGAAAGCAACACAGCGCAACAGTTCACTGTGTGGACTCTGGAAATAGACACAAGTGATTTGGATGTGGGCTCTGATTTTTTTTTCTTCTTCTCCTAGCAATGTGACTTTAGGTACATTACCTTTCTGAGCTTCCGTTTCCCCGGATTAATACACCCAGGTCAGGCATGAGCATGAAATAAAACAACATAGAAAGGGCCTAGGCGCTCAGTCAAAGATGGTGTGGTATTTGTTCAACAACCAATTTTCAAGCATCTACTATGTGCACTGTGTCCAACGCTGGTGACTTGGTGGTGGGCCAAAGGGATACAGCCCCTGCCCACGTGGAGTTTACGCTGTAGCAGAGAGGCAGACATTAGCTGGTGACTGCCCGCCTCTGATTTCAATCTGTAGTAAACATAGGTTATTTAAGAAACTGGTGTGAGGAGTCCATTTAGACTAGGCAATCCCTTGACATCCTGACGAGGGTGTTTTAGCTGAGATCTTCAAGGCGAACAGGAAGAAACCCAGGTCGCAAGGAGAATGGGGACAGGTGAGTTCCAGGTGGAGGGAATGGCATCTAGAATGACTGGGAGACAGGAGCGGCAGTGCTGACAGAAAGGGAGCTACAGCACGAGTGAGGGCAGGAAGCGGAGGGCATGAAGCCTGACACACTGTGGGGTTCCGTGTTTCCCAGGCTAAATATCGCCGGGCGAGAGATGGAGTCGGGGACAGATTTTGTAGGACTTAGAGCTTGGGGTATGGAGTTCGGCTGTTTCCCCAGTGCAGTGGGAAGCCATTGGAGAGTGAGCATGAGGCGATCAACCCTGTCAACGGATCACGCTGGCTCCTGTGTGGAGAGCAGATTGGAGAGGCCGCAGGAGGCAAGGAGACTAGTTGGATGGCTGTGTGGACATCCATCCATTCGAGAGACTTGGACCAAGGTGGGAGCAATGGCGGTGTAGGGGAGCGGATGAATCTGGGATGTATTTCGGAGACGCGTGGAAGCATCGTTGTTCGGCAGATACTCACTTGCACCTCCTGCCGTTGGAAGAATGTACTTCCTCCCTCCACTGTGTTGGGCCTTGGCCACAGGACGTGCCTTGGAGACGGGAACATGGGCAGGACTGACAGAGTGCAGTCCGAGAAGAGGCTTTAAGGGGACCTGTATGTGTCTACCAGCTTCTTTCGTTCCTGTCATTTGCCATGAGAATGGCAGGCCCCCGACTGGTGATGGTGGCGGTGCTCCCTCACCCTGCTTCTGGAATGAGGGGGCACGTGCTGTACACCTGAACTTGACCTGCACCTTGAGAAGAAGCTCAGTGGAGTCAGGCAGATCTCTTGGCGGCTCACTGTGGTCTTCACCGCTAAGTTTTTGGAGCTGTTTGTTACTACAGCAAAAACCAGCCCTTATAGAGGTAAAATTAGTGTGACCAGTGGGTCATGCCCAGGGATAGGATGTCCTGGGTAAGGAAAAGAGAGGTGTCAGGGATGGTGCCCACACTTGTGGCCTAGACAGCCAAATGGATGGAGGTGCGATTTGCTAAGATTAAGAAGATCAAAAGTTCAGTTTTGTTCCTGTTAATTTGAGATACCTGTGAGGGACCCAAGTAGAGGGATCAAATCCTGAGCACACAAGAGAGTTCTGGTATAAATATATGCTTTTTTTATTATTATTATTATTTTTCCCAACTGGCATGTAAGCAACATTCAAAGCCACAGCGGTAGATAAGATCATCTGGCCAGTGTTTCTTAGATCTTGGTGTGTCCGAATCCCTTGAGGATGCTTGCTGAGAAGGCAGGTGCCTTGGCAACACTCAGGGTTGTTCTGATTCTCCCCAGGTGACTCCATGGTAGGGAACCTGTGGACCACATCTGAGAAACACTGGCCTGAGCAGGGCTGTTTCCAGTCCAGATGAGAGTGTGTTTCGAATGTCCATCCGACATTCAGCCCAACTCACGCGACGTGCTTGGTTTCTGACTTTGTGCTGGCTCTTTACGGCTCTCTCGCTCGGCTTCCCCTCCACACTGTTAGACTTCCTAGGCCTCAGAGGATTTCTTAAAGTCGTCATATGGAAGAGGAACTCGGAGAGAAGTAAGATGTTCTCATGCGTTTCTGTCTATTTGTCTAGAAAGTAAGCTCTTTCTTAACATGATCTCGTAAGCATTTTAACTAGTACGTAGCTTTGCCTTGTTTATTCATTTAAATGATGTCTAGGCTGAGCTGCTTGAGGTTGGGATCTGCAGAGCACAGTCTTGTAATTCCCGCCGTTATGATGGCGGTCAGTTGGGCGCTTCGCTGGCCGCGGGGTGGACAGGCATGCCGTGAACGGTGCCCACAGCGCTCTCTGTGCTTCCTGAGTCGCGGCTTGTGCCCATGTGTCTGGTGATGCTGATTGCATAATTCCTTGGAAACTGCAGGAAGGAGTAAGTGAAATCTCTGGGCTCTCGGAAGGCAGACGACTCAAATTCCGAGATGTGTGCAGGACACACAGGGGGACACATGCATACCTCTTTCATGTGTTGTCCGGAACTCAGAATCTTTTCAATTAGAGTCTTAAACCAAAAGCTGCACACTGGTAACTGAGAAGAGTGGATTCGTCTTGCAGATATGTTTTAATTTAGGCTACATAGTGTTTTTAAAATTAATTTAATTCCTAGCATTTAAAAACTGGGAGGCTTTATATAAAATCCAGGTTTTTGGTTTTCTCGAGAAAAAAAAAAATCAGATCTGGCGGTGCAGAACCCATTTTCCCACATAGCAACAACCATTTGGAGGTGAGCAACGGCCCTCCCCTGCCGACAGGGCTGCGTTCACTGGTTTGCCACGGGCCCCACCACACCCACCTGAGCCTGATGCTCTGGCTCAGTGCTGCTTACCATTTATCATCTTTTCTAGGCCTATTTGACTTGCTGTGTTACCAGCATGGCCCCAGGGGTCATTGCATGGTCCCCAAAGGATGCCATTCGAATCTGGACATGTGCAGTGCTCATGTGTGCAACTGAGCTCAGCAGCCCTGGTAGCTCCCTTTGGGCTTTGGCCATGGCTCAGGGACCTTGTAGGGTAGAAGGGGAGGCCCTGAGGGTGGGGCCTTTGCAAGACCTTCGATTGCTTATCTCCACTTCAAAGAGAAATGCTTCTTTTTGGTCTATTATTTTGGAATGGCGAATAATATTTTAATTTTGGAAAAAGAAAAGTTTTGTGGCTAAGACAATTTGAAAAAGATGACTGCCAAAATTAGCTTTATATAAGGCACCCAGTGCTGAGTGCTCTGGGGATAAAGCCACTCAGCATGCATGCAGTTGGCTTCTGCAGCCCCCCAACTGCCAAATCCTCAGCCCGCAATTTGTTTTAATCAGTATAATTTACATACAGTGAGCTGCACATAGCTTAAGTGAACAATTCAATGAGTTTTGACAGATGCATATACCCATGCAACCAAGTCCCCTGTCAAGATAAAGAACCTTAACGTCACCCCTCCCCCGCCCCAGCAGATTCCCGTACACTCCTTCTCAGCCAGCCTGCCCATCCCGAGAGGAAACCACCGTGGTGATCTCTTTCACCACAGGGTAGTTCCCCGTGCTCCTGAACATCCCGTCAGTGGAACCACAGTGCATGTCGTCTGTTGTGTTTCCTTCTGCTTCTCCTCCTTCAGCCGGCCAACCCCAGGGCCCACTGACCGAGGGTCAGGAAGACGTTCCACTCCAACCTGGGTTTCCTCCCCTCTCCAGAGATCCCTGGGGGGGATCCATTTGCCTGAGCCTTTGGTTCTGAATCTTGACTTCGCAAAGATCTTCTCTAGAGCGTTTAAATCAGAACGGTTGTTGATCGTGTGGGGTGGAGGGGTGGGTTGACTAAGCAGTAGTCTGGAGGAACTTCTTCTGGAGTCATGATGATGTTCTATGTCCTGATACAGATCGGGACTGCATAGACGTATGTGACGTTAAGCTCATAAAGCTGTAGATTTTTGCGTGACATTCTAAATAATTTATCTCAGAAGAAACAAACATAAATAGATACTAAACTGTAGTTAATGACATGACATGGGTGCTGGAGTCTTTAAGGGGAAATATGCTGATGGCCGTAATTTACTCCGACATGCCTGAAAAATGAGTATGGATTGATGAGTGGATAAAGGGTTGGATGGATGGATGGATAATACATGATGAAGCAAGAGCAGTGACGTGTTACGTGTAGAAGTTAGGTCGTAGGTACATGGATGTGCACTGCAAAAATACTTCAACTCCTAGGTGTGCTCGAAATTTTTCATGGTAAAAATGCTGGGGCAAGGGCCGACCCCCAGCACTTGCCCCCAGGTGAATGGATTTACTTGGTCTCAGATGGCCTGGCTATCGGTCCTTCCTAAAGCTCCCCGTGATGGAAAACCACTGACCTGACTTAGAATAATAGCATTTGTGTTTTACAGAGTGTCTATTATATGCCAAGACCTTGACATACAAGATCTCATTCAGTCTTCACAACAGCTCAGAGAGGTGTCACTGTCACATAGCTACAGCCTGGAAAAGCCAGGTTTGGAAACACCATGCTCCATATCCTTAAGTTGTGACTTTTTCTTAGTCCCCTTTACATGTGCCAGACATGATATTGAGCCTGCAGAATTTCACCGTTCCTCCCTACAGTCACGCTAGGAGTTCATCATCATCATGATCATCTGCCATGTGCAAAAGCAGAGGCTCAAAGAGGCTAACTCACTTACTCATTTTGTTGATAAAAAATCTGTGTGCCAGGCACTGTGCGGAGAGCTGGTGATGTCCTGAGAGACAGACAGTTGGTTCCTGTCGCCATTGAACTGACTCTGTACTGGGAAGGTACGCTGAAAAAACGGGTTCTCAACTAAGAACTTAGTGACAATGGTGGTACATGCAGAAATTGAGTTAGAGGGTGCATCAAATGGGACACTGGACCGAGCCTTGGGGATGAGGAGGCCGTCAAAGAAAGCATCCCCGAGAGAATAACGTTGAGGCAAAATCCGAAGAAGTGGCTGGGACGGTCAAGGGCAGCCCGTTCCACTTGGTTCCAGTTGGAACCCGTGCAAAACCTTCCAAGCGGGAAACATTTCAGGGGCCGGTGTTAGTGCAGCAGAAAGAGATGGGAGGGGCGTGGTGCAGGATGGGGTCGGAGCGGCAGGTGGTGGACAGAACATGCAGCGCCTTTGGCACCATGGGAATGACTTGGGGCTTCAGCCCTAAGTCACTGGAGAACCATGGGAGGGTTTCAAACATGGGCAGAACATGACTCATTTTGCTCCAGGTTACATAAGTTAGAAAAGGACCAAATTCAGATTTAAGTTTGAATCTCTCTGCCCTCAGAGCCCTTTCTCTACTCCCTAAGCTTATAGGGATTTCAGACTTTTTTTCAAATACTGGCACATATCTAAGGATGAGTGGTTTTGGCCATGTTAAAAAAAAAACAAACCAAAAACCAACCTTCTCGAATAGGAAAGAAAAATAGTCTCCATTAAGGCAGATGGCATAAAAGCAACTTGCAAATACCACTAACAGCAGCAAACAATAATAATATTCAGAAGTTACAACATCCATAATATGCTGTGTCACAGGAGTAGTTAATAGATGTTGGACAAGCTGTGTGCTGGCCATGCATACTTTATGCCTTCTATGACAGAGGTGTCCTGCGAGAATGATGCATTGGATTCAGCAGGAAAGAAAGCAAGGAGGGGAGGTCAAGCTGGAGATGTTTCACACGTTCTGTGCTTTATAACGTTCAGAAAGTGTCTGAGAAGAGGACATTGGGTATCTCTCTTAAGCCTGCCTCAAAAGGGCTGTAGAAAAAAAGCCCTCCTTTGGACGGATCTGGAAGGGTCACTGCTGACCAACTCGTCCATTTTAAGGAGACCTAGAGTGGGGATGTTATACGTTCAAGGCTCAACAGGGAGCCTATGGTACTTGAGGAGCCAGAAGCCAGGTTGCCTGATGGTCAGGTCAGAATACTCCATATCTCCAATGTCAGGGCCAAAGAAATGGTCAATGGTGAGGACAGAGGGCTGGGCTGGGCCAGATCTCGCTCTTATTTTTGGCTTAGGTAAGGATTTTGATTTTATTCTAAGAGTCCCAAAAAGCCATTGGAAGGGTTGAAGTAGGGGGAATGACTTGACCAGATTTACTTTTTTATGAGAAGACCTCTAGATGCTTGGTCTAGAGTGAACCAGCATAATCATGCAGCTGGAAATGATGGTGATTGAACCTAGGGTGGGATGGAGATGATGTTGAAAATAGGACCATTTCAAGAACTGTGTAAGAGCAACAATCCACAGAACCTGGTGATGGTGTGATTATGAGGGTGGGGGAGGCAGGACGTCTCCCGCATCTCTGGGTCGGGCCATTTAGGTGAATGGCGGCGCCATTCCTGAGATGAAGGTGGTTGGTTTGTGGAGCTGGTCGGGGGAAGGCTTGCTTGATTTGGGGCACTGTTAAGTCTGGGATGCTTGAGAGACATCCCAACAGAGAGGCCAAGTCAGCTGTTGGATAGACTAGTCTGGAGTTCAGAAGAGAAATGAGTGCTGAAGATTTAAATTTGGGGGTTTCGTAAGGTTGCAACATGGATGAGCTTAGTTGCTGAGGAAGTGTAGAGGGAGGAGGGGCCGGGGGGTGAGTGTGAAGGAGAGAAACATTTATAAAGCACCTACTATGTGCCAGGTCATCTTGTACCGTGTAAGCACCATTTTGACGGATGCCCATTTTGCCAATGGGGAAAATGAGGCTCAGAGAAGTTAAGCCACCTGCCCAAGGGCACACAGCTAGTAAGTCATGGCGGTGGTGGAATTTAAATCTGTACCTTTTCCTCTTCTGCTTCTAGAAAGCTCTTCCTGCTTGGTGGATCCCTTGAGGGTCCTGGGGTAGACTCTCACTGGGCAAACCTGAGCACTTTCTCATCACTCAGGCCAGTGGGACCTTCTGATTGGGCAGGACAAGTGACAGCCCCTGAAATTGGGTACTGGTCTTGGCCCCACGGACCCCATGGCTGGAGAGTGGGAGAAGGAAGGAACTGTTACCAGGAGGAGGGAGACGAAGCGCAGGTGTTCACTGCGAAAAGACGCTTCGCCCCTTGGGTCCCAACATCCTGGGGACTGCTGTCTGTCTGGAATAGCATCGCCGCCACATGGCGGTTCTTGGGTGACCTCGCCTTGTGCGCAGGGAAAGGTCTGCAGCAGTGGGAGGCTCTTATTTCAGAGAACTGAGCACAGAATGTTGGAGTCCTTTTCGATTGCAAAGTCACCCACAAAGGCATATGTCTCCCTGCAGCTCGGGCTACAGATGGGCAGTGAAGCCACACACACACACACACGCGCGCGCACACACACACACACATGCACGCTCTGAGAGACTGATTTCAGACGAGCTTTTATTAGCTAGCATATCATCTGTGCAAAGCAGAGACACATATTTGAGCATTTGCATCATTTGAAGGAAGGAAAAATAAGCCTACCAGACTCTTTCCTTCCTCCCCCGAAGGAAGAGGCCAGAGTGACCTCAGCAACCTGGGTGGGTGTGTATGCTCTGAGCACCTGCATCTTGGCTCGTTCTCTAAACCTGGGGGGAGACAGGTCAAACCACAAGCCGTCAGCAGTGAGGGAGAGTCCAGAGGGAGAAGGAGGGTCCTGCTCACCGCCCCCTCCCTGCTACCTATCAACAGAGCAGTCAGCCCATGGCACTTGGTCAATATTTATTGAGCACTTTCTCTGTCTCTCCAACTTGTCGCTGAGGGCAAAGAGGATGCCAATGAAGCATGACTCAGAGCTCTGTCCTCAAGGACTTTGCAAGTCACTTTGGGACTTGATTCATTCGTTCTTTCGTTTATTCTTCATGTTTTTATCTGTCTCGTTCACTGTGTGTGTGTGTGTGTGTGTGTGCGTGCGCGTGTGTATTGCCAGTACCTTGTGTGATGCCTGGCTCACAGTAGGTGCTTAGTAAATATTTGTTGGATTTGTGGTGAGGAAATGAATGGGAAAATGAACGACCCTGGCTGCTGTGGCAAGAGGACGGGGGGCCCTGCTCGTCAGGGGCCCCCAGGCACCCGTTGTCGAATCCGACGCACGCTTCCTGCAGCCTGCTCGGCTGCTGCTCGGCCCGGCTCCCGCGGCCCGTCTGTGGTCTTCGGAAGGCGCCCCCTCCCTCCGTTCTCATGCTCTGCCTTCTCCTCCGCTTCCCTCCCACCTCTCAGACCGTCCAGCTCGGGCTGCTCTTTTCCTGCCGGTCCCTGCCGGTAGGTGTCTACAACTCTCTTTTCGTCACGCTCAACACCCTCTGCGCACTTGCTGCCTCAGGACCGTGCTCCTGCTCTGAGGAGTCCCCCGAATCATTCCCTCCTTCGATCAACAGATCTTTATGGGGGACTCTTCACGTCCCAGTCTATTCTAGGTGTTAGGGATAATCCTATGAACGACACAGGCCAAGTCCTCGTCCTCAGAGATGGTCTTATCTTTCGCTCTAACCTCTCCCTTGAGCTCCAGACTCATGTAGCCAAATATGCACTTGACATTCTATTAGACGCCTAACAGGATGTGCACCGTCTCTCCAACGGAACAGCCCCTCCTCCTGTTCTATGGGTCTCAGCAGATGGCTCTTCCCACTACCTGTTTCCCCAAACCAGAGACTGGGGACTCGCCGTCTTCCCATACGCCCCACACCCAGGAGGTGCCCCGTCCCGCAGTTCTATAGCCTGCACATCTGCCGTATCAGCCTCCTCTTCTTCACGGTCCCAGCGTAGGAGCTCTTTAGCATTTGCCAGTATTTATCGCCATGGCTGTCGTAGTGGCCTCCCTGCTTTTGTTCTGACCTGTTCCGACTTCTCTGGCCACCGCAGCCAGAGGCAGGAAGAGTCGAATAACATCGCATTTCTCCATCGCTCGAAAGCTTGCGGGCCTTCCACTGCCCTACGGGGAGAACCTACGGGCCCCATCGAGACTCGCCCCCTCTGCACGCTCTCCAGCCTCCGCTCTCGCATGGCCCGTGCAGATCTGCTCACGCACAGTTTTCTGCACGCGAGTCTGCACCCTTTTGCTCACACCCATCTTTCTTCTCTGCAGCTGTTCCCTACCTGCCCCCCGACCCCCCACGTAGAACTGGCCTCTCCTCCCTCAGAGCCCTCTAGCGCCTTGTAATCTGTCTCCGCTCCTGCAACTCTCATTGCGCGTGCTTGCCGACGCGTCCGTCTTTTTAAATCTCACACCGGGGGGAGCAGTGTCTTAGTAGTCCTAGTGCCTGGCGCTTGAAGGTGAGCAGAGCAGGCACTATCGGTGGCCTGCCCCCTGCTTTCCCTCCCCCCCCCCCACCCCGCCTCACAGAAGCTGCAGGCTTCCTCCTCGCAAGGACTGCGACTGTCTGCCTGACGGCTTTCTCTGGCCACAGGAATATGCCTGGGGTATGAATGGGCCGGGGTGGAAGGGCCGGGGAGTTAATGCTATAGGAAGCACCGGCGAATAAATGATGATTAGAAGTATCTGTTGCATGAGGGTGGGCACTGGAGGAGTCACAGCCCAGCTTTCATGCTCCTTCGTGGTGAGTCTCTGAGGTGTTTTTTTTCGCCCTCTCCCGGGGATCCCCGCTGTGAATGTATCCCAGTTGTCAGTGGCACCTGCTCGTCAACACGCCCTTCCTCCCTCGCACGCCCTCAGCCCTCTACGGGGACTTCCTGGAATCCTCTCCCAGGGCAAATCGTCTGCAGGACCCCAGCCAACGAAGATAGGGCCTTAAGAAATGTTTGACGATTGACTAAACGAATGTAATACAACTACTATAAGCCACCCATAAAACAGTAAGCAAGCAACACAAGACGCGTCATAACCAACAATCTGCAGTTCCAAAGCCTTTGTAAATCAGAGCAGAAGGTCCTGGTGCAGATGGGAAGTAATTAAAGCTAACAATCAGTGGACATTTACTGTGTCCCAAGCTTGGGTCGAAGGGTGCGTGTCTGTGTGTATTTTTTTTTTTTTCTCATTTAAACATCTCAATAACTCATGGCAGGTGCTATTTATAACCCTGCTTCACAAATGACAAATTAAACTGGGGCACAGAGAGGTTAAGCCCGAGACTTTGCAGCTGCAGGTGGAGAAGCTGGGAATGGGCTCCAGACTGTCTGGTTTCCAGCTGGGTTCTGAACCCCTGGGCCTCGTGGAGGGGGTGAGATTTGATCTGGGTCTTGACTATCTGGAAGGGACTGGGAAGGACATTCCAGGAGGCAGGTCCGCTGGAGCAAAGGCAGAAGATGAGAATGTACCGCCCTTGCTCAGGGTCATACGCCCTGGTGGGGTTTCGGGGAGAGCCTCTGTTTGCAGGAAGGCCTGCATTCTGCAAGGATCCCATTTCCTCCTTCATTTCTCGCCCTCTCTCCCCCACCCCCGGATTATTTTCAACAAGAGAGGATGTGGGGAAGGCAGAAGGACCAAGAGTGGTACTCAGAAACCTCTAAGGAGCCTGGCCGCAATGCAGCAGCAGAGCCTTTTCTGCAGCTTTACTCACTGGTACTCACAGTTTGCGAGGGTCTCAAACACACACTGGAAGTTAGATTTTAAAAAATCGCAGGATTCCGGAGCCTCACCCAAGGTTGCAAACTCAAGTGCCTGCAAGGGCCAGGCAGCCAGGGTGCATAGTGGAGCACCCCAATGTAAGACGGAGCATGGAAGGGCTTACGTCTTGCCTAGAGGAGGCAGACAACATTAGCTGCACCCCATCATTGCTTGGTGAGAATTAGGGACTCAGTGTGACTATTTTTTTCCCCTTCTGTAATGAGGGAGAGGCCAGAAATTCAGTGTGTAAAAGGTGAAACATCCCAAGTTTTAAATACTGGCAATAGATTAATCTTTAAAAAAAAAAAAAAAAAACCACTTTGCCAGCGAACATAGAGGAATGTGTTAGTGGGTCACATTTGGCTCACAAGCCCCTATGTTAAGACTCCTCATGATGGACAGAATCTCGCACTCAGGGCGTCTTGGCTTCAGAATAATTAGTGTTATAGATTCTCAGACTGAAACTCTCTCTTAGACAGGACACTCAACACATTGACTCATTAGACTATCAGACAGAATTTTAGCTGGAATCTCAGTTATACAGAATCATACAGCCAGAAAATCATTATAGGTTTTTTTTTTTTTTTGATCTAAATCTTTACTCGTTAACCTCTAAAATCTCTGAATCAAGCACTATTGGAGTCTGACCCCTTCCACATCAAGAATCTGCCCTGTAAGTAAGTGTAAGTTGAATAAATATACCTGCCAATCTCTGCTTGAATGAATTCCCCCTCCCCGGATAGTCTTGTTCATTTCTTCCAAAAACGTTTCTATTGAGCGCCTAATGTGGGCATCGGGGAACCCGGAGAGACAGTTTCCATCCTTGTGCCGATGGACAGGCAGTAAACACACGCGAGATGACCTTAGATAGTGAGCCTTTCTAGGGAGACATGGAGCAGACTAGTACTACAGAATGCAACGTGGTCGGGCGAAAAGACGCAGCTTCCTCAGGCAGGCGTTCAGGGTGGTTTTCTCCGTGTAGGTGACCTTTGTGGGGAGACCCGGATGAGGAGGAGGACGACTCTGCCGTGGGAAGGTCGGGGGAAGGAGAGTTCCAGGGAAGGCGAGAGCAAGTGCAGAGGCCCCGAGGTGTTAGGGACAGGCTTGCATGATAGGGGTGCAGGAAGAACACTGATTTGGCCGCAGCGCAGCGGGTGGGGGCGGGGGGAAGGATGGGGGGCGAGGCCATCGTGTCGGGGCAGAAGTGCGCCCGCCTCTCGTTTCAAAAATAACAGGACACTTTCGGCACATCTGCGTCTAACTGCCCGGTACGCATCGCACCTAAGTGCTCGCTAAGCGTTTTCGAGTGCAGAAACCAGGTCACGGAGAGTGAGGGGGAAGTCGGCACCACCCTCGTCCACCGCGTCATGCAAGGGGCCACTGGTGCGTTTCCTCGGTGCCTTCGCAAGCATCCTGCTCTGCACTCAAACCACTCGCGCATCACTGCTGCCTCGGTCCTGCAGCTCTGGGGTCCTGTGTCTCTATCAACGAGGGCCAGAAGGGGAGGAGAGACAACTTTCAAAAGGGTGTGTGAAAGCTGTCACAGCCTCTGTACTTGCTATCTCCATGGTACCCAGGCAGGGGGACAATCTAATTAGGCTATTTTCAGCATCCCAGAGGGAGGGGGAGTGGAGGGAGAGAGGGAGAAGGGGACCTGCCTTTCCAGCTGCCTGTCTCTCTCTCTCTCTCCCCCTCTGAAGTTATTATTGATTAAGCAGTCAGAGGCCAAGGAGGCAGGACCTTTCCACGCTCTGTGCTGGGATCAGAGGAGGCTTTCTGGCAATGCCGTGGGCCTCGCCAACCATGTCAAGGACCCCAGAGCTGGCAGGCTTCCAGGTGTCTGGTGCTAATGAGCTCTGAAGCCTACAGCTTTGACCAGAAACACGTCCCCTGAAGGCTGTTTGTCCTCTACCGGGACAGGCTGCCCCCAGCTTCCTCTGGACTGACGGGCCCAGAGACAAGGATGCTGGCAGCTCTTTGTTTCTTAGCCTGAGGCTTGTGTTGGCCTTCAAGGCTTTTGCCTGTGATCATAGGAGCTTTGGAAGGAAGCTGGCTTTCATTTGCCTGGAGCTCGTGTGGCCAGTGGCACCTGGAAGGGACTCGTGGGCTGTGGACTCAGTAGAAACCCAGTCAGCTCTAAGTTCCAAATGGCTAGGGCTCACGTCCAGTTTGCTCACCCCGTGACCCAGCTTCTCGTCCTTATCAGGTGCTAGACACTTATTCACCTCATGTCCTGCTACGGGCCTACCAGAGCTCCGGATCTAAAGGGCCTTCTTCTCTAACCCACCACTTTTTACATCCGCCCAATTGCTCCTGCTTTGCCCAAACTCTGCCTAAAAGTCTGCCTCAGTCAAATCGAGTTGGAAACTAATCGACACCTTTAAAACCTTTACTACCATGCCAGGCACACCATGTGCATCATTTAACCCTCGTAACAACTCGGCGAAGTATCTTTATCATCCCTATTTCACAGATGAGGAAACTGAGGCACAGAGTGGCGAAAGGAACACGTCCAAGGTAACGTAGCTGGCGTCAGGTTGGAATTAAAACTCAAGGTGTGCCTGACTCCAGAGCCAGCCTCCCAAGGTAACAAACATAAATGGGATTTTCAGCTCCAGAATTCAAAGGGGCCTTTACTAGGGTGATATGAGTTGGGAGTCTCAAAGAAGGGGCATTTCCTACACTCGTGTGACCCTCCTATTTTTATTTTCCGGGCACACTTGTTAACATCTTCTGACAGCAGTTAGCGAACGGCCGTTAGGAGGTAATTAAACAGAGCGAGTGATAATGTCCTTAATTAATCCAATTCGCTCTCTCTCATTTGTGCTTATTTCCTTATATTGGCAATAGCTCCGACAGGAGGTCTTAACAGTCACATCCCTGGTTATTCCTTATGACTCCAGGAAAAGCATGAGCACCAAATGGGGCATTTTCAAAGAGAATCTAATTTTGGGCGACGGCTTTGTGCCAATCTGAGATGTGACGCTGTCTGTCACAGCGGAGGACTGACATGGGTTTTGAACCAGAGTTAAGGCTGTTGCACGCACACACACACACACACACACACAGATAGAGATACAGACACACACACACACACACACACGCACGCACGCACACGCAGATGAATCAGACCTCACTGTGAAGCTTTGCTCTTGTGTTTAAAAATTGAAGCCACAGGGCTTCAAAGACACCCCTCTGATATTTTTCCATTGCTCTATTCCTTTTTTACCTATGACTTACTTATTTGGTGTACGAAGAGGCTTTGAAGGTGGGGACCTCACCTATCTGCCTGTTCTTTCTTTCCTTCAGTGTGTAGCAGAGGGTCGGACGCACAGAAGTTCTCAACCAACGACTGGGTGGGTGGGTCTTCTGCATTCATCAGCATTGTCATCATCATCATCATCATCATCATCATCAAACTACCATTTATTGATTGCCTTCCATGTGTAGACATTGGGTTTTATGCTGTAGAGCCAGAAGTTGGCACACGACAGCCCATGGGTTGAATTCAGCTGGCTGCCTGTTTTTGTAAACAAAGTGTTGACACACGGCCATGCGTATTTATGTACGTACTGTCTGTGACTGCTTTTGTGCTGCAATGGCAGAGTTGAGTAGTTGGGATGAGGACTGCATGACCTTGCAGAGCCCGGAATATATACTATCTGGGTCTTTACAGAAATCGTTTGCTACCCCTACTTTATACCCATGCACAAGGTCTTTCAGGTCTCATGTCAATCTGGAAAGGCGACGTGCCCATTTCACGGATGAGAAGAACGAGGTTCAAGGATGTTAAACAATTTGTCCAACTGATCAGTGGTAGATCAGGGTTTCGACTCAGGTCTGTACCTCCAAAGCCAGCATTATTCGCTTTGCTCTTTGCTCCCCATTCCTCAATACTGCCAGACTGAATTTCTTCGCCTTTATTTTTGAACCGAGTCTTATGAGCATCTGGGGTTGATTCTTTCAGGGGCAGCAAGGGCACAAGCAGTCTAAACTTGCCTGAGAAGGCAGGCTGGCTGCCTGGGTCGTTCGTAGCTGGAGGCAACTGTTACTCCCCACATGGATACACAGATTCCCTCCTGGAGATCAAAGGTGTCTGGAACAGCTGATTCATCAACACCTTTGAAGTCTGGTGCCAATTTCACAAAGACAAATTAATTTCTTTAGCTTCTCAGCTTCTGGTGGCTTCAACACACCTCGTGCTTTCAGCTGTAAAGTCTTCCCAGTTTTCCTTTGCGTCATGGATTCCTAGAGCTGTCTAAATCTTTGGTGACTTATCTACACGAGGGAGGAGGAGGTGGGTGGCAGAGATTGGTTCACAAGCATGAGTCCATGAGGTGGTTGTGTCAAGGGTGATGGTAAGGACAGCGAATAGTCTTGTCTCTGGAAAGAAGACTCAGCTGAGCTAGTCTCCTGGTTGTTGGTGGAGTTTTGACCATTTACAGTTATGTTAGGCAAACCCTGCAAGGCTAATAAACGAACCCAGACTCGGCTCATTTCACCTTATTGATTGATTGATTGATTGATTGATTGCTTATTTGGTTGGTTGGACCTATGCTTATCTTCATATTGAAAGTGTTGCAAAAGCATGACATCATTTGTTAAAAGATTGGGCTTCGTGGAAGAGCATGAAGCAACATAAAATCAGGTTATCTTGGAAAACTAGGGATGTATTATCTTGGTACTTTTTAGTAACTCTTCAGGGATATTCTAAAATACAGTCCCCAAGAAAGGCAATTTTGACTGAGCGAGCATTCCGTGGTGTTGGGGGTGGGGAGAGAGCAGGAGCCCATTAAAGTGCACGTGTGGGTTGAAGGTCCCTGAGCCATGGATACCGTTGCTTTTCTGAAAAGGTGGGATCTGGGATAATGTGCAAGGCATTTTTCTGTACAGTATGTCATTGAAGTGACTGAAACAGAGTCCCGTGTTGGGGCCATGACCTCCATTTTGTAAAAAAGGGAACCAAAAGTCAGAAATGTTAAGTAACTTTTGTTGAAAGTCTCACTGCTGCTGGCTAAGCTGGGATTCACATTTAGATCCGACTTACCGAAAGTCCTTATTCTTTGAAAACAATAATAGCGTCATCTTCATCGATAGCAGTCACGATGAGAATAGTGGGTGATGTGGACTGCTAAGCCACTCACCAGGCGCTGTGGTAAGCGCCATCTATGAGTTATCTCATTTAATCCTCATACTAACCTCATGAGGTAGGTGATACGTTATACATGATCCCCATTGTATGGATGAGAAGCCGAGGTTCAGGGCAGTTAAGGAAGCAGCTCGAGGACCCCCAGCTTGTAAGTGCCAGAGGCAGGGCTCGAACTCAGGCCCACAGGATGCCAGTGCTGCAAGGGGATGAGCTCTGCCGACTTCCGCCCCACTCAGTTCACCGCGATTCATGCCTTCGGGGCCAGCTCACCAACTCCCACATCCAATGCAGGCATGGATGGGACCTCCGGACACCCTCTCATGCCCCTATTCTCTTCTCAAAGGAGATTTTTAGCTACGTAAGGGAGAACTCTCTAGACTTGGCCTTCTTCCTTACCTCAGCCAAGGCCATTCACTCTTCTCCGAGTCCTCTGTGGTCCCCCACTGAAGGCCTTGCTCAGGGCTCCAACCCTCAGCTGGATGGAGGAAGCCTCGGCCGGACCCTTGCCCGGGCCACCCTTTGCTGCCCACTCTTTATGCCTCCATTGTCGGGAAAGGTTATTGGGCTACTGCTGGCCTGGCGTCCCCTTCTCATGGCTGCCCGGCACCCAAAGCACTGGCCCTTGGTCTGGCAAGGGGATCTGGTCTCCGAATTGAGTGCAGTCTCAAGCCGGCTGGCCTCACTTCCTGAGGAAGCCATTGACAGTGGTCGATTAAGACCAGTTTCTCAGCAATTTCTATTTCTTTCATGGTCTTTTCTCTTCTATCGAAGTAGCCAGTCTGTGTACCCTACCTCTTAGCATTTACCCAGCACCCAAATCCTCCACTTATATGAGCCATCCTTTATAAGCTATACGTCTGAGGAAGTTGGGGGAAGAACCCATGAGAACTGCCCATGGGGATGAAGACAATTTGCAGCGTAGCGGACAGGAGTCCCAGAAAGACCATGTGGATGTGCCTCAGTGGTCTGTCTCTCCATCATTTCCGGCCCAGGAGGGGCACTGCAGCTGGCAATATTTCCAAACCATACACCTGCTTAAAATCCTTTGTCGATGCCCAGTCACCTACCAGCTTTGGTTATGTAATTTTATGTGCATAAATATCACCTGGTGAGTTTATGAACATGCTGGTCCCTAGGCCCCCTCTCAGAGCACCTGATGACGCAGATGTGGGTTACCTTTCTCTGCAAGAGCCTCTGGGAGAGTCCAACACAGATGGTCCAGGACACAAACCTCGGAAAGTTTCGCCTACAGGACAAAGTCCAAACTCTTTAGTATGTGTCTCAGTCTGCTCAGGCTGCCATAACAAAATACCACAGCCCGGGCGGCTTAAACAACAGCCATTAATTTTCTCACAGTTCTGGAGGCTGGAAGTCCAAGGTCAAAGTTCCAGCTGACTCATTTCCTGGGGAGGGCCCTCTCTTTCACTTGTAGATGGTGCCTTCTCACTGTGTCCTCACGCGGCCTCTCCTTATTGTGTGTGCCATCTCTGCTGTGTGTCTTCTTACAGGGACAGTGATCCTATTGGATCAGGGCCCCACCATTATGACCTCATTTAACCTTGATTCCTTCCAAGGTGGGTAGGGATTCAGACTATGAGTCGTTGGGGCCAGGGGAAAGGGGGTGTGACAAACATTCAGGCCATAACAGTATGGCACTCAGAACTCTTTAGGACCTGACCCATACGTATCTGTCGCATCTCTACCACGCCTTCTCCTTTGCATAATATGTTCCGAATGCACTGAACTATACTAAGACCTCCGATGTTTTGGAGGGATCGGTTCCCAGACCTTTGCAGTTATAACTGTAACTTCAAATTCAGTATGAGTTTGATACCCTATCGCTCACCCTTCTTTGAAGGAATTACACACAAGGACGCAAAGTTTGGCTTTTAGTTTTAGCTGCAAACATCTAATATCTCTCCAGTCCTGGGCTTTGCTGATGCTTAGTGCTGGGCAAGAAGCTCAGGCCCATGAACTTGAAATAGGGGTTTCTACTCTCGATTCTCTTGAATCCAGAAGGGCTCGGTGTGTCAAGCATATGCTGAACTTTCGCACTCAGCCTCGTGGGGAAAGATGACAGGGTGATCCTACTTTCCCCATGACAAGGTTCATGTGTGCCGGACTCTCCTCTCGAATAGCAGTTCTCAACCAGGGATGATCTTGCCCCTCTCTCTTCTCCCCCAGGAATATTTGGCAATATCTGGAGACATTCTCAACTGTCACCACTGGGGGAGGGCAGTGGCTCTTGGCATCTAGTGAGTAAAGGCCAGGATGTGGTTGAAGATCCTGCAATACACGGGACACCCTCCCCTACCGTACACACAGAATGAAGGCTTGTCCACTCCAAACAGTAGTGATGAAGCTGAGAAACTCTGTCCTAGAGGTCCTGCTGAAGGCATGTTTGCAAAAACGGTCTTCCGTGTATGAGGGCAGGAAGTGAAATCAGGAAGAGGAGCTTGGCTTCTGATTTTTAAGGCGCAGTTCTTACGCCCACTAATAAAATGTGGGTCAGTCGATGTAACTAATTTCAAACATTCAGCTGAACAGCTTCTCTTTCTGTGGAAGATAGGAAGAGTGGGACCTGGCATGAGGAAGAGACTGGAGATTTGAGCAACTGACCATTTCTGTTCCCTCTGTGGACTGAGGTAGAAATATGGGGAAAGAAGATGTGTTATAGGGTCCTGCGGATGCCATGACACGTTGTCACGCACTGCATGGCTTTAAAACAACAGAAACTTGTTTTTCTTATAGTTTTTGAGGCCACAAGTCTGAAATCGAGGTGTTGGTAGGGACACACTCTTCGTGAAGTCTTTGGTGAGGATGTTTCTTTGCCTCTTCCGGTTTCCGGTGGCTCCAGGCGTTCCTCGGCTTGTGGCTGCATCACTCCAACCTCTGCCTCTGTCTTCCCATGGACTTTTCCCCTCTGTGTCTGTATGTCTCGACCCTCCCTCTGCCTTTCTCTTATAGGGACACCTGTCACTGAGTTTAGGACCCATCTGAGTAATCCAGGATGACGTCATCTCGAGATCCTTAACTTGATCACATCTGCAAAGACCATCTTCCTAAGTAAGATGACAGGCACACGGTCTGGGGATGAGGACTTTGGATAGTCTTCTGGGAAGATGCTATCCAACCGGCCACAGACGGAAATGACACATGAAGATGGGAGGGGATGACAGCACCCCATGGAATATGAGTTACTGCCTAACATCCAGGGAAAGAGGCTGAGGAAGAGAAGGAGTAATGGGAATAGGGCATCTACTATGTGTCAGGAACTGGGCAGAAGCTCCCCGTTCCCCGTATTCATTAATCCCAACCCTTGGTAGATGGGTTATCTCCATTTTAAAGATGGAAACGGAAGCTCAGAGAATGTAAACACATAGCCCAAGCCCACACAGAAATCGAACCCAGGTCTGCTGATTGCAGAGTCCGTGTTCTTTCTAGGACAAAGAAAGCATTTGTACCGCCTTCACTAGCAGCTGCCTGGAGAGGCCAAGCCCAGAACACAAGCCAGGCGTTCATCTGCTTGCCATTGGCACTGGGTACCCAGGTGCTGGACAGCTCAGCTGGCCCGAGCCTTCCGGGGGTGGGTACAGAGGCAGATTTTGGCTGGTCCAGAGTCAATGCCCTTTTTTGCACCCTTACCTGCTTGGCACTGCAGAGAAACCAGTCCCACAGATAAATATGAAAGATTTGGGTTCCCTCTTCCTACCAGTGCCGGGATGGGAGCAAGCCAGACAGGAGTACCTACGAAATGCAGCGCACTGTGGTAGGAAAAGAAGGTTGGACTGTAACAGGCCTGGGTTCAGATCTCATCTTTACCACTTCAGGGCTGTGTGACCATAGGCGAGTTATTTCAGCTCTCCGAGCCTCAGCTTTCTCAGCTCTACACTTGGGGTTGGGCAATGGTACCCACCTTGGCAGGGCATGTATGTAAAGCATCCTGCACAATGCCTGCTGCGAAGTAGACTCAGAAAGTTCCTCGTTGGCTGGATCTGCAGGCCCCTGAGATTTTTCTCTATACTTGGTTAGCATCTCTCTGCAGGACAAGGTGTCTGCTTGACGGGAAGTGGCAGATGTGGAGCTGGGATCTCGTTGCCAGGTGCTTTCTGTCAAATGCCAATGCGGCGAGCATCACTGCTAATGAAAGGGGGCAGATCTTGTGGAAAAGACGTCTGGATGGATGACGGTGGGAACGCGCGTGGCTTGACCTGGAAGGACTTTTATTGAATATTACCTCTGAGCCAGGCCCCGTGCTGGTGCGTGACTGCCCGTCTCATGTATGCTCATACGCGCATTGGGCATGGAAGCAGTATTCTAAGGGGAGGCTTTAAAACTCAGCACAATATCATCTCTTGGAATTTTCTTGGAACCTCTAAGCATATGCAATGTCTCCCCTTCTCTGAGTTTCTAGAAGATGCCATATTTCATGTGTTATAATCCTTATAACATTATATTGTAATGGTCTATTTATTAGGTAAGGAAACATGTGAAGGCAAGAGCTAATTATTCTTTTTTTTCCTCAACTTTTTAAATGAATGTTTTCAAAATTTGGTACCCAGACCAGCAGTGAGCATCATCCATAATTGTTAGAAGGACAAATTCTCAGACCTGCTGCATCAGAGACTCTGGGTGTGGCGCGAGCAATCTGTTTTAACGAGCCCTCCATGGGATTCTGATGCACTCAGGTGGGAAACCACTGCCCCAGCCACTGGTCCTCAAACTTGGCTATGTCCTGGGGAGCTTTAGAAAATAATGATGACTTGGTCCCATTTCCAGATATTCTTATGGCCTGGGCATAAAGTCTCCAGAGGATTCTAATGTTTAGCCTGGAGTGAGAACCCCCAAAACAGAGCATTACTCCAAACAGGCACTCCCTGCGTGTTTACTGACTAAGAGAACGTGGCGGTTCAGGGCCTTCTTGGGATTCGGACAGACATAGGTGGCATCCTGACCTCCTCTTTCCTGACTTTGGGTCAGTTTTTGTTGTTGTTTTTTTGTCTTTTTCTGTGACTGTCTTATTTCACTTAGTATGATGTCCTTCAGGTTCATCCAGGTACTGCATATGGCAGAATTTCCCTCATTTTTAGGCTGAATAATAGTCCATTATGTGTATATACTATATTTTCTTTATCCATCTGTCAATGGGCATTTAGGTTGTTTCCATATCTGAGCTGTTCTGAATAATGCTGCAGTGGATATGGGAGAGCAAATATGTCTTTGAGATCCCGATTTCAGGTCTTTCGGGTGTAATCTAGAAGTCAGGCTGCTGGATCACATGGCGATTCTATTTTCAATATTTTCGAGGACCTTCTCTGCCATTTTCCATAGTGATCATAACATTTTACATTCACTGTGGATTAGTTCTTAACTTCTTTAAGCCCTAATTTCCTTATCTATAAATGAGTAATAATGGGAATTTTCTCATAGGATTGTTTTATAGATTACCTACATAGTGCACATCAAGCACTTGGCACAACAGAGAACTCCCAATTGGCTATGATAATTGATGTTAGCTCCATTTTATAGGAGAGGGATGTAAAGTTGGACAAGCAGAGATGTTAGACATGCAAAGATGAAATCCTTCCTGGATCAGAGTCAAAGTTTTAAATTTTAGGTTTGAAAATCATTAACTTTGCCTTGAAGTGCCATAAACACTACCTGAGTTTTGTGGTTTGGATAAGACTTGAAGACACTCCCCTGACCCTGCCCCAACCAATGTCCCCAGGTCTTTGGGGCTATAGGTCATCTATTAAACAGCAAAACATTTAGGTATCCCCAAGATTTCTGTTCTTGATATTGAGTTGTACTATGGGTTGTCAAGTGTTGGGTGAAGAATCTCTAGCTTTCTTAGGAAACTGTCCAACACTTACAGATGTCATTACCTGGCAGATGAACTCCCTCAATATTCTTTCAGTTTTAAGTAGCAGTTAAAACCCATGCCAAACTTGCTTAAGCAATTAATGATGTTTTTCTGGGCCATGTAACAAAAACTCCAGAAATCCAGCTAGATGCAAGTGCTCAAAAGAGATGGTTAAAAGTCTACCTCTTGTTTCTCATAAAATGAAACATAAAATTCAACATACACTTAGCATGCAACCCAGAATTTCCACTTGTGTATTTACTCAAGAGAATTGAAAATTAAAATTATATCCACACAAAGAAATCTGCAAGAATATTCATAGAAGCTCTATTTATAACAGCCCCAAACTGGAGACAACCCAAATGTTCATCAATAGGAGAATAAATTAACAAACTGTGGTACATCCACACAGTGGAATAATTCTCAGCAGTAAAAAAGAATGAATATGTATACATGCAAAAACATGATTGAAACTCAAAAGTGTTAGTTGAGTGAAAGAAGCCAGACACCTGTTATTGGATCATATTTGATTCTAAAGAGGTAAAACTACTGCGATAGAAAATTAGACTAGAATTTTCCTGGGGTCGAGATGGGGTAATTGACTGCAAATAGGTGTGAGAGGCCTTTCTGAAGTGGTGAAAATGTTCTCTCTCGATTGTCATTGTGGTTATTTGACTGTACATACGTGTCAAAATTTATCAGACTGTACACATAACGTGGGCACATTTTATTTTAGGTAGATTATACCTCAAGAGAGTTTATTTTTTAAAAAAATCTGCTGCTCTCTCTAGGCTCTGCTTACCTTTCTGTGGCTTCATTCTCAAACAACTTCTCCCCAGGTGGTGCAAAAAACAGTCCTCAGCAGTTTATGCTCTGCAGTTCAGTAATCCCAAGGAAAAGAGAGCTTCTTTTTATATAAAGTTATGGCGTAAGTTGTCACTGGAATAGCAAGAGTCATAGGATCTTCTTTGAACCAATTACTGTCTGGGGATGGAAGTAGAATTCTCTGATTGGTCAGTCTGGGTCATGTGCAAGAGCCAGGATGTGGAGTCAGCCCTCTAAACTACGATGTGGGTGAGGAGTCTTTTCCCAAAGGAAAGTAGGGATGCTGGTACTAGAAGGTGGAGAAATGGATGCAAACGCAGTAGAGGTCTTCTACACCAAATTTCCCTAGATATATTATAATCTTTCTGGCCGGGTACCCATGTCTCTTTCAGATGCCAGAATTGGACTGGTCCATGTCTGTCTCATCACTTTTGTGATATCTGCCAGCACAAATAGTAGAAAAACAAAGACATTGCGCTCAAGATACAAGTGGGTTCAAATCTTGGCTCTACTTCCTCTTTGTCTTCAATCCTAGACAATTTATTTGAACTCCCTGAGAATCAGATTCCTCATCTATGCAATGAGGATAATTGCAAAACCTACCCCCAGGACATCGCTATGGGTATAAGTGAGATCATGCATACCAAGTGTTTACGTAATGCCTGGCATACGGTAAGCACTTTATCGATGTCGTCTATTATCACTGTTTTTAATATTTAAAAATTCTTTTTGATGAGCTGAGTATGTATTTACCTATGATCAGGTGTAGCAGAGGTATCGGCGCTCTGTCATATGCCCTCGGCACTTCTGTCCCCACGCACACTGATGGAATCCCGCCACTGGAGCTCTGGCGTGCTTGTCTGCGTGTGAGGAGGGCTAGCAGTGCTGAGAGTCAGCGTTCTTGGGAGTAGCCCTCAGCCGGTGATGGATCCCTAGCTTTATAATCTCTTGAGGGGCAAAGCTCTGGGGCGCATTCTACAGCATCCCCTACAGGTTTCCCCTCCTCCCTGGTCCATCCGCAGATTGAGCCTCAGTTACCCCCGCTGCAGTAACATGCCTTTTAACACTGGAGCGGCTTACGCCCCTGCTCTGTGTCACCCCCCTACTCCTTCCTACCTACCAAATGAACCGTTTGCATTATGAGATCCAGATTCCTACCTACCAAATGAACCGTTTGCATTATGAGATCCAGAATCCCAACATTGCATAGTGTCATAACGGAGGGTAGTTACCTCCTGCAGATCAGAGGCATTGACCAGCAGCTCTTTAAATCTTTGATGAGTAAAATATGGTAGAAAGGAATTAATTATTTCATACTAAATGCAGTTTTCTGGGTAGGCAAACCCTATAAAAACAACGATAAGAGAGGGTCATATTGGGGGAAATGACTCTCCAACGCCTATTTTGTGGCAAAAAGGGAGAGTGTCACTGACAGAGGGGTTCTCAATAGATATTGGTTGAGTGATTGATGAGTCTGGTTCCTAGCTTTTACCCAGTGTCAGAATAGTGAGCCATGGGTTTATGTGCAGCCAAGTGACTTTGTGGAACTGCGAGGCTTGGAAGGCTGAGCATGTACCTCCTAGCCACTCCTGTAGTTCTGGTGCATGGTGGAGAGGGGCTAGTCTGAGTAAACGGTGGCTAAACCAGGTCCTGCTTGACACCTTGATTACAATGGATCTTACTCCAGACATATTAGAAGTGACTTTACTAAAGAGTCACAGTCCCAGGTTTAAATTCCTCTCTTGTCGCTGCCTTCTTATGTGGTCTTGGTTGAGCGTCCTGCTCAATCTGGTCCTCAGGTTCCTCCTCTAACAGATGAAAGGATTTGGATGAAGAGCCCCCACTTGTTCATGCTCATGAGCCATATGAACGCTGTTGCCTTGTCAGTAGTGCATTTGGCCATTGCACCTTCTCCGTGAGGGAGGTGGGTAGCAAATGGGCATGGCTCCATTTTACAGATGAGATGACTGAGGTAGAGTGAGCAAGACGATACAGTCACTACTTACTGTGCCAAGTTTTGAAATTTCCATTACGGAACATTTTGTAATTTCTGAGACTTAACGAGAAGATGGCCAAGGGTAAGATGACTTCCACGTGCATCGAAGGAAACATACTCGTGTTCAGATGGAGCCTGCTGCCGTGGAAAGCCTGTGGCACTGGCGTCTGATAGACATGGGTTAGAGTCCTACAGTGGCTCCTCACTGGCTCTCCGAACCTCAATGTCGTCACTTGTAAAATGGGAGAAATAATATCTATGTCATCAGGTTCAGGTTAGTTTCGCACGAGATGGTTCTGTTATATCGTTTGCCTGAAATAATGAATTCATTCCAATGAGGTCTCTATGTTAAGAAATAATTTAAACATAATGCAAATTGCATGTTTGCTGATGTGCAATTTCATCAGTGAGAAACAGTAGGTGAATGAAGAAAATTGCACTTAGCTGAACTGAGCCATGCAGGAATTGGTTCCCGTTTTTTAAATTTTTTTTTTCTGATGTGTCACTGATGATGTTTTTGAGTGTTGTGCCCCTACCTTATTTGCCCGTCTGCTCTATAGTTTTCTTTAAAAATATATATATATATTTATTTATTTTTATTTTATTATTTTTTCAACGCCTATAGCACCAGGTCTTCCTAGGTGGGCTCCCATCCAGGTCTCACCAGGCCCGACCCTGCTTAGCTTCTGAGATCAGTGCTCTGTAGTTTCTCTTGCACAGGTTTGCACAGTGCGGTGAGCTTCAGGAATGTATATATTGCGCTATAGCAGAACGGACTGTAGAATGAAGCCAGGTGCCTAGCGCAGTGCACACAGCACAGCGTGAATGTTAGAGTACCCTCATGTCCTCATTTTTCGTCCTCATATGATAAGAAGTAGAGAGAGGTGAATTGTGACTCTTGATCGTTACTAAGAGAAACTACTGAAGCATCATAGGTAGAAAAGAGGGATTTATTAGGGAATTATAAATAATCCTATAAGGATCTCTCCTGAACAGCAATGTCACTTGGCTTCAGGGAAAACATAGTTATGACCTTTGGTTGTAAGAAGCAGAAAAGCCAACTCATAATTGTTAAGACAAAGAAAGTTTATTGGCTTGCAACTGAAAAGTTCCTTGAAAATTTGCTTCAGTCACAGCTGGATCAAGGAGCTAAAGCCCTGCTATGTCACTGAGACTTAGTTTCCACCTCTCAGCTGTGCCTTCTGCTGTGTTGGCTCGATTTCCAAGCTGGCTTTATGCTGCTGGTGGCAAGATGGTGGCCAGCAATTTCTGGCTCACATCCGTATAGCTTCAAATCCAGTGGAAAAGAGACGCTGCTCCTTTCTTCTAGCCTTTTCTGCTTAAATCTTAAGATTACTTAGGATTTATTTTACTCAGGTCCTATTACCTACCATCCCTGAAATTATCCTTGTGGCCAGAGAGCTACCATGCTCTTATTCGGCCAGGCTTTGGTGTCATACCCTTCCATGGAACTGGGCTATCCTCAGGTCTTATGCAAATGTTCTGGCCTGAGGATGGAAAGAGGGATGGTTCTCCAAAGGGAATTCAAAGTCTTAGCACCTGAATAAGGAAGGTTGATTATTGGACAGGCAGGAACAACAGAATTTTACTAGGAACAAGTCACCTAAACCAAGGATATGGAAGCCTTTCAGATTTTCTTTACTGTTCTATGTTTCATTATTTTCTTTTTCGGAATCCTTGTTTTTTTCTGCTTTTCTGATACACGTGATCTTCATAATGGGCAGAATCTGCCAACCCCACTTCCCGAAAACTGCCAACCCCACTTCCTGAAAACTGCTACAGAGCTAGCCACCAGAAGGAGTGAATATCCCATTTCGAAAATTTAAAGGAAGAATTCTTACTAGATTGGACCAGAGGCCCACTTACATTCAAATGACCTGACTCAGGCTTGGAGTGTTGCTTTTTTTTTTTAGTCTAAATAGACTGCTGGGAGCCTACCGTTACATTTATAGATAGGGAGACCAACAGAAGTGGCCACTATGAGTTGGCCAGATGGCCTAGTAGGTGTCCACAACAAGGTGTATCTTCTCAATGTGTCTTAATCTACCTCCACCTCTTTCAGGATTCAGACCCAAGATGTCTTAGACCGTGGTCGATAAAGCGAAGGAGGCTTCTTAAGGCGCTTCTTTGGGAAGCCAGAGTCTGTACCTCTGCCAAGCAGAGAACTGGTCTGCTGGGCTCCTTGGAATCTAGCCCATTTCGAAGGACAGAGGGGCGCACGGAGGACCGGAGCTGGCGGGGGGCAGATGGAGGCAGTCAGCATCATCAGCATCTCCTTACGAATGACCCAACTTCTCAGCTTCTGCTTCACCTCCCGGCCCTGCTAGACTTGCTAATGAACAGGGATGCTGACTCACATCTTACAGAAGTCAGGTCATCGGGATGTTCTTTTTTTTTTTTTTTTTTTCTGGAATGAGGGAAATGGAATCATAGAGATTCAGCCTCAGTCCAGAATGAGTGAGTTATGAGAGCAGGAAGTAATTTAAGTTTATCTTTTTGGTCTACTTGGAGATTGTTTTGTGTGGCAGATTGTCATGACAGACTTGATTTTTTTAGTCCTTCCCCGCCCCCCCCCATATGCATACTCTTTACCATGTGACTTTGCAGTTTTTATCACCAAAGAGGTAAAACTATTGAATTTAGTCTGGTCTGTGATTTTTCTGTGACCAATCGAATATGGTCTTGCGCTTTTGCCGTTGCCCAGAGAACATGCTCAGACTAGCTCGCTGAGGGATGAGAGATGAGAAACAGAACTAGGACAGCCAGTAACCCTATCTGAGGTTCTCCTGGGTTAATCAACAGTCAGCCCATCCCAAATGTGCGACTGAGCAGAGTTGAGACTGAAAGAACTACCTAGATACTCCTCGCCTAAGCCACTGATTAAAGACCTGGAAGCTAGAGAGATGCTATTTTTTCAAAGCTACAGTATTTTTTTTTTTTTGGTGGGGGTTGGTAGTGTGTGGGTTTAAAGCAGTATTACTGTGGTGTGTTTGGGATAGAACTAATAAGATCCAGATATTGAGTATTTCCTATGCAACAGAGACCTTATGTAACTGGCTTCAGTCTTTCCAATGCATTTGGGTAGGTTGCATTTCATAGATGACTGAGATGGAAATTATAGAGGTAGTGACTTTCATGGGGCCAACCACCTAATAAGGTGTTGGTCTGAGATAACCAGACAGATACTTCTCACTATCCCAATCTGCCTACCTCTCTGAGGTATATCTGCCCCCTGAATCCCATGTTGGCAATAGCTGTTAATTTAAAAAAAAAAAAAAAACCTCAATAATTCAGAGTAAATGGAACATTTTCGTGGATTGTGTTATCCCGAGGTCAATTATGTCTTCCTGTAATTCTCAGCTTTAATAACTTTTACCAGAAAGGTCATGGGTTTTTGACAGTATTAAAATTATATTTAAAAGGGCAAAGACTTGAGCAGACATTTCGCCAAAGAAGATGCACGAGTGGTTGACGAGCACATGAAAAGATGCTCAGCATCATCAGTCATCATGGGAACGCAAATAAAAACCATAATAAGACATCACCCGTTAGAGTGGCTAAGTTAAAAAGAGGGACAGTATCAAGCCATGGCGAAAATGTGCAGCAAGTAGAATTCTCATACATTTCGGGTGTAAAATGATACAACAGGAAAGAATTCAGCAGTTCTTACATAAAGTTAAGTCTACACTTACCACATGACTCACCAATGGCACCCGTAGGTATTTAAGATACATGTAAACATATTTACGTAAAGACTTGTGCACTCATGTTCCTAACAGCTTTATTCAAAATAGTTCTAAACTGGAAACAGCTCCCAAGTCCATCTATAGCCGAATGGGTAAACTGCTCGTGGGATGTTACTTAACAATAGAAGTGAATAAACTCCTGACATACGCATTGATATGTGTGAATTCCAAAGGAATCATGCTGAGAGAAAGAAAGTAGATGTACATGAATACGGAGTATGTAATTTCATTTACAGGAAGTTTAAAACTGACAAATCGGACCTATAGTGACTGAGGACTTATACATGTTTATCTGCAGCTGAGGGTGAGGCGTTAAGACAGGACCCAAGTGGACTCCTGAGAGCGAATGAAACGTTCTCTACCTGAGTGACGGTAGTGGTTAGTTAAACTGATGTGTAAATTTGTCAGAGCCATCGAAACGTACAGTAAAAATGGGTACATTTAATTGTATATAACTCATACCCAGTGAAGTTGATTTCGAAAGAGACTTAAAACTATGTCTTCTGAAAGTCATGTGGTTGGAAATGCCTGGGAGATGGGGGATGGTGTGACATCATCAGCTTCCTGAAAGTAGGAGGGGAAAAAAAAAAAAAAAAACCCAGCTGCCAAAGACAACTCAGCACCACGGACAGCACCTCAGTAGTCAATGATAAAATACCCGGAAAGCAGTTAGCTAGCACAGGACCTGGCAACAGAGCAAGCACTCACTACAAGGCAGTGCAAGAATCCCTTTAATGAATGCCTACTATGTGCCAAGTATCATGTAAGACCCTATTTATATGCATTATTTCATTTTTTTCTCACCAGCCTCTATTATTATCCTTACTTTGCAGTTGAGAAATCAAGCATTTTTTTCCTCAGTGCCGTTTTATAAGGATAAGAAAAAGCAGGGAACAATGAAACGTGTGTGCACACACATGCACGTGCACATGCGCACGCGCGCGCACACACACACACACACACACACACAGGTTAAACTTTAACATATTGGTCTCAGGTCCTGATAGGGGAAAGGGCATTCTTACTTCTCATGTAATCGTGTTTCGCTTTCAGGGCGTCTGAAGGTAGAGAGGTCCTCAGACAAGGTGTGTGTGCCCAGGTGTGAGGAAGCTATCGGTACATCTCCCCCAAGCCTCTGGCAGATTGCTTTTTACATACAAAATTACTTGTCAGGCAGATTTTCTCTCTCTCTCTCTTAGTTTTCATAGGGTAGAAACAAGAGTGTTACATAACACTAATCAGCAGTGTTGGCTTTGCAAAGCATCTGACCAAGATGGGGGGTGGGCAGCAGCAGCAAGAGAGGATTCAAGTTATCGCTAAGAGAGCTGTGAAGGCTGAGGCTCCGTGCAGGAGGCTGGGTGAGAAAATGGGGCAGAGGTGAACTCTTCTCACAGGAGATTGGGCAAAGGTTCCTGCCTGCCAGCATTTCCTCCCAACCATATTGTTATCATCATGCTTCGAGCCCCTGTCTCCTGCCTGAACTCCAGAAGTAGCCTCCTAACTGGTTCTCCTATGTCCAGTCTTGCCCTATGTCCAGCGTTGACCCTAGAACTTTGTAGACATATATCTGATTTTTTTTTTCACTGCCTCCTTTCAAGTGTATAAAATATTCCTCCGAACTGGACTTGCTCATGTAGAGTCCTCCGTAAGCAGCCAGTGTCAATCCAAATCAAGGCTCTGCTACTTTACCCATCTCTTTTCTTGCTCCTGTGCACCCTCAGATCTCATCCTACTGAACCGCTTGCAGGTCCCTGAATGCATCGAGCTGTGCTGAGTTTTGCCAATGCGGTTCCTTCTTCCTGAGTGACCTCTCCTGTCTCAGTCATCTCTCTCACTCCCAAATAGCCTCGAATCGAGAACTCAGGTGTCAGCCTCTCTGAGTCTTCCTCATTTGTCTTCCTTCATCACACTTCCAGCTGGATTAGGACCCCTTTTCTGTGCTCCTCTAGTATCCCTTATTTCTATTTCCTATTCGAACCTTCACTAGGTAATACAATGGTCTGTTTAATCACTTTGTAGTTTGCCGCCTTTTCTTCATTCCCTTTCTCTCTTCCATTTCCTTCAGAGCAACTAGGATATTCATACTGTGGCCCACAAGGTCCCGTACAATCTTGCCCCTGTCTCCATTCCAGCCTCATCTTGCCCTTGTCCTACTCTTGTTCACTCCGTTCCAACGACCCCGGCTTTCTTCAGGTCCTTCGAAGTCCACCACACTCCTTCCTGCCTCAGGGCCTTTGCGCATGCTGTTCCTATCGACTGGAACTCTCTCATCATTCCTCTTAGTTGCGCACCTCATAGTTAATTCCTCTTTCAGAGTTCAACACGGTCATTTCCCCCGGGATCGCTTCTCTGAGCTTGACGACCACCCTGCACGTTTGTTTAAACACACGTGCTAACGATGTACAATGACATGTGTGCCGATGTGACCATTCGTTAATTCTCTCCCCTACTAGACTGTACATAGCATGGAGGCAGAAACCGCATGTCATGTTTTGCCTACTACCGAATTACTAGTGTCAGGCACATAGTACAAGCTCAATAAATATTTATCATATGACCAAATGGCTCTCTCCACCTCTTTCCCTTATTTAATACTAGAAAATTCATGATATTAACTGTAATGTCATATTTTAGCTCACACATGATTTTGAGTGCAGTGTCTTACATGATTCTACTTGAACTTCCTGAGGTTGACAGAACAGGGAAATTACCCCCATTTTTTCGACGAGGAACTTAAGGTTCAGAGAAGCTAAGTGATTTGTGCAAGCTGATACAGCTGTTCAAGAACCACCACCCCCCCAGCCCTGTCTACGCTCCCGCCCCCAGCTTCATTGTTTGGAGAAAGACATGCCCAGATGATGTGTCAATGCCGCGGGTTTGTTTATTTTCCTAACTCATAGAGGAGATTGCGAGACTCAGGAAGGTGGCGTATTCAGAGCCCAGGGAAAGCTACAGTGTAATTCAGGCCCTTATTACATTACCCTTTGGAAGATGAATTGGAGCTGCCAAGCATTTGCCTAAATCAATAAGCAGCATGGCATTAACTAGTGGAGGTTCATTTTTCCTCCCCAAATGAGGAGCAGTTGGCATACAGGGAATGCGCAAACCCCACACACCTGTTCCCTGGCAATGACCGCAAGAACAAGATCTCCATAAAAAGAAGGCAGCGTGGTAAGAACATGGGGGCACCGGAGCCACCCAGACCTGGCTTCAGATACTGGGTCTGAGAGTTTCCAGCTGTGACCCACCCCCTCCCCCACCTCGGTCTCATCGTATGGCAAAAGGCGGGTGATAAAGCCGTTTCTCACCATCCCTGTTGGTTGTTGGTCTGCTCCATTCCTTGAGTGCTGTCAAGCCACCTACGTAACGTATCCTGAATCTCCGCTTCTTGGCACCATCTTGGTCTAAGCCGCCATCATCTCTCTGCTGGTGGGTTGCCATCGACTCCTGCCAGGTTTCCCTAATTCTTGCTCCCTTTACAGTCTGTTCTCCACGCAGCAGCCAGGACGATCCTTCAAAAACAAATCAGATCATCGTCAAGTCACCCACCTGCAGACTCCTCGCTGTGCCTCGCGAGGTCCGTGCCTCCCTTTCTTCTCCACGCGCCCCTTGCTCTGCCTTTACTACTCCGTTCCAATCCCCTTGGCTGCCTTTCTGTTCCTCAGACACATGCTCGTCTTCACCCCCAGGGCCTTTGCACTTCTTAGCACCACCCCCTGGGGTGCCATTTCCTCTAATGTTTGTGTGACCACCTTCTTGTCATTCAGATTTCAGCTCAAATGCCACTTCTACACATGGTCTCTTTTTCTAAAAAGCTTCTTGCTCTGCCAGTATATTTCGCTTGCATTTCTCTGTTTAAATTTTTTTTTTTATAGCATTGATCACATTCCAAATGATCTCATTCATTTGCATGTTTTCATGTTTATGGCCTGACTCCCTCATTAGAATATAAACTTCAAGAGAGAAGGATTTGGCCTATTTTTTCCCCCTGCTCTATCATCTGTGCCTTACACAGTATCTGATGCATAAAACATCGCAACAGAATTTTTGAATTAAAAATATTGAAGAGTCACTCAATAGAAAAGTTTCTTCTATTCTTATCATGCTAAGGTTAGAGGTAGGTTTCGGGTACAAGTGAATAATAAACGTAAGATTTTTAAAGAGTCGTAAACAAACGTTGTTTGTCTTAAGCTGCCCTGCTGCGCTTCTCAAACCCTTTTTCCAGAGCCAGCCTGACTTTTCTTGCAATTGAAGTGGGGGGCAAGTAGGATCCTGGACCTCACCCCAATGACCCCCGACCTGAAAGTGTGTACCTCTCCTTCAGAGATGAGTAACAGGTTCTGTAGCAGATACAAAGCCCTTCAACCATTTGTCCATCCACCTGTCTGTCCGTCTGTCCGTCCGTCCGTCTGTCCGTCCGTCCGTCCATCCATCCATCCATCCATCCATCCATCCATCCATCCTTCCATCCAGCAAATACTATGTGGTTGAGGGCAGACTCCATACAAGTACTGGGCGAGGTATCCAGGTTGCAGCATTAAACAAAATACACATCTTCTCCCAATATCTCATATACGAATGTGCCTTCTTGGTGATGGTACTTTGTCAGAGCAGCAAAGTACCCCAAAGAAGTGCAGGCTCCCCCAAAGAAGTTCCCTTTTATCATCATCTCCACTGGGGCCAATGGAATCTGCTTTTTCAGCCAACCTGATTTTCTGTTTGCCACTCTCTGTCCCACACCTGATCTCCCTTTGTGCCTTGAGCTCCATTTCTCCACATAGCTGTTCCAGAATCAGGACTTCTGCCTTTGGCTTGACTCTAGGCTTGGGGATTATCAGGTTTTGCAACCCGCCTGGCTCTGCCCCCATGTCCAATGTCAGGCTCTGCTTTCTCTTTGGCTCTTCTCTGTTGGAGCTAGGTAGCCCCAAATATGGCTTATATAATATACACTCCACCCTCACCAGTCATCCTGAGGCTTGGGCTTGCAAACAGGTAGCTGTGTGAAGCTCTACTCTGATTTGTGTTTTGAAATTCTGATGAAGAGTTTATTTTAAGAACAGGTTTTGAGGCTCAGGTCAAATGGTTGCAAAAACTAGTTTTTCCTCTTTTCAGCAAAATGTCAAAGCAGTTTCTAGGCTAGCAATCTCAAACTTAAGAGCGCAAGAGGCTCGTTGAGGAAGCCTGATAAAAATACCAGTTCCTAGGCTTTACCCTTATGGATTCCAATTCAGTACGTGTTGGGTACGTGGGACTCAGCTATGGAAGCATTTCTGTATTTTAGTAACTGGTGTTACTGCCAAGATCTTCCATGATCTGCTATGTAGAAGGTCTGCGGAACACACTTCGAACACAGGCCATAAGGAAAACTGGGAGTCTTGGACCTGTTCCCACCTCTTCCTCACCCCGTAACTGTGTGTATCCACCAACTAGCATCTGGGAGGTGCTTCTTAACTGCTACTCCGCAAAGGTGTCATACCATGCTTGTGATTGCTTTCTGCTCATTGACAGAATTTGTTCCTTTGGGGGCTGGTCTATAGGATTCACGAAATGGTAGATGCGCTTTGACGGTCTTTAATGGAACTATGATAGCACATTATAGGACAAAATACAGATGACAGGCATTCTTTGGAAGCACGTGACGAGGCTCTCAATGGTTCTCATCCAAGTCTACCCAAGCAAAGATCATTTGGCTTCCACTAAGTTGGATGTCGAATTTTTCGATGAACGGGGTCTCAAGAGTGGCCCCGCCTTGACAATTCTCTGGCCCTCTAGTGTCCAGAATGCTTATGGGTGCTGAAAAGGAGTTTTATGATTCAGAAGAAGGAGGAGGGAAATGACTCCTTTTTTCAGGGCGGGTGCCCTTCCCTCTACTGTTCGTAACATCTTGTTTTCTTTCCCCTTTACAGCTCTTATCATGGTCTAAAATGATCTGACTTGCTTACTTATTTATAATCTGTCTCCTCTCACTCCGGTTTCATAAGATACAAGATCACTGTATCACTGATGCTTAGAAGCATCCCCGGCATGTAGTTGATACTCAAAGAATATTTGTGCCATGAACTGACTCAAGGTGTATATTGGTTAAGGTAATGCTAGCTTCCAGAACAGATAAGCCCCAGAATCTCCGGGGCTTACTAAAACAGCAATTTCTCTTGTATTCACATAAATTCCGATAACGTGTTCCTGGAGAGCAGTTGGGGGTTGGAGCTAGGGATGAGATGCTCTGTGCTGTGCAGTCACTCAGGGACCCGAGATGGTGGAGGAAGTTCCAGCATTATCATGTGGCTCTCAAGGCTGGCCTGGATAGCAATATCTAGCCAGCAGGCAGTGAGGAGTGGTGTAGACAGAGGAGTGGAGGGTCCCTTGGAAGGTTTTAACGGGCTTGACCTGGATGTGGATACATTAGTTCCGTTGGCCAGAACTTAGTCACATGACCACGTCTAACTGCAAGGGAGCCTGGGAAATGTCTAGCTATGTACCCGAGAGCACAGAGAAACAGACTTGCTAAACAGCTAGCCTCTCCCTATCTCTCCAGGGCTTTTGTGGTTGATCTCTGACTTCTGAATTGGACTTTAAGACGCTTTCGTTTCTCTGAGCACCCAAAGCTGACATCTTTCTTCTTGCAGCATGAGGTCCAAACTTCTTAGCATTCTACAGGCTGAACGTGCTGCCCCAACAGCGTCATCTAACACCCGGTCCTTCTTTGAACCCCTATTCCGTGGTCCAGAGCCTTGCATGTTATACATCAGGGCTTTCACTCTTCTCTCTGCCAAGAGTGCGTCAGTAGCGTAGGCTTGTCGAAATTCTGCTGACTGATCCCTGAAGGCCCAGCCCCCAATCCCCTCCTCCAGGAAGCCCCCTGGGCATTCCTCCCAGCAGCACAGGACTTGCTTCTCTGCTCACTTCACTGTGCCTCCCCCGTCTTTACCTGTTTACCCACCTTGTCTCCTCCCAGACTATAAAATACTGTGTGTGTGTGTTTTGAATCATGCTTTGGAACTTAGCCTGGCCAAAGAAACGTGTGTTTATGGTCCTCGAATCAAAGGAGAGGGTCCTGTTTAGAGTCTGCTTGGAAACTGACTCGATGGGATTTTGCATACTCCACCTGTTCTGTTATCTCTCTCACACGGCGGAATGTGAAAATCCTGTTGAGGGAAGGAGTCCCAGAGGAAGCTTAACTTAGTTCCCCGATTTCTGACAGGCAGCTCTCAAATCCATGCGGCGCCTGTGGGTATCTGTGCCACAGGAAGAACTCGGATCCAGAAAGACGCAGGTTTGAATTCCAGCTGTCTGGCCTTGGGCAAGTCGCTGAACCTCTCAGGACCTTGGTTTTCTCATGGGTAAAATGATGAACAAAACAAACATGTGTCGAGGGCCTACTAAGCGCCAGCACTGAAGTAGGTGCTGGCTGTATGGGAGTGAAAGCAATGACTATAGACCTTAGGGACTAGGAAATGTTTTTAACAGTTAAGCTTGTGGTTTCAATGCAAAGAGGGGGCTTCGAGGGATGGCGTCCCCAGGAAGCTGAGGGCGGGGGGCAGGGGGGACCGGAAGGTGAGCAGATACGGAGGTGGAAGGGATTACAGGATGGTTCTAAGCAAAGGCAACAGTACACGTGAAGGCCCAGTGGTGAGCGGGGACCTGGTTAGGTAGTTGTGGGCATTGAATGAACCGCGACAATCTCCCAACAGGCGGTGAATGACACACTGGTGGCTCCCAAGATGATTCCAGGGGGGTAGATGAGTGATCATGTGAAACATTTAAAAAAAAAAATAGTATTCTACTTTTTTCATGTTTAAGTTTTTCCATCATGAGAAGTCATGTTCAGTTTAATGTTAATGTTGACGCCTCCCGCCTCTGATTGAAAAGCCACGTGGGCGTGTCATGGGTGGGTTTAGCACGAAGATTCTGGAACCTCGGTGCCTGTTTGAATCCCTGCTCTGTGTCTCTAGCTCTGCGACCTTGTGCCAGTCCTCATGCCTCCGTTTCCTGATCTGTAAGATGGAACGCTAATAGTCCCTACCTCCTATGGTCGTCACAGAGATTCGGGATTATTAGTGGCAGTGATTTCAAGTAATTTAAAGTTTTAAAATGTACTTCAGTCAGCACTGTGAGTCGACATAAAAATGACTTTGAGTGTTTATTATGTGCCATTCTAAGTATCTTCACATATTATCTCACCGAATACTTAAACCCACGAAGTGGGTGTTCCTAACCCATTTTACAGGTGCAGACAGATAAGTCATTCGCTCGGGGTCACAGCATTGATAGCAGAGCAAGGATTTCAGCGCAGGCATTCTGCCTCCGGCATCTGCACTGCTCACCATCACACCATACTGTCTTGGTTTAAATAGTATAGATGGTCCGTGGACGTGACGTGAGTAGTTAAAAGGCTTTTCACTCAAGAAATATTTACTGAGCATCTACTATGTGCCTGGCTTCATTGCCAATTCTGGGGTTACAATGGTGAGCAGTAACTCTCCTGCAGAGTGTCAGTGTGCAAGTGATTGATTGGTCAACAAAAAACATAAACAAGATACTTTCAGACCTAGATAAGTCCTGGGAAGGAAATAAAGCCTGAGGATGAGATGGAGAGCTTTCGTGGCCACGCCTGTGGGCGAGGCCACACGGTGCCTCCAGTTTCTGTTGTCCCCCCTGCCCCCAGCTGCAGCTAGCCTTTCACAACAAGCCAGTCCATGTCACTGTTACATATTTAATCCAAATTTCAAAAACGGTCAGGCCTATTAAGTCAGACCTTCCAACGAGTGCGTGGAGCACAGATTTATTACCTGTCAGAGTCTGTTTAAATTCGTAACTCTCTCACTGTGGAATTGAGGAGACAGGCTCCAAATCATCATGAAAGCCCACTCGTTTTCTCCACATGCAATGGCATGTTAATCAGACATCGCCAAGAAGCTGCAGTCCAGAGGTGACGCTGATCTAAGACAGATATTTCCTCTACTCCCCGCTCCCCCCTTTTCTGGGAGAGGCCAGCGTTCCTCTGTGGCTGCGTATTGTGCACAACTTGTGTCCAAGGTTCATGTAGAATCACAGCGTATTTGAGCCAGAAGGGACTTTACTGAGGGCGGCTGTGGCTCCTGGACCTAAATTCAGATCCTATCTGGCCCAACAAAATATTTTCGAGCTGCCTCTAAATGTGAGAGGCATTCTGGGTATGGGATCCAGACTCTAAGCAAGGCAAGTTCCTAGATGGTTTGGGGGCCATGTGACACAGAGGGTTTCCTGGGCCCGCCTTGGGGGGAATCAGGATGGATTCTTGCTATGATTTTGTATCATCGGTTCTTTCTTGTCATTTTCCAGAAAACAGAGCTCAGAGAAGGTGTGAATAACTTATAACCACTCAGTGCGTTATCGAGAGAACCAATATTCCCTAACCAAGCAGCCAAGGCAGGCCTCAGAAAAGGGACCTTCCCTGAGCCTCCTCCTGCCTGCAGCCCTCTGTGGCTCCCGTTGCTCTCACAGGGAACCTTACACTCCTTGCCCTGGCCTGTGACACCCTGCACGATCTGGCCCTGGTCTACTTTGACTCCCCTCCCTTCCCTCCTCCCTCACACTTTCTCAGGCGGCTGTCGGGAACTTCTTGGCGATGCTGAGACATTTACATCTCTCTTTCACCTTTGAGTCTTCCATAGTATGATTTCCTGAGCCAAAAACACACCGTGTCTACCTCGCCTTGCTCATTTCTGCTCGTCCTTCATGCTTCGGTTGCAACACCACTTCTTCCAGGACGTCTTCCTGGAACCTCTGGGTTAGACTTAGCCTCTCCCGCTCTGTCTTCTCGTTGCACCCGGTACACCCCTTGCACACGCCTCTGCCCAGGGCTGGACACAGTATTCATTTTGAAGATGATGGTTAGTATGCACTTTTCTCTCTAGCGGGTGTGATTTGATATTTTCCGGAAAGATAAACCGAGGAAGGCTGCAAGTTTATTCTATGAGAATCTCCCCAACTCCCGACTCTTCATCCTTGCTTTGATTTAATGGCTCTGGGGCCAGCGTTTCGAGACTTACTCTAGCAGCTTCCTCAGCGTTTTCATAAATCCTCTTCTGCTCCTTCTGCCCACCGTCAGTCCAGGGCGCCTCATCCATCATGGAGAAAATCAGCAAAATTTCACGGAGCCGCTGGAGTCAGGGCCTCCATCTGTGGCTTCCAATGCCAGGACATATCCAGCCCCAGATTGTGGCAGATTTGCCATTTTTATTTTAAACAAACTTTCTTAGACAACAGAGAGAAGTTTGCAGTCTGTCTGTTTACCCGGGGTGTGGGAATTAGTTTTGCGATAGTAGCTTCCTAGAGGGTGCTTGGATGTTTACTTCATAATGCTTCTGCCCTTCAGAAAAAGAATAAATACAGAAAATCCCCAAGAGGGCCATCTGGGAAGAGTGACAAGAAATAAACATACATCAAGTACCTCCCGAGTGCCAGAATCTGTGCTAAATTATTTACATTCTTTATCTCACTTGAGGCTCTCACAATCCTATGGGCCTAATACAACTAATAATACTTAATAAAATCGCTAAAGCATACTGAGACCTTGCCATGTCCCAGACCTTATGTTGAGTGTTAAAATGCATCATCTCATTGGATCATAACCACCTCCCTGTAAAGTGGAAGTTATCGATGGTCCTTCATGTAAGGAGACGTGGAAACCCAGAGAATCTGGGCATCAGACACAGCTTTCACCATCTGCAGGTGGGATTCGAACCCTGTCCGGCACACTCGAAGGCTCATGTTATTTTCAGCATCCAGCATTCCTGCTTCGTGGTTAGGTGAGCTTATCTAAGAAAGCCTTCTGAGGCTTTCCAAAGGGTATTATCCCAGGAGAGACAACCTCTCCCCAACAGGAATTTCTCGAGATGGAGTCAGAAGGCTCAGCTTTGTGGTAGCATGTCTACAACATGTGCACGCTCAATAACTCATCCTTATTTGTTTTCCCACACAAATTCTGTTGTTTTGATAAATGGCATATCTCAGACTGTGATGACGAATAAGTGATTTCTTTGATTTTTTTTTTCATTTTGCATAATTCAGAATCAGATGGATCATTAGACCTTCCGACTGGCATGGTAAGGAGTACAAGCAAGCATTTACGTCACCCAAAGCACATCTAGGCATCCCTTGAGTGTGCAATTCCTAATAAGCCTTTTGAGCCATTGAAAACTTAACAGCATTAAAAAACTACTTTATGGGTCTAGGAGTCTAGAAAGGAAGCTCTGTTATAAGAAAAGGTTTGGAGTTCAAGAGAACTCCCTAGTGGTAAGAGGTCATGAGATCCAGTTGATCAAATACATGTAGGTTTCCCTGAATAGACCATTCAGACATGAATTAATTATTCAATTAAATACATTCACTAATTCATTTAATATTTTACTTCTCTGATTTTTTTATTGATTGGAGCTGTCATTCAACTCATTTAACTCTTCAGTCATTCAACAGACGTTTCTGGTCCAGAGGTGGATTCTTCAAAAGGGAAAGTAACCGTGTTGGAGAGATTTCTTGTGAACCAGAAGTAGGGTAGGGCCGAGGGACAGAAGAAAGAGGCTGGTGACTCCAGTATTAAACAGGGTTTATTCAGGGAACTTATGTTTGGAAGCAGAACCTTAGGCAGCAGCAAGAAGATGGATTTCCACGCTCAAAACGGGATGGGGGCTTGATATGACTATATGTATATCCTCCAGGAACACAGGTGGCTTGTTAGCCTAGTGGCACAAGACCTTTTTAAGAGCCGTCTATTACAAAGCAGTAAGCAACTTAATGGGCCTTCTTATTTATGTAAGAACATTGCTTTCAGGCGATATGGGCCCCCCATCCTGGGCTGAATTGGTGGTCGCTGAGAGCAACTTGCTTCTTAAAATGGCGTTGGTCACGTCAAGTACGAGAAACCATTTTGTCTAACAAATCTTAAAAGAAATCTACTTTTTAGTCCAGGCTCAGCTGGCACTAGCCAGGAATTATTGGTAAGTCCAAAACTTTGGACAGCCATTCACATTTTTGTGTGAGTGTATTGGGTTTGCAAGCTTTCTCTTGGTATTTTTCTAGGTAGGTATCTAAGAGTCATGGAAGTGTTTCATGGCTTAGGAAACAAACAGCCCAAAACCCCAAAACATTAATAAATGGCCCCAGGCTGCTCTGGGTTAGAAGTTAGCTCCTTGGGCCATGAGATGGCCCCGCTTCTTAACAACCGTGTCTTTATGGTGAGTTGAGAGGCAGCTCTAAGTCTCACCTTGCCCACCTGTAAAATAAGCGGGTCGGCCACATGATCTAGGATTCATTTCATGATCGCTTGTGGAGTGCCCAGCCCTGTGCTCGGCATGCAGTCAGCCCTTGGTAGGCAACCTCTCCCTCTGCTTCTCTTCCTCCCGGTTCGAAATTATGATTCATTGAGAAAGGACCCGGTTTGCCTTTGCTCTTTCCATAATGGGGAGGAAGATATGTCCTCTCTTGGTTTCCCCCACTGCATTGTTGATAGCGGTGAGGGAGCAGGAGATCACGAGACTAGTTGCATGTGTCATAACTAGAACAAAACAACTCTTGACCGTGCAAATTTCTTCTGTATCCATAGCGGAAATCTTTCCTGACAAGAGGGGAAAATTAGACAAAGGAAAAATTTGGAAGAGATAATGTGTCCTGTTTTCTGCCTGCCATTTTTCCTCTTGGGACCAGTGCAGTCAAAATATCCTGGCTTGACTCTCCTACCCCCAACACAGCTTATGCTGCCAACCAATGATCAGACTTGGGGGAGGATGATATGGGGTCAGATCTTCCCTCTTGGTGGCTTGGCACAGCACCTGGAATCCCACTCTTGATATGTTTTTCTGTGATGTTTTTCTCATTTGTTCCTACACGTGTCTCCGAAAGTCTTCAAGGATAGAGATTATGCATTTTCTCAAAAGGAAAAACAACTTCTAGGAATTTCTTCCAAGGAAATCAGCTGGGAAGTGTCAAACTAAATGCCCCCAAAAGGGAATGTTACATAAAGGAAATATTATAACCACATGTCATGATGATTTAGAATAACTATTGACTTGGGAAGATACTGTGATGTATTGTTAAGTTTTTAAGAAGTATGTAAAGAGGGTCAAATATATAATGACAGAAGGAGAATTGACGTTGGGTGAAGACACAATGCCTTATACAGCTAATTATGATAGAATCATACACTTGAAAGCTATATGATTTAATTAACCAACATCACCCCAATAAATTCAGTAAAATAAAATAAAAAGCACAGTGGCAAAATCATATGAATAATATAATCCTTCTTGTGATATGGAGAGAGATATGGATAGAGATATAGATATATTGACATGACAAAATGTTAAAATTAATTTCTGAGTATTATGAATACATTTTATATTTTCTTTTTGTATTTGTCAACAGCTTTATAATTTTCTATAATAAACATATTTTGCATCTGTTACAAAAAATACAGTAAATATTATTGTAGAGCCCTCTTGGGGAAACCGGAGCCCAAAATCGTCATCTGTCTTTCCTTAGTTCCTTAAGAAACCAATGATAGATTAGGGTTCATTCTTTCTGCTTCCATGCTCAGATTCTCTTCAAGTGACGTTTTGTCTCCTACAGATTCATCACAAAGGATGCCCCCCAAAATCCCAACTGTTTTACCTTGTCTCTCCCATGAGTAAATCTCCATGTTGTGGAGTTGGTATAACTTAGCGCGTTCAAGAGTTCTGTTTTACCACTCCTTAACTGTGTGACTTTGGGTCTCAGTTTTGTCACCTGAAAAATGGGGTTGGAAGCCATTCCTCTCTCAAAGGGTGCCTGTGAAGATTCCATGAAATAATGCGTCTAAACAATGCTTATTATAGACTCCATATTGAATACCTGTTAGTTACTGTTGGGTGCCCTGGACACTCAAGTTTGGGACTTATAAAATATGATTTCTATTTATGCCAGTAGCTCTTACTACCCTCCTTATTTTATCGACCTGCTTTCTCCTTCTCCTTCCCCTTCTCGTTCATCTTCTCTTTCTCCTCCTTCTCCTCCTTCTTCTGCTTTTAGTGGCATGAACAGCTACTGGTTACGGCAACACGGTTTAAACAAACAAGTGAGCAAATAAAGGTGAATGTTAGAAGCTAGTCCCTATTTCTAGAGGGAGGACTGCTTTGAATTAGAGCCCAATTTACCCTTGGTCATACCCCCATACAGTTTTGGTGTTTTTAAAACATTTTTAGAATTTTGATATTTCTCATCACAAGCCTGAAATCCTTGAGGAAGGACCAAGCAAATCTAGCTTACCTATACATGCTAGAAATCCCCAGTCATTAAAAAATAATAATAAACCAAGAAAAGAAGAGACAAGATATATAGTTTAAAACTCCATACTAGAACCCAGTCGCTGAAGGGCTTTATGCTTCCATTAATGATTTAGAGATATTTTTCCTCTCTTCTTTCTGAATATACTTCTGGGCTGTGGAAGTGAAGTAGTTTTTCTGTAATAACTCTTGGCGAATACATTACCGCATCATCCGAACTGTTTGGCTCTAAGGATGATTGAAGATCATGTGTGAGGGAGCAAAGAAATTAGGCCAAGGAGCACTTTGGTGGAGCTTCATCTTCTGAGAGCTCCGCGAACAGCCATTATTTGGGGAGGGTCCCTCTTCACCCAGGTAGCTTGATGAGTAATGACTCAACCACATCTCTCAAATTCTCAGGGCTGCCAATTGCACTGAAATAATCGGGTCTTGAACCCAGTCTATGGCAAGAACATGGCGGACTGACACACACGGTGTAAAAACCCTGTTCAAATGAGTTTGCCAAACCAAGAAATCCATATGGCTCCAAGTGGCTGGAGAGTCATTTCTGTTTTCCTGCATTAAGTTAAATTTCTTTAACCATATGTTGTTCTTTTCCAGTGGCAGGCGAACCTCAAACACACTAAATGGAAAAACAGATTTGCTTTTTTAAATGCTACCTGGGTCAGGTCCTGTGCTCGGCATGGTTTTGTTCCTCCCAGCAAGCCTCAGTGTGGGCTTGGTGGTTCTTATTCATAGCTGGGGAAACTGAGGCTCAGAGAATTTGAGTTACTGAAGTCGATACAGCTTTCAAAAATCAGGAAGTCCTTTAAGACTCCCCTTCCTCTCCACTTTCTGCATACAACGCTTCGCCAGGGACCGCCATCTCGTCTCCACGCTGTAGTCCACACCCGATCATTTCCTTTCATGTCCACGGCTTCCATCCTGGTCCAAGTCTCCCATCACCTGTCACCTGAGCTGTAGCCAGTGCCTCCAACAGCAAGTACGTCTCCCTGCTATCATTCTCGCCTCTCACGATCCATTCTCTGTGTCTCAGTCCACGTGTTTCATTTTAAAAGGTAAATTGGGTTACATCATGCCGTTCAGAGGTTGTTCTGTTCTCCTGGATTACACTCCGAAGCCTTCCCCTTTTCACCATTCTCTGCCTTTTCCTTGGCTGATTCTTCTCTTCCTCGCTGTGCTCAGCCGCCTTCATGTTTCTTCGTAGATCTCGAATCTGCTATGTTCCTTCCTCCCTCAGTGACTTCACAGTTGGTGTTTTTTCCCTTCCTTCTGCCTCCAGATGGTTGACATGGCTTCACGGTCCAGGTGTTAGGTCACATGTCACCTCCCCAAGAGGCCCTCCGCGACAGTCCCAGCCAGAGAAGCCTCGCCTCTTCACCCCTAGTCACTCCCGGACTAGCAGGTTTCCTGGGATGTAGGACTTTCTGTGTTGAAGCTGGGATAGGCAGTCCCAGGTAAACATGCAAGGGCCATCACCCTAAGGGGAAGGGACCAGCTAACCTGACAGCCCAACCTTTAGCCATTGCCTTGCCTTTCTTCCTCATCTGGACCGCTAATCAAGGGTAGTAGAAATGCAGTAGATTCAAGCTTTTGATTTGAACAGGCAGACCATCTGAGGGCCTCGTTTTTGCCATCTGTGGAAGTGGGGCCAGTAACGACCTTTATTTTACAGGGTGGTGTGAGGACAACATAAGAAATGCCTGTGTGGGTCCCACGGCCAGCTCAGTGCTGGGTGCACAGCCGGCCCTCAATGAGTGTTACTCCTTTCCTATCCTTCCGCTTTTCCACGTAACAGTGCAGTTTCCTAAGCAGTAAATGATGACTGTTCTATTTTAAACTCCTCAATACTTCTGGGAACCAAGGAGCCTTGTAAGTCATTTGACTCCATACACAGCCATGGAAATTCTTATTGGTGCATCAGGGAGAATGCCTTTAACTTTCCTTCCTAACCTCCTTTTAAAAATAGCTGACAAATTTGACTTATTTTCAGGGCAACGGTAGGATTTTGCTAAGGGGGGCGGGGTTTGTGAAACGCCCCTGGAGATGGTGGATAAATAGGCAAATTATGGATTTTCCTGGTACGAAGAGGGTTTAGGCTCGCCTCAAGGAAAATGCCCAGGTTAGAGAGAAATCTTGAACGCAGGCTGCCTCTCCCTGGCCTCTGCCTGCACCTCCAGCCCCATCTTGACCCGTGTTCCCCAGACTCTCTGCCTCCTAGTCATGCCAGCCTCCTTTTGGTGCTTGGAAATTTCTGTGCTCTGGCCGCCACAGGGACTTTGCACAAGCTGCTGCCTTGGTCTGATTGCTATTCTTTCTAGTCTAACCCAAGTTAGCTTTTACTCGACCTTCAAATTTCCACTTGAATTGCTCTTCCTTAGGGAAACTTACCCCGGTATCTCCAGATCAGATCTCTTTATTCCACACTCTCAATGTCTCAGTGATCCCAGATAGGAGTTTATGTTTGTACACGTGCTCCTGGGTTTATGATGGGGTTACATCCCGACGAACCCATTGCCGGTTGAAAATATCGTATCGAAAATGCATTTAATACATCTAATCTACCAACGATCATAGTTTAGCTTAACTGACCTTAAATGTGCTCGGAATCTACGAAAGCCTACAGGTGGGCAATTATTTTGAGTTTCATCTCAAGAGTCATTGCCTTCCTCTTCTTCTCACCAGAGGCGAGAGACCACAGATGGGTGTTTTGTAGACGTGATGGGATGTGAAACACAAAACGTGATAGTCAAACAAACAAACAAACAAGCAAAAAACAACGCAGGCAATTTAGGACGCTGCGGAGTATTGGTTGTTTACCCTCGGGATCCGTGGCTCGCTGGTGCTATCCAGCATCGCGAGAGAGGACCGTACTGCCTGCCTGTCACTAGTCCTTACTCTCTGTCCACTTGCAGCACAGCGCCTAACACACAGTAGGCTGCACCCACTGTGTGGATGAATGAATGGTGCTCTCGCTCTCTCTCTCTCTCTCTCTCTCTCTCTTTCTCTCTCTGTAATTCTGTCCTGGGGTCTCCATTTTCATAGGCTTAGTGATGATCATAGGAAAGTCTCTTGACTCTCACTTTCGTGAGAACCGTGATGTGACTTCGTTGAACCCATTGAGGAATGAGTCAGCATCCCACTCTGGTTTATAAGAGCTGAGCATAATTCTCAAGTCACCTCCAAGCCCACCCACCCCGCTTCCTTTACAGCACCGTGGAGGCTGTGCGGCACCCAGAGAAACACTGAAATACATTCTTGGGCAACAGAGAAGTCACCAGAATAACCTAGGGTGCAACAACATCGATGTTCTGTTATTCATTATTCAACCAAGGTGTGTTTTAGAAAAAAAAAAAACAAAAACAAAACCTTTTTGGGAGCTCAGCTGAGAGTGACTGAAAAACTACCAACTGTCCTTGGTGACAGCCAAGCAGCTCTTGCTAAGCGGAGGTCACAGGAGTTGCAATCCAGACCCTCAGACTCTTGCTGATGCCATAACACATGGATTACATGGTGCTTAGGACACAGGTGTGCTTACCGAGGGGCAGACCTGTCTCCCTTAATAGTCCGTGAGCTTGAGGAGGACAAGGACTCAGCATGGCCTCCCCAGGGTGCATGGCAGGGCCCAACGCATAGCGTGCACTCAGGAAATATTGGCAGGATGGAAGCATGAGATAGAGGGGTCACATGTTTAAACGTCTGAACTCCGAATTCCTTATCCCAGGGCTGCAGAAGAGCAGGGAGAGCCTGTGTGCATTGCTGAGCTCTCAACGACAGGACGTGCGCTGGAGGGCGTTCGCTCTGATGGAAGATGGGGTGGGAGAAGGAGACATGGTGGAGGCAAACCAGGCGCTGCCTATGGGTGGATCCAATTACCGAATAGGAGGGGAATAAAAGCCCGCCCCCCGTCCGCTTCTGGCCAATGGGATCGGTGTTGGTCTGTCTGTATTGGAATCACCTATTGATCTCAAGGTCACACATGTAGACCCCATTAGGTATGGGGAGGGAGCCATATAAAATGAGTTAAAGAGAAGACTAGATCAAAATCAGTTACGGGATGGCAGAATTTACGGGGTAACGAAATAGCACGGCTCTGCAATGAGATTCCTGAGCTCGATTCCAGGGTCCGCTCCAGAACAAGCTACGTGGTCTTAGCTGAGTTCTCTCGCCTCTCTGTGCCTCGGCTTCCTCCACGACGACGCGTTCCTTCTCCCTCACAGTGTCGCGACTGCGGGTTCGACGAATCGATACGTGCAGAGTGCTCAGAAGACTGCCAGGCACGGCCGTGAGTGTTGCAGAGGTATTGGCTGATTGCAGCGGGAAAGGGGTCCTCGAGTTAATGCAGGCCAGCCTTCTTTTTCCGGGATGGTTAACCTTCCAGCGTTATCAGGAAGAAGTGAGAGAGCGTAGACACAGAGAGGTTCGGGGGGATAGACAGTCTGGCCGGTTCGTAAGTTAGGCTGAAGACGGGCTCTGTGGCACATGACCTACAAGGGTAGCAAAGGGAGGGGGTGGGGTTCAGAAAACAAAAGTTGCAAATGGGAAATACAAACCGGAAGTCCAAGGAACTGGCCTTGGTGGCGTGGCCCTGCCTGCAGAGGGCGCAGCTGAGTACGAGTAGCTGATACTCGTCCTGGGGCCGAGGGCTTGTGCTCAGCTGAGGCTCCCAGAGTGGCAACCAGAGGACATTCATGAACCCGAGTGGCCCTCGGCTCCCGTGAGACAGACTACGTGGAACTGGGCGCTCTCTCTGGCTGAAGGCAAGCGCTCCGGTCCTTGGGAGCAGCTGGCAAGATTCCAGGGTAATTCTTTTCAGACCAGGAGTCTCTGATCTCCTGATTCCGTGAGAGGCTTATTAACATGCAGATTCCTGGGCCTCATCACAGACCCAAGAATCAGAATATGGTCAGCGAAGGCCTGAGACTCTGCATTTTAAAGACATCTCCAAGGAGACGTGATACATTCCACAGATTGAGAACCTCTGCTTTCAACCAGTGATTTTTTTTTTTTTTGGAGTGTGTCGAGGAGCTGCATGATGAGAAATCGTGTCATTGCTCATTTGACAGTGATTCTTAATCAAGAGTGCACCTCAAAACCTCCTGGGGAGCCGTTTCCACAAATATATGTGCTGGTCTTGCCCTCTGGAGGTTATGATTCAGCTGGGCTGGGGGTGGGGCAGGGCCCAGGTGTATGAGTTTTGAAAGAAAAATGCTATTTCTATGGTTGGGTGAATACTAACTTGACTTGCTTACTGCCTGGTGATAATAATACCTGAAAACTCATTAAAATGCAGGTTCCCAGGCTTGGTCCTAGAGTTATTGAATTCACCTCTGTGGATAGGGGTGATTTTATTATTTTTTTAATGTTAACTTAAAAAAAATTTTTTTTATTTACAGTTGACACTCAATATTATTTTACATTAGTTTCAGGTATACAGTATAGTGGTAAGACATTCGTATAATTTACGTAGTGATGCCCTTGATTAGTCTAGTACCCACGTGGGACTATATGTAGCTATTACAATCTTATCAGCTATATTCTCTATGTTCTATCTCACAGCCCTGGGACTATATTGTAACTACCAATTTGCACTTCTTAATCCCTTCAACTTTTAGGGGTGATTCTTAACATTGACTAAGTTTGGGACATAGGGTACTGCCCTGGGCCTCGTATTCGGGGACTCGCTGTGGTCACAGCAAAGGGAACTCGTGTTGACAAAAACCTGCTGTGTTCAGCCCGGGGGCATAGTCACTTTACACTCCTCCCTTGATTTATTCTCACACGTATGATAATAGGTGTTCATGTCACGCCCATTTTACGGAAGAGCAAAGTGAGAGCTAGGGAAGAAAGCCGTGAGGATAGGATTAAAGCGCAAGAGCCACAAAGATCCTTTTCTAAGCTGTCACTCCAAGCCCCGTCTGGTTTCAGGTGTAAGCTTGTGGGGCTGGGTCCCTGAAAGCTTTTGTACTTGTTTAGCTGCTGTTCACCATGCTGGCTCCATGCCATTGGTCAGGTGTTGACCTGTGCATGCGTGTGTGTGTGTGTGCGCGTGTGTGTGTGCATGTGTATGCACATGCACATATGTGTGTGTGAGACATGTCGCCAGCTGGTAGGGACCTGGGTCAGGACTGATACACACCAGCACCATTATCAGCTAACCAAGCAGCTCACCAGAGGGCAGTACGTAATCCGAGATCATTTGGTCAGAGTATGTGATGAGTGCACGTGTTTGGAGATGGACGTCTGGGAAGGCGTTTCTGTGTGCATTATCTCTATTCATCATCAATAGCACATTCTTAGGAGGTCACGTGGTGTGTTGAATTGTGTCCCCCTAAAAATTGATATGTCGAAGTCCTAAACCACAGGATGTCTGAATGTGACCTTATCTGGAGACTGGGTCTTTGCAGAGGCAATCAAGTTAAAGCGAGGTCATTAGCGTGGCCCCTAACCCAATAGGACTGGTGTCCTTATAAAAAGGGCAATTTGGACACAGATATGCGTAGAGAGAAGAGGATATGACGAGACGCGGGGAGAAGATAGTCATCTACAAGCCAGGAGGAGAGGCCCGGAACGAATCCTCCTGCCATAGTCCTCGCAAGGGACCAGCCCTGCCTCCAGCCTCTAGGACTGTGGGAGGATCAGTTTCTGTTGTTTAAGCCACGCAGTTTGTGGCACTTTGTTACTGCAGCCCTAGCCAACTAAGACAGGAAGTAATGACTATTATCATCCCCGTTTTACAGGCGGGGTAACTGGGATTCGGTGGCAGTGGAGTAAACATGACCCCACCAAACCCCAAAGGGGCCTGACTCTGAAGTCCCAGTTCTCTTTGCTCTTTCGCTGTGCCCCACTGTGCCGCATTGTTTAGAGTGGACGGATAGTGGACTATCCCTGCGAAAACCATTTAGGTTCCTCTCCCGTCCTTCTGACAGGGGCTGCTGGTGAAGACGGTGATGATATTGACCCAGCTGTCCTGTCTGCCTCCGGAAGGTGCAGACTGAGGTTGAAATCCCCTGATCTGTGCCTTGTGAACCAGAGGACACAAGGCAGGTTTTCTAAACCTCTCTGTGGGCCTCAATTTCCTTCTCTGAGAAGTGGGGAGGATGAAATTGATCGTAGAGGGCGACCGTCAAGATTGGAAGAAACAGTGCCAGGAAACAGCCTGTCACAGCGCAGGGCATCACAGGCTGCCGGTGGTTGGTAGCCAATGACCTGGAATTGAATGTCAGCCCCTTTCAGGTCACGGTGCTTGTTACAGGGGCTGGGGACCTGTGGCCCCGAAGTTTCTGTCTCCATCGGGACCACAGGAACTGGCACAGGGAAAGTAGGCCTTGGCTGTCATCGCCGTGTCACTTGGAAGCTAGTTCCTATTCAACATCGTAAACAGCAGAGATCTTTGTCGAGGCCCTTCACACAGGGCCCGATGCGGCTACAACAAGACCTACGAGAATAGGCTTCCAAAGGCTTTGCATATGCTCCGTGCTGCAGCCAGAGATATAAATATGCCTCACACACAGTGTTAAAAGAATCATTCCGCAGCCTACACAGATGTCAAAATAATAACAGGATGATGTTAGGCAAGGAAATATTTTTGATGACTATTCCCACATCTAGCGTTATATAATACTTCTTTATGGTTGTTATTATTGTTCAGGGAAGTAGTCTAAAGGTTGGTGAGTTTGAAGGTCTGAGAGTGTTTGATATGGGCAAAGCCTTTGAACTTGGCCAGGTTATACACTGGGTTCAAGGGAATATGGGTATGAGGTCGCTCTGGAGGATGCTTTGGGGATAGGCATGATGTTAAGAAGGAGCAATTAGGAGGATCATTTTATAAACTATATAAATGTCTAACCAATGTACCGTATACTTGAAACGGATAATATAAAATAAAAGAAAGATGTTGCTGGTCTGGTGGTATCCAATGGTTATGTTGACTCGAGACATTTATTGAGCACTTACATGTCTTGGGTGCTGTGCTAAAAAAAAAAAAATACAGGACTCCCAGATAAATTTGAATATCAAGTAAACAGCAGATACTTTTCAGATACCTTTTTATTATAAGTATGTCCCAAATACTACATGGGACTCATACTACAAATTATCCATTGTTTATCTGAAATTGAAATTGAACTGGGTGTCCTGGATTTTTATGTGCTAAATCTGGCAACCCTAGCTGGAGAGAGCGTCTAAGTCCATGCGGATTGGGAAAACAACAAGGTGTTCACATGCATCTTACGGGTAAAGATGATGGTTTAGCATAGAAGCAGTGGACTCGTGAAGCTTTGAGATAGAAGAGAACGGAACTCAAGACTAAGACCATGTCCAGGGTACAAGCAACTGAAACCACCTCCGGTCACACGAAGAGGACAGATGTGTTCAGCCACTTGATAGAAAAATGATGACTTCAGGCATTTAGGTGGCCTTTTACCCGTGTTTCTAGCTCTCAGGTGATATTTCCCCCTCTTTTTAAACACTTGTAAGTGTTCTTTGCCTGATTTAACAATTCTGTTGCTATGGAAAGGTTAGAAGGCTTGCCATGTTTTCCACAAGGCAGCTCTTCTCGAGAGGAATAGAGAAAGGAAAAGCAAAGCTCCTGAACCGGGGTCTGAGTCCTTTGAATTTTCCAAGAAAGGCGGAAGCAGTGACTGATGTCTGGAGTTCATCTCCGCCTGTCAGAATGACTTCATCACTTCAGACTCATCACTCTGAACTAGACCTTGGCAATGCATTGACTTCCAATGGCTCAATCTGCGAGTCTCAGTCTTCTGTACCTGTGATGCATGAACTGTCTTTTGTGCCAGAGTCCACTGAGAATTCATCCTGGTAGCCTGGCCCAGTAAGAAGGTGTGGGCTTGCGAAAGCTCAGAGTTCAAATCCTAGTCCTGCAATTTGCTGTCTGAAGGGCCTTCCCTGATCTCTCTAGTCAAAGCAGCCCCCTTGAATACTCTCCGACCCTGAAGGAGACACAGAGCAGGGCAGGATTAATTGCTCTCTGCACCCCCTTTGAAGTTAGGAGTTGCTGTGCAACTTGCTTTGGCCAATGAAATTGTGAGTAGAAGTGACATGTGTTACTTCTCGATGGGCAATTTAAGAGCCAATGTGTGGTTTTCTGCATCCTCTCCCCCTGGCCTTGGAGATTATGCTGAGGTGGAACATAAACTGAGCCTGGGTCCCTGAGCAACTTCAGTGAACACACCCCTCTGCCTGAGTGCATTCGGCATGTACTGTGAGGGAGAGGTGGACCAGCCACCGACTTGGGGGTTTCTTCTTACTGCAGCATAACCTAGCAGATCCTGACGATATCACCTTTCATTTTTTTTCTTTTTTCTTTCCAACCCCTATCACCATCGTCATGCTTATTTATGATTTGTATGTTTGCTTATTTATTTTATGCCTCTTTTCTCCAGAATATAAATTCTTTGAGAACCCTGTTTTTGCTGTTGTTCAAGATAACTCCAGTATCTTGAAGAGTGCCTAGTATGTGGTAGGTCCTCAATTCAACATGTGTGTTGAATGAATTGATCGATAGCTTTGGTTAACACGGACAGGTCCCTTAACTTATAGGAGCCTCACATTCCTTGTCTGTAAAATGAAAATACCAACCATACCTCATAGGGATGTTTTGAAAACTAAAGAGTGGTGAATATCAAGCGCCTACCCCATGCTTGGCACATAGTAGGTGTGCAACACACATGTGCTGTTGTTAATAACAATCATCAGCCTCTGTTGTCAGTTACCTTTGGCAGCCATATTTTACACTGTCCCTCAGACTTATCGACGGTCCCTAGCATTGTTACACTGGAATTCGGGGTCCTTGCTCATAGAGACTCTAGAAGGCTTGTCCTAAGTGTTTGCTTTTAGTTCCCAGGCTGGACATGGAATTTGGGGGCAACGTCTCTTCCGCTTTGGGCAGGAGTATCATCAAGGCCACCTAGAGCTTTAAGTGCTTTGGGTCTTAGGTCGGATGTCCGGTCAGCAATGGTCAGTGCCCGTGGAGTGTCCAGAGACACAGGTAGTGACACTACATGTTTCCAAGTAGAAAACACCCGGAAGAGACAGACTGGGCACTTACACTTATTTTCCTTTTCAGCACTGGGTGCGGGATCCAGTTCTGATAAGGATCTCTTTCAGATTCTCATTGGCCAGGAGATCCATGGGCCAGGCGACACCCAGAGGGGCAGAGCTTGTAGAGGTGCTGGAGGGCGGGGCTCAGGGCTTGGATCAGCTGCGGTTTGAATCTGGGCTCCAGGACTTCCCCGATGGGTGGCTGGGCAAATGGCTTCTCCTCTCTGTGCCTTGGTTTCCTCACCTGCCATTTTGAGGAGAATCAGATGAAATCCTGTATCTCTCCAGCCCGACTTATCTCCTCCAATCCATTTTCTTGGCTGGAGCCAGCGTGTTCTTTTTAAGAGGCACATCTGATCTCGTGAGCCTTCTCCTGAAGACAGAATCTTCAGTAGTTCGGGACTGTCCTCAGCGTAGAGGCTAAACTCTGTATTCTAGCTTAGGCTCTGCCGTCACTGGCCTTCGGCCACCTTTGTACGGGGAACCCTGCACCCGCTGCTCCTGCTACAGCCAGGCGTTGTGACAGGCCTTCACGCCCTTGCCAACCCTGCTGAGCATGCCCCACGCTCCCGCCCGCCTTCCACCCCACCTTCTGTCCTCCCGCTAATTCCTCCTCCTCCTTCAGACCTCACTTGAGATGTCACGTCCTCAACCCCCCGGACAGCGGCATTAACTGACTATGCACGGTCACTGATGCATGCATGGTCAGTGTCAGGCTGGCTGGGATGGGGGTGTCATTCTCAGGGCCTGGGAGCTGAGTGGTTCAGCACAGAGACTCTGGGGTCAGACACCCTGACCTTGAACTGTGGGTCTATGACCATGAGAGAGACGTCAGCCCTTGGAGAGCATTCTTCGCCTTCCTGTGCCTCAGTTTCCCCATCCATAAAATGGGCCAACAGCAATCCCTGCCGCAGGAATGAAACGAGACAATGCCTGTAAGTGGTGCCTGCTGTGTAGGAAACGCTTTGTAAACAGTGGTCATTCTCACCATTTTCCTGTTGTTTTGTGCACCTGGAAATTTAAAAAAAAAGAAAAGTGTTTTTAAGGGGGTATGTGAACACACACACAGGCAACCACACACTCACTCTCACTCACTCTGTCGCTAAGGGACATTGGGGACCGTCCCCCAAAAGCACCAAACCTAGTGCAGCAGCTAGGCGAGTTGCGGAGTGGCCTTGCTTTTAGACGGAGAACAGGACTGGCTGTCCTCCCGGGCTGTCCTCCCACCGGACCTCAGAGCTCCGAAAGTACGCCGATTTGGAGGTTCGGCTTTGACAGACCTCCCAAACGTCAACAGACGCCACAGCTGGGCTGTCGGGAAGCCCAGCTGTCCCCGTGACTTGCAAAGGGAAAAGGGTTCTAGGCGTGTGCGCGCGCGCGCGATGTTTGTGTGTGTGCGTATATATGTATGTGCGTGTATGTGTGTGTGCGCGCGCGTACTTTTGTATATGCGTGTGTGTGCATGTGTGTGTATGTGTGTTCGTGCATGTGTACATGTGCGTATACGTAGACATGTCCGTGCGCGTGTGTCTGTGCGTATCTGGGGAAGTCCGTGTGCTCGTATGTACGTGTACGTGTGCATGTGTGAAAACAGCGAAAGGGGAGATGGGGTGTCCTCTTTCCCCTCCTTCCGCCCTCTCCCGTGTCTTCCTGCTGTGTCTGTCCCTGCCTGTGCGACTTTGTCTCTGAGGCAGCCTCTCTCCTCTGCCCACCTCTGCCGCTGAGCCTCGCCCTGCAGGTCTGCCGCTCCCCGGGCCTTTCTCTGTGTCTTCCACTTGGCGCCCCCTCGCCCAGCACCCAGGCTCTCTGTTGGCAAAAGAGTACCGGTTACCTAGGAAACCACTGCCGGGTGAGCACATGCGATTGGCCAGGCTGGGGCCCGACTCTGGGTTGGCAGGCAGATTTTTGGGGTGAGTCTTGTCCTCAATCCCCTTGGGGGGAAGGGACATTCTCTGGAGCAAGAAAGGAAGCTGAGCGTGCCATGGGGAGCAGAGCTCCTGGGTGGGAAGGAATTCCTGTCCTAATGAGGACTCAGAAGTGCAGAATGAGGCCACACTAAGGCGTTTCCACAAGGCATGCATGCAGGAGGCTGGGGGAAGGGAGGCTGTAATAATAATAATAATAGCTGTCACTACTTAGCAGTCACTATTTGCTAAGCTCTTTCTGTGTGTTGGCGCGTTAGCAAACCTCTGCATTAGGTGACCTGCTCCTCCCCACTTGACAGATCGGGAAGGGGAGGCTGAGGGAGAAAGAACTCGGCGAAGGCGACGTAGTGGGTAATGCAGAGCTGGGGTTTGAATCCAGGTGTGTGTGTCTTGTCTTTAAGAAATCTGCACAGCCCCTTTCCCTGGGGAATCTAGAGAAGGCCTGGGAGACGTGAGGTCCGTGCTCCCAGAGGCAGGGCCATGGGTGAGATGGCTTCTCAAGATCCCTCCTGCCCGCCCCCCACTCCCATCCTTTGATCCGGTTCTTCTCTCTCTTGAGTAACTAGCCGACCACTCCGTGGGGCCCGGCAGTTCTAAGGAACTGCCATGCCGAGGAATGACAAGGGGCTCTGGAAACGGATGGTGGTGGTGACTGTGCCAACGCACGAATGTACTTGATGCCCCGGAAGTGTACGCTTAAAAATGGTTAAGCGGTAAATTTTATGTTGTGCACGTTTAGAAAAAGAGCGACAACCGTCCTCTATATATCCAGTCGGGTCTGTGAACCTGCGATTCAGGCCCTGTGCTTGTCCCAAAGAATATGGGGGAATCGGCTGGTAGGGTACTTTCGAGCACCTCCTCTGTGCTGGTTTGGCACCCTGAGCTTAAACATGGATTATTTCATTGACTCTTCCCAGCACCCTGTGAGGCAGTTTCTCTTACTGTCTGTGTGTTACGGACGAAGTGCCTGAGACTCTGCGAAGCTGGGGTGTCGCAGGAGCTGACACAGCCAGCGGGGGGTGCAGCCGCGGTTTGAACGCAGGCCTTTCTGCCACCGGAAAGCTTTCTGAATGGCGTAAGGCCGCCTCACTGCTTTGCCATGGCGAGCTGGGGTGCCAAAGAGAACCCTGCTTCTCTGTAGTCCCGGGAGGTTAGATGATTCTCATCCTGGAGTTCAGCTCAGCTCCATTGAAGGCTTGCGAGTCCGTCCATTGCCCAGCCAGTGATCCGCTGGCCCAGGCCATCTCCCCAGTGTGAAGCTGGTTCAGCAATAGTCCAAAGTGGCAGACCCAGTGCAGGTAAGCCGGCCAGATCGAAGCTCGCGAGTCACGTCCTTGGGGAACGCAGTGGAGGTGGGCAGCATCTCCTGTGATTGCCTGCCATTGTTGCCTCTGGGGACGTGACTGGGAAGGGGCTTGGTGAGTAGGAAGGAATCCGGGCCTCTGCTGGCCCCGTAGAGGAAGTGATGAGACGGGACTCACTCACTTCCAGTCATCGTGTGGAAAAATTAGAGCCGGAGTCGTTCTCATGACCGTGTGCTCGTCATACATCGGCATCCGAGCCACTTTACGGGCCCGCTGGCTTGCTGAGGTTTCCAGCTGCAGCAAAAGCTGTATTTACGTAGACGGTCCATTCCGTCCAGTCAAGGACTCTGATCGAGACAGTCAGGATTCTTATTCCATTTTACAGAGGCGGAAACTAAGGCTCAGAGAGATGAAATGGTTCATGCGAACGCACTTAACTGGCAAGATGCAGAGCCAGGTCCGACTAAGCTCAAATCCCTCATTTTGTCCGACAAGCCTATTGTTTCCTGAAGATCGGTCGGGGTTATAGGGAGTTAGGGCTGGGACTTATTTGGTGGTCCAGGATGAAAGATATGGGACAGAAATGATTCGCCACCTTTCATAGTTATATCCAGTGTGGATATCAGGCACTTGTTAACTATCGGGACCTCAGACCGCTTGGGTGTGGAGTTTTTGTCTAAGGCGATGGTCCTCACAGTGTGGTCCCTGGACCAGAAGCATTAGCATCACCTGGGACCTTGTCAGAAATGCAATCCGTATTGACGGGTGGCCCCTCAAAAGACATGCCCAGGGGGAACCCGTGAATACGCCCTTATGTGGAAAGAAAAGACCTTCGCGCATGTAATTAAGGTAAAGACTGTGAGATGAGATGATTCTGAATCAGGGTGAGCCCTAAATCCACTGACAAGTATTCTTATAAGAGGAGGAAACAGGAAAGAACACACAGAGAAGGTCTTGCGAAGGTAGAGATGCAGGTTAGAAGGACGAGTCTACAAGCCAAGGAACACCAAAGGTAGCTGGCGGCCCCCAGAAGCCGGGAGAGAGGCCTGGGATGGGTGCTCCCCAAGAGGCTTCGGAAGGAGCCAAGACTGCAGACACCTTTATTTTGGACTTCTGGCCTCCAGAACTGTGAGGTCATACATTTCTGTCTTAAACCATCCAGATTGTGGTCCTCTGTTATGGCGGCCATACCAGGAAACTCACACGAAGGCCTCCGGGTGATTCTGGTGTGCACGAAATGTGAGTCCTGACTCAGGTAGCTTCTCAAGTGTGCAAATACTTGCTCACTCAGGCAAAATCAGCCCAAGGATGTATGTGTCCACACACACACACACACACACACACACACACACACGTATTTTAACAAGCTGCCATGGTGATTTTTATGCCTGCTAAGAATTGAGAGCGTTTAGCCTTGAAGAGCATTGTATTGAGAGTCAAACACCTTTTGTCCTTTCTTCCCCTGCCTGGCCGTAGCCACGCCAGCTTCCTACACCTGCAGCAGCACTGCTGTTTTTAATGTTATCATCATCGTCGCCATCATCGTTATCATTTTTGCTGCTGGTTTTTCTTTGCTTCTCTGCACTTGGAAGAGGAAGAAAGTGAACCAGGTTGATGGTAGAGACACACACCCCCATTTGGGCCCCTATATCTGCTCTGTACCCTTGAGTGCACGAGTCAAGGCCTGGATGGGAGGTTAGCAAAGCTGCCAGGCATGAGGCTTGACTCGCTGACGCACATCTGGTGGTGGGCGGGGCCACCGAGGAAGCAGAGAAGGGGAGTGGGAATTTCCTAATCATCCGCTTGGACGGTGAAGTCCATTTGCCGCATAACTACATACTTAAGACGTTTCCATTACCTGCTGTGTTCTGATCTCCAGCTGTCAGCCCCTCTGGAGACGGCAGGGCTGTGTGGCAAGAAATTCTTGTTAGGTCCTCTAGATCCTAAAACCAAGGGATCCTGAGCACATTCTCATGGCTTGGACCCTTGAGCAGGTATTGAATCCATGGTGCTCTCCTGAGCCTGCTACCTGCAAGAGACAGGAAGTTGGGAGAAGACCCGCTGGGTTTGGCTGGGAGAAGCATCAGCTAAGGCTGTGGGCTCCCCAGGGATCCTTCTGGTTCTGAAAACAGCCTGGAAATTTCTGGGGATGCTGAGCAAGAGCAGCCGTTTCAGGGAATAATATCTATTGATAGCTTTGGTCATCTCCTCTGTGCAGAGCACTGCATGTGTATTGTCTTAGTCACCCCTCGTCAAAGCTCTGTATTGAAGGTGTTATTGATTCCCATTCTATAGCGGAGGAAATAAGACCCAAGGAAAATGTAGCCCAGTAAAGGTCACACAGCTGGTAAGGCAGAACCAGGATTTGTCTGACTCAGCATTTCTCAACCTCGGTTGAGATATTTGGGGTCAGACCATTCGGTGTTACGGAGGCTGTCATGGGCATTGTAACATGTTTAGCAACGTCTGGCCTCCACGTACTAAGTATCGGTAGCAATTCGTCCCCCATCTGTGACAAGCAAAAATGTCTCCAGACTTGCCAACTATCCCCTGGGAGCAAAATTACACCCCCTTCCCCTACTGAGAACTACTGATCTCACTTTGGATCTTGTGCTCTTTCTATGATGCTACTGGGCCTCAGAAAACTGTCCAAATCTGAATACTTCTGATCGAGGCACCGGGTATAGAGTTATAATGCGGTACAACTTGTTAACCTCATTGCCATCTGGTTGAGTCCTCTTCCAAACACACACACACACACACACACACACACACCCTCTGCCATCTTAGATGTGTGGAACAACATAGAGGTTTGCCAGCTTGTCTTAAGGTCAAACAGCCTGGAAGTAAGTGAATCAAGACAAACGCCCAGCTCTGCAGATCTTCCTTCAATCCTTTTCCCATTTCCCTTTTCTCTCCCGCCTACACCCCTGCAGCTCCGGGGCCTGCTCGTTGCTCCCGCAGAAGGCGGGACGGGCTTCTTAAAGATTTATTATGCAGCATTAGCGATAACATCTTGGAACCACTGGTTTCCTTCCTTTCCCTTCCTTCTTGTCCAAGAATCTGCTTGACTTGTCTTCTCTACAGATTAACAGCTGCCTCTACTGTGTTTGACACTGTACCCCAAATGCCCGACATGGTGCCCGGCATATTGGAGGCCCTCAGTAAATATCTGTTGAACTAAAGAATAAGTCACTTTTAGGGTCATTTCCCTAAATTAAAATCACAAGAGCGTTTGTTAGCTCTTAGTGTCAGTGACAGTTGTCTCCGTGGCTACGGTTTTGAGGTAAGAACGGAAACCCACAGAAGCTAGATGAAGCGGAAAGGGCTTATTGGTTGGAAAGAGAGGTGTCACAGACTCCAGGGACAGCGTTGCAGCCCGGCTTCACGAAGCGGGCCGGGAGCTGGAACCCCCTCTGATTTGGGGCCATTTCCCCGCCTTTTCTCTCTGCATAACCAGCTTCCCATGTCAGGTTTGTTCAGGACTCAGCTGCGTCTCTCCCTCCTCTATTTCTGCTTCCCTTTCTTTTGACCTTTTTCATTCCCTCTCTAGGTCCAGACTGGCTTTTTTTTGACTTTATCCAAATGGCAAATGATGACCTCCTCAAACTTGAAATCTTGACCCCCCCACATTTACTCGACTTCTTAGTTCAAACACACACCCAGACCAAGGAAGGTCTCTGACCACCATTTCAAATTTGCAGAAGAAAGAGTCTGATTGGTCCAACTTGGATCAGGTGATCATCTCTGGTCCAATCAGAAATGGCCAGGAAGTAGGTAGGGCTTGCCTAGTCAAAAAAAAAAAAAAAAAAAAGACCTCGGAGGCCCATTTCCACGTGTGGGAACAGTTCTTAGGAAGGCAGGGGAGGGAAAAACACCCCCAAGGCCTGTACTACACTTTCTGTGCCCAGTTGAGAAGTTGTAGCCCTGCCAGCCTGGCAAAGGGCAGGAATTCAAGAAGAATCTTTTGAAGGCGGGAGAATTGGGTGTTGGCATGCCAGCCTCAGGTGGACACCAGAAAAAACGCCTCGAAGGAGACCCTGAAGGGAAGGTCTGAGTATTGCTCCTTCCCCTCCTCACTGCTGCCCCTTTTAATTACAGCTAGTCTTAGTCAACTTGGATTAACTGGGAGCAGGAGACCAGTTTACATTAAAGAAAAGCCTCTCTGTTTTGAATATTAATAAGGACACACAAAAATTATCCTACGATCATAAAAATGTGGCAAAAACAACTAAACAGAAGCCAACGAGGATGAATAGAAGCCCAAGCAATAGAAATCCCAAGGGATCTGCTTTATTAAATAAAACCATCATGGTTGTAATGAACACATAAACTGTTGAAGAGAAAACAGGTTCGATTGATTCAAGTAATAATAAGGATAAGAAAGAAAGTCTAGCAAATGCATCTACAGCATTCACTGTGTCAGGCACTGTTCTTTGCATATGCTATATTATGTATCGACTCATTTAATCCTATAGCAACTTGGCGATGGGAATTCTAAAGGATAGGAAACCTAGTACCAGACGCCAGAGGTGAGGGTAACTCAAACTCTTCAAAACTGCTTTGGAAGTGAATCAGGAAGATAAAGCGGGAGGTCAGATGTGTCTCACCTTCTCCAGAGGAGGAATACAGCATGGGAAGAGCAGGGCCTCTACAGCAGCCGGGTGGCCTGGGCTTGAATCTGGTGAGTGGCCTCATGTAAGTTGTATAATCTCTCTCAGCCTCAGTGTCCTGAGGGATGCTAAAACCTGCCTCCCATAATGGTGTCGAGGATCCAGGGTGACATAGAACCTCTGTGTAATGCCCAGCACAGCTCCTGGTACCTAGAAGACACATAATCAATAGCAGAATATCGAGGAGACAGGATCTGGATTGTAGCTGTGTACCTTACATGCTTTGCACACTTGGAATGACTTCTCACTCAGCTTCCATATTCTCATCTGGAAAGCATGGTTGAGGTTGATGATAGATCCTGCCTCGTGAGGTCTTGTGAGGAAGAATTCAGGTAATAAGGTAAAAGCACTGAGTAAGGTGTCTAGCATATTATAAGTTTTCACTGTATGCTGTGATTATTAGTATTCTAGGATGATGAACTAAAGTAACACAGAGAAAAAGGTGGAGTATTAAAAATGACAACAGGAAACCCAATTCTACTGTTAAGTGATTTGCACTGTACAATTAGCAAATCACACTCAGGTATTTTTCCCCCCCAAAAGTGCTTTACCAAGAGGAGGACACCAGTGCTAACCACACCACCCCATAAACAATTCATTTCTCCTGAAATACCCAATTTTTTTCCTGCCAGTGCTCGCTCGGTTTGACGGCATTTGCTTTCCCTTTGATTTGCCTAATTTTAATGAGACTTTAGATCAGCATCAAAAAAAGTAATTTCAGATTACCCTGGTTCCTTGACAAAAATTCTGTTGCCATGACATTATTCGGTTTATACAGGGAGAATCTTTGCCATTGATTTCGAGGCCCAAACTTTTCTGTACTGCCAGCGCGAGTGTGAAATGGTTATTTTTTAAATATATAATTAAGGTTTTAAAAATCTAGGAAACACGGTTTTGGAGTATAAATACTACGCATTAATGTTCATTGATGCAAGCAGCAGAGACCAACCTTGGCTGATGCAAGTGAAATGAGAATATATTGAAAGAGAAGAGAAGGTGAGGGGTCCAGAACCCGAGGATGTAGGAAGCCGGGCAATTGGACGGTCTTGTCTAGATACTCCCACGTGATCAGCTCCAACCTTTTATCTCAACCTCGTTTCGTTCCATTTGAGGGTGGAGGTCTCAGGAAGAGTCCCATTGGTCTAGCTTGGATCCTATAGGTCTGGCCCTTGTCTGGGTAGAAGATGATGAGACATGGAGATTTACAGTTTGACCAAGAGCACGGGCTTTGGGGGAGAGGAAATTTCCAAAAAAAAAAAAAAAAAAAAAAAAAAAAAGCAGAGCAGGAATGGTGGGGGGCACGGTGCATTTGTATGAGCAGGAACTTCTTTTCTTTAGTTGTCGCTTATCAGAATCCCAATAATGCTTCACAGTGATTGATTAATGTCCAATTTACGTATGTATTGACTATCACTGGAGATGTAACATAGATATGCTGGGGGAGAAAGATGTTGCTAGATTAGGGAGGATGGGGATTTTCCAAACCATTTCTCATCTCCCCGATTTCATTTAGGGAGGGTTTTTCTGTACCCAGGAATGGATAGAGAATGTGGTCTCCAGAGGGGGAGACTCCTGGCAATCTGGGCTTTACAGTCAATGTATGTGAAGAGGGAGGGGCTCATCTAGATTTAGACCCAAAGCTGTGGGAAGGGATCATTTAGCACAGGGAAGAAGAGAGGGGAAGACAGCTTCAGAGCGCTTTTTATCACGGCTGTAATAGGGTCAGACGAGGCTGACTAGCCGGGCCTCACGGCCACTGTGAATATGCTAAGGAAAGCTGGACTGAAATTGCAATATGAATTATTTAGGTAGAATATGAGAAAGGACTTTCTGGCTGCAAGGAAAATTAGGCACTGTAGCAAGGCTTCAAGGTATGGTTTCGATCCAAGGTGGCTAATTCGTGCCAACTCCACCCCTTGGCTCCTAATACCTATATCTATGATGTTTATCACCAGGTATCATAGCATTCGTCCGGGCAGGATGGGATTTCAAAATATTTCTCAACCCTGCACTCAAGAAGGCCTCCACTCATCAACAAGATCAGCGAGGGGGGTGGATGTGACACCGTTTACTGCCCATCCTCTAGTTTTAGAGTTGAGATTATGAGTAGGGACACAGACTGCACTGAATATACTTTCAATGTTCTGCCATCCTGAGGAGTCACTAACAACTCATTAGGTAATTGCTAAGGCAGCAATGCAGATAACAGCAACAGAAAACCCCACGGGGGAATAAAAAAAAAAAAAAGGACAGGGAACCTTGTAGGGGTGAATTCTTTGAAGCAGAAGTGAGGCATTACCCAGAAGTGTTTAACTCTCTTGAGAGCACACAGAATGGATGCATATAAGTTAAGATATTTTGAATTGTATACAACAACGACAACAACAAAACACATCGCTCTGGCTTAAACAGTGTATGCCACTTATTGACTAACAGGAAAGGCAAGAGACGATGCTCAATTCAGGTGGAGCTTCATCTGGAGGTTTAAACACTTGATTTCCTCTCATGTCGCCTTTCCATGGTAATAGCTCCATCCTCAGGCGCTTCTCTGTGGGTCATCCATAGCTCCACGCTCTATTTTTTTTTGGTCCAAAAACAGCTGCAGCAGCTGCAGCATTTTCCGTCTTCAGCCTATAACTATTCAGAGAAGAGAGACTACCTCTTAGGTACCTCCCACCCAACCCCTGAGATTTACTCTTTCTCATTGGCCCAGATTAGGTCAACTGCTCATCTCTGAACCAGTTGCTTATTGGGGGATGGTATAAAGGTCAATCCTTAGAGCAGAGGGAAAGAGCCTTCCTGCCCAAACCACGTGGCTGAGTTTGGAGTGGAGGTAAATTTCCCAAATGAGAAGCAGGCTCTGATTGAGAGGAGAGGGAAGAATGGCTTCTGAGAACACAATAAGAAATATTCTCTGCAGTGGTAGTTTGTGCATGTGTGGGTGGATGGATGAGGAGCTGATTCCTAGAACCATCCTCTAAATAAAATGAAAGTAAGGAAAAGAAGGAAAGTTCATCACATCCAGAGGGTATCAAGGTGCACGTTTTAGAGAAAAAGCCTTCCCTTTCTAGGGAATCTATCACCTCCTTCACTGCCTCTTGATGTGGAAATGGGATTGGTCCAAGTTTTCCACTGGATTGCTCCACCAGCTTTGTTTGGAGTTTTGCCTCCCTAACAACCCTGCCAAGCGCGTGTGTACCTGGCTCAGAACTGATGTGCCAGGTGAGCGTGAGTTTCCCCAGTGCCGAAGGATTCGGGGGCAGGCAGCCAGCAGGGGGCCACTTGTCGGCTGACGAATGAGCAACCTAAGTAGCAGGTGCTATTTTTCCTTGCCCCTGGACTGGCTACTCCATGGAGCTGGTGATGGGTCCGGATAGGGATGTGCTACGACTCAGGCTCGAACAAGTTGCTCGATCTCTCTTAGTCTCATGCCTCGTCTATGCAGTGGTCATGAGTAGGTTATTCTGAAGCCTGCTGTAGGCATTGCATGAGATGACGTATACAACACAAGAGCGTCTTACTTTGTGTCTTAGGTTGGGTTTCCTAGAAGCAGAGTCTGCGATGGGGATTCTTGTGCAAGTGACTTATCGAGGGATGCTTTCCAGAGAAGGGTAGGTATGAGAAAAGCAAGGCGGTGCAGGGGGAGGAGCTCGGCAAGGATGTGGCGGTCTCAGGTGGCCTTCAGTCTGATCCCATGGGAGCTCTGAAGCATCAGCTGCATCTCTAACTGGTCCCACTTTGAGGCAAGGGGTCTAGCCCTCTGTGCTTTCATATTGTTCAGTCATCGACTGTGGGCTGCTCCAAGGGGCTGGGCAGTATAATCTTATGGGTTGGGGGGGGGTGTATCTCTCATTTAGCTAGAGCCACTTCTCTGTAGTGGCTGTGAGTCATTAGTCACCATCATCCGCAGCAGCTGGGGGATGGGGACCCTGCGCAGGACACCAGTGGCATCCACTACACTGTGCTGGATACAATGTGGTGACAAAGCAGGGTGATGGTTCTAGGGCTTGTGATTAACTCTAGTTTGTAGATATGGGCACTTAAGTGAGTGATCAGGTGACTTACTCAAGCCCACACTGACAGTAGGCAGTACAGGAGGAACAGAGATGCGAACGTCTTGCCTCGTGCAATGAAGTTATTCCTACCATCGGTTTTCTCAAAAAAAAAAAGAAAAAAAAAAGCAGAACAGTTTCTTATAGGTTAACGGGACCAACCCCTTCATTTATTTATTTCTAATTTTTATATTTTTACTTTTTTCAATTATAGTTGACCTACAATATTGTATTAGTTTCAGGTATACAGCACAGTGATTAGATATTTATGTAATTTATGACACGATCGTCCCGATAAATTCAGTCCCCATCTGACACCATACGTAGTTATTACGATACTACTGACTATATTCCCCATGCTGTACTCCACATCCCCATGACTATTTTGTAACTACCAATTTGTACCTCTTAATCCCCTCCCCCTTCACCCATCTCCCCATCCCCTAATCTGACAACCATGAAAATGTTCTCTTTATCTATGAGCTTCTTCCTGCTGTTTGCTTGTTTATCCTGTTCTCTAGATTGCTCCTATGAAGTTCGTCTTTCTCCATCTGACTCGCTTCACTCAGCACAGTACCCTCTAGGTCCATCCATGTTGTTGCAGATGGCAAGATTCTTTCATTTTTATGGCCGAGTAATATTCCATTGTGTATCTATGCCACCTCTTCTTTATCCATTTATCCATTAACATACACCCAGGTCGCCTCTATATCGTGGCTGTTGTAAATAATGCCGCAATGAACATATGGATTCACATGTCCCTTCAAAATTGTGTTTTGGGTTTCTTCAGATAAATACCCAGAAGTGGGATAACTGGGTCCTTCTTTGTCTCCTATTTTAGCCTTTGTTTTAAGGTGTATTTTGTCTGGTATAAGTGTTGCTACCCCAGCTTTTTGTTTATTTGTTTCCATTTTCATGAAACATCTTTTCTCATCCCTTTACTTGCAGTCCGTCTATGTCTTTCAATCTGCAGTGAGTCTCTTGTAGGCAGCACATGTACGGGCTTTGTTTTCTTATCCATCAGCCACCCTACCTTTTAATTAGAGCATTTAGTCCATTTATATTTAAAGTAATTGTTGCTAGATATGTAGTTATAGCCATTTAATTCATATTTTTAATCTTTTTTTTCTTCTTCTTCTTCTTAAAGAAGTCCCTCTAACATGTCTCCTAATACTGGCTTGGTGATGCTGACCTCCTTTAGCTTTTGATTTTTATTTATTTTTTTATATACTTTTGTCTGGGAAGCTCTTTATCTGTCCTTCAATTCCTAAATGATAGCTTTGCTGGGTAGAATAATCTTGCTTTTCATCACTTTGAATATTTCCTGCCAATCCCTTCTGTCTTGTAAAGTTTCTGTTGAGAAATCAGCTGCCAGTCTTATGGGTGCTCCTTTGTGGATAACTAACTGTTTTTCTCTTGCTGCTTTTAAGATGCTCTCTTTGTTTTTAACTTTGACTTTCAATTATGATGTGTCTTGGTGTGGGCTTCTTTGGTTTATCTTGTTTGGAACTTTATGTGCTTCCTGAGCTTGTATATTTATTTCCTTCACCAGATTAGAGAAGTTCTCTCTCATTACAAAATAGGTTTTCAATTTCTTGCTTTCTCTCTTCTCCTTCTGGTATCCTTATCATGCCAATGTTGGTATGTTTAATGTTATCTTAGAGGCTTCTAAACTATGATCTTTTTTTGCTGTTCTGATTGGGTGTTTTCTGCTACCTTATATTCCAAATTGCTGATTTAATCCTCTGCTTCATCTAATCTACCTTTAATCCCTCCTAAAGTATTCTTCATTTCAGTTATTGTATTCTTCATTTCTGATTGTTCATTTTTATATTTCCTATCTGCATTTATGTTTTCTGTCTGTTTGTTAAAGTTCTCACTGAGATCACTGAACAAACTTATAACAAGCGTTTCGAAGTCTGCATCTGGTAGATTGCTTGTCTCCATTTTTTTCATTCTTTTTCTGTTCTGTTATTTCATTTAAGATATGTTTCTTTGTCTTTTTATCTTGGCTTCCTACTTGTGTTCGTTTTTATGTATTAGGTTGGGCTGCTATATCTCCCGATCTTAGTAGAGTGGCCTTATATAGTAGGTATTCTGTGGGTCCAAGTGGCACCATCTTTTCCTGGTCACCTGAGCCAGGTGCTCCAGGCATGTCCCTTGTATCAGCTGTGTGTGCCCTCCCATTGTAGTTGAGCCTTGGTTTCTGTTGGCTCGTCATTGGGAAGGATTGACCCTTGGGCCGACTGATGGTGATGACTGGCCATAACCAGTGGAGGAGCCGTTGTGCAGGGGCTGACCTTACAGAGCAGGATTTGCTTTCTCAGGGCTCTGGTGCCTGCCCTGTCGGCCCTTTGGGTGTGTTATCCTCAGATGTGACCCTGGGTAATGTTTCAGCTCGGACAGAAGCTGGCCACTGGGCATGCAGGCTGGGGCCTCCCAGGAGGGGCCCTGCCTGTAGGCCAAGTTCAGCTGCAGCCTGTGCACTGACCGGAGCCACCTGGCATGAGTCAGCAAGCATCTGCAGGTGGCTGCCACCCACACTGGGCTTGGAAGTGCCTCGAGAGGCCAAGCCTCAAACCGAGGCTGCCTGCTGCTAGCGCCTGGCTTGGGGCTGCTCCGCAAGAGGTACGGGGCGTGCCGAGGCCAGATGCTGCTTATTAGGTTTTGTGAAACTTTGAGAGATTTTTAAAAAGTCTGTAGCATGTGCCAAGACAGCCCGTTTGTATGGAAAATCCACTGCAAGCAGCTTGGGTGGGCCTGCTAGTTGGGAGGGGCGGGGTCAAGGGAAGCACTAGGGCAGGGTGACTAGAGATAGCCAGGCTGATGGAGACTCAGACATGGTGGCTGCCTGGGTCTGTGAGCTGGGTGGGGGAGGAATGAACAAAGGAACAGTGGCCTCTGCCAGCATAAAGCTGCCCCTCCAGGCCTTGCCCTGAAGCCAGACAACTCAGTTCCTCCCCATATTTTCCTGGATGGTACCTCCCAAGCTGCTACCCCAGCACCAGGGCTCAAACGAGTGATCCCATCAGTGGTAAGTGCGCGCCGGCCCCTTAAGAGGAAAGTCTGTGACTCCTGCAGCCCTCAGTCTCACTGAGCTATAATCTCCACTGGTTTTCATGCCAGAGCTTGTGGGACTTCCCTTCCTGGCCCTGGAGCCTTGGACTGGGAATGTTGGTGTGGGGTCGGGACCCCTCGCTCATTTCGGGGGAACCTTCGCAGCCAAGATATTTCTCCCAATTCTCAACTGTCACACGCGGGTGTGGGACTGGTCTGTTTCGCATCTCTGCCCCTTCTACCAGTCTCGAGGTGTTCTCTTCTGTGTGTCCCCAGTTGTAGGACTTCTGTTCAGCTAGACTTCAGGTGACTGCCAATAATGGGAGAATGCGGTAGGCTCAGGTGCATGTTAATGAGGGTGACGGAGGAGTCTGGCAATTCTATACTTTAGTTGTAATTTTGATGTGGTCGTGAGAGGAGGCGAGCACAGCATTGATCTATTCTGCCATCTTAACCGGAAGTTTCACCCCCTATGTTTTAAAAGCAAGGAAACCGAGGCCCAGAAAAGACCACACGACCCGAATTCCTAGAGAGAGTAGGGCAGACCCAAGACTCAAGACTGCACGCACATGTGCACCTTCTAACCAGCGGGGCTCATTCTGCTGCTTCTCTTTGAAAACAGGCAACTCGGGAAGCTTCTGTTGCTTTGTGGAAATATGTTCCCATGAACTCACTGATCCCCTGCTGCTTAGAAACAAATTTTTATCGTGTGGTGAATCAGCCTCCCTGACAATGGTGTTCCTGCTTCAGAAGAGGCTTGTGGGAAAACGCAGCGAGCTCAGGTGCATGTTAATGAGGGTGACAGAGGAGGCCGGCTCCAGGGCGCTCACACTTATTTAACAAATATTTATGGTGCTAGACAGTGGGGGTGCTGCCGAGCCCAATCCGGATGGGCTCCTCCTTCTGGATCTTACTATCCAGTGGGGAAGACAAAAATGGAGACTATTCTTTATCTGACAATTGTGTTGAGTGCGCTGCAGGTATTCAGGGTGCTCTGTGAACATGTAACTGAGTGGCCTGACCTAGTTTGGGACCAGAAAGCCTTGCTCCGTAAGAGTTATGTTCAAATTGAGATCCAAGGATTGAAGAGAAATTAGGGAGGGGGAGTCGAGGAAGAGGTTCGAAGGACATTCTAGGGGGGAGAAACAGCCCGTGCAGGGTCTCCAAGGTGGGCGGGTCTGTTGGGGACCTGTGGCTTTGAGAAAGGCCAGGCTGGCTGGAGAGTAGAGTGAGAGTGGTTTCCTGAGAGATGGGGATGGAGAGTTCGCTCTTTCCTCAAGGGGAAGACATTAAATGAAGGTAAGCAGGGTGTGAGGAATGAGGGTACGTGCCTGTGTGTGCATGTGCGCGTGTGTGTGCGTGTGCACGTGCGTGTGTGTGTAGGGTAGCAAGCATGATGCAATTTGTGTTTTAGACGTACCCTTCTAATAGTTATGGCATAGGGGAATATACTTAGCAATAAGGCAGACTCGACTGGCATAGCCCTCTCCTTTCTTCAAAACATACGGAATTATTGGAGAGAGTTTTATACTGCATATTATATAGGGCACAAATATATCACTAATTAATATAGTATTAACGTTAATATTAACATATAATTGGAACTGACACATCCACATAAGGCTAGAACCCTGCCTTCTTTATTAAAGGGCTAGACACACTCCACCCACATGTTCAAGCAAGGTTGCCACTTGCCCAGGGTTCGAGGTCGAAACAAGACAATCTCCCGTGAGAAACTGAAAAGTCAAATCTGTGTTCTGTGTGGGTGTACCCACCTGGGGTAGTAATCCTAACATGAGAAATTAAGGTATAAGCTAAACTAGGGCCAAAGAAATACCTGGAGAGCAAGAACCCTATGTAAGGTTACGTCTACATTCCTCGGCTCACAGGACTTTGATGGAACGAAGAACCTCTGTTGAAGATGAGCTCATAATTCAAAAATTAGAGGCCACATGACTAGGCATTTTACATAGAGGGAAGTTAGCAGGCGCAATAAGTAAGGAGAAGTAGCATTTCAAGAACTTGAGACAGCAGAATCACTCGAGAGAGGCTAAAAAGTAAGTTTGTTTAAAATGATCAGAGAGCTAAAAGGATTTTGTAAAAAAAAAAAAAAAAAGAGGAAGATTTTTAAAAGCCAACTACGATTTCTAGAAATCAAGAATACCGTCATCGAAATTAAACGCTTGATCCCGGAGTTAAACAGATTAGACGTAGCTTCAGAGAGAGGTAGTGAATTGAAAGACAGACTGGGGGGAAATTATTAAGAGTGCAGAAAAAGGGTGTTGGTGGACTGGAGGAAGTCAAGAGGAGATTCAGAGGATGCTTTAGGGTATTTGGGTAAGAGATGGTTGCGGTGTTCTGGGCAAATGCGGTGCCAGTGAAAATGGAGAAAAGGGGATGGACTAGGACACAATTTAGGATACTTTGCATTTCAAGCTTGAGAACAAGAGTATGTCAAGGCGGAGAGACGTGTGCTTGTCCTCAGGGCAAAACAGAGACCAATTGATGGAAGTTGAAGAGAAGCTGAAATACACACATTATAGCTAAAGATTTTACTTTCCCAATGAACCAGGCTTGAGGAGATTATGAATTGTTGTGATGATTTCTAGAGAAGGAAATGTGAATCTAGCTCTTGTTGACACCAAATCCTATTTGTGGAAATACAGAGCTGGGATGGAAGGGGATGCAACTCTGAGGTTTCCTTGGGAACACAGGGTCTTAGATGTGATTGACAGCCGCAGAGCTGGAGGGGGTGGAGAATACGGGGCAGCCAGCTCAGGAGGCTGGAGTCCTCCTTTTCAGTGCCTTGGCCCGGGACTTAACTTCCTCCTTAGGTGACAAGATGACTTAGGAGCAACTTCCGGTGTAGATCCTGCCTCTTATTGTGACAAAGCAGTTTAGGAAAGCCCAGTTCTGGGCCTCAGTTTGTCCATCTGCAAAGTGGGGATGCCAGTCAGACATCTTGCAGGGTATTAGACAAGATGCATCAAGTGATGCATAAAATGCCAAGTTGGTTGTAAAATTTATAATAAATGTTGGCGGAATGTGGTTACGCGCACTGTTTCTGGATACAGTTCAGACCTTGGGATGGGAAGGGTCCACTTACGAGGGGATCTGGGCACATTAGCTGCCCTGGCTTTCCAGGTAAGGGTGGGAAAGAGTGACTTTATTAAAATTCAAGGTATGAGGTGTGCGTGAGGGAGACGGAGGAAGCTGGTAGATGATAAGTCAGAGAAAGCCATGCCTCTGGGAAAATCCCGTTTCCCTTTGGGTATCCGTTGCTCCAATCGAGCCCCGGGGTTTTTCCGCGGGTGCTTCGGTGTGCTGCGAACATTTCCTTGGGAGTCTGGTATGTTTCTGGCCCACTCCCCGCCCCCCAGCGGCATCGTTTCTGTCCTTTTCCCATCTCCACTGTGACAGGCCTCTTCATATACACAGCCGGGTACCGTGTGGGATATATATAGTGCCTGGGCAAACGAGTTCAGGTGAAAATTGTCGCTGACTCAGATGTTTCCCCTCCGGCAGAAGAGGGAGGTGCCGGAGGATTTAAACAGGCGTGGCTGGCCCTCCTCCTCCTGTCTGCCTCCTCCCTCTGACTTTTCCTTGCCTCTGCCCAGCTCCAGGCCACACCCATGAAAGGCATGCCCCATTCATAAGTCTCCCCTTTCAAGAGGGCTGCCCAGGTCCCTGCATCCTGGTACTTTTCCATACTCTCTTTGTCCTTTGCCGAGGCGCCCGCACAAGGGATTCTGGGAAAGATAAGGCTGTCATTGTCTCACGAAAGGAGAAAAGGTAAAATGTGACAGACTCCCCGAGTGTGCCGCTCCTCTGATTTGGGATGAGGGTAGGAGATGCATTTTTTTCCTTCCCCCCTCGGAACTGCTGGAAACAGTTGAAAAAACGTGCAACGAACTTCCCATCCTTGGAAGAAGACTTTAAAATAGGCCATTAGACAAAAGCTAAGAGCCAATTTGGTGCTAAATATACCCATTCTTATAAAATCTGCTATTTTTGAGTTAAATGTTGCGGAAATTACCGAATTTGCATTTAATTATTTTAATAGATCTTGTTTACAGATGACTAGGCAAAAATGAAAAAAAAAAAAAAAGTCCCCCAAACTAATTCACTTTGACTGCTCAGGTTGTAACTGTGCCTAAAATAGAAAAACATAGTCAGAATATTTTCTCAAAGTCAGAGGGAAAGCCAACTTAAATTCCGTCTTGTCTTAGTGTCAATACCACACATGCTGTTTCCCCAATTAAATGAGATTTGTACTTTTAAAATTGGGGATAAAATATGTTTCCCGGTGAAGGACTTTTCTGGACCGGTCTCCTAGTTGGTTTGTAGCCTCTCCTCTGAGCGTAATAAGGAGAACCGTTTTATATAGTCGACAAGACCGTGGTCTTTGTGGTCAAGCATGCCTGGGGTTCGGTTTAAGTTTTGCTCTGTAGAAGCTATGTGTCCTTGGGTAAGTCACTTAACCTCTCTGAGTCCCCGTTTCTTTTTCTAAAGTAGAGATATTGATTTCACTGTGTAAAAGCGTCAGGAAAAATGAACAAGAACATAAGTAAAGTAGCTAGTATAGTGCCTGGCACATAGTAGGTGCTCAGTAAATGCATATTCCTTTTCCTCTTCTCCTTCTTTCTTTAGATGGGATCAGTTTTCCCCTGTCCCCCCACCCCCACCCTTGATAGAGCAAACTTCCTAGGTCCGACGGTTTGTCGACTATTTTCTGGGCCCCAAGAGAGAAGAGGAGAATTTTCTGAGCAGTCATTGTTTGTGACCAGGTTAGCAGGCACCTCTATTTGGAAAGTTTCTCAGAAGACTGGCAGACATCTACTCGAAATGTTTTTCATTCCTTTTTCTACTTTGGGGGCCACCTCATCCATCAGCCCACAATACACAATTTGTCTGTATGCATTCCAGCTCAGGTAAGGATGCCGGGAAGTGGTCAGCTTCGTTCTCTGTTGGTTGACTCCTTATATGCTGCAGAGGCGACATGCCTTAATGAAATGGGGCAAGGGACGACAGGTGGAAGAGGCAAATTATGGTTTCTCAGATATGAGTATGGCTACCTCATTGGGCCAGGGAAGAGAACCCCCCCTCCCCCAAAAAAAAAAAAAAGTGTCGGGGGCGGGGAGCGCCGCCAGCCAGCATCCTTCAGGACTGTTCTAGCTCACCTGGACTTTCGGCCCAATATTCTTCACATGTCAAGGAAAAGGGCTGTGATCCAGACAGTTCTTACTTTACAGAGCCCTAGCCTTGGAGTTCTAAGTATGATAGAGTATAATATTCATTCAACAGACATTGGACCAGTAGCCCCGTAAAGGCCGGAGCTGGCGATGGTCTTCTCTTATGACCATATTCCCAGCATTTAACATACTGACACCTAGTTGAATACCCAGTAAATAGGGAATGAGCTTATACTACCAGACAATAAACTCTAGCACAGCGGTTCTCAGACTTGAGCATACATCAGGACCAAGTGGAGGGCTTGTGAAAACACAGATCGCTGAGCTGGAAGGCTAGGGTTTCTGACTCATTAGATCTGGGGTGAGGCCTGAGAATTTACCTCTCCAACAAGTTCCAAGGTGATACCGATGCTCCTGGCCCAGAGACCACCATATTTTGAGAACCACCGCTCAGGTGGTCAAGAGTGAAAGCTTCGGAGTCAGGAACACTTGAGTTTGAATCCCTTTTTCACTAGATATTAGCTGGGTAACTATGAGCAGGTCACTTCAACTGGTCTGACCTTCCGTTTGCATGTGTATAAAGCGGGAAAAATAACACCTAGGTCACAGGGTGGTGGAGAGGACGAAATGAGAGAATGCACTTAAAAGTTAGCATAGGCCCAGTTCATAGTAGACATTCAGTGAATGACAGTTAGTTGGATTATATGCTGAGCACCTACCGTGTGTAAGGCATCGAGCTATGCAATGGAGAATGCAGAGACACACCAGATACGGTGCCTGCCCTCGAGAAGCTTATAGGTCACTGAGGGAGGCAAATGCTTAAACCAATAGTTTTCTACCACAAGCACATGCAACAGATGTGGGCTTCTTTGGGAGCACAGAGAAAGGCACCCAACCCAGCTGGCGCTGGGGTTCAGAGGAGGATCCCTGGGCAAGGCCGATGCCCAAGCTGAGGCATAGGAAATGTAGAGAAGGTGGGCAAGATTGTCCCAGGCAGAAAAAAAATGTTTGGGTAGAGTTGGAGCTTCCCATTCAATGTCCTGGTAGATACCCAAAGGCCTTTCGTGATGGTCGAATCAAACTATGATTCCTTGGTGTCAGGCAAGTCCTGTCTTGGAAATTTAATTCTCTGAACCCTTATCAGGCGTAGACCTTTTGACCTTCTGATGTTCCACGAAGACACCAAGCTGGTTCTCACCCCCAGGCTTTTGCAAGCGCTGCTCCTTCCACCAGAGCTCTCTTCCCCCAGACTTTCTCACGGATGACTCTCTCTCCTTTCATGTCACAGAGGCCATTCTTGACATCTATCTGGAAGTAACTTCTCCATCCCTTCGTTCTAGTCTTACCCTGCTTTATTTTTCTTCAAGGCACGTATGACTCTGAGAACTTTTATATATACACACACATGCATAGTATACACATATATATGTTTTCTCATTTATTTCCTCTAGAAGGCAAGTTCCATGAGGATAGGGACTATATCTATCTTGTATCCTAAGTGCATAGCCTACAGGAAGCATCCGAGAAGTACCTGTTGAATGAACGTATGTATAACTGAGACAGTAGATGAGTGAGTGAACCCTGGGAGAGCCCTACATTGGGAGAAACTCAGACTCAGGGAGGGGACGCACACTGCCCACGGCCACACAGTGGGTTGGTGTTAGTTAGGTCTGGCCTCGAACCCAGGACCCTTGAGTCCTAGAACAGGCATTTTGTGGGACAGGCCACTAGATGGTGGAAAGTCCTCTGTCAGAGTGACATTATCCTGTCAGTCTTCAAGGACTTTGACATTGGTGGGTGCGCCCTTCCTATACAGAATACAGGGGTGTAGCGCTGGGTGGGTGGGCTGAGGTGGGAGGAGTCTTGGAATATCATGGTAGACAGCGTCAGGCTTCACCAGGTTGCCCCTTGGCCAATGGTGGGGACCCCGTGATTCTCAGAGTCAGAGCAAAGAAGCTGCTAGTGATGCTTGTGCGACTTCTAGCCCCGTTACTAGTAGTTCTAGTGGTAATGGCGGTCAACATTAGCTGGTGCTCGCGGTGTGTGAGCCACGGTGTGTAGTGCTCTACGTGCAGAATCTTCTCGATGACTTGTGGATTCGGTACCATTGTTCGTTTCTCACTTTACGGAAGAAACTGAGGCCCAGAGTGCGGAAGCCCCCTGTCCAAGTATTTGACTCCAAAGCGTGCTCTCTTCATGTTGGCGCTGAAGGGGCCCCTAAACCCAGGCTCAGATCCTGACTGTGACACAGGAGCTGTGTGATCTCGGGCAAGTGACCACCTCTCTGAACCTGGGTTTCCTCATCTATAGGGATGGGGTACACTCCTTGTTCAGATGATGGTAAGGTTTAGACGTGATGTATATAAATGAGTCCCCGCTGCATAATTAGTGCCCATAAACGCCAGCTCTTAAATTGATGACCGCTACTGTTTTCCTTAACTCCTTCGGGATTAGCTGTCTGTGTCGCCACACATCCCTTAAAGTCACAGCGAACCAAGGCATCTCTCCGCTGGCCCTGCGCTGCCCCCCTTTGCCTCCTGAATTTCAGAATTCTGTTCTCTGCCAGTGAGAGGGGGCCTTTTCTCTCTGTGGAGCACAGGGGCACTTCCAGGCTATAGAGAGAAAGGAAGGCGGCCCAGAGAGAGTGACATCGACCCAAAGGACTCGAGCAGTTTCTGGAAGACGCATAGGGCAGAATGTCCAGATTCTCTTCAAAGACCAGCTGTGGGTTCCCTGTGCACTCTGGGCATGTGGCAGTTGCTGCCTTGGAAATTGAGCTCAGTGTTGTCGTCTGGAATTGCAAAGAGGCTGAGTGGTCCTGGAGCCACACAGACACCCGGCTGTGATAGGCCTGGCTTTGCCCCTTCTGGGCACTGTGATCCCGGACAGCTCCCTTTGCCTCTCTGAGCCTTGGTTTATCTGCAAAGTGGGGGTGGTCATGAAGAGTAAAGGAAGGAACGAGCAGTTCGTTAAAAGAAAGTTGTATAAACGTAAGGGAGTAATGTTAAAGCTGCTGAATTTATTTAGCAAATATTGATGGAGTACACACTGAGTGTCTGTAGGCACAGGGTTTGCGAATTGTGGCCTGCTGGTCAGTTCCAGCTGCCGCCCGTGTTTGTAAATAAAGCGTTACCGGCACTCACCCGCGTCTGTTCGTTTCCGTATCGTCTACAGCTGGTTTGGTGCTGCGAGGGCAGAGTTTCGTCGTGACAGAGGCTGTGTGCCCTGCGAAGCTTAAGCTGTTTACTTTCTGGTCCTTTATAGACAACGTTTGCCGACCCCTGATCTAGGTAGTGATGCAGGGAGTAAACAAAACACGCCATCTCTTCCCGGATGCGATGGGACATTCTAGGAGAGGGGCGACAGATAATAAACCAAATAAATAACAAAGTTTTATACTCTATTAGGATGTGATAAGAACAATAGGGAAAAACAAAACCTGGGGTGTGTGGCAGGGCCCGTTGGGGAGGGAATACAGTTGTGATCGTGAGTGGGCTGACCAGAGTCGGCTTCGCCGAGGAGGTGACATTTCAGCCTCGACGCGGAGGAGGTAAGGGAATGCGCCGCGAGGCGTCGGGGGACGAGTGCTCCAGGCGGAGGGAGCAGCGCGTGTACAGGCCCTGAGGCAGGACCATGCTCGGAGCACCCTGGGAAGAGTGAGGAGTCCCGTGTGGCTGGAGCGGAGTGGGTGCGGGGCGACGTCTCTGAGGGGGGCAGTTAGTTGTCTCAGACTTCGCGGGTTCTTCTGTGGGCTCCGCCTTTTCCCCTGAGCGGCCGGGGAGCACTGCGCAGTGTCGAGCTGAGAAATGACGTGATGAGGCTTTTGTGCTTTACAAGTCCAACTCCTGCTGCTGTGTGTGAGCTGGGGAAAAATCCAGAAGACTGGAGAACCTGGGGTCTCTATGTGGACCTTTGAGCCTTCTATCCCTAGCCAGTTCCCTTGGCACCAGAAGACAGTGTCAGGAACCCAGACATTGACAGGGGACAGGCTGGGTGCGATTCAACAGGAAGCGAGGACTGGCCTTTTAAGGGTGGCTGCTGTTCCGTTCCAGACGGTTGTCCCCGTATGGGAAATTGAGCTCAGTGTCCCCAGAGCGGACTCCTCAAGAGAACTCAGAAATGAAGATTTTAATATCAACTCTCCCAGCGTTTATATGTTCACTAGTAATTCAACTTGTCTGTTAAAACACCACGCACGGCAAAATAACCTGCCGCCCCTTCCCGGCACACATGCAAATGCTAAATACTTCCCCTTTCGCTGATTCTACACAAGGATTTGGGCTGCAGGCTTTGGTTGTCCCCCGTCTTCCCAAGTGGGCCACTTAGTACCCACCATTAACAGATCCTCGCTTTTCGTTATTTGCCCCGGTCAGAACACGGGGGTGCTGTGTGGGGCGGCATGCCACATGGGTCAGCATAACGTGATGCCCCAGGACTCGAAAGCGAAGGTCCCTTTTTGGCTTCTGATACCCCAATGGTGCAACTCGTACAGCGATGTTGGATGCCGCCTGGCCCTGCTCGTCGATCCTCCAGGCCTGACCCTGTGCTCAGGACGGTCCAGCAGACCGAGCGGGTACACAACCTGGCTCTGGCCCTGAAAGGGCCGCACGGCTGGCCTTCAAAACAGAGAAGTAGTGGCCAGCGCCAGGTGGCGAACTGGATTCCGCAGACGGAGCTGGTTGATAGTTTGTGTTTTGTTGGGGCCACACAGTTTTCTATGCGTAGAAAATCAGCGCTGTTTCAAACTAGTTGCTGGCTCTCGAAAGTCAAAACATTTCACAGTAGAGTTCAGATCTGGGCTTCTCTCAGGACACGAAGACAACCTGGCCACACCAGGATGCAACTCTAGTGATGCTGAGACTGGCTGTTTCCTCCGGTGGGGTAGGTGCTCCCAGCTCACCCCGAGTCCGGGTCCACTTGACTCACTTAAGTTCCCTGCCTGTCCCTCTCCTCCCACAGGCTTTTGTGTCCTAGCTGCGAGAACTTCTACACTCGTCCCCAGGGCTCAGAACCTCCTGTGTCTGCATGACCAGCTGTGATCCCTTTAGAAAGAATTGCAAGCAGGATTCTGACCTGCCCTGTGTGTCCTAGAGGTGGACTTTCTTACCCCCTGCCAGGTCCCTCTGTCATCATCAGGTGGCCCAGGTGCTCCGTTTCTCTGAGTGTGGCCATGGGAGCCACGCCTGCCCCTCCGAAATACCAAGAGACAAGAGCGAGAGGACAGCGCATCCCTCTGTCCCATCTGATGGCCCGGGGCAGCCTTCTTGGGCAAGTCTGAGCGCACACAAGAGTCAGGGTGGCAGCTAGGCCTTGGGAAACATCTCATCCATGACGTTGTAATTGATTTTCCTCCTTTTGTCCTCCCTCCTGACTCCTCCCACCTCATTCCCGTTTCTCTGCTGCTGTGATGCTTCGCCGATTCCCCTTGACATTCAGGGAGAGCTCACTCTCCGTGACTTGTTTTGTCCCTGCTAATCCCCAATCAATACGTGGCATCCAATACAGTCGCCGTTCAGGAAAAAATAATTATGATTCTGCCTGGACCAAAAGTCATCTTAATTTAAAGGATAAATTGCTAAGTCAGCTTCCAGACTTTTCATTCTTAAGGGAGACAGGTCACGAGTAGGCAGAGGGAGGTGACAATTCCTGATCGAGACTATTATTATTCATATAGTGGTCAAGACTATTATTCATATAGCGGCACCTTTCAAATCTTTTTTTATTTCTATTTTTACTGAGACCAGACAATGTGCGACACTCTTTGCCTGCAACATTATCTGTGAGAGAAACTGAGGCAAAGAGCTTTCATGATTTACTCAAGGTCATATAACCCGTCAGTGGCAGAGCTGGGATGGGAACTCAGGTGTGTGAGACCCCGAAGCCCCCTCTGTACACTGAGGAAGAGGCCCCGTGGGGTCTCCATTCCCTGGCCTTTCATCCTTGTCCAGGCTCCAGGACAGGCGGAAAGCACCTTTCTCAAAGTTCTTCTCCCGGTGTGAATTTGATGATCTCTCTCCCACGAGCCTGATTGTATTATAGAGTTGTGGTTACGCATAGGGGGGACCTGATTATGTTTCTGGGATGAATTATTGCACATTCAAGGTCACAGAGCGTCCTTCATGTTTCACAAGCAGGTGAGTGGGAGAAGCAGGAGCTGATGGGCAGGGAGCCAGGGCTGCATCTGCAGAGCAGAAGAGTCTCAGGTGAGAATGAGCTCTGCTGTTGATCATCATAAGCCAGCCTTCCCAGGCTCCTCAGCTTGTGGGGAGGGTGGACATACAGGAGCAGCGACTGCCCGCATCTGGCTTTCATCATCATTCACACACCCAGGATGCCAGCCCAGCCGTGCAAGGTTTCCCTCTACTGTGTTAAGCGTTCTTGCAGAAGGCTCATCGCGCATTTGCTTTTTGTCGGGCTGCGTTCATCCCACAATGCCCGCCATTTTTTTCCTCTACTTCGGCCTCATTGTCAACGTTTGCAGCTTGAGACGCTCTTGAGGGTGCTTCACGGCAATGGTGCCCATGTGTCCCCGGGCTGCGGGCTCTGTCTCACCATGTTCACAAAAGTATCAAGTCTAAAGTTCGCAGACCAGTGAGAAGTCATTTCTCCCCGACTCTGGGATAGACTCTACCATCCAAGCTCCAGAGCCATCCTGCGTGGGCCTTGGAGGATGTGTCTCAGGAAAACAGAGCCTTTTGCTTCTCCATCTATTCCTCTCTCGGTTGCTCCAGGGGCCGGGTACCTGGTTGTGGCTCCATCCCCACCTCTCTCTCCTGGGACGTCAGAGCTGCTCGCTTTCTTCTTCACCCACAACCTGTGCCTTCATGCAATGGATTCATATAAAGCATTGTCCCAGGATGCCCAGCTCACCAGTCCTCCACACTCTCAGACGTGGCTGAATTTCATTTTGGCTTCAGGATAGGATATGGTAATATTTCGTAGTATGGTCTTGGATGATGGGAATATAAAAATGGTACAGCAGCTTTGGAAAAATGGCTAGGCAGTTACTTAAAAAGTTAAATATAAACTTACTATACAACCCAGCAATTTCATGCCTAGGAATCTACCCAAGAGAAATGAAAACATATGTTCACACAAAGATACAGTTATGAATATTCATACAAGCATTATTCATAATGGCATCAAAGTAGAAACACTCCAGATGTCTATCAATCAGTCAGTCAGTGGATAGACAAAATGTGGTATATCCATACAGTAGAGTAAAATTTAGCAATAAAAAAGGAATGAAATACCGATAACTGGCATGGGAGATCCTCAAAAACATTATGCTAAATGAAAGAAGCCAGACGAGAGCTACATTTTGTGTTGTTCTGTTATGAAGTGTGCAGAAAAGGCAACTCTGCAGAGACAAAAAGTAGATGAATGGTTGCCTGGGGCTGGAGGCAGGAGCCAGGATTAATAACAAATAGGCATGAAGGATCTTTTTGGGGTGCAGGAAATGTCTAAAACCAGAGGGTGGTAATGATCGAAATTCTATACATTTACTTAAAAAAAAAAAATCACAAGATGTATACTTACAATAGGGTGAATTTGTAAATTATATATAAATCAGATCTTAATAAAAAAAAATTTCTTTTTAAATGTATGGACTCTCACATAGATCTTAATATGAGTTTCTACTCCACCGCTTTCTAGATGTGCCTTGTGGATCACTAAACTTAATTGAGCCTCAGTTTTCTTATCCATAAAATGGGCATAAATACCACCCTATCAGGTTTTTTTGTGAGGATAAAAACCGAAGTGCTTGCATCAGGAAAATATAATGGTAATAATTAAAACATAAACAATGAGCATTTCTATATTATGCACTCCATAGAAGTTATTTTTATTGTCTTTCCTTGATGCTAAGACATTTTTCATATTAATGCAAATGTAAAAATAAAAGAGCCTTTCAGAGTAAGAAGCAAACAAGCATTTATTTGACATCAAGAAGAATAGCTGTTTGGGAATCATTAATTCAGGAAGAAGCCCAAATAATATTCCGATTAAGAGACAAAGGCAACGGATATTTATGAGAAAAGAAAGGGGAACAATTAATTACATCAATAAAAGGAAGGCATTTCCGTTGATGCAGGTAATATAACAGAGTGATGTTACTTCTAAATAATGTCTTTAATTCTCAGTCCAGTAGCCATCAGTCCCGTAGTCATAATATTTGCTTTCTCCTTATCCTCGCAAACGGTTCTTTGGGAGACAGCATTGCTTTAGTCTCAGCCCAGAGGTTATTTTGTATTTTGCCCTGTTTTAACATTCCAAAGGTTTGAGTTCTAAGACGTGCAAGGCACTCCCTCTGGGACGGCAGCTCCAGCTCCGTTTTAACGTGGCTCCGTTTCTATTATTTATATTAACATTTTTGAAACGGACCTCGAGAGTGTACAACTAGCAAAGTAACCGGGTTTCTTTTATTGTGCAAAGTGTTTCTGAACGCACGGCACCTCTGCGGATGGAAGGTGTCTAAGACGGGAGGAGAAGCAGCATTATCCTGATTGCCTGTCTCATTCAGTCCCAGGTGGGTCCTCTCTGAACTGCATTTCACGCCGCCAGCCTGCTTCCTCCTTGCTTGCCACAACAGGTCTCCTGGTCTCCCAGGGCTCCCGCTTCCTATTTTTGCAAAGCATCTCGTAAGGAGGCTTCGAGGAGGATGGGCAGGATGTCCCCACGGGGCTTCCCGCAGCCTCCCAATTAGACTAGTTGTGGGGAGACTCTGGAGGAGGGAGGTCTGGGCTCATGCCAGCAGGATGGCTGCAAGTCTGAGGAGAGAGAGAGAAAATAGAGCGCGGAAAGGGAGCTCAACTTTCTAAGCAGCCAGTTTCTTTTGGGGCCTGGCAGTCGCTCGTGCTGTCAGGAGGAATCAAGCTCATCTGCTGAGGAGAGTTGCCAGGGGCTGAGATGCTGCATCCTTCCAGGCTCCCCGGGTCCTCTTGGGCTTGCGGGAAACTCGGCACCTCCGGGCAGGAGATGCAGAGCTTCCAGGCTGGGGAACACTGCGCCGAACTCGAGAGCGCCATCTCGGAGGGTGATTTCTTGGTGTTCGACCTCTTCATCATTTGTCTTCTTCCATGGACGTCCTTCACTCTTGGGTCTCACCTGAACTGGACTCCCCTCCATGCCCTCATCTCCCTATTTCTGTAGGTGCTGTTCTCCCCCTGCTCCTTTCCCTTCGTCCCTGCAGCCTCACCCCCCTGCTTTTTGCAGATGATGAAATCGAGCCTGAGAGAGATCAAACAACTTGTTCGAGGTAACATGGCTCGTAAGTGGCAGAGATGAGATTAGAACTCAGGTTTCAGTGACCCAAGAGCCCGAGCTCTTGGTGACGAAGACATTAGATCATAATTATATGCTGGCGCATCTGCTTCCTCTTTGCACAGAATGTGTATTTCCCATCTCTTTATTTTTTTGGGGCCCAGCACAGAACCTGATGTCCAGGAGCGAAGTTGGAGTGTTTGACCCTGAGTCAAATCCTCCTTCACTACTTATTACTAGCTCCATGGCTTTGGTGACTCATTTAGGCTTTCTGAGCTGCAGTTTCCCCATCGTGGGATAACAATACCAACCAGGACATTTGTGAAGATTTGGGAAGGTGATGCATATATGGTGCCTCGTTCTAACTGGGTGTGGTGGACAACTTATTTGGGGGGGGGGGGAGGGAGCACCCAGTCTGTTCATTCTTAGCCCATTCGGCTCAGATGGGGTTAATCTCCAGTTCCAGAGGCAACACCATGATTGTGGATGGCCTAGCCGGAGAGCTGAATTACCCTGGCCACAGGGATTGGTTCAGAGGTGGACATGTGACCTGGATGGGCCAATCCATGCGTTCTCTGGGACTTTGGCTAGAAATACCAGGAAGAGGCATATTCCATTCTTCTGAGAATGGATGTGAAGGGCTATGTAAATAGTGTGATGTTGCCACCAAGTAGGGAAGCACTTTCCCGAGAAGGAGCTGAGATGGAAGACAATGCAGAGGAAACAGAACCAGGAGAAGGAGAGTGAAAGAGAGAGTTCTCATTGTTAGAATGCTTAGATCCAGTCATGCCTGGACCTTCTGAGCTAAATAAACCAAGAGATTCTCTCTCCCTCTCTTTCTCTCTCTCTCTCTTTCTCTCTCTTTCTCTTTCTCTCTCTCTCTCTCTTGTGTGCACGCATGTGCTTTAGCTAGTTTAAGTTGGTTGTTGTCACTTACAAGGGAAATTTCTGAGTGGACATTTAAACATGGCCAGTTTTGTTGTTTCTTTAAATGTTCAGTGAGTGAGGGAGTGAAGGAAATAATACATGCCTGTAAAATGATCAGAGCTGAACTTTAGATTTAGCAAAGATCAGATAATTTGATGAGCAGGCAAGGCGAAGAAGACAGGCGACAAGGGTCAGAATTTATAGAACGAAAAGTTCTTGCATAGCATGCTGGGCAATAGGGCCGATTTATGTATTTTCTTGTACGAGAGCCACAGCGCGGATAGGGAATAATGGTTGCAGGTGAGGCCGACCAGGTAGGTTGGGGCCAGGCCATCAAGAACCTTAAATGTCATGATATTGCATTGGAAGATAAAGAGTAGATAGTAAAACAAAGGCCGGTAGATCATTCGGGAGACTGAATGGGGATTCGTCAGGACAGTGGCCATGGCTTCAAGGCACATAAATGGTTCTTAATTTGAAGTCAGCGTAAACCCGACTGGGGAGGGGAGCGAGTAGGGGTCCAGTCTTCCACAGCACAAGCCCCACACGTGGTAAATCCTTTTAGATGTAAGTTCGCTTTGATTTTTTAAAAACTGAGCTTGTCAGGGATAGTTTTATAGCATCCTAAGTTTCATTCACTTCCCTTATTCATTCATCAGATGTTTGTAGAGCACTTACCCCAGGCTGAGAACTGCACTAGGCACTTGATTAAACTGATGGTTAAAAAGAGAGCATTCCCTTCATCTTAGAGTTCATGTCCCACGAGTGTGTCAATATGCTAGGTGGTGATCAGAGCTAAGAAGAAAAATTTGGGCGGGCAGACAGGGAGTAGGGAGAGAGGTGCTGTTTAAGGAGGGTGGGCGAGGGAAGCTGATAGGGAAGTCTACCTTAAATTCAAGGCACGTGGCAGGGCATCTTTACCAATCTCTGGGAAGATGTTTATAACCTGATACTAAACGGGAAGAAAATCAGCATAGGAACGAGAAAGCAGACTGGGATCGAGTGAGATTGCTTTCACCACTGGGGAAATCTTGAACCTGAGCCAGTCTTTTCTTTTTTCCTTTTTTTGAGCAAGTAATATTCAAACTTTGGCATTTTTTTCATGATTCGAAACGACTCACGTAACGACTGATGATAACACAAGAGAATTATCATGAGCCGGAAGTGGAGAACAGCCCCCGCCCCGGTCCCAGGTTTAGTTAATTTTTTCAACGTTCCTCCTAAAACGCGGTGTCCTGAACTGACTAAAAACCTCACGGGGTGTTTGGAGCAACGTCGTGTGAAATGGTGCAGATGAGAGACTGTTGTCTCCGGGTCTGTGACAGGCACTTGATGAGTCAGGGTGGCCGTTTTGACCTGGCTCCAGAGTCATTTGATGTTTATGAGCTTTCCAGGATGCTGGAAATTAAATCATTATCATTTTTTTTTTCTTTTTCTTTTTTGAGTTACTAAGTATTGTGAGTGTCACACAGCATGTCCCATTTCCAGCCTCCAGGGGTAAAGTGACACTGGCTTCATCCTTTACCGAGTGCCTCCTGGCCCTCAGGGGTGGGGTGACTGGCAGCCTTGCAAGGCGTCTAATACAGACATCATTCAGAAACTTAAAAAGCCTGAATGTTTGATAACTTAAAAACAAACCGATCTTGAGGTATAATTCACACAGCATAACATTCACCCATTTTAAGTGCACAATTCGGAAATCTTTAGTAAATTTAGTATATGTGCTGCCGAAGCAAGCACGGATTTTTAATAAATTTAATGAATTGTGTAACTATCACTCCTATTCAATTGTAGGATCTATTTATCATCCCAATAAAATTCTCGTTCTAATTTCTTGCTCCAGGAAACCACTAATTTGTTTTTCTATACATTTGCCTAATCTGGCTATTTTATATCAGTGGGACCATACAATATATGGTCTTGTGTGGCTGGCTTCTTACACTTAGCATACTGTTTTCGAGGTTCATTCATGCTGTAGCAGGTATCAATACTTCATTTCTCTTTATTGCTGAATAATATTCCATTATATGAAGACACTACTCCATTCATCGGTGGGCATTTGGGTTTCTTCTCTTTTGGGGATATTATAAATACTGCTGCTGTAAACATTCTTGTGTACATCTTTGTGTGGATGTAAGTTTCATAACTCATGGATAGAAATCTGGGAGTGAAATCATTAGGTCATATAGAAAGATTAAGTTTTGCTAGAAATGAATGGCTCGGTTTTTAAACCATGTTAAAATGTCCTCCCAGCCACGTAAAAAAGGGCGGTGTCTGAGCATCCTTCGTGGCCCTGGATGCTCTCAACACGTGACCGCCACTGAGCTTGCGATGGGATTTTCAGGCCCTTTTTACATCTTTCCGTTTGCTGGAGTTTCCTCCCCCGGATGATCCTCCAAGCATCCAGCCAACTCCGAGAGTGAGGGAGTACAAAGACGCGGCGGCTGTCTATAAACTCAGCTCTTCCTCCAGAATCAGACCTGTGCATTCCTATAAAAGCAGCTACGACGTTTTCCTGCTGAAAAGGCCTTTTCATGCAGGAGACAAAAACGATGAAGGTTCTGCTCGAAAGGTGAACCTCGGTCGCTGGTATGAAAAGCGTGTAATGTTTGCTCCTCATTGCTCGGGAAGGAATCAATCTGGTTTGGGAAGCGGTCTCTTTTCAGCATCAGCTACTGCTTGGATCTATTTCAACATCCAAAAAGCATGGAGAGAGGAGACCTGAATCTTTAACAAGAAGACTCTAAGGTTGCTGGAGAGGATCGTTCAATGGTTAGACAGGTCAGTGAGGCCAGTCAGCCAGCCAAGGAGCTGTGATGAAGAGAGCCGTAATGAGATTGAGGTGATTAAAAAAAAAAAAATCAAAATTAGTTTCCCAAGATTTAATTGTGGTTCAGGCTACAAAATCAGGGGTGCGAGAGGTACACCTCACCTTGCTCATGAAGAGGGTGATTCGGGCATCAGACTGCAGGAGTTCCAAGCCTGGTGGTAGAAGATCGTTGAACAATGTATTTCACTTCTCTGTGCCTTGGTTTCCTCATCTGTGAAAACGGGTCTGAAAATGATACCTCTCTGTTTTGAGGATTAACCGAGATCACCTATGTAAAACACGTAACATAGTGATGGATACACAGAAAAGCCATGGTATACATTAACTATCATTACTGCTGCTTTTAAATTTATGTTTTATTACAAAGGGACCAAAAAAGTTTTTTTTGTTGTTGTTGTTGGGTTTTTTTTTTTTTTTTTTTTTTTGAGGAGTGGACCGTGATTGCCCTGTGTTTGGGCAGAGAAAGGCCTCACGATGTCCTTGAATCATCTATCAAATAAAACGTTTTGCTAAGTTTGGAAAACAGTCTGGGGTTTCGGTTAACAGGACGTATTCAATGCATGTTTCTTAATGAAAGAGTGAAGAAGGTGGAGAGAATGGAAAAAATGAGAGAAAGGGAAGAAAACGAGAAAAGAAAGGAGGTTCAGAAGGGAAGAAAAAGGAGAGAGGGAGGGAAGGAGGAGAGAAAGGTTTGGGTTTTCATCCGCCAGGCACACCTCTGAAATATATTAAGTTTATGAGGCTTTATCAGGAGTGTGTATGCCTTAGAAGCTCTAGAGAAACGTTCTCAAAATATATGTTCCACAGCTGCTCAGTTTGAATTCCTGGGGTTGGCGGTGGACAAATAAAACATGGGATTCTAAATTGTACGTCTCCCTGAGAACCCTGAGTCTGTAGGTTTTCTCATTTGGTTGGTTGTTTTAAAGCAAATTTCGGACGGATCGAGGCTTAGCAAATGGCCGTTTCCGGTTTCTGGGTCTGGTTGGGTTGTAGCTCAGTCTCCCACTTGGGCCTTCCCCAGCGATGTCCCCATGGCGACAGAGCTTCAGAGGCCATTAAGGGACGCACCCCCGTCACAGCTCCGGCTCGCCTCTGGGGAGGCCAAGCAATGTGTGTGGTTGACATTGCCCTTGAACCACACCTGGTGCCGCTTGGAGTGAGAGTCTCTTTTCGCCTGCATCTCACCTCAGCTCCTTGCTGGCAAGACAGCAAAGTTGAATCCCATCTTCCCGATTTTCAGGTCTAAATTGATCTAAACCCAAAATATTTTCACTGATTGTAGTGATGACAGCGGTGGTGGTGCCCAAGGGACCAGTGATAACGGCATCTAGTGTGTGTTTGGGTTGGGGGCTCTCAGGGCCCTTTAGGGTTAGGGTGGATTTAGGTTAGGGCAGGTTTGGTGTGATCTGTTATTCCATGCAGTGCCTCTGCCGACTGAACCTGGAGATTGCCTCATCGTAATTTCCCGTCTCTCAGAGTAGAGGATGGTCATCCTTGCTTGGTACGGCATTTCTGAATTAATTAGCTGGACTTATAGGTGTCGCCCATTGGACCATAATAGATGTTCAAGCCCTGGGAAAATCGTCTTGCCTGAGAGGCTCATTATTGTGTCCAGTACCAAGGGATTTGGGCAGGGAGGTTGGATGTGCTTAATGTTCAGGTGCCGCAGGGACCGAGCCAGGGGATTGAGACTGCCCTGAAAATTACTGGCTCATTTGTTTGCATCCCGCGGCGGTGTTCTGGGAGCCCATGGCAGAGGGAGGGCCGAGCATGATGGAAGCTGGAAAGAGGCCCAGGCCAGTATCTTTGGGAGGAAAAGGGTTTTGCGGGCCATAGTCAAAGGTCGTTTAATCTGATTCCCAGTGAACGTAAGCCACAACCTAAACTGCCTAGCAAGTGCTCTTCCATCTGTCCCTCCCTCCCTCCCTTCCTTCCTCCCTCCCTCCCTCCCTCCCTCCCTCCCTCCCTCCCTTCCTTCCTTCCTTCCTTCCTTCCTTCCTCCCTTCCTTCCATTCTTCCTTCCTTCCTTCCTCCCTTCCTTCCATTCTTCCATTCTTCCTTCCTTCCTTCCTTCCTTCCTTCCTTCCTTCCTTCCTTCTCCTCCCGCCCTCTCCCTCCCTCCCTCCCTCCCTCTCTCCCTCCCATCCTTCCTTCCTTCTTTCCTTCCTTCCTTCCTTCCTTCCTTCCTTCCTTCCTTCCTTCCTTCCTTCCTTCCTTCCTTCCTATTCTTCCTTCCTTTCCATTCTTCCTTCCTTCCTCCCTCCCTCCCTCCTTCCTTCTTCCTCCTTCCTCCTTCCTCCTTTCCCTCCCTTCCTCCCTCCCTGTTCCCCTCACTGAACACCGAGGATCTGCTGTAAGCCTGGAATTGTGCCTGGGAAAATGGGGAGATCACCTGAGTTGGTTAAAATATTCCTAGAAATAAATGACCGCTGTTCTCAGACCACAAAGATTTAATAAGCAAAGTCATAGTATTGAAGTGTTCTCCACTCCCAATGGTCTTCGCCTCAAATTATAATTTTTATTTTTGAGGACATTAAAAATGGTACAGAAAAGTGCAAAGGACTAGGTAACAATCACTCACGTTTTCCACACCTAGAATCAACAATTGTTAACTTCTGGTCATATTTCTTCAGATACATATTTTTTTGACATCAGAACCAATATGTGACAGATAATGTAGAAACTGCCTCATTTCTAGTGCTGTCGATATCCCACCCTCTCCCAACCAGGCCGTTAGAGCCATGAGTTCTGTGTGTTTCTGTTTTATACCTAACACCTTTGAACTTTCAGTGTTTGAAAATTATTGATTTTTAGTCATGGTAAAATTTACATGAAGCTTGTCATTTTACCATATTTAAGTGTATGGTTCTGTGGCATTCAGTACATTCCCATTGTTGGGCAGCCATCTCCACCCTCCATCTCCAGAATGATTTTCTTGTTGCAAAACTAGAACTTTGTGCCCATTAAATGCTGACTCTCCATGCCCTCTCCCCTGAGCCCCTGGGAGCCGCCATTCTACTTTCTATCCGTATGAATGTGAGTACTCTAAGTACCTGATACATGTGGACTCACACAGTATTTGTGCTTTGGTGACTGGCTTATTTCGCTCGGCCTGATGTCCTTAAGGGTCATCCATATTGTAACATGGGTCCTTCCTTTCAAAGCTGAATCATATCCCAGTGTATGTATAGACCACATTGTGTCCATCCCTCCATCCCTCCATCCATCCATCCATCCATCCCTCCCTCCATCCATCCCTCCCTCCCTCCCTCCCTCCCTCCCTCCCTCCCTCCCTCCATCCCTCCATCCCTCCATCCATCCATCCATCCATCCATCCATCCATCCATCCATCCATCCCTCCCTCCATCCATCCCTCCATCCCTCCATCCCTCCATCCATCCCTCCCTCCCTCCCTCCCTCCCTCCATCCATCCCTCCATCCCTCCATCCCTCCATCCATCCATCCATCCATCCATCCATCCATCCATCCATCCACGGAATCTTGGGCTTATTCCACCTTTTGGTCATTGTGAGGAATGCTGCTCTGAATGTGAGTGTGCAAATACCTGTTTGAGTTTCTGCTTTCAGTTCTCTGGTGTAGACCTGGAGGTGGAATTGCCGGAACCTCTGGTAATCCTATGTTGAAGTTTTTGGGAAACCGTCATACTGTTTTTCATCGAGGCTGCGCCATTTTATAGTCCCACAAGCGGTGAACAAGCATTGCAATTTCTCCACATTCTCACCAAACTGGTTTTCTTTCTTTCTTTCTTTCTTTCTTTCTTTCTTTCTTTCTTTCTTTCTTTCTTTCTTTCTTTCTTTCTTTCTTTCTTTCTTTCTTTCTTTCTTTCTTATTTTGATAGTATCCATTCTAATGGGTGTGAAATGGTATCTCATTGTGGTTTTGATTTGCATTTCCCTATCAATTGGTGACTTTGGGCATCTTTTCATGTGCTTTTTGGCCATTCATATGTTTTCCTTAGAGAAATGTGTTTTGAAGTCCTTTGGAATTTGGTTGTTTGTTTTTTGATGTTGATTATTAGGAGTTCTTTATATATCCCGGTTTTTAAATATATGATTTGAAAATATTTTCTCCCATTCCACGGGTTGCCTTTTTATTACCAACATAGCATTCTTTGATGCACGAAACGTTTTGATTTTGACGCAGTTTAATTTATTTTCTTTTGTTGTCTGTGCTTTTGGTGTCATATCCCAGAAATCACTGACAAATCCAATGTCAAGAAGCTTTTCTCCCATGTTGCTTTCTAAGAGTTTTATAGCCTGAGCTCTTATATGTAGGTCATTTTTCTTTTACATATAGATTAATGTTTCAATAAACAATGTGTAGTGTTTTCATATGTTTTAATTTATGTGCATTGTATCCTGTTTTACATTTGTTCTGCATCTTGCTTTTTTCTGTCTCACTCAACAGTATGCTTTGGGGCTTTATATATTGCCATCTAGCTAGGTATTACATCTGGTTCTGTCCATCCATTCTTTCTTTCTTTCTTTCTTTCTTTCTTTCTTTCTTTCTTTCTTTCTTTCTTTCTTTCTTTCTTTCTTTCTTTCTTTCTTTCTATCATCTCTCTATCATCTATCTATCTGTCTGTCTGTCTATCTATCATCTATCCATCTATCTCCCTTCTCCTCTCTCTGCCTTCTCTCTTCCTCCTCCTCCTCCTTCTTCTTCATCATCATCATCATCATGATCATGTATCTATCTACTTATTCATTACTAATCTTCCTGGCTGGCTGTCTTAACTATTTTATACCTGTACTATTTCACTCACTCGTTCATTAATTTTTCTTGCCTTTGTGTAGCAGAACCGATACTCAAAATTTTAACAATCCATACGTCCAGGCACCAATTAATAAATACTTGTAATCAGACTAAATTTGGCCCTGAACAGGACCAAGAGTTCTGTGTGCAGGCACTTGTGTTTGCAAAAGTCGTCACTAGCGATGTTTGAAATGTCTCCACTGCTGACATTCTAATGAACCAAATCCTCTGACTTTCTTCTTCGAGAATACCCTCTTCTTCAGCTACTGACATTCCTTCATGATCTCTGCTTGTAGAAAACTAAGCAGCCTTTCAGGTCAAGTTCAAATGCTATTTCCTGCGTGGGTAGCCCTGGGATCTCTAAGGCAAGTTTTCATTTTGCTTCTCCGCACTGCCTTATAATCCGGGGTATATCTGTAGTGTTGTCCTTGGGTTGAATGTTCTAGTGACTGTAAATTCCACGAAACTAGGCCTGTGCCTTCCTCATCTATCCACCTTACTTTGTATCCGCCTGTCTTATAACGATGTACTGTAGCTGGTCCCTGGGGTGCTCCACAAACCCTTGTCAGGTTGGCGAGGAATTAATGGTAGAGTCTACTTGGTGTGAACATTAGCAGCGTATACTGGGGGCGACATGAAGATGTCAGGTTCTCCCGTTCTCATTCAACTTCCCAAGGTGGCCCTAGCCGTGACAGCCCTTAGCTCTGAGGAAGCTCGTCAGAGCACCGTGGCTCATGGTATGGCAGAGTGGCATTGCTGAAGGTCTCAGGAAGGAGCTGACGTGACCTGGGAAAAGCACGTCAAGAAAGTAGAGCAGAGGCGTTGTGTCTGAGAGCAAGGAGGTGTGGAGGGAGCCGTGAGCATAGCACTGGCTTTGGAGCTGGAGGCTCACTAACCTCTCTGAGCCTGTGCCCAGAAAAAAGTCTGGAAAACTCTGCATCTTGAAGCCAGTCATGGCATAGGGTTGGCCCTCAGTAAACATTTGCTGAGTGTGAGAATGGAGCCAGATAGCCATGTGTTCAAATCCTGACTCTGAGGTTGCTGCCACCTGTGAGATTTTGGATGCATTTCTTATCTGAACTGAATCTCAGTTTTTTTTGGTCTGAAAAATGGCGACAGTAATGTCTACGTTTCAGGGTTGTTGGACAAAGGAGCCGCTAGCGCATAGCGTAATAAACACATTGCACTTAATGTATATTAGGGACAAACACCCAGAAGACACATGCAGACACACGCACGTATGTGTATTTGTTCCAATTAGTGTATATACGTGTGTATTTTATGTATATAGGTATATATGTACACACACACACACACACACACATGCTATTTTAATTGTATGACGTACTGGGAAGGTTTTCGTTGTTGAGATAACTCACAGATGACAGTCCTAATCTTAACCCAAAGTTTACCATGAAATATCTCACTTTTGTCATTATTTTCGCATTGCTCTAACATAGCGATAGTCTTTCGGAACAAATGACATCATTCTATTTAAAGCATTGTTTTTAGTAGTTCGATTGCTGAAAATGTCAAATCCTAGAAAACGTAGCATTCCTACATGTGATGTTAGGTGAACGTGGGCAGCGAGCTGCACTGTTTTTTTTTCCTAAACAGGAGAAAGGTTCAACACTCAGCTTCGGTTTCTGCATCTGTAAAGTGGGTAGACATTAACACAGCAGCCTTTTTTTGAAGCCTACTATGAGATAGTGTAGTGGCCTGAACGATGGCCCTCAGAGAGAGATAATCAAGTCCTAACCCCTGGAATGTGACTTTATTTGTGGGGTGGGGGGGAGGTGGGGGGAAGCCTTTGCAAGTATAATAAAGTTAGGGATCTTGAGATGAGGAGGTCATCCTGGAGTGTCTCTATGATAAGGGACACACAGAAGATGCCATGTGAGCATCCTGGAGCCGCAAGAAGCTGGGAGGGGCAGGGACGGAGCCATCAGAGGGAGAAGTGGCCCTGTCGACACCTCGATTTTAGGCCTTCAGCCTCCAGAGCTGTGAGAAAATACATTTCTGTTGTTTCAAGCCCCCACGTTTGTGGCGATTTGCTGCAGCAGCTACAGGAAACGGATGCAGGCAGAGTCTGTGCTCGGTTCTGGTGATGTGAAGAGATCTGGCATATTGTAGGCGCTTACCAGGGTGTCTTTAAGAGGGTCGCAGACCAGTGCTCGGAGATGACTCAGAAGCCATCGATTACACCATAGAGCCAGTGAAGGTCGTGACACAGGGAAGCACAGAAAGGAGAGGTGACCCCACAGGGGGTAAGTGTGGCTGTTCCCAGGAATATTTCATGGAACTTATTGGAGCTCTGCCCCAGGGATCAAGGAGGAGCTAGCCAGGCAGGAGGGGTGGGCATTTCTGTAGAGGGGACCACGCACAGAGGCAGCAGGAACAGGCAATCACTCCCGTCTTCTGCGCTCTTGGGAAGGTCACATGGTCACCTGGAGTGGAGCTTTGCAAACATTAAGGTGCACAGGGATCACCTGGGGGATCGTGTTCAAATGCAGATTCTGACCCAGGGCGTCTGGGGTGGGACCAGGGATGCTGCGTTTGTTACAAAACTCCTAAAAGATGCTGATGTCTGCACACCAGCACTTCATGGGATGCAGGGCCTGAGTCTTGTGGAGTTCATAGCCCTTCTCTCCATTCCTTTCCGCGTTTGAGCCTCCCCTGGAGAGAGCCAGGTCCTGGCTTTGCAGCTGTGAAACCAGAAGCTTGCAAAGGGGAGGCGCTATGCCCAAGGTCACTCAGCCTCAAATGACATCTTCCATTTTAGATCTCCTGTTTTCTGACTTGGAATACAGATGCTCTTTGAAGTAACTCAGTTTATTATGACATGCAAATGAGGGCTCAGTGCAGATTTTTTTGACCCAGTCTCAGAGTCTTTTTCCGTTAATTCATTGTTTTACTCTAGTCCCACTTAGTCGTGTAACGTGCGTGTTTATTATTATTAAGCGCCTTCATTTTTTTTTTTTTATTTATTTTTTGGTGATCTTGTCCTTTACACATGCTTGCCATTTTCTTTCCTTTCCCTCTGTATCTTTTGCTGTAGATTGGTTCTTCCCCGCGCCAGCCACACACCGGAGTCATAGTACAGAGCTTTAACGAATTCTGACGTCTGGCTCCCACCCCGAGATTCAGATTTATTTGCTCTGGCATGTGGCTTAGGCATCAGGATTTAAAAAATCTTCCCCAGGTATTCAATGAGCAGCCAAGGTTGGGAATCACTGATCTAGATTTTATTTTTGAGCCTTTTTTCCCTCCTCCCTTCTTGTTATTTCTCTGATTTCTATAGTCATTTTTGATGTTCTTCTACTGTTCGCCTTTATAACCAGTCCATTTAATTTTTTTTATTTGTTAGCAATAAAACTGAAGTAGAATCTTTTTTCTATGGTGAAAAAGTTTTTTAACAAGTGGATATTCACTCACGCATACATCTTCCCACTCTCTCTCCTACTCCAGTGAGTCTCACTTTCAATTTTATTAGTAAACTCTGGTGTGTGTGTGTGTGTATGTGTGTGTGTGTGTGTGTGTGTGTGTGTGTGTGTGTGTGTGTGTGTGTGTGTGTTTCCCAGGTCTGGAGGCTTCTTTCACTTTAGTTGGTGTTGTTTATTTTGTATAAATCATTTGACTTTTTTTTTTTTTAAGACTTATCAGAATTACATTCTTTTCTTTGACTTTCGTTTTATATTTTTGTGATTTTTTGTTAAAATGCCTTGAAGAGGCTGAGAATGTTAGAGGGATAGGAACAACATTATTATTTTTATAATAATGACAGTAATAATCCCTTGTACCAGGGAATATTTTACCGTTATCTGTAAATCATGACATCTTACTAATCAGGGCCAGTTAGTGGTCTGCTGCCCTGGCATTTAAGGTACACTTGTTTAATTAAGTTTTTTGTTTTTGTTTTACATCTATGTTTATAATGGAGATTGACTTTCTTGTATGGTCCTTGTTCAGTAAGAGAGATTAGGTTAGGGTTCATTTCTTATGTTTTTTGTCTATTCTTTGTACCAAGATTATACTGGTATCACAAAGCGACTAGGGTAACTAACCATCCTTATCTGTGTTCTAGGACAGTCTAACGAAAATAGGAATGATCTGTTTCTTGAAAGTTTGCCAGAATTTGGCTGTGAAACACATCTTGGGGCAGTGCCTTTACCTGTGCATGTTTTTTACCTTGACTTTTTACTTTGAAATTTTGACAAATGATCGACTTACAGTAAAACCGAAAGAGAAAAACAACAGAAACCACACTTCAAATTTTAAATGGCTTTTGGTCTTGTGTGGTTTTCTCCTTTTTCTTAAGCCAAATAGGCAATGCAAATTTCACTTTAAAAACTGACCATTTCGTCTAGACCTCTAACTTATGATGAAACTTTAAAATAATGTCCTCTGAGCGTTTTTCTAACCTCAGATGTGTCTGCAGTTATAACATCTTTATCATTCCTCACACTGCTCTTCGACATCTCGTCTAATCCCCGTAAGGGCTTTATGATGCAGGTACCACATAAGCATCCTCACTTTCCAGGTGAAGACACTGAGATTGAGAGAAATTCAGTGACTCGCGCAGGGCCAAGGAGCTAGGGAATGGTAATGCCAGGGTTCTAGGTCGAGGTTTCTGAGCTTAGGGTCCAGCCTACATGTCCTTAATATCCAGCTGGGACACTGGAAACTTGAAGAGGGAAGGTGGCTGGCTCGCTCAGGGTCACACGGGGCAAATGGGTTGTTGATTTTAGAACCCGAGTTTTCTGGCTTTGACTATAATGCTCTTTTTAATAATTCACCCATTTTTATTACGGCATACAAAGAAGGGCTGCATTTTAATTTTTTTGACCTTTTCCTTTTAATATAGATTGTTTATATCCTATTTCTACTTATCGATATAACATGCCGTGCTTGTTATTATTGATTATTTGTTATGCATTATTAAATAATTATATAATTACCAATAGTTATTAATGAATCATCATCATTATCATTTATTCACCATTTAATTATAATTAAGCTGCCTCTTTTCATCTCTTCCCACAAGGCATAGAGAACAATCTTTTCTGTTCACTGTTTCCTTCAGGGAAAGTGACTCAGTGGGGGTTAGGGCTGAACTGGGATGTCCCCAAAGCCATTTTCTCCCTGATCAGAGCCTTGGGGGACTGGGGTATGGGTCTTAGCTTAAGGCAAGGATGCTGAGTTTTTGGCCATCTGGTTATATCTGATAAATATCAAGTATTCAAAGGGGGCTAATGTTTCAGTGTTGGTCGGAGAGCGTGAAATTTGAGCTATCGTGCACGTCCCCCTCTGACAGCAGCAATAACCAGGGGGTGCATGGCGGGTGACCCTGGAAGAGGGGGATCAGCTCCCAGGAGGACGAGTACCTGACAGAGAGACATAAAGGGATGAAGACAGTGTGGTCTTAGAGGACAGGTGGGATGAGGTGACCACCCCGCATGGCCTTAAAAACAACGTGATTCTAGTTGGCAGCAGGAGGGGCCGGTGATCCATGAGAGTGAGTGAAAGGAAGGGAGGGTGCGGGTGTGCAAGTAGATGCACAGAGTTCTTAGCTTCGGCCAAGTGAGTGTGTTCAGTGTTTCCCGCCACCAAGGGAACTCGCTCGGGACTGTCTGTAATTATGCAGCGAAACCTAATAAATCCCATTCTAGAGCTTCGGAGCCTTTGGCGTATCAGCAAGGACTTGTTACCAGAGGACTTGTTAACGGGATGGCACGTCAAACATCTGTTCCTCCCCACGTCTCAGGATGACGTTGGTGGCCCTGGCGCTCCCGCGGGCTGCACGGAGGCACCAAGTCAGCAGCGCCCCAGGCCCCCCACCCCCCCATACTTGTAGGTAGGGTGCAGAACACCAGGGACTGTGGGAACATATTTTTACACATAAATATTTATGTCAAACCGGCTCCGCTAAGAAGGTGGCGAAACGAGGCGTGAAAACACAATGAGACAGAGCAGCCTGACTTTTTGCAAATATTTATGAGAGAGGAAAATGCTGAGAGCGAGGGAAATCGTCCAGGAAGGTTGGCAAAGAAGGAAAGAGAAAGCTCAGGGTGCCCCGAGCTGAGGGGAGGCCGCCTTCTTGGAGGAAGAAGGAATAGAAGGAGGGAAGAATTGACACGCTTTACTTGTGTTTTTTTTTTTTAATACCTATGTGACAGTCACTTTGTCAAGCGCGTGTAATTCTTTGAGTCAGTCATTCATAACCCATTCTGCAGAGAGGAAAACTAACAGCCCAAGAGATTCTTCAAGGCTCTTTCTTCAAGTTACTCAGCTAGTCAGGGAGAGGCCCGGGATACCATTCGCATGGACTTGTCACCAGCTCCAGGGGTCTTTCTGCCGCCACACTGCAATTGTCTAACCCAGGTCAGGCCTGGGTAGTCGTGTGGTGGGCAAAGAGAATGTCCCAGCCTTCTGTTTATTACCTATAATAATCATGTATTTTTTTAACCCAAAGCATAACCATAAAGATATTAATGCAAAAACTATAATAGAAGAAAAGTCTAATAGATGACAAGTTATATTGAATATGTCTTTTTTTTTTTTTTTTGCATAGGCGATGTATTCAAGTGTCTACACCAAATGATGTTGGTGTTAATTTCAGGGAAGAGGCAGGTAGGGGGACGGGCAGCTTTAGTGTTTCGTTTTGCCCACTTCTGCTTAAAATTTTTGCAAGGAATGTTATACATCTTAGATCATTAAACACACACACACACACATCACCGTTTTATGCAACCGGCATATCCTTCTCTCTAACCTTCGGTTTCCCCTTCAGTAAAATGGTAATAAAAGCCCCATTCCGTGGGACTGTCTGAGGACCGAGCGGCAGAGTCCACATGGCAGACCTCGGTGCCCCGCGCGGCCGAGGCTGTCAATCCCTGTCAGGTGTTTTTATTCTCTCCCTGCAGCTCATTGAAGAAGTCTCGGGAGGGGCGATGGGGCAGATACAGCACAGAACTTGCCCACGGTAGGGGATTAATGCTCGTGAGCATTGAGTGAGGAGAAGGAAATACACCGGGGCAGACAGTGGTTTTGGGAGAAGCAAGTTCCGCCCCCGCGCAGGACGGTGGAGGCGGTGGCCAGCCATTTCTGTTGCTCTTCCGCGGTCCCTTTAGGGCACGGCCATTTCTTACCCAGCCACCAGCCATTGTTTCTGCCTCTGGCCAGCGGTTATCCTCAGGCTGACCGGAGGGTCTCCTTCTTTTTAAATGCTGGAGGGCACGGAACAGAGAAGTCTCTGTAACTTAGGAAACCAGGCGATGGGGATAGAGGAGGAAGGAAGTGCCTCTAAGATACTTGGGCATTTTTCAAGAAGAAGTTGGAAAAGAAATTACATCGCCTGGGCTTGTCGATTTTGCTGCATAGTGTGATTCAGCCCCAGCTTTCTGTAAGGAGCGAGGAGGCAAAAGGGAGAAGCACGTTGGCATCGAAGGGCTGCCCACTGTCCGGGCATCGCGTTTTCTCATTGAATCTTCACACGATGCTGCAGGAATGATAGCATCATGTGTGTTTTACAGTTGAAGAAGCCAACTCGTCCAAGGCCATATTACGCAAACCGATGCAATTGAACTCGGATTTGAGAATTAGAATATCCGTCCGGACCCAAATCTTTGGGAGAGTGTGTGAGGCATGGTGGGGGGGGGGGGGGGAGGCGTGGCAGTGAATGCCTACATTAGAATCAGTCGGTTTGCTTTTCTGCTTTCTTGGGAAATGGGGCTGGAAAGGGGAGATTTTTATTATTTAAAAAGGATAACTTTGACAAATGAACGCATTTACTTAGGACCTGTGATTGGCATGGGCCACGGATGGGGAGTAGATAAATCTCGAATGCTTAATGTGCTCTGTTAATAGCGGCTGCTCAGTGGGAAATTGATTAATGATGCCTGTTATGGATGTGGGATGGGGCGTTCGTGGCTGTTTGCGATTTCTTTGATAGCTACTCATGAAGCAGAAACAGGGCGGTTCTGAGTAGTGCAGGAAAACATACTTCATTGCATGGGACAAATAAGGACGGTGGATTAGATTATACCTCTGTTAGAGCAAAAGTAGGAGGTGAATGGTGAGCTTGGCCGGCAGGCACCGAGAACCCAGTGAGAATGGGCGAAGTTTTCGTTTCGTGTTGTAACAGGAGATGATGAGCTCCTAACTCTGCTACCGTAGCTAAGGGAAGCAGTCCGGTCTGGGCAAAAGAGAGAGACTTTGGGAGAAGTCCAGGAGCACAAGCCCTTCTAGTGGTTAAATCGTTACCGGCAGCAGGACCTGTGGAGCTAAGCAGGGCACGTGTCAGCTCCCGGCTCCATCACTCCGTGAGCTGTGCGACCTTGGGTCTTCGTCTCTATATCCTCATCTACAAAGCGTGCAAGCCACTCGTGACTCGCGGTGTTGTCCCGAGGATGAAACGACTTTAAAGTGTTTCGCGTACAGCGGGTCCCGCCGTGTATGATCCTGCCCTTCTGCCCCGACCCCATTGTGCCCTGCAGTTGGGGAATGCTGTCCTTGGCGAAGAAAGGCCTCATCGGGGGTGGGGCACCCAGTCCTGACCCAGCTGGAGTCCAGGCCGGCATGCACTTGTCTCCAGTGTCCTCTCCCAAGACCCGACTCCAGGGTCCCCTCGGCTTCCCCTGTCACTGTTAGTGGAACTGTGTTTCTAATCCGCCTCTGACCGTGCGGTCGCTTGGCCACCTAACGCCTCGCGGAGGCGGCTCGCGGAAAGATCGCCAGTGTCGTTCACACTGTTTAAAGGTTACGCCGAGTGTTGCAAATGATCTCCATGAGAGGATAATGAACAGTCCCCGCATCGGAGCTGCGGCGGGGAGAGAAAGGCTTCGGGGAGGAGGAGTCGCCACGTGACTGAAGTTATGCGCTGGGACGGGGAGGGGAGGGGAAGCTAGTGTCAGTACCCCAAGCCCAGGAGGGATTGGACCTGTTCGAGCATGAAGCATTTGGAGCTTGTCACTGTTTGCAATCTACCCGGTAACTTCTCAGGGAATTCTGGGAGAAGAGAGACAGGCACTCCTCGGCCTCTGGGCTCGGCTCCAGAGTGATTCGTAAAACTGAACCCACTGGCGTCCACCACAATCTGGACCGACCTGACTTGTGAACTCAGCATTGATTTCCTAATATTAACTTCCCGATGGGATGAGATATCCTGGGTGGAAAGGTCGCGTCTCAAATTCCGGATCTCTGCTTTATTAGCAGTTTGTCTCTGGGTGGGCGCCTTCACCCCTCTGAGTCTCCTCCACTCTTTTCCTGAAACACAGACATGCTGATACCTGGTGCACAGAACCGTTACGATGAATTATAGTCTCGATATTTAGAAGTCCTAAGTATCATTTACCGCATTCTTATTTTATGATGGAGGAGATGCCGCGCTAGTCTCCATTTTGATCAACAGTCCTGCAGGGTAGGTATGATTATCAGCGTTGTGAACATGTGACATCAGATTGTTGAGGTTCCTTATCCGCGACCTCACAGTTAGGAACCCAAATCTGTGTCACTCCAAATATGACACTCTGTCCCGTCGACACAAGAGTAGCTCCACATGAGACCCTTGCTGATTGAGAAACCACCCGGTCTGATTCAAGAACATAATAGCTGCTCAAGAAATGTGGGGCTTATTGCTCATTAGTCTGTTCTCGCGAACACTGGGTGCTGATCGGCTCTGAGGTTTAATTTTGGGCAAAAGCCAGTCGATGTCTGATGTCACCTGACTATTGATCATTACCTGGACCAGAGAGCAGGCAGGCAGACAGCCTAACTATGAGAGTGGCTGTCTCAGCGGCAGCCAGCCGTACTTGAGGTTGGCAGGACACGAGAAGGGGTCCAGCTCCGTGACATATCCTAGCCGGTGGCCAGCCCTTACACATCTTACTGCACGAGTCGAGAAGGCAGTGATCTACAGAGGCCGGCAAAGCCTCGGCAGCCTCGTGTGTGAAACTAGTGACATCTTGGGTTCGGACGGCAGTTTTGGCAATGACGTAGAGGCGACCTCGGAGAGAAAGCCTTTCCCGGGGCCCTTCTCCATGCTCCCGAAGCCCCTCCGATCCCCATAATGCTTGCCCACCACCGCTGTTGTCTGTTCTGCTTGTCGTCCCCCGGCCCCAGGGGACTGTGCATTTCCCAAGGACGGAGACCATATTTGCTAGATCCGCCTGTTCCCAATGTGTTGCATAAGGCCAGGCAAAGGGTAGGCATTTAATTAATACAGAGACAGTGAGAGAGTGCAAGAGAGATACCGAAGGAGAAAGAGAGAGAGAGAGAGAGAGAGAGAGAGAGAGAGAGAGAGAGAGAGAGAGAGAGAGAGAGAGATTGAGAGAAGGAAAAAGGAAAAGAGGAAAGAGGGAAAACAAAGGAGGAACAAAGATAAACAAAGAAAATTAAAAAGTCAGAGAGGAAAGGAAGTTAGGAAGGAATGGGCGGAGAAAAGGGGAAGAGAAGGAATGGAGAGGGGAAGGAAGAGCAAAGCCCATGGAGCAATTCTTGAGGGGTTTCTTTGGCTATTCTCCGAGACGTGAGCGCTGAAGCTATAACTGTGACTGGTTTCCAGGACACTGGGCTGCAGGGTGAGCTCAGCAACTTTGTTCCAAAAGATCTGGTTTTCTCTAAGGCTCTCTGTCCCCTTGTCTGTGAAATGGGCTTCACCATGTCTGGGTCGCACGACTGTTGTGTGAATTAAATCACATAATCCCAATAAAAGAGTCACAGCCCCAAAGCGTGGGGACTGAAGCCGAGACGAGGCCCTTTGGAGATGGAAGTGTCCGGAAAGGCTCAGACGGGAAGGAGGAGCTCGCCCTGGGAGGGCCCTGATGCCCACCAGGACCAGTCATCCTTTCCCGCTCTGAGCACTGCGGTCGTGAATTTCTTTTAATCGACACTTTTCTCTGGCTTTATCGGCCCGTGTCTGAGAATGGGGCCTTTCCTGGGATGCACCCAGGCTCTGCTATTTTGAATTCTGCATCATTAAGATAATTAGGTGCCCAGACGGAGTTTCAGTACGATTGAGGGTTTGGTGCACATTGGCTGGCTCTGGTGGCAGAGTCATTTGGGGACACAGCCTCTCCTTGCTGCTGGTTTTCGGAGCCCAGAACCTCGCCTCCGATGAAATGGCTCTCCTGAGAGAAGGAAGGGGAGGGAGGCAAGGTGGCATATTACTGAGCTTTGTCTAAGTGCCAGGTGATCGATCTGCAGGGAATTCTACGTGCATTGTCCAATTTAATTCCTTCCTCCTAATAACCTGATTAGGTGTGTGTCATTGCCCCCATTTCACAGATGAAGACAGAGTAGTGTGTGTGTATGTGTGGGGGGGTGTAGGCATGTGCCCAGGGTCAAGTTTCTAGGGAGCAGCAGGCCAGGTGGCCTTGAGCACTCTCCTTCAGCTCTCTAAGCTTGAATTTGCTGACTCGTAACATGAAGATAATAAGAATAATACCTACCACATAGATCGATAAGAGAACTAAGTAAGATGGGACACATATAACATTCTTATCACAGTGCTAGGCAGCTACAAAGAATTCAGTAAGTGTGGATTCACATTCTTATTCATTCCCAGATTATTTACACCAAAAAGCTAAGCTTGAGCCATGACTCTGAGCCCAGCTTATGCCCCACTGGGAAACTGACGTGATCTCACATGGACGTGGGGTCTGGAGGTTCCTTATTCTGTTTAGGACATGGACACTTTTGGTCCCCATCATGCTGTAATAATTCAGTCACGCGGCGTCTATACCTGTGTCTATACCACGACGACGTGAGAGCTTGGCGTGGCTGTACCTGCATGGACACTCTGTGCCTGTGTGTGCGCAAACCCACCCCTGTGGTGATGGGGAAAGTTAACATCGATATAGAACTGTGCTGTTCACAGGAGAGCAGTTCATGTGCACACTTTTATCTCCTCTCTCCAATGACTCTAGGCCATCGATTGCTGGTTACCTTGTCCTCGATTTGCTAATATTTTTGTTTACAAAAGTTTTCTGAGCATCTGTACATCAAACTGTTCTCAACAGGGGTGGATAAGAAGACAGAGTTCTTGTCTTCAGGAAGCTTCCATTCCACTGCCAGTAACGCATAAAGGGAAAATAAGATGCTTTTATGTATAGTTAGGACTGTGAAGAAGAAACACAATCCCAAACTCTGAGTGAATTAATAGAATAAATGTTACCATTTTTTGTTCACATCCCAGTGAGCTCTGCTCCATACAGTCATTCGGGGACCTAAGATCCTTCTATCTTTGGCTCCACCATTCAAGCCTTACAATCCTCCGCTGAGTCCCCTGCCCCTGCGCAGCAGACTAGGAGTGAGTGAAAAATTGGGAACTAGATGGGAGGCTTTTACCAGGATAGGCTTTGAGGGGCAAACGTAACGGCTGCTTAGGTTCCATTGGCCAGAACTGTCGCGTGGTTACAGCTAATTACAGGGGAGGCTGGTGAATGTGATGTAGGTACTTTTTCAGGAAAAAAGGGAACCAACGTAGTAAAAATGCATGTGTCCTCCGGTGCAGTGCACGTGAGTGTGGTCGTGCTGCACTCTGTTGTGTATTTGCAGTTGCCTGGGCTTCTTCGGAGGGGCTCGGAGGGGCTCAGAGGGGCTGCTGTCTGCAAGAGACGGAGGCATCCCGGGTGACCGTGTAGTGCTCGCCGTGGTGTCACGATGTTCAGCAGGGAAACTGGACCTCGGGCCTGCCTTTTCTCACGCACTGCCCTCCCTCCTTTTGCCGTCTCTTACCCTGAGGCCCGTCCCGCGCCCAGATCCATGCAGTGCTCTGCTAATGTCTCTTCTCTCCTTCCCCCTTCCCCGAGTTAAGCTCTCCCACTCTCGTGAGTCCCCTCCACCCCTCAAAGGCTTCTTACGACTGGGAACCCAGATCACCTCTTGGACCCTTGAAAAATTCTCAGCCTATTCGTAGCGGTTGTAGTAACGCCGCCACTTACCATGAGTGGCCGTCTCAGTTTTCGGTGAACGTTCGTGTGCTGAAATTTCTTGCTCGAAGTCAGTCTATTTCACTAGACCCTAAGTCCAAAGATGGCCGAGGCCAAAGCCGTCTGAGCACAACTGTACCTCTGGTGATTGCCATAGCTCTTGCTTACTGCACAGCGCGGCATCCACATGACATAGTCAATGAACAAATGAGTAAGTCATTGAACATAATTTATTCACGACTCCCATCAACCCTGGGAATTAAGTGTAATTATCCCGTTATGCATTATTTCCCCTCCCTCGTTTAATAATATTATCCTCCGTTGAGAAAACTCAGACTCAAGGAATTTAATAACGACTCTCAAGTCACAACAGTAGTAATTGGTTGAACGTGGATTCAAACTCAGGTGTGTTCGATTCTAAATCCCACCCTGTTTTTGTTTGTTCGTTTATTTTTTACTATGTCGCGTTGCACCCACATCATTTAAAATTAATACTATGATGCGTATGTTTCTTAGTAGTTTTTCAAAGTACTTTCTCATATGTCACGTCATTAGAGCATCATGATCGTTCAGTGTAGTGTGCAGCACAGGTATGAGTTCTCATTTTCCTCGTGCACAGATTCAGAAAGAAAATCTACCTCTGTACCGGGTGGGGCTCAACAATATTTTTCTGTGAAGGATTCGGCAGTAAATATTTCAGGCTTTGTGGACCATACAGTCTCCTTGCTCAACTCTGCCAGGGAAGCATAAAAGCCACCCTAGACAATGGCGATGGGCATGGCCATGTCCCAATAAAACTTTATATACCAAAACAAGGGACAGCCATATTTGGCCTATGAACCCTAGTTGGTCAACTCCTGCTCTACACGACCACTAGAAGAGCTAAAATGGAAAATGTGGAACATGCCAAGGAAGAAAAATCAGGCTGGAGAGCTGACGTGACTTGCCTTGAGCCCCACGACATACTTGTGGCAGAGTTGTGCCCCGAATCCATGCATCTTGCTTCCTGACACAGTGTTCTTTCCACTGCACCAACCTCCCTCATTAAACACTGGGGTGGAAATAGAAACTGACCTCGGACTTCTGGATCTGCCATTTGTTTCCCCTTGCTGCAAACATTAGTCACAGTTCTGTCTCCAGTCCTGATAACTTCCTTCTACAAAAAGCTGCGGAAGCGCAAACTCTTTGCTTCGTTGTGTTCGGAACTCAGCCGTGAGTCCAGGCTGTCATGTTTCTCTCTTAAAGAAGTGAACCTGGACGCCAGAACAGGACCCCTCCCTGACTTCCAATACTCAAGAGTGGTTGAGAACACAGATGTGGAGCCAGGCAGTCGAAATTGCAATCACAGCTCTGATACGTGCTAGCTGGGTGACCTTGGCTACCTTGCTTCCATCATTAGTAAAGTGAGGATAGCAGTCGTTCCTGCCTCCAAGGACTGTTGGTCAAGAACTGATACACTTAGAAGAGGGTCAGCTACCGAGCAGGTGTCTCCTGCTGTTGCTATTGTAATCGTTCTCATCACGGGATCCCACCGTGGGATTCATGACTTTACACATTTTACTGCTTCTAACCAATGCCACTAACACGGAGCTTCTTACTCTCAGCACTATTGATGTTTTGGGCTGGATAATTCTTTGTTGTGGGGCCGTCCTGTGCCTCGTAGGATGTTTAGCAGCATCCCTGGCCTCTACCCACTACAGACGGTAGCACCCTCCTCCCCCAGCTGTGACAACCAAAAATGTGTCCAGACATTGCCCAATGTCCCCAGGGTCCTGAAGGCAGTCTGTCCTCCCAGGTGAGAACCACTGCTCTACTAATGTTGCCGCCTTTTCCTCGCGATCGTTTGGCAAATCCCGACATGTGCCTTGCTCTTGAAGAGGGAAAATAACAGGTACTTAGAGAACGTACTGAAAGCAGCTCGTCCTTACTGGAGACTCTCTCCGTGATATGATCAATTAAAAGTCATTGGAGAAAACTGGGGGAGGAAAGTGGACAGTATGTGGGAAACCAAACCTTTCTGGGAGTTGTCCCCTGGCGCAGATCTCGAGGTTCTCATAGGGAGGATATATTCTGTGTGACCAAGTCAATCACTTGGAGAAGATGTAGTAGGAGAAAGTCACCAGGTCAGACCATGACAGAAAGAGGCAAAGCCATCGTTTACTCACTCAGCAAACCAAGGGCTAGTTTCATAGCTTAGGAAGCACAGAGGAATGAGATAGCATCTCTGCACTCCAGAAACTTACGACCCAGTCATAAAGATGGGCAAGTAGACAGGTAGCTGAGCTGTGTCCCGGACTGGGACTACAGAGCTAGCTGGGATCTTAGACAAGCCCCTAATTTTTCTAGATCTCGATTTTACAAAATATAAGGGGATTCTGCACTGATGTGCATGTGTGGAAATGTTGAAATTTCCAATCTCTGCTATGATAAAATATCCATGCAATTATCCTCGAAGGCCCAAGAAACAGAACTTATTCATAAGGCGTGTTCACGGTTTTCATTTCTCTTTTTCCTGGAGGTGTGATAGTTTGGTGAGCAGTGGGCTGTGGAAACCTGGGCCATTGCCCAGTAGTGTCTGTACAAATTCAGGTTCCACAGTCCTTCCTGAATCCCACTTGCATAGGCAGAGGTACCCAGGGGAGATATTTCTCTGTCCCCACACCCGAGGGTGCTGGACGATGCCAGGCTCATCCAGCTGGGTGGGCTGGTTTCCTCCCAATTTCGTCCACATTACCCAAGGGAGGGAACATGTCAAACTAGGTTACGGGCTTTGCCTTAATTGAAAGTCATGGAAGTCATTGGCTTGTTCTCTGTCAACTGTCACATCTTCATGATTCTCGTCATCAGTTCTATCGGCTAGTTCATTCACTCATTTAACAACCGTTCAATGCCGTCTCAGGGGTGGGAGACGGACAGGGTCCACCTAGGCAGGGGAGATTCTGTTATCAGTGACATTGCTTAAAATTGCTAGTACATGCTGAGAATATAAATCAGAGCAAGTTTCGATTGGTTTTATTATCGTTTATAAATGTTCATGGTCAGTATGCTCCCTTTATGCCTGCCGCACTAAGGAGAGATCCCTTCGAATACTTGTCACGGCACCGCCGCCATTTAACAAGTGTCCTTTATGTGTAGGGGACGTCGTTAGAGTCTGGGAATCACGGATTGCTGTAAGACAGCACAGTGACTGAGGAGTGGATAATAGAGCCAGGCTGCCGGCTTTGTCACTGCCAAGTACTGAGTTCCTTATCCTCCCTGGGCCTCGGTTTTTCCATTTGTAGAATGTGAAACGGTAGTGATACCTCCCTTAATTTAAGGTAAATTAGATGATCTCCATCAAGCACTCATGCCTGGCACACACTACCCCCTCCATACGTACTGTGATTTATTCCAACAAATATGTATTGACCACATGCCGAATGTCTGGTGCTGTGCTAGGCACCGGGCAGGGATTGACAAAAGAGCTTCCACGCGGGCCAAGGGGAAAGCCTGGGGGAGTTGTTTCCGCCTGGGGAGGAAAGGTCAGGGAACGTTGCCTAGTGTGGAGAACATGCGCGCTACACCTTAGAGAAGGAGGTATGAGATGTTTAAGGAGAGGAAAGGATCCGATGTCATTGGAGCAAAGCAGGGAAGTGAGGCGCGGTGAGAGACGAGGCTGGAGCGATGGGCGGAGGAGGCTGGGCTATTTAAAGGCTTGCCGAGGGCCTTGGGCTTTATGTCTTACGGGTGGTGGGAGGCATTTCAGCCGGACTAGCTAAGTTATGCTGTGCTAACGAACATCCCCAAACATTTTAGTGGCTCGAAACAACACAGGTCTCTACCTCTCGCACACACATGTCCATCGTGTAGAGGTTACATCTTTTGCTCCATGCGCCTTCCCTCGGGAACCCATTCTGAAGGCGCGGCCCCCGTGTGAGCCATCTGGGACTATTAGCAGAGGGGGGAGGAAAAGAGAAGGTGACAGCTCATGCGATAGATATTCGAGCTTCTGCTCAGATGTGGTACACGTCACTTTTGCTCATATCTCATTGGCCAGTGCAAATCACATGACCGAGCCTACCATCCATGGGGAAGGAAGTAATTCTTCTACAAGGGAGAACATCAAACATTTTGAACAATAATAGACTCTTCTACAGCACACCATGATCGGATCTGGATCGCAGGGAGCAGGTGTGTTACTAGATATGAATATGTCATAAACTGTAAAGCCCCATCCGATTATCAGTAGTGATCATTAGTTGTGGTAAGTAGAGATGCGCCACCTGGATTCTCCCTTAGAGATTCTCGACCTGGATTCTCCTTGCTGTTCCCCTACAAGGAGCGTGGTCAGTGGATAGCCTATTGCTATCAGCCCTTTCAGGGCTGTCTCAGCTGTAGAGAGCGGCTCATCGCAGTGTTCCCAGGTCATTCAGCATCCGGTCACTGAATGAAGCGCGTACACAAAGGTTGGACCATTTTGGCCTGATGGAGGGCAGCTCTGACGGATAATATTTGTTCAAGTTCCTTTCTGGGGAACTTCTTCTTCTGTCCAATCTTGTTTACTCCCCTTCATAGACATTGATCTTCAATAACCGTCTTGCGCCCAAAATTCCATCTCAGCATCTGCTTCTGGAGAACCCAACATGTGACATTGTTATAATGGTAATAATGATAACAATTGTTATTATAATGCTCGATAGCATCAACAAGATTAGTATATTTATTTTATTATATTCCCCATCTGGGGCCAACAAAGGGAACTAAACCAGATTGCAGAATTAGTAAGTAAAACAACAGGTCATTCCTTAGAATTTTGTCTGACAAAGCCACCATTTTGTTCCTTAAGGATTTTGTGCTCTTAGGCTAAATATTCCAAGGCCACTATCAGGTCCTTTTGAGATCAACCAGATGCTGAAATCTGGGTCCCAGGCCATCTGAACCTCAGAGAATCTGGGCCTAGAAGGGCTCTGTCAGGGAACCCCCGGCTCTTTTAACTGCCTGAGTTCTGTAGGAAGAACCACCCCGGAGGCCTTGCTGTCTGCAGTCTGGTTTGTCATCGATACCATATCTGTGATGCCTCTGTTTATTACTGGGTACTGGAAAAAGACTCATATTTCAAGGCAGAGACATCTGGGCTTGAGTTCAAGCTCTCTACCAGGTGTTTGACATCAGGCAAGTCACTTAACTGCTCTGAAAGTCCTCTATAGGGTGTGGATGGCAACACTTACCCCATAGGGTCACTGTACGGTGAGCATTGGATGAACCATTCTGTACATAAAGTCTTTAGGAAGCTGCGTGGCACGCAGTAGGAACTCAGTAAATGTGCATTTCCCGCTCCTTACTTTCTTCACCTTGGATAAATATGAAAAATCAATTGCTCCTTTCATCCGATGACCTTGAAATAAGGAATCTTCTTGTAGAGAAATGCATGCCATGAAGAAAAGTGAGGTTGGCCCTTTTTTCCCTGTTCCTGGTAAAACCTTTATTTTGACTAGTGTTCTCCGTCGGTAGGGGATGCCGAGTGAGCCGCCTCGAGAGGGTTTCTGTGTTAGTGCCTGGGCTAAGCAGGGACTGATTAACAGTGTCTGTCACAGCAGAATGAGGAAATGGTGGCACCTGTGCCATGCACTTAACATCTTCGTGACATTTCGACAAGATGTGGCCTTCTTCTGCCCTTCAGGACCTTTCAAGCCTGCCCCAGCTCATGGGAAATCAGATCCAGTTTCGCCTTGGCGATGATGTTGACCTTCTGTGTCTGGCCAAGTGAAGAACAGCAACAAAATATTCGTCGGATCTGAACTGGGAGGCAGACAGTGAAGTCTCTGATAGGTGCTGTTGTATGAGGGTCTTAACGTGGCAGTCAGTCTTATTATCTCTCACTCTCTAGGACTCGGTTCAAACCAGTCCCCAATGATGCTGCTCCTCAAATGCTGGCATGTATAAGGATCACCTGGAGAATCTGGTAATATTTCTGGGCTCCACCTCCAGAAATTTCGATTCAGTCAGTCTGGAGTGAAGCATGAGACTCACAGTGATGCCGCTCACAGGACCGTGTGTTGACTGGCTTTATTCGAGCACCTTGCTTCTCTTTGTGTGGTCTGTGAACCAGCAACATCAGCATCGTTGAGGAGCTCGTTAGACGTGCAAAACCAGAGGCCCCAGCCCAGGGCTCTTGACTCCGAATCTGCATTTAACAGGATCCGCAGGGAACGGCTGGACTAGGAACCTTTCTCAGCCTTCCCTGTGCCAGGATAGGTGCTGGCATGTTCTTCCCACCTTCCCTGCCCTATGTCACCGACAGCTCTTGTCACACAGGATTATAAGCAGCATGATCTACTCATTAGACTCTGAGTTTTCGAGAACAGGAACCACATTTTTGTTGCGGTGTATCCACCTCCTACGACAGTCGCTGGAACATGAAGTGTATGTTGAGCGAACAAATATGGCGGCCCCCAGACCTTAGACTCCACTAACCACCCTCACCCAAGTCTTCTTCAAGTTCTCTTTCATACAGTCTTTGAAAGAGAAATTTTTCTCAGTGATTCACGATGATGGATGCCTCACAAGGGGGAATATTTGAGCTCTTTAGGAGGACAGGGAACTTCTAGGCACACCAGCTCTTATTTACATGCAAACAGTTGCTGCCCTGATTATGAATCATTTCCCCCTACTCACGAGAACAAGTCACGAGGATTCTCTATTTGGCAACATCCTTTCGCAGGATTCATGGCTCATGAGATGGCCAGAGAGTCTGATCTCCTGTTTGGAGTTTTTAATTGCCATAATCCCGCCTTCGCTTTTCACTTCATTGGGCATCCTGGGCTTGGCGCATTTGTTAGGGCTCCCATTGCAGTGTGGGCTGGAGGGGAGGAAGAGGTAGTTAATGGAACTTCTGTCCTCTCTGAGTTGGGAATGAGAGAGTGACAATTGTCATCATGACAGTGCCCTATCCTTCCTTTGTGACCTCAGAAATATCTCGCTCCTGACTCTTTGTTTTCTTGTGACTGATTTGAGTTCCATTAGTAGTTTGTTTTTTTCCTTCCTTTGTTTCTCTTTCTTAACTTTCCCCCCTCCATCATCCCCTTCCTTCCCTTCCTTCCTCTCTTACTCCTACTTCTCTTCCTCCCTCTTCCATTCCTTCCTTCCTTCTTTCCATCCTTCCTTCCTTCCTTCCTTCCTTCCTTCCTTCCTTCCTTCCTTCTTCCTTCCTTCCTTCCTTCCTTCCTTCCTTCCTTCCTTCCTCCTTCTTTCCTTCCTTCCTTCCTTTCTTCCTTCCTTTCTTCCTTTCTTCCTTCCTTCTTCCTTCCTTCCTTCCTTTCTTCCTTCCTTCCTTCCTTCCTTCCCTTTTTCTTTCCTTCCTTCCTTCCTTCTTCCTTCCTTCCTTCCTTTCTTCCTTCCTTCCTTCCTTCCTTCCCTTCCTCCATTTTATTTCTAGTTTCCTCCTTTTCTCTCTTCTTCCCTTTTCTTTGTTTTGTTCCTTTCCCCCTCCATCTCTCTTTCTCTTTCCTCCTCTTTTCCTTTCCCTTCCTTCCCATCCCTTCTCTCCACTCTTTTCTCCTTTTTTTCTCTCTCCTCTCCATTCCTTCCTTTATTTTTTTTAGCAGAAGTGTTTCTTCAAGGACTTTCTGTGGAGTGTCAGTATGCGAGCTTGTTATGAGCGAAGCTCCCTCGTTCAAGTGCCCACAACGTGGTCTGCAGCATGAGCATTCCTCACATTCCTCATCTTTGAAACAATCCCACAGAACCCCACATTTCTGTGAAATGCAGTTTACAAACTATTGGATTGGATGATCTCTGACGGGTGTTTCATTCTTAACAATTTAAGGTCTGTATGGGTAAACAAGACAAGTGAGGTTAGAATCTCTTATTTGGCATCTCACCGCAAGGCAACTTTAAAACGCTCCCCCCGGGACCTCAGAAGGGGCGACCCTTGCTTCTAAGAATCACTCACATTGGCTGTGACGCAGGTGAAGTTGCTGGCCACCTGCATCCTTGTGCCTTTGTTGTGGTCCCACTCAGCTCTCACCTGACTTCCCGATTTGGCTCTGGCCCTGTGCTTTGGCTCTTGGTCAAGTCTTCTTCTTTTATAAGTAGATAGTGCTCCCTTCTTGGGATAATCAAACAGCTTCTCGTGGATCCATTCACTAAATCCATTCAATAAAGATTTACTATGGTAAGTTCCGTATGGCAGGCACTGTACTAGTCCCTAGGGATGCAGTAATACGTCAGAGACTCTCTTGCCCTCGGCCGTTTTGGAATCAGGCTAAACATATAAACACACCAACACCAATCAGTGTGATACGTGCAGTGATGGAAACCTGAGGATAGCAATGAGGAGAGAGCGTGCATTCTGTGGGGAGGCTTGGCGGGGTCAAAGAAGGTTGCCCAAGAAAAGTAAATTCGCAGCTAGGCTTTGAAGGAACATCCAAAAGTTAGACCGGGGAGAACGTAAAGCATTCGAAGCTGTAGGTCTAGATGTACCAAGACTCAGAGTTGTGGGACCCCAGATCATTCAGGGACAACTGTGGGCATTTAGAATAATCCAGAAATATAGTCACCTAAAGAAGGAAGGGGTGCGGTAGATGATGACATTACAGAAACGAAGCCAGATCATGAAGGTCTTGATATATCACGCTCAGAAGCTTTGCCGTGTAGACGGTGGGGCAACAGCGAAGCCTTTTTGCAATTCCATTTTCTCTCACAACGTAGAGGTGGAAAATTTGGAAGACAAAGAAAAATTAAAGTAGGGAAGAAACCCTCTGCTTTACCTGTGGACGCCCTCCCTCCAAACGCAACACTTACTATCCTTCTGGCTTATTTCCTTCCAGAGTTTTTTCTATGCAAATTTTTTTACGTAGAGGAGATATTACCAATGGATAGTTTTGAACAGAAGCATCATCTTCAGACTTGCTCTGAGAGCCATCACTTTATGGGCTGAGCGGTAGCTCAAACCCTACACAAAATCTCTATGGACTGGAAATAACTTAGTAGTCTTTTGTTTTCGAATGTTTTATTTTAGAATAGTTTAGATTTATGGAAAAGTGGCAGAGATAGTCCAGTGTACTCCTGTGTACCTCTCACCCTATTTCCCATTTAATAGGCTTAGAATTAATTGAGGTTTATGGCCATTACTTGTTAGTCAAGTAAGAAAATAGGCAAGTCACGGGGCTTTGTCTAGAAACATAATGGCTGTCTGCTGCCTCCTCATGCCTCCCATGTCCCCGACAGCTGTAACGCTGGACTTCGGTAATGACAGTTCACACTGATAACCCCGAAGGGACATGTCGGCATATCTGCTGAGGCAGGAAATTAGCTCAGATGGTGGAAAGATTCTCTGCCACAGAAGCTGAAATGAACATAGCTTTCTATTCCACATGAAATGAAGTCACAGCATCCCCATGCTAGGAAAACTCTGAGGCTCATCCTTGAAGCCAAATTCAGCTGGGAAATAGTTCTGCTGGGTCTGACTCTAGGTCTTCCTTGTCTGGGGTATGTGGACTGAGTGAAGTGGACGCCCAGGGATCATCACATTGTACTAGAAACGGGATGTCTAGCATGACCAGGCTGAACGGTGTAGCCACAACTGTGGACTATGTCTTCCCCAATTCCAAATGAATAACAGCCCGCACATTCCCTCATGTAGCTATTCAGTGTGAGTCCCCCGAACTATACTGCCTGAGGCAGGCAGTTTAATTCTTGCCGTCTCTGAGTTCCTCCAGGTTCCACTTGGTTTTCATATTCCGGCTAAATGCAGGTATTCACAGCCTAATTTATTAGACACCTTGTGGCCAGCTGCAATGGGAACTTGACAAGTAGTCGCAATATTCAACCTCTAAGTCTTGATGTTAGATCTATGCATAGTTATTTGTCTGCCCACCATTACCAAATAGTTTTTTGGATTGTCCATTGTCAGGCTCAAAATGTCTCTGCCTCTTGTTTACCCCAAGTTTATAATTTTATTACCATCTCGTTATTTTACTGACGGGGATGTTTCTGTGTGATGCAGACACTTTACCACGCTGAACGAAGGGAAAACACATTAGCACACTCTTTTATGATTTTTGTTTGAGAGGGGACACAATTCAGGATGCTATTGAGTTGGTGACAGGCTTTTCCTAATTTCCCTTTTTATGTGTTTGATGGGAGAAGATATATTCAAGTTAGTGGAGATGAACTTGGCAGCATGGGAGGGTGGGTAAATGTTCTCAGTCTACGTTTCCTTTACTCTAATTAGCTTGCTCACTTAACATATTAATGTAAGTTTTTAGCCTAACAGCACAGTGTCTGAGGGGTGACTGTGTCCCCATGCCCAGCCTTCTGGAATTCAGAGCCTGCTAGAATTGTTACGCAGAAGGCGATAAGGATGTCACGCGAGGCAGAGGGAAGGCCAGTGAGCAGCCTCACTGGTCCCCAATGGGAAGCCATACTGCGGTGTGGTCACCATGCCCCTGCTGTGCTCTCCAGCCTTGTTGGTTATCTCTCTTGGTACGTTGTGGCTCTAGCGACTGACTCCCACTAGACTGATGTAGAAAGCATCATGAGCATGTGCCTGTTGCCACTGAAGGAAAGAGTCAGCCAGCAAGCAGACAAAGTTGAGGCAGGTAAATGAGTTCAGCAAACGACATGGGGAGCTGAATGACAATGAAAGGATTCCCGAGGCTTTGCCACCGAGGATGCCAGAGCCACTTGTTTTGACCTACAAGAACCAATTCTACGCCTCTCTTCCCAAATCCGATGCTCATATTGGTTGTTGGCAGCAGATCACAATGGGAACGCCTGCACCATGATAACTGGAAAGTGTTACAAACTCTGGGCGGGAGACACTCCAACCAGCATACCACTCGACCCGTTACAGCTGCCATAAGGTGGATTCGAGTTGGTAGGACAGTCTAGACGTGCCCTGGGCAGTCCCGGGAGCTCACGGCCAGTGCTTTCTTCCTCTTTCCTTGTGGCTGGGCCTGAACCCTTCTGATGGATGGATCAACCGGTACAGCCCAGCCCGGGAGACTTCTTTTTCTTGCTAGTTTTTAAATTATGTTCTTTATCTCTGCTGTGGTGCCCATCTTGTATTCTGTGGATAACCTGCTTTCTGGAGTCCGAGTTCTGTGGAGCCGCCTTGCTACGACTGGCTTTGTCTGCCCTGTTGGGCAGCGAGCACAGAGCTGAAACATAAAAGTGAAGAGAGGCCCGTTATCACTTTTGGTGACTGTTACCATCTATCTTTGAATGTCTTTCCTGAAACAGTATAAATAGATTCCGTGGAAGCTTACATTTCCTGCTAAAACTATCCTTCTGCTGATCTCGGGCCTCGGTTTGGACAAATGGAAGGCAGCAGAAGTCATCATTAAGTGGGTTTTGCTCTTCGTAATGAGGGCTAGAGTGCCAAAAAAATTAAGTTTATTTCATTAGCGAAAATGAGGCTCCTTCATCAACTTGCACATTATCAAAGGAAGGAGGGAGCAAACACAGGCAGAAGAGAAAGGAAGGAACCTGGACAAAGTAAACAATTATTTTTGATTTATCGATCCCCACAAGAAGATAGAGCTTTTGGCAGAACCAGCGGCATCTTTCTTAATTAGTGGCATGAATTTTCGTCGGTTATTGACAATGCAGTGTCTTCGGCCCCATTGTTTCCTTAACGCCAGCCTTTTCCCCTGGGCTGCTCGCCGTCTCGTGTGAGAACTCCATCAGAGGGATGCCAGGGAAAGGAGGCATTCGGCTTCTCCCCAGGAAAGCGTGGGAGTGCCTGGGTTGCAGCATGGCCCAGTGTTGGAACCAGCGCTTGGACTCGAATCCCGATCGTGTCACTTAGCAGTTATGTGGCCTTGGGAAATTTGTTACCCTCACCCACTGGGTCTTAGATTACTTAGCTTGCTCACCTACAAAATGGGATCATCAGACTCGCTTCACGATTTTGTCGAGAGGATTAGAGAGATGAGGTGCGGACTGCATTTCACAGCTCACGTGGAAAGTGGCAGTTACTATTAATAATAGTTAATGATTGGACAAATTAATATCTGCAATCTGCTGACAGGTGCAGTGTTCATTATCCTAACAAATACTCAAACACTTACCGAGAACCTCCTTGTGCCAGAAACTTCTGGATGCTGATGTTATATCAGTAAACAAAACAGACAAAAACCTCTGTCTTCATGGAAGTTATATCCTAGTGCATTATTAAAAATTCACAGTGAAAATGATGATTTGAGCTGAGAAGACACTGGATGTCTGAGTCCAGTGGACAAGACTCTTAACTAAAGCCCAATTCTTGCATTCAGGAAATGAAAGGTGCATAATCCAAGTCCATTGGGAAGACTTGGTTAGGTGCTCACTTCTTAAAGCCGACATTTATTGAGGCCACACAATGAGGCAGCATCTCATTAACCTTTTGAGGTAGGTTCGTTGAACGAAACATCAAGACACAGAGAGTTCAGGAAACTTGCGCAAGACAGAGTCAGCTTTCAAACCTGAACAGGTGTGCCTGGTCCTGACCCCCTGCTCTCGGCCCTGAATAATGAGACATCATCTGGATGGATGGGATCTTTCTTTCAAACTTCTCTTCACTCCAGATTTAGGCATGGGTTCTGGGACTAGGTTTCTGGAGAAAAGTGTCATTTTAGTTAATTTTAATATATAAGCTTTAAAAGGGTGGGGAGCACTTTTTTTTGTTTGTTTGTTTTCCCCCCTCACTCCCTCTTGGCTGGCTGCTGCTGTCTAGAAGCTAATTGAGTTTCTGAAACTTATCGTTAACCTCAAAATATTTTGAATGAATGAATGAATGAATATGGTAGGATGTATTCTTTCTGGTCCTTGTTGGTCTCCTGCAGAAGAGAAGACAGAGGAGTTTTTCAGCACAAGGGACAGCGACATGTGTTCCTTTGTTGTGAAAACATTGCCTCTGATGAAGTCAGTAGATTGCTGAACCTAGAAAATAGGGTGGCATAGAAAAATGACAAGAAAAGAGAAGCTAGTAGAGTCAGGTCATGGAGGGTATTGGATGGTGTGCTACAGAGATCGGACTTCCTCCAAAGCCCGAAGAGCCCGTGTGAAGGGTTGTAAAGCATGTAAACACGTGGATGGAGTGATTAAGTGTTGGGACAAGGATTCTGGAACCAAGAAGAGGAAGGATTTGACCAAGGTCAGATCGCAGAACGGTGACAGAGCAGAAACTAGAAACCCCGAAGCTAGAGAATTTCTTCTAAGCTACATTGTGTTCTCTTAATTCTTACGGGGAATTGTGCGTGCGCTGTAAGTCTAGGCCATGTCTGCACAGGTTTGGTTTTTGGCTGGTAGTGCTTTTGTTTTTGTTTTTGTTTTCGATTGTCTCCATCCGGTGGGAAAACCTCTGCCTATAGGCTAGACTTCGAGAGAGGCACATGGATCAGGAACTGCTAACTGCTCCAACACCATGTGCCCGGCCACAGGAGCAATTAAAGGCTGCGGTCCCGGAGGGTCGAAGGAGGGTCGTGGGTCAACATTCTGGAGACTACCTTCAAGTTTGTCTCTGAAACTATGTTGGAAGAGGATCTAGAATGTTCTGAACATTGAGGAGAGGTGCTGAGGACGCCATGGCCGTCTTTCCTGGTGTCGTCAGGTCCACGCACACACAAACAGGCACACGTCCCTTCCGGCGCACACCTGCACGGTCGCCTCACACTTCCTGCCCTTCCCCGCACATCCCCACACAGTCTGACTGTACACACACACACGTTCCGCACACTCAGTGAAACGCGTCCTCCACACTCACGTGAGCGGGAGCAGATGCAGTGCCTCCGGTCCGCGAACACTCACACGCCCCTGCACACGCATCGGCGTCGCACACGTCACGCACAGTTATCACCGCACGCCATACGACTCACGCTCTCAGCCTTCGGAACGACACCGTGCGCCCGTGTCAAAACTTTTCCACCCACAGACTACGCACGCCTCGTGCTCACCGACCCACCCAAGTCACACTGACACTCATTCTTCCACCGCTTTGCCATGGCAAGCCACAGCTCGCATTCCGTATTTCGAACTATGTCTATATCCACAGCCATGTCTCAGTCTAGCTACATACATCTATGCACACACAATACCTCATACACACACACGTATCCTCGTTCGCAGACATATATGTGCACACAAACATGCCGCAAGTACCCACCCACTTATACCATATTTATTTCCTCGGTTTCATAGTCAACAGTGAAAAAATTGCCTCGGGGCAAACACAATCCTCACCTAGGATCGCTGAAAAATATATGTATTATTTAAAGTTTAAACATTTTATGGGGAAATAAAATTCCATTTGCCTATTTTTAGCTCCCCTGAGGTTAAATATGGCCTTATTCCACGCCGAAGCAGCTTCTGGGATTATGTAACTCCAACAGCTCTGGTTTCTGACGTCAGTGCCTGCTCTACCCTTGGTGAGAGGGGTACGAGGCCCTTTTATCCACTACCAGCAGCAGCAGCAGGTGTTCTAGGCAGAGGGACATTTGCTGCCCCGGTCAACGGATAAAGTATTTTGGGGGAAGTGGTGTCCTCAGCCAGTTAGAGGAGCTTCTTTGACCTCAGTGAGCCCTGCCCGGTGACGACTGAGACCCATCCAACATATGAAGAATGGACCGTTCTTGCCATTTACCCCTTCCTACGCTCTCTTGGTATGAGAAAAATGACTGGGAAAAAGTGGGGGCTCCACCTAACCAGGCTCTAGTTCAGAGCTTGAGTGTCAAAGGGCATCTGGGAACAGGAATGAGGGGGCCTGTGGGGGGGACGGTGGTTCCGTGCTTTGCTCATGCTCGCTGGGCACAGGGTCCCAGAGGGTGTCTAGACTCCACTTGCCGGCAGAGATGGCCACTGTCTCACCAGGTGCAGGGTTGTGTACATAATGGTTAAGCCCCTGGTGCCTGGAACCAGGTTACTTTGAGTAAAATTCCAACTTCCTTATCTCTCAGCGCCTTGGCCCTGGGCAAGTTATTTCACTTTATTGAGCCTCGCTCATCCCAACTCTTAAATGGGGATTGTTATGATATCGAAAAGACATAATCGTGAAGACAGCTTCATACAGTGCCCAAGACATAGGAGACAAGCCATCATCATTTCTTAGAAAACCAAGTCTGTTTTTCTGCGTTCCATCTCTGGCCGGGATTCTAAGGACGCCCTGGCCTTTTGTTTTTCCTTTGAAGGCAGCGCTACTCTTCACCCAGAGTCACCTTTCAGTGGTTTCCCAAATCTCCTACATTTGCTCACACATCTGTGTTTTTTTTCTCATGCTGCTCCATCCTCTCCCTTGTTGGCTTAGCAAACTTTTATGTACCCTTCTAGAGTGGGCTATTAAATGTCATTTGTCCCGCATAGCCTTCCCAGACGCCTAAGGCAGACGTAGGTTTCTTCTGCTCTCTCACTGCTCCTTGTGCATGGTGGCCTCTGAACCTACCTATCACCTGGTGACAGACTGGGTCTTCTTTGGCAGCAGCAGGAGACAGGGAGAGTAGCTAAGAATGAGGCATCACCACAGTCTCCAAGACAACAAGGTCAGTGTACGCCTAACCTTGTTAGAAATGCAGAATTTCAGCCCTACCCCAGTTGTATCGAATCTGAATACACATTTTAGTCATAAATGTTTTCTTTGCAAAACGAAGTTTGAGAGACACTATCTAGGGCTCCCCCATGCAGACAAGCAGAGCCAGCAAAGTCATGTGCATCCGTGAACACTTGGTTTGTTTAGTCTGGTTTCAACCATATCTATGGATGAAACCCTAGGTGGTTATCAGATGCATACGAGATGCAATCCAGAATACAAGCTTAGTCTACACCTTTGATCGAATCCCCAAATCTTTCTCTATGTTATCTTCATCTTTCCCCTTTTCCAAACTCTATTCCAATATTTCTAAGATAGAAGCAGCAGACTGTGGTTTACCCTGCCCTTAGTTATTATTTGCCTTGCTTATATATGGGTTTCCTTTTTATATTATTAGTAACGTGAGGAGGAATCTCCAGAAGGAGAGGCAAGAGTGGTACCCAATCTCTGTATTCTCTCTGTCAATTTGGCTGACCAACAGAGTTCAGGTTTCTCTTATGATCATGAAGACTGTGAAGACTCTGTAGCTGTATCCTCTTTATATATCTTATCCACCAAGACATGTTCCCTCAAATCTCCTCAATTAGTATTCTTCTCTTCTGTTATATAAAGAATATTTCCAAATTTACACACCCGCATAATTAAACCTTTATGAACTCTTGACCTACATGTGTTTTGTATGCTTATTAATTAGCCAAATACACTTCTCTCATTCAGAAAAAAAAAAATAAATTTCCCTGCTGATCATTCTGTACGTGAGCACCTGCCTCTTTTATAGCCTTTGTCTCTAGACGCGAATCTCCATGAGAACATGACTGGGAATTAGCTGGCACCTACTAGGTATGCTCAGGAAAGTTTTCCTAGACGAATGAATACATAGGACCCCTTGAGCCCAGAGGATCTGACTTCTTCATCTCCACGTCCCCACATTTCCTGGCACTCAGTAGGTTTCCTAATTTATTTTGAATGAATGAATGAATGAATGAATGAATGGACAGGAGCAACAGTCAGTTCTGCAGCCTTTGCCTGTAGGGATTAGTATGGCTCTCTACATTAAATTGTGTGAGAAAAAGATGAGGAAAGAAAACAAAGCAGAAACCTTATTTCATGCATATTATCATACCGCTTTTTTTTTTCATTTGGTGTAAACAAATAAAATAGGCTAGTTTCAACAATGGAACTGTGAAAATATCCAGAGATGCATATAACAAGTCTACCACTCTCTAGAAATAAATTCATCTGGTTGAGCTATTTATTTCAGACTCACTTTTTTCCCCCCAAAATAGGTCTGTTGTCCTCTATACAAGTCAAGAGAAGTTGTCTGTGTGCCCGCTTTATCTGTAGGCTCTGTGGGTTTCTCTATTTGCCTCCCTGTGTCTCTGTTTGAGTCTGAATTTCTCAGGGCTTGTGGATTGCAAGCAACAGAAACCAATTTTGGATGACTTGAACAAATCAATAGTCTACTAGAAGAAAAGTAGAATAACTAACAGGAACAGCAAAGAACCTTACTTTAGGAAGGAAAGAGATAAGGGAAGTTGGAATTAAAGGTGTCTTTTCGGCATACTCTGTAATCAAAATGATTGACTTTCCACCATTTTCATTATTGGGTCACTCAATGGGAGAGTCAAATCCCAGTGTCTGATTGGCCAATCTTGGGTCACATGTTCGGTCCTTGAAAAGGAAAGGTTAGAATACCAGTTCGATAGCTTGATGAAGACTGCATCAGAAGAAGCATAGGTACCATGGTGGACAGAATTCTGGTCTCCCAAAGATGTCTACATTCTAGTTTGGGAAACCAAATATATTATGGAACATGGCAAAGGGGAAGTAAGGCCGCAGATGAAATTAAGACTGCTTATCAGTTGACTTTTAAGGATAAGGGGATTATCATGGGTTATCCAGGTAGGCCAATATAACCACGAGGGTTCTTTAAAGGTGGACAAGGTAGACAGATGAATATCAGAGTAATGTATTATGAGAAACACTCAGCCTGCCAATGCTGACTTTAAAGATGGAAGAAGGCCATGAGTCAAAGAATGAGGGGAGCCTCTAGAAGATGATTCTCTCCTCGAGTCTCCAGAAAGGAATGCAGCTCTGCCGACACCTCGATTTTAGCTCCATGAAATCCATTTGAGACCGTGACCTCGAGACATTTAACATCCAGTGTGTGGTTGTTTGTCACAGCAGCCATAGGAATTGACTATGACTATCGATCAGGAAAAACAACATATGTCTAACGCAGAGTCGGCCTCTACGTGTTGGTTTGTTTGTCGGGCTTTTCGTGGAAAGCGTGGTGGTTGCAATCCACCCAGGGATGGAGAATCGGGGTTTGGTTTCCAGATCTGGCATAGAGGAGATGCTCGATGGATGTGGGCTTCGGAAACTGATGGACAGTGGAGCTTTCTCGCCCTTGGCTCACCCAGGGGTGGTGTTCAGCGGATTGTAGAGATGTTCCATACCCATTGTTCTAGAACCTCGGGGGGACTCTGGTGTGTGATTTCCCACAATGGGAGAGGGTCCTTGGGTCCTGCTTCTCACAGGGCCCTCAGATAAGGCAAAAACATGCCCTAGAGTATAAATTCCACCCATTACAAGCTCTGGCAAGCAGAGAAATGTGGTCCTCTGTGGGTGGGGGGCACACCTAATGTTCCAGGATGTTTGCCAGTCTTCTCTGGAGCATGAGAAAATATTGTACTTGATGATCGTTCATTTTGATTACACTTCTGCTCTGGGGAGTATGGTTCTTTTTTTTTTTTTTTTTGCAGTGTTTGGGAATGAAGCATCTCTGGGTATCGGTCTGAGCCCGTCAGAAACCAGTGTTGTGATATAATTGCCTTTGCGAAGCAGATGGATCATCGGCGAGCACGTGGCTGAAGCTCCTGTTGCAAATAGAGGCGACAGATCTGAGGGCTGGGATGGGGGCGGGGAGTTGAAAACTCCTGTCTGTTCCCAGATGAGAGCCATCTAATTTGTGTCTGATGTTTTTGTAGGGAGGTTGGCGGGGAGATGCAGGCAGAGGCTCTGCGAAGGGCGTTCATATTTATTAAGCACGTACTATGTGCTCGATGATCTTCATACCTTCTCATTTAACGCTTATCATAGACCTAAAACGTAGGCTTTGTTATCCCCATTTTGCATGTGAGGAAACTGAGGCTCAAAGGAGTTAAGTTAGGGCCTGCACATACTTAGCCATGGTAGCCATTAGTGTCAGATACTTCCGGTTCTCCCACGCGCACGAGAACTTCTCTGGTCTCTCTCCCTCCCACAGTGCAGCATCTCTTCCCTGACCTTCAGACGCGGGTAGAAGCAGGTAACTTGTTGGGGACAGTGAGATGTGAATGGGAATGAAGCGGATCTCTTCTGGGCGTAAGCCGTAAGCACATGATTCGCCACGTGCTCCACACTCCACCCTCCACCACGGTGATGGGCAGCGTCCCAGATAGAGAGGCATCTCTGTCGGCTGGGTTTTGGCAGCGAGGACTCCCCAGAGCAGAGCCCCAGCCAGCGTATCAGAGACACGAATCAGGAGCGAGAAATAAAACTTGGTTTTAAGCCCGTGACCTTTTTGAGGCTATGTGGTACCTAACCCCGCCGAATACGTCTGCTAAGGAGACTATAAGAAACTCGACTGCTTATTAGTGCAGCTTTTTTTTTTTTTTCACTCTGCCTGGCAGCGTAGTAGTCCTGGTTTTTAATCCATGACCTGTGTAGAGAGTTAGAACTTCAGGTACTTTGCCGATGGCTCTTAACTCAGCTGGGTCTGGGAAGGCAGACAGGGTGACATGGTTCTCATATCGTTTTCTAAGGGTTATTTCTGTCTCCTTAAGAACAGTTCGAAGATGGGGACTCTGTCCCTCTCTCCATATCCCTCATGGCGCACAGGGCTGCTCACATTGTAGATGCTGGTGAAATCCTTCTAGCAGGAGTTACTGGGTCAGATCGAAATGGCTAAGGAGACAATGAGATGATAGAATGCGATAAAATGGAATGAATTGGGACACGGTAGCTTACAGTGGAAGCCCTTGAGTCGTAATGGAATGAGATGAGATGGACGTAGATCAGGGCAGGATGGATCGAACTGGAATGGAATGAGTTGGAATTCGAAGGGACGGGATGGCCGAGAACGGACTATCTTGGAGTGGAATGCGCAGAATAATGTGAAATATTCAGCTAGGATGTAGTGGAGCGAATTGGATGGAACAGAATTATTTATTGGATTCAAGGGATGGACCACATTGGAAAGAGTTTCCTGCTAGTTTCCTGTCCCCGGGCCATCGCCATCCTCATCGCCTGCCCCACAGACTGGTTTTGCTGCTGTACGTAGTCAACATACTGTGGAAAATGCCGTTGTTAAAAAGATGTCCCCCTCTCTGGGGGAAATAATTTCTGCGTCCGCGTTAGCTCCGCCTGGCTGACGCGGCGATGGCGTCTGGCCTTTACTAACAGGTGCACTCGTGCACAGAGAGAGACGGAAGACGATCCCAGTTGGGGTACCCAGACCACAGCCTCCGAACCCACTAGCAGTTACCGGGTATGGTGGACATATTGCCAGGTCAGGGGGCATTTGGCCAATTCCATTTGGAGAACTACATCCCACTATCCCATATGCTCGCCTGCCTCCCGCCACGCCTCCCCCCACCCCCACCCCTGTTCTGTGATCCCTGTATCGTAATGCAAGCCTCTCTCTCTGCTTTCCCTTCCCTCTCCCAGAATGAGAGAGAGAGAGAGAGAGTGCTTGGAAACAGTTGCCGAGGGAGCAATCTTGTTTTTGAAAAAGAAACTATTAAAAAAATGTGTTTGCAGGGATGCCAAAGAGGAGTGAGCCTTATTTAAGTGAGTAGGGCATTGGGAATGTGTTTACACAGCAAGAAAGCGCAGGCCGGGTGTCCGCTGTTTCTTAAGTGGATGGTGTTTTGAAAGGACTTTGTGATCTATCTTTTAATTCATTGTTACTCCTTCCAGCCCAGGAAAGTGTGCCTTCCTGGCGTTGTTCATGAGGCTCGGGTTAAGCAGCAGAAAATTGACAGCCCGTCTGAGCCTGTGCCTACCTAACGTCAGTCTGTATTCACAGCTCAGACAGCTGCGTGCCCGTGCATAGCCGGGCACATCCGTAACCCCCGTGGAGATTAAATGCGGTGAGTTTTGCAACGTGCTCAGGACTGACCTTGGCACGTAGCAAGCTCAAATTCATATCAGCCCATTATTAACTGTGTGCACCCGATCCTGCAAACGCTCCATCGCTAGGTCCAGTCGTGTGCAATATAAAATTATATCCTCGCACAACCGTGCACCCCGCAAGCCGAGCACACCTGTGGGATTCCGTTTATACACAGACCTTCGCGCACGTGCCTGACGATGTGTATGTGCAGCCAGCCGTGCTCTCATCCATGCACACGACTCCACACTCCGTGTGCTGTCAAGACACGGGGGCATGAAAGAAGGAACTGAACACTTATGAAGTGCTGCACATGCGCGTGCACACACACACACGCACACACGTTATATAGAAATGATTTAAATGATTTGCAAATTTCCTTTGGAAGCTTGGCTGAGGGCTTTTCAAGCATGCATCAGAGGAACCCCATTTAGAGTCTTATTTCTATATTCTACTCTTTTTCTCAGTTCCAAACGACTCTTTCCTCTCCATCTCCTTGCTACCTGAATCTTCGTCTTACGTGTTCATTTGTTCATTCACTCCACTAACATGCTTTCCGTGCCTAAACAGGATGCTGGGTGCTGGGCTACCAGGCAGGTATGTGTCTTTCTCCTTAGAACCACTAATCTATCTTGGCGTCAGGCAAATTGTTCGCTAATGCGCACGAAGCAATTGACAGTCACAAAGCCCTGGTGCATACACTGTCATTCTTGATTAGCACAGCACCTAAGATCTTTGGTTGGGGGACTAGAATACCTGGGTTCAGATCCCGGCTGGACCGATGCCTTGTTATAGTTGGACAGCTTCACCATTTCGTGCCCCGATTTCCCATCAGTAAAACAGAGATCATGAAAATACCTAATTCATAAGGCTCACGTAACACGTGGCACCTACTGAGTGCTACAAGTTGCGGCTGACATTGCTACTGCCAGCTCTCTCAGGCGGACTCACATGGTCGGTGGTGTTATCTCCATTCTGCACGTGAGAACAGGACCGGAGCAGTTCAGCGTCCCCCCTGGACGACTGTCGCCGCCTCTCAGCTGTCCTCCCTGCTTGCTCCCAGGAGGGAGACCACCCCCACGCCCCAGTTGATCATTCATTCCCTCTCCCGGTCTTCCAGGAACTGGTGCCGAACAAAGATTTGAATCTAGTTCTGAGAAGAGAGTCTGAGAAATATCTGCTCGAGCTCCAGCAAGCCCCTGCCTCCGTCTGTCTAGTCAGCATGCCTCTGCTTACTGCTTACCTCCAGGGCCTCACTCCCTCTAATGAAGGCTCTTCGGTCAGTTTGAAACGAGATTTTTATGTTGGGAAGTGTTGGTGGAGAGCAGTGGGGTATGGGGTGAGTTGTGCTGCATTTGAAAGAACCAAGGAATTGGATCCCAAACCTGGGTTCTGGTCGTTTCTAGGCTGGGTGGTTGCCTCTTCTGTCTGTGCTTCACCTGTAAAATGGGGTAGGAGTTTTTCCCAGAGTTCCCCTTTCAGAGCAGTGTGGAAACAGTGGAGAAAGTGTGGGCTTTGACTTCAGATTGACCAGCGTCCAAACCCCTTCTCTGCCTCTTCCTGGGTGGGACTTGCTTGTCTTCTCCAAGGCCAAGTCAGCCCGAGTCCTTAGCTGCAAGCAGAAATACCCAACTCGGACTGATTCTAGGAGAAAATGAACTTATGGAAAGGGTATTAGGGAGCTCATGGAATTTCCGGGATGCCTGGGAAGGTAGCTTGGAAAATAAGTGGAGACAAGGAGACGTAGTAGCCAGAACTGCCACCGTAACTGTGCCAAAAGTGTTATCCCGCGAGGACTCTCCTGTTCGCCCCGTGGGACACTGGATGTTGCCACGGTATGTCTGCTCCCAAGACGGCTTCTTCGCTGCCCCTGTTTCTTGTGCCATCAGCTCCTGAATCCGAGTCTGTGGCTGACACATCTGATTGGCCAAGCCTAGGTCACGTGATTTTGCCTGAGTCACAAGGGAAGCCGGGGGAAAGGACTTATCTGGCCTTTTCAACTTCTGGGAGTGGGCTCTCTCTCCAAGACTCCTAAGATGAGGAGCTCCCCAGACATAGGAAGAGAAGATTAAGAAACAACAACAACGAAATAAATGTAACTAAACAAACTCTATCAACTGTAACATTGATGCCTCTTCAGTAAAATTGGGAAAACCAGGCTCATCTCTGCGAATTATTGTGACGGCTCCATGAGTTACAATAACCCTGTGAAGTGATTCGGCACAGCACCTAGCACGTTGTACGTGCTCCACAATCGCTTCTTTCTTGCCCTGGTTTCTAGAACCTACTTCGGGGTCTGAGCTTCAAGAGTGGGTCCCAGAAGGCTGCCTGTGCTCGCTGTGTAAATGATAGAGGCCTCCTTGGTCCAAGGTGCCAATTTGTCACCAGAGCCCCGGCAGCTCATGGAAGTTCCTGGTAGCGACTACCCTTGAGGCATGAGGGGAGGGAGCTTAGGGTCGGCGGTGGTCTTGTCTCCTTGTCTGGAATGAGCAGAGTTTCACTCAGGAGAGTGGCAGAAGTGGGTATGAGTGGCTCTCGGTTCATTAATCAAAGCATCCTTTGGGAATAGACTTTTAATAAACATCAGCTCCATTTCTGTGCCGCCAGAGCCTTCCTTGCATCGGATACTCATAAGTGTCCTCTTTTGGAGGAAAATATGGGTTCGTGGAGATGCTCCAAATAGTTTTCTTATTCTGCAAGGTCCTGACCTAAGTCTGTCTCCTGGGCGAAGCTCTCTGCGACCATTCAGTCCCCAGAACTCTGCCCCTTCTCTGACTGTTCTTGGAGCTGACGTCACTTCCCCCTTTTCCTCAATCTCGTTCTTCCCTTCACACGTATTTGTTGAGGGCGTACGATATTCCGGGCACTGGAGACGAAGCAGGTAATAAGATAACCAAGCAATCTGCTCTCTGAGAATGTTCATGCCAGCAGGGGAGAGAGGTCCAGTCAACATGTGAAGAAATAAAATAATTTCACATTGCGACGGGCGTTAGGACGACTACGAAACAGTGCCATGAGGGAAGTTTGGGACTGTTTATGTGTCCTCCTTAGAAGGATAAGGAGGACTGAGCCATGTGAAGACCCTAGGGAGAGAGTTCTCGCTAGAGGGAATCTCAGGTGTGCCAGATCTGAGGTAGGCGTGAGCTGGTATGTTCTGGGTAGAGATGGAGAGTCGGCATGGCTAGACAACAGTGAGGGGAGGAGAGAGTGGTATGTAGGGCTTAGTTACCAGTACTCAGCATCCTGGCTTATTAAATTGGGTTTTCTGCCGTCAAACCTGTCTCCTCCTTCTCAGTGTCTGCCTGTTATTGAGGCTAAAGTGTACGTTCGCTGAAGAGGTACTTAAGGTGACACTTGTTGATTGACATTAGTTCCTCCCTGTATAGGTGGTTCTGGTCCCTTCAAAGTGTTGTGTCCTACAAAACGGTGAAGTCAAAAGCAGAGCTCTTGAGGTCCTACGTGGCTTAAGTGGGGTGCACCCAATGAAAGTTGGGTGATGTTTTGCCAATGCAGTCAAATCAGGAGGTCTAAATCCAAGCATCAAGTATGAGAACCAAAGTCTGATGGGAGAAAATTCTAGTATGTGCTCTTTGGGAAGAGCCTTTACATGTCTTTGGGCTCAGTTTAAAGATACGGCCTTCTGAACCTAAGACTTAACAGCCTCTTGTCACAGATGGACATAGATCCATTAGAATACTTCTGCTAGGGACATTTTGACAGGAAGGAGACGATGAGGTGTCCCCAAAACCTCCTGGTTTCACTGCCTCTGACTGAGACAAGGTAGGCGAGAAATCAACACACTCCTTTTCAAGTGAGAGGGCTTCAAGGAAACAAGTAGATTCTCAGCCTTGGGGTGGAGACTGGTATTGCATTGACCCTGGTTTCTCTCTCTAGTCCCATTTACCAAGGTTGGCATGTAAGCCAAAGCTTTATAATACAAATAATTTGCTGGGAAAAGGCAAACCCGGTTAGAGGCAAAGACATATGCATTTCAAAGGAGCCATAGAAATTCTTAGAATTTTCTGTTCTGGCTGGCCCCAAAGGGTTTGTGAGTAGAGAGGATTATAGGCTCTGGGGGGAGTCGGGGCGCCCAGGGCTTTTCCAGATGTCTGTGGAAAAGGAGAAAGGAGGAGGTGCCTCTGCTCTGTTGGTGGGTCACTCTTTGTGGTTCACTGAGGGTAACTTCCCCAGGTGCCCGGGCCTCCATGTCATCAGACTCAGTGGCCAGTGTGGAGAGTGCCGCCTCACACCCTCTCGATGCTCTTTCTGAGCAGCTTCTCTTCACCTATCTCTCGTCACATTTTTCTGACCAGCTTCTGAAACAATTCATCAATGTCTTTCATTTTGCCTCTGAATTTTGGCACCGTTCCCATCTCAACCTCAACTCTCCCCCTACAGCTAAGATGCTGTGTCCACATCGACTCAAAGGCATTTTTCTTTCCCAGCCATCCTGAGTCTCCTGTGTCAGTCCAGACCCGTGGCCAGGCCCCGGGCGGTGATGAATCAATCTTGGTCTCTGCGTTCTAGGTCTCTCACCCCATGACTCTTACTTACATCTTCCAGCCTCTCTTGTAGGCAGTGGGTCCTTTGGGTATTCCGCCACATGCAAGATAAAGTTATGTGTGCTTGGAGTTGGAGAGTTTGGAGTCTGCCCTATAAGAAAAATCTATTTCTGTTTTTTTCCCTTTATCACTGCTAGAAATGAGGAGTTTCTAAAGATTTGTTTTCTTGGAGACTTTATACTGGGGAAGGGGAAAATGAGATGATAGAGGTGGACCTCAGATGTGGCTCTCAAGGGAAGATGAATCAGCTCACATGGCCCCAGTATTCTTAAGGAGGTAACATAGTGTTTAGTAAAAGTAGCCAGAAGGCTGGGTGTTTGGAAAGGAGTGGGAGAGAGTTTTTTCCTGGGGACGGGAAGTATGCCTCTCAGTCTTGGATTCTTTGGAGTCCTGGTTGGTGTGGAAAAAATAAGAGTAAGTATGAATGTTAAGATTTATGAGTGAGTGTAGAATGGTATAATTGTTTTTTGTTTGTTTGTTTTTGTTTTTGGAAAACAGAAGGAAGGTGTTTGGATATAGGAGTCAATAAATACAAATCAAATGAGATTTTTCAGGTGTTTCTTATAGGGTTGAAAAACACTTAAAGAAGTGAGGCTGTTCTTTTATACCTTGCATTAGCATCAATCATTGAGCCGAATGTAGAGCACAGCTTTAATACACGAAAGTGATTGCTCAGAACGATAAACCAAATTCCACTGAAACAAATTCAAGGCTTGTCCAAATTCTTTTCTGTGATAGAATTGGGGTACGGCAAATGGACTTGGAAATAAGTGGGCCACTGCTGGGCCTTGATGGTGTATTATACTCAGGATTTTGTTGTGATGCTATTTGACATAGTAGGTGGCTATTATCATGTAGTTATATGATCGCTGTCATAAGAGAAAACGGGAAAGAATCTCAGTAAAAGAGATGTCAGAGCGCTTGAAAAAGGCTTCAGTTGCAAGTGCTCCGGAAAGGAAAGCAAATGCAGTTTGTCATTTACATGAAAAAGTTCTGCTAGTAAGAAGAGGAAGTGGTTTTGAAGGCATCCTATTTTATCATCTTGGAGCAGTTATGGCATCTGTCAAAAGAGAGTTTCTTTTCAATTCTAATTCTTAAGGTCAACGTGGTATTTATAAAGTTGTCTATTTGTCAGGAAGAAGAGAAATAGAGAAGAAATTCTGAGTCAGCCGTATTCTTTTGTCTTTCCTTTTTTTTTTTTCCTTTTTTTTTTTTTTAGAGATCATATTCTTTAAAAACATGGACAGAACCTGAGTGACCTTGAGCCAAGTCCCTTAACTTACGAGTCTCAGTTTCCTTGTCTGTAAGGGAAGGTCACAATACTAAACTTCTAGGGTCATAGTGAGGAAAAAATGAGAAAATATATTTGAAAGTCCTTATCTGGAACAGGTCTTGGGGCAAGGGGCAAGATGAGTGCCCAGTGAGTCCCAAATGTATTTTAAGGAAGAAAAGGCATCATCTTCACCTGACCTTGGGAAAATTAACATCTCTAAGCCAACTTTACTCAACTTTTCGAAGTTGCTCTGGTTCTTACAGATCTTTTAAATTTCTGTGTGAATTTTAGAATCGGCTTGTCATTTCTACCAAAACATCTGCTTGGATTTTGATTAGGATTGCATCGAATCTATATATTAATTTGAGAAGAATTGTCATCCTAACAATACCGGGTCCTATAAACCAGGAATGGAGCATATCATTCCATCTATTTAGATCTTAAATTTCTTCCAGCTTGGCTTTGTACTTTTCAGTGTACAGGCCTTGTGCATCTTTTCTCAAATTTATCTTTATTTAATATTTTCTATACTATTGCAAGGGGCATTTTTCTTATCTTTTAATTCCTAATAGTATATTACTATTCTATAGAAATACAATTGAGTTTTGTATATTGATCTTGTATTCTGCAACCTTGCCAAAATCATTTATTAGTTGTAATTGGGTGGTATTTTGTGTGTGTGTCCCAAAGAATTTTTTACATAGATGACCTTACTTGAAAATAGTTAATTTTTTTTCAGTATGGAATCTTTCTCTCTCTTTATTGTGCTTACTACTAGAAACTCCAATAAAATGATGAATAGAAATGGCGAAAGTGGAAATACATATTTTTTTTCCCTTGAATGGCAGCTTTACAAATATATCATTCACATACCATGCAATTTACCTATTTACGGTGTGGTTTTAGTGTATTTACAATGTGTGCATCCATCACCACCATTAATCCTAGAATATTCCTGTTACTCAGAAAAGAAGCCTCCTTACACTGTTCCTGACTTTAGAGGGAAAATATTGGATATTTCATCATTGGGTATATTGTTAGGTAGCTGTACATTTTCCCACAGATGCCCATTATCAGATTAAAGAATTCTTCCCTGTTCCTAGTTTGCTGAAAGACATCGAATGTTAGCAAATGACTTTTCCGCATCCATTCAAATGATCACATGGCTTTTCTTTTTCAGGCGGTTAATATTATGAATTACGTTGATTAATTTTAAAGTGTTAAACCTTAGATTTATGGGATCATTGCCACTCAGCCACGATGCATCATTTTTATATTATATTAAGAGAGGTTAAGTGGCTTGCTGCAAATCACCCAGAAAGTTAACAGAACCAGGAGGAGGATTCAGGGGATCAGACATCACGGCCTAGAGTCCTTACCGCTGCAGCTCACGGCCTCTCTAGTGCCTCGGCTCAGTGTAATGTGTATGTTCGTTATTGCACATAAGAAGACATTAGGGAGCGTATAAGTAAACTTATTAGAATTTTGGTCACAGTTGGTTCAAGAAAATATAATTAGCACATCATATCTGTTTAGAATGAAGCAAGGACAGTGATGTTAGACCTGAGTTTAAAAAGAATTAACAAACAGGAATTAATTATTTAATAAATAGACAGTGGGGCGGATTTGGCAAAAGCCACGAATGTGTCACAAGCGTCAGGGAAATTTCTCTTGCCTCCCCTATCCCGTTGGGGATGGAAGGGGAAACTGAGGCTGAGGCAGGCTCCAATTCCTCCCACCGTGAATGGAAAATGCACCTTAAAGTGTCTTTCCTCTCTGTCTTAAGGGGGGTTCTTGTTCTACACAACAGCCCACCACATAACGGGCAGGAGAGTGGACGCAATATCATATGCTCATCAGTGAGCCAAGTTCTTTCTGCTGTGAATTTACTAAGATTAATTTACTGGGGTGGTTGGTGGATTTATCGAGCACTTAAAAATGTTAATGGACAGAGTTTCCCGTAAATCATGTCAACAGATCTTTATAAAAACAGTGGGGAGCTTTTAAATCGGGCCCAAGAAGCAGCCCTGGCTCCACAAGGTGGGTTCAGTACAACCTTTAAAGAAAATGGCAGATATTATCAGCCGCTCAGCCTGGAGTCTGTTGTTCTCCAGCTCCCGAATTCTCAATGGGAAGTAATTCTCTCACTAATGGCTATCATTTGTTAATGCCTACTGTTCGCGAGAGATTGGGCGTGGGATTTTCTGTATGCTCTCCTTGGTCCTGCAAATGTCAGTTTATTATCTCCCGCTTAATAGATGCGATGATCCAAGATTGCGGCATGTTTGTCTCTCTCAGCTGCAGCTGTCGCAGGCTATCCGCTCTCTCAGGCTTCTCAGCCTTTGTTCTCACCATGCCCTCTGTCTAGAGAACCCTATCACTCCCTCTTTACACAGTGCTGGCCGACTTGACCTTTGCGTCTCAGCCTTCTTGATGAAACGTAGGGTCATGGCACGCCAGTGCTAATCAGTCTTAGGCCATCATCCTCCTTGCTTTGAAACCAAGTGCACAATTCTTAGCCTGGCTGACAAGGCAGGACCGAGGAGGCCTCGCCCAGCCCCTCTGACAGAAGCCTCGTCCCTCTCCGTCCGTACTCTCCATCTCCTTCCCTTTTGTTCGTTTTCCCCGGAGCCTCAGTGTTACCCGACATCATGTCTTGGTCTGCCGTGTTCTCTCTTCCCTCACTAGAATGCCACCACCACGAGGGCAGGCGTTTTAGCTCGTTCGCCTACTGCTCCATCCCTGGTGCACCCCCAGACATTGCCGAGGAGCTGTCAGAAGTGAGGGAACAAGGGGTCATCGGGTGGGATGTGTGGAAAGACAGCGGCGACCGTCACAAGGTGGCTCTGGCTAAGGAAGCCGGACCGTGATGGAGGAAGTGTGGTTAGAGGAGGCCATGAGTAGCACAGTCTGTTAAGGTTTCTTTTCATCAGAATACTCCTCCATTCTCATTTTACTCTACTTCTTAGCATTCGTCACAGTTTCCCGCTCCCGTCGCTTATGGACGCTTCTCTGTCTCATTTCTTAAGGTTTTCTATGCCGTTTTGTCTGCCCTAAGCATACTTTCTTGCCCTTTCCAAGGCTGATGGCTTCTCATTAGTCAGGTTGGTTCCCGTGTCTGTGTAACAACCACATTTTCTTAGTCTCTGTATTTGATGCTTCGAAACATCTTAGGGCCTTGCTGGACCCTGGCGAGAATGTCCATCTCAGGGCAAAGCCAATTTCTGGAGATGGTAAACTGGCCTCGAGTATGCTTTTCATGTGCAAACCAACCAAGCCAGAGCCTATGCCCCCAACCACCTCCTTTGAAGGGTTCTTACACTCCAGGGCATTCGCAACTCCTCTGCTTTAACCCCCCAGGCCTAGGGACTAGACAACTAGGGACAGCATCTATGCTGCGGAGCCCACTAAAGTCGTTCAAAGTAACCAGGCCTAGGTCCACCTCCCCTGCCTCCCCTGTTTCTTCCTGGGGAAACCATGGTACAGGCTCTCGCATGTGTTCTCCGCTGGCTTCTCCTTCTGCCCCCTGACCGAGCCTCATGCTTCCACATGTGGCCCTCCCATGGGTGGCATGGCTCCTCCCCTTGAGATCTCTGAGTATAACGAGATGTCTTTTCCATGTTAATCGTTTGTTTTCTGATCTCCAGTTCTATCGGCCTTGCCATACCTGAAAAATAATAAAACCCACATTATAAAACAATGTCATCTCCCCGGAGAGCCTTTTCCGACTACCCATAATTCTCAACTCAGGCAAATCGTTGGTTTCCTTTGTGGTTGTGACTGTTTAATTCATATATTTATTTGTTTCCTTATTATCTCCCTACCTTCACCAGACTCTTTGTATTAGTCAGAGAACCAGAACCAATAGGAGTTACAACTACATCTCTCTCTATCTCTGTCTCTGCCTCTATGCGGTAGACATTCCAGTTCAAAAGCCACCTGTCTTGAGACCCAAGAAGAGCTGATTTTTCAGTTTGAGTCCACGGGTAGGAAAATGCTTTTGCTCAAGCAGTCAAGTAGGAAGCCTCTTCTTACTCAGCCTTTTGTTCTGTTAAGGCCTTCAGTTGATTGGATAAGCCCCACTTACATCCAGAAACATCTTAGTCTCATTCAGAAACACCCTCACAGACACACCGAGAATCACGATTGACCAAATATTTGGGTACCTTGTGGCCCAACCAAGTTGACACACAAAATTAACCATAACAGAGACCCAAGACCACATCCGCATTAATTATTGCCATTGTATCTCTGGTGCCTTGCACACGGGAGCTACTTAATAATGTCTGTTCATTGAATATAGAATAGAGAGACATATGATTATTCTTGGAGAGGGTAATCTAGGTGAGGCTGGGCTATGCATCGGTGATAAACAAATCTGGAAACTCACTGAGCAGTGACCTGGAAGTGGCTTACATCACTTCTGCCAACACTCCATGGGCCAACATTTGATCCTATGGTCCCAGTCTACCAGCAAAGGAGGCTGGGAAATGCACTCTTCCTGTGTGTCCAGGTGTAGTCCCCTGCACAGCATCGTCTCTCTGTTCTGTACCATGAAAGGAGGGTGGGGGCCTTAGAAGAGGCTACAAACTGCTACAGGGAGAAAGCTGGCTAGGAAGTAGTGAGAGCCGAGGATCTTGGATTTTCTCTAAATCTCATCAGCACCTAGTTTCTCATTTTTCCATCATCCCCTAAGAGGCTAGAGGCTCAGGAGGTGACGTTCAGGGGGCATGCTGCTGCACATCCACTTCTGCCATTGATAAGCGAGGTGGCTTTGGGCACGTCGCTTCACCTGTCAGGTTCTTTATCAGTAAGAGTGACATCGCTATGTGCCTCACAGAGTTGTCGCGGGGACTGGAGACGATCCATGGGTTGTGCCCGGCATGGACACATTTTACCCAATAAGTGATTGTCATCGTTATAGTCATTTCTCTCATCTTGAGAACGATAGTTAAACCGACTGAGGCATGGCAAAGAGGAAGCCGCTTCCAGCTCTCGGGTTTCCAACGCCACGCCGGTGGCGATGGCACGGAAGAAGTCACAACTCAGAGAAGACAAAAACATCTTGCTCTGGTTTGGGCCATTTCTTCTTTCTTCCGTTGCCACGCGGTCCTCGCCCTTTGGGAAGGTCATCCACAGTATAGCCCTTTCCGGGAAAATCAGGTTTTCATGTAGACACAATTCATGAATAAGCACTTGATTTGTTCTTCGTGAAAATACTGAAAACAACACCGTGCGTGGTGGTGGACGCTCCTGAAAGACGGATGAGCCCTCGTTTGATTATATCAGTTGCGTCAGAATGCCGGGAAAGTTAACATATTTTACCATAATATTAAGCCCTCTTAACACTGAAAGGTCATTATATTAGAAAAAAAAATAATTCCCCCTCTAGGGTATTAATTAGAGAGAGAAAGCTTAAAAAATATCATAATCTCATTAAATTTCTCTCTGATAGTTATTTTCATAAGGAATTCCAAATGTGAGATGCGGATGGAAAATCGCAACTCTGAAGAATTTATGAAAAACAACAAGCAGCTGATCTGTCATCTTTAAGGCAGAGAGAAAAACAAAGCATTTTGTCAGATTCCTGGCTTTGGGTTTGTAAAACAATTACAAGCAGCCTGGGCCAGAAATCAGAGAATAATGCAGTCTTTGTAGTACCATCTCTAGCCCCGCCCCCTAACTAATGGCGACGGATGATCACTGTGGGTAGAAAATTATGCTCTGTATCCCGGCCCTGAATGACTCTTCTCTTGGGGCTTTCTGGGGTTGCACTGCATCTCTAGCCAGTACCACAGTTTGGTTCTGAATTCTTACATGCATACTTAAAAAATATAGACATTTAAAATATATGTTAATTTGCTCGTGTGTTGATCCCTGTGAATATCTATTGAGCCACACTGCGCGCCATATACTGTGCTAAGTGCGGGAGATGCAGTGGAGGATGGAATAGCCTTTGAAGTTCGATGTGTTTCGGGCCATGGAAGGGCTGTACGTTAATCGATAAGTCACAGACACTGGTGCGGAATTGCAAGGGAGAGACATGATGGACGAGGGAGGTATGAGGTACTAAGGCCACTGATTCTTTTCGCGGAGGGTCAGGACAGTCTCCCCCTGAGCCGACATAAAGGGAAGGAGGGTGTTAACTTGGTGGGGCTGAGTGAATGAATGGGGCGTTTCGGGCTCAGGAAACAGTATTTGCAAAATGCCCGCCCTCCGAGAGAAAGAACGAAGGGCGTTATTTGCAGCAGCCACGATAGGGAAGCAACCTCGGTGTTCATCAATAGATGGATAAAGAAGAGGCGGCGCATATGCGCAAGGGAATATTACTCAGCCACGAAAAAGAATGAAATCTTGCCATTTGTGGTAACACGGGCAAACCTAGAGGGTATTATGCTAAGTGAAATAAGTCAGAGAAAGGCAAATACTGTATCGTTTCACTTGTATTGAGAATCTTAAAAAAAAAAAACTCAATGAGTGAAGAAACAGAACAAACAGACTCGTAGATACAGAGAACAAACTGATAAGTTGCCAGACGGTTGGGTGGGGGGCGGGACAGGTGGGCGTAAATGGTAAAGGGGATTAAGAGATGGGATCGTAGTTATAACATAAGTCACAGGGATCTAACGTGCAGCGTAGGGAATGCAGCGAGCGATGTCGCAGTAGTTTTGTACGTGGACAGGTGATCACTAGGCCTCTTAATCGCTTCCTCAGGTATATGAATGTCAAATCGCTCTGCTGTACGCCCGAAACTCATATAAGATTTTACGTCAACTATCCTGTAAGTGAAAAGAGTTTTACATTTCAGAAAAAAAAAATAAAAGGACGTTTGGGAAACCGAAGAGTGGCCCGGCGGCTCTCGTGTGAGATGGGGGTGGTATGAGGCTGGAGAGGTGAGCAGGGGCTGTGTGAGCCATGCCAAGGGCCGTCACCTTATGCTAAGAGAATGGAAAGCCGTTCGAGTATTTTAGGTGGTGACATCAGCATTTTACAAACACGTGTGCAGACCCCACACACACACACACACACGCGTGAAAGAGGCAGCAGTAACTGCGGGAGGCTGAGGGAATTGCTTTCTCCATCTGATCCTTGGCACATGTGTTGGAAGATGCCGATAATAGGACTTACCTCTCATTCCAGTTGAGCTATCATGTGACATAATCCAAGTGCAGACGCTACTCTTAGTATTTGGGGTGCTGTATGAATGTTAAGAAAATGTTCTCCCTCCCTCCCTCCCTCTCCCTTCCCTCTCTCCCTTCATCATTTCTTCTGCCTTTATTAGGCTAATATTCCCAGCGAGAAAACAAATCAAAACAACTGACCAAGGAACATATTTTGCCTCTTTTTAACTTTTAGGATTCAAGGCTATTTTTAAAAACAAAACAAAACAAAACTAGGGACTACGCTTCGCTTCCTGCTCTTATTAAATCAGTTGCTTTCAAATTGATCAATCCGTGAGTCTGAACTTGGTTCTGCAGATGTGGCGGGGGATCGGCGGACTCCCTGGTCAACACACCTGGGCATCTTTGTTTGTGGCACCCAGCGCTGAAGTGGTTCTTACTTAAACAGGCGCGTGAGGGCCAGGAGTCTGCACAGAAAGCCGGAGACTGTCTGAGTGCTCTTCCTCAGGGGGATTCGGGAAGTCCGGCCATTAGACAGGGCGTGAAATCAACACACAGAGACCCTTGAAAGAGAAACAATCATCTTGATTGTGGCGTGGACTCTTCTCCCTTCTCGAGGCACCATCCATGGCCCCTCGGGTCCTTTTTTTTTTTTTTTTTTTTGTGATGTAATGAAAACACCATTTGGCCATTAACAGCGATCACTCAGCCTTCTGGCAACTGTTTTTGCCTGTCTGTTTAGGCTCATACAAAGGTGTTTTTTTTTGTTTTGTTTTGTTTTTGTTTTTTTAAAAAAAAAACAATCATATGACTTAATCACAATTCACTTATTCTGATTATTTCTTTATTTTGGGGGGGTAAATAATCTCGATGTAAATTCCTAGTGGGCCATGAGAGGAGGCGGACTTTTAATGAACTGGTGGTGAAGTGGAAATATTTTGAAATACCAAATAATGTGTTTTGCTTTTCACCTAATTACTTATCTGCTGCTTAAGAGCACATTTCATAATATCTTAGTTCCCGATCTGTTTATCTGGTAATAAAAATCCCTCCTTGTGACTGTCGTGTGTTCCCAAGTAAAGACCAATAATACATTAAGAGCTCAACATATAATGATGCTTTAATGACCTAATAATGTCACTTTTATGGAAAGGGTTTTCTTGTTTCGCTGGAAATTTATTTTCTTCTTCAAGTGAATGTTGTTTAAAAGGGAACTATTATCAGTCAAATGAGATTAACTAACTCACTCCTCTCTCTCTCTCTCTCTCTCATCCAGAAACAAAGGGTTGTTAAATTCTGCTCAGCACCAATATTTTCCATTCCTTTTTTTTTTTCTTCAACATGCAACATAAACACACAGAAAGGTTGACTGCAACCCAGAAACAAAGAACGAAAACTCTTCTGTCCTTTGGCAGATTACTTTGGAGTCCATAGTGTGGGGGCGGCATGTACAGGGTGCGTGCACACACTCGCACACATTTTTTCTAAGCAGAGATTCAGCCTAGCACGGCTTCGCCGCGTCGGAGGCCCCGGGCTGCGTAATGCAGTGTACGGAACGAGAAGACCCTGACTGGTCCTTGTAGTCTAGATAAGCAGGTATCGACTGGGGAGGATGAATTCACTCTCCAACCCCTCTCTCCCACCCCAGGGACATTGGAGATGTCTGGAGACATCTTTGTTTGTCACAACTTTGGAGGGCCGGCGGGGGAGGGGATGTTGCTACTGGCATCTAGTGGATAGGGATGAGGGATGCTCCTAAACATCTCGCGATGCTTAGAACAGCCCCCACGACAAAGAACGATCCAGCCACGGTGTTCATTGTGCCAAGATTAGGAAACCGGGGTCTAGTGGAAAAGGTAAAGACCCCCCCACCCCGGCCCCAGCCATTACAATAGAGTTTGATAAGTTGCTTCTACGCCAGAAGAAGGCCGGAGGGCTGTCAGGACAAAAGTAGGGGAGCAGCGAACGCACCTTGGGAACTCAGGGAAGACCGGAGGAGGGGATGGGCTGTGCCGGGTTGTGGAGGTCAAGAGACACTAGTGAGAAAACGCGCCGTGGGAAAAAAGTTCCGGGAAACGCCACGCTAACTGGGGAGTCGGAGTCGTGGCAGAGGCCGCAGGCTGGCTCGTGGCGGGGCCTTAACCACGTCACCTCTCCTCGCCTGGCCTCAGCGTCCCCATTCTCCCCTCCACCATGACACGCGAGACGGGGCTGGCCGATTGCCAGAGTCCTTTCCAACTCCCCGTTTGTTATTCTGTGCCTCTCGCTGGCCTCCGCGTGTGGGATCCGGTATTCGATGTGTGTGGATGTCTTTTGGTTTCGGTGTTTTCATTAGGGGGCCTTCTCCCATGACAGCTTCCAGCCTCCCGTTTGCTTACCCAATAACTAATGGCGTTCTTCTGGGCCCAACCTCTCCTGCAGGGTTCTGAGAACACAGACGCCCCTCACCCTCACGCTGCTGAGTCTGGCCCTGCCCCCTGTCCCCAGAAGCTCCTGGCATTGCCTCCTGTGAGCCCAGTCTGCCTTTCCTTATCCCTGATGGGCGGTGCTGGGGGACATGGTGGGGACCTGAATTAGGGCAGGGAACATGGAAGTAGAACAGGGATGGGGGCTCTGCCATTTGAGGGGTGGTGACGAGAAAGGCCGAATGGGGTTAGGTTGGTCGCTGGGGCTTGGGGGAGAGGCCATCATGTCCGGGAGGAGGCTTGAGGCTTCGGCTTGGGCGCCGGGGGAGTGCCGTGCACTTCTCGCTGAAAGGGGGTGGCCGAGAAGGAAGAAGCTGGTTTTATATGGAGAGGGTGCTCTAGGTCCCTTCTACCTGGAGGCAGGGAGTCCTGTGGGAGCGCGAGAGGTCCAAAGGGGCCCCGCAGAGTCCCTTACTATCAGAGGCAGCTCTGAGGTAGGCAAGGGAAGACTCCTCACATGGGGACAATGCCATGTCATGCTCCACCTCCTGCTACTTCCTAACCGCTTACGACAGGCGTGGACCAGGATGCCGGACATCTGTGCCTGGGTCCCAGTTCTCAGCGTGGGGCATCGCAAGGGCCTTGGCTTTGGAATGAAATCATCTGAGCTTGAGTCCCGGATCTGTCCGTGGGCTGTTTGCTCTGGGGCTTCACTTTTCCCCTTTAAAAAGAGTGGGCGGGGCGACTCTTCCCATGTCCCAGAGATGCTGTAAGACATAAACGAGAGCATGGACGATAAGAGTTCCCTGGAGGCCGGAACCTTCTGTGATTGGGGTGGATTCTGAGGTGGGCATAGACTTGGCAGAAGGTAATGGTGACAGGGGACTCATAAGAGAGGCAGGGCTGGTTAGAAGTCACCATCCAGCTGGCCCTAAAGGGGCTTGGGGTGACTTCAGTGTTCTCGGCAGGGGCATTGTCAGGATATTGGGTGGGACAGATCCCTCTGTGGGACTTCACACACTCAGCCACGCTGACTCCCAATGCCCGTAGCTTCCCCTCTATCACTTTGGCAGTTAAAAAAAGTGGCCTCTCCCACACATCCACATGCTTCTGAGGGTGGGTGGGGCCAGAGTCACGCTGGTTGGAATGTCACATATAAAAAAACCAAGCAAGAGAGAGCAACTAACTAGGGCCAAAGCCATATGGCCAGTAAGTGGCAAAATTGAGATGTGAACCAAGGTACATTCTCATTCTCTCTCTCTGAAATGTAAATATATATGCACAAATAAATGTATGTAAAATATCTAAATCATTATATGATTTTACATAACATATTTACATAAATATATAATATATTCATACACTATATTTATACATATATAATATATTTATGTAAGCACTGCGTAAATGCACTATATAATAGTATATGTTATAAATTGTATAATTATGTAAATGTATAAAATGATTAAGCTAAATTATAAATATATACATATTTTATATACATATATTTATATGAATGTAAATATATGCATATATACAAATATTTACACATATACATATATTTACGTTTAGCTTAATCTCTGTTTTATGTTCTTATACTGTCTAATGTTAAAAGTTTACATCAGTCAATCAATATTTCCTTAATTTATATTGTACTTTCGTTCCCCCTTGTCCCCGAGATTGTATCTAGATTCGAAAGGGGCTTCCATAGTATCCAGGCATATTTGGGGTGCGGGCCTGACTTTTGCTCACTGTCTGTCTGCGGTGGCTCCTACTGACGGGCGCATCACCCAGCCTGGTTCTGGCCGACGTGGGGTGTCTGTCTCCTGGAAGCTGAGGGGGAGCCCGTTATCTTCTTTGGTCTCTGAGCATAGGGCCCATGCTGTGTCCACTGTGATGCCTCTTTGTTCTGACCCCAGGGTCTGTCCAAGTGTCCCTCAGAGCCAGACCTTAACCCCTACTGCTCCTGGGTCTGACGGTCCTGTACCAGCCAAGGCCAAGTGCTACTGGAAGGCTTGGCCCAGGGCAGATGGACAGACCGAAGGGGTTTCTCAATTCAGTCCAAGGCTTGGCCCCCTCCCACTTACATAACTAGCGGTGCCATTTACATCTGTGAGCTGGCTTTTGACTCACCACTACTTTTTTTTTCACGAGTAAAATATAATTGCAGGCTTATTGTTATATTATAACCTCAGATGGAGGAGTAGGTGGTAGGGTGGGCCGAAACTCAAGACAGATAATGGCCTTATAGGGCTGCAGCTCTCGAATCACCCACATCGCTTCTCTTCTTCCTGTTTTGAATCTCTTGTTGAGACAATACCTAAGCCATGATGTTGACTCGGTGGTATTAATCTGTGTGGTTACTCCGAGCCTGGGGAGGACGCAGGACTCCAATTATAGGCTGTTTGCCAGCCTTTAACATTTGATGACCCAGCGCTGGGGAGTCTTCTCACTTGCTGATGGGGGAAAGCCTGATTTTCTCTTATATTCCTTTTTCTCTGCTCAGCCCACCAGCTGGGAATATTTCTGATCCAAGGCCAATCTCTCAGATGTGCTTGGGGGTCTGAGTTGTGGACATCGGCCTTTGTTTCTACCGTGGACAGCACACAGAGCCCCATCTCAGAGAGAACGCATACCAGCAGCTCACGCAGTTGCTCTCCTATCTAACTTTTTCTTCTCCTACAGCCCAGAGTTCCTCATCTCTTCTGGGCCAGAAACAAAAAAACTCGCTTAGGAGATGCTCATCTATCCCTATTGGTGCTATGTTTTGAAAATTAAACCCCTGGAGTTTGACTCTTTTCAGGTCTGATTCTGTTGTGCAAACTCTACATGAGACTCTGGCTGCCCTGTGGCCGTCTCCCCAGTGAGGAAGGGTCTCTGCGTAAAAAGAAGTATGGGGGTCATAGCAGTCAGTTCTTCGTAATATCCCCCACCACATGAATTAGGCATCAGCTAGGGCCCAAAACTTTTTCTTTAAAAAAAATTATGTATTTTGTAAGTATATATCCACTCATGTGATTTTCTTTTTGCCTAATATCTGTCTTGCCCACTAAATTATGAGCTCCCAGAGGAAGGAACTTGGTCCATTTTTTCTTTGACGTATTCCCAATGCCCGGGATGATGCTTTGCACATAGAGGCCCCCCAAAATACCTATTGAATGAGTAAGTGAATAAATGGATGAATAAACCATCAGATCTATTCTCAGGTTCTACAGAGAATAAGTGCTCAGACATGAAGAGCATTGTGAGCAGAGAGAGGAGACCTGGGATGCATTACTCTCAAATTATCAGAGCATCCTCTCCACCCACGTCTGTGTGGCAAGAGAATAGCCTAGAATTCTGGAGAGCTGACTCTCATCTTGGCACGGATGCACACTTGCTGAGTGATCATGGACTTTGTCTTTAGGTCGTGCGAGTGTGTGTGTGTTTTCTCCCATCTGTAAAACTTCTGAAGGGACTGGAAGAGTCTCCAAGGTACACAGTTCTTCGATCTCCTGAGGAGGCTTCTCCCTCCCATCGAAGGGCTCACGCTGTACAAGTTGCTTCCTTCAATCACTCTCCAGGCTTATGACACAGCAGATGGAGCTGGTGCCCACCTACGACTGACAGATGAGTCTCATTTACAGCCACCAACATTTAAGCACTTGGCTCTTTGTCAGAGTCCTCTAACTCTGAGACGCTGGGAGAGCCCTCCTGTCCCCAGCATCACAGACAGCTTCTCAACCCCATGCCTCTGTCTGTGCCAGAGACCTGGGAACGTGGAATAGAGAAGCCAGCCTCTGGCCATGGGTCCGTGAGGCCTTAGAGAGAAGCCATGTTTGGGCCTAGCACTAATGCCCAGATTGCAGAAGATGATGAAGTAGTCTCCAGAAAAACATTAGCTAGCTGGGTCTAATCCTGGGTCCAATTTCTCAGAGGCCAACTGGATGATTTCTGTTGCCCTAGTCAGTAATAATATTGGTAACTCTAGAAAGGCCTGATATTGAATGCAAGGTGACCTGAGAACCGAAGCAAACTTTATTCCTGTCTCATTGGTTGACATTTAAGGCTTTGAGTGGTCAGCTATTTCCATGACAATATCTACAGAGTGCTGACCGTGTACAATGCATAAACATCTTTTAAATCTTTATCTCATATTATCCTCAGAGCATCATTAAGGATAGGTACTACGGTTATCGCCATTATCTAGCTGAGGAACCGGATTCAGAGATGTTAAGAAATTTACTCAAAGTCATATAGCTACTAAAAGGCAGAGCCAGAATTTACGCCCAAGCAGAAGCAATCTTCTTCTCGAGTAATTGAGGGAAATTCTCTCTTAGCTAAGCATGTCTCCTGGCCTTGGCCCCAGCGATGGGCAGGAGGAGGGCGGGGCAGCAGAAAGTGAAAGTCCTCTCCTTTTCATGAAATTAATAATTTTGAGATTCAGTGTGGAAATCCAAGACTTCATGGCCCAGTTGGAAAACGGAAGGATGAGACAAGACCGTCGGATGGGAGCAGAGCCCCCTCACAGGGGATGGTCGCAACCCAAACCTCCCTCTGCTGCTTCTCCCTGGCGGAAGGATCTGTGCGTTTTAAGTGCTGTGTTGAGAGCAAGATGGGATGCGTGGAGCAGGACTCGAAATGTCGATTCCGGTTGCTTTCTCTGGGTTGATGTTGACCCAGGACATCGAAGGCTTTATAATGTGAGGGAGCCATCCGGTAGCTGCGAAGCTTTGAGTCTGCGAGGCAAATGGCCTCTGGTTAACTTATTTTCTTAACTTAAACTTTCCAGAAACCCATGACTTAGAGTTCCAAGGGGTCCTTAGAACGAGACACTTCCCACGTACCTGAAGTATTTATCTAATGAAGGTAGAGTTTTTTTTTTTTTTTCATACTTTTACATTTTTAACTCATGGTTCCCACAAAGAAGCATAGATAGATTCAGGGTGTCTGCCTCCTTTCTAACTTTTAAGATAAATTGACAACCAACAGTTCTGTGAAAAGATATTCACCATGTTGCACCCTATGAGACTCTACCTCTGTGCCAAGTCACAGAAGTTGGAAGAGGCCAGACGGTTTAGACAGAGGAAAGATGGTTTGGGACCTACTTACCTAGCAGCTACTTCTGCTGCAGCAGAAAACGAATAACCTGTGAATTCCCTAACTCCATCCTGTTTCCTGTGTCTACCGTCCCTGGGATGTTCAGATCCTCATTCTGCAGTTCTCCTCTTTGGCTCAGATTCCATTTTTAGTCTAATTCCATTTTGGCCTGGTATCTCAGAGATCCCTCACAGTTTCCGGTCTGCCAGCAGAGCTCTTTGTTTCTAAGCAAGGTGACGTCTTTACGTAGTTTTAAAATATCTTTTACATTTTACGTTAAAACTTATATACAGTAATATTTATTATTAGAGTCATTTTCGACGAACAGTTCCGCACATTTTGACAAATGCATGGAGTCATGTGACTGTCACCACTACAGTCAAGACATGTAATGGTTTTAGCCCCCCTCACCCCCAAGTTTTCTACAAAGGCTGCCCCGTTATAGCCAGCCCTTCATCCAAACCCCTAGCAACGACAGGTCTGTTTTCTGTCCCTATACTTTTGCCTTGTCCAGAATGTCATAGTATCTGGCATTTTCCGTCTGCCTTCTTTCACGTAGCACAATGAGTATATTAATAGTTTGTTCCTTTTTATTCCCGAGTGGTCTCCCATTGTTTGGCTGTGCCGCAGCTTGTTATCAGTTCACTAACTGAAGGACATTTGGTTTGTTCTCAGTTTTTTGTTTTTGGTTTTGGTTTTGGTGATTGTGAATGCATCCACTTTAAATACCATACAGGTGTCTGTGTGAGCGTAAGTTTTCATTTCCCTTGGTTGAATACCTAGGGGTGGGATTATAGGGTTCTCTTGTAAACATGTGTTTAACTTTTGAAGAAACTTTTAAACTATTTCTCCAGCGGGGCTGTCCCATTTTCCTTCCTGACAGCGGTGTATGAGAATTGCAGTTGCTTCACGCCCTCATGGGGACTTAAGGTCATCAGATTTCTATTTGTTTGGGTTTCTGCTCCTTATTGATATGTAATGACACCTCATTATGCTTTTAGTTTGTGTTTTTAATTTTTTTTTATTTTTGTCATTTTTAGGAATTTGGTATAGGAATAATTTACACAAGGTATGCCTCATCTTAAAACAGCGGTTCCTTCTGATTTTGTAGCCACTGTATCATCACAGGTGTTATAGGGATTTCGTCTACCTGTCTCTTTCCCACATTGGACTGTGAGCTTCTCAAAGGCAGTAGTGGGTTTTATTCAATTCTCTTTCTCAGGTCTCCACAAAGATACCTGGTCTAGGATTGGCACATGGTGATTATTTAATAAGTGGGTTATTCAATGAGTCAATTTGCTCAACCTGTAATTAGAAAGGATTTGGTTTATTCAACAATCTGAGAGTTCTGAGAGAAATAAATGGATAGGTTGTTTTCCTCATGGCTTAGATATGTTTTAAAAATGGAAATGTGGGGAAAGGATTTAACATTATAGACACATGTGCCAACTGCTCAGGTCAGTGTTTTCAGGACGTGTCACGTTTTATCCTCTCATAAACTCTGTCACAGATAATCAGATAATATGGAGAAAAAAAAGTGCTAGCTTTGGACCTTGTCTCTGCTGCTCGTGACCTTGAAGAAGTAGTTCGAAGCCTCCCTTTGCCTCATCTGCGAAGTGAGCACAGTAATGCCTAATTTACAGAATGGGTTTGGGTACAGGAGAGCGTGTGGGTCAAGCACTTGACACATGTAGGTTTCGTTTGTTTGTTTGTTTTCCTTCAAATGGTTGTAAAGTGAACTTTTGGGAAATGTGGATAAATTCAGTGAGAACTTCAACAAAGAAATAAAAAAACATAAAATGGAAATTGAAATTATAAAAGGGAACCAGTCTGAAATGAAGAACACATTATCTGAGATGAGAAGTATATTAAATGGAATAAACAAAAGAATCACCAAAGTGAATAAAGAAGAGGATCAAATGCCCTACCTAGAGGACAGGAAAGCCAATCAGGACACTCAAACTAGAATGGCAAGAAAAAAGATGCCAAGACTACAAAAATAATTTAAGGAGGATACGGGACACTATTTCGGCTCCAAATATTTGTCTGATAGGTGTAAATGAAGAAAATCAAGATGTCGAACAGCTATTTGAAGAAATAATGATGGAAAACTTCTCTAACCTGGTGAAGGAAATGGATATAAAACCCTAGGAAGCACAGAAGATTCCAAAAATTAGGGATCCAAAGAGGTCCACACCAAGACACATCATAATTAAAACGCCAAAGATTAAATACAAAGAAAGAATATAAAAGCAGCAAGAGAAAGACAAATAATTACATATAAGGGAAAACCCATAAGACTGGCAGCTATTTCTCAAAAGAAACTATGCCGGACAGAAGGGCTTGGCACAAAATATTTGACAGGGTAAAGACCCAGGATCTACAACCAAGAATCATTTATCCAGCGATGCTATCATTTAGACTTGAAGGACAGATAAAAATAAGCTAAAGGAATTTATCATCACCAAGCCAGGATTACAGGAAATGTAGGAGGTACTTCTTTAAGAAGAAAAATCATATATCAAAAACAGGAATAAAGAATGGAGGTACACCTTCTACGCAACAGCTGAAGTGCACCAACTTCCAGAACGCCAGTCTTTTCTGAGGCACCAGTCTCAAAGTTCAGTTTCTCCCCTTCACCCCTGCAGATCCTCGCTGTCTGTGGGAAGCTAGTTGCAAAAAGCAGTGCCATCCAAAACTGAATGCCATTTTGGGAAGCAAGCTCATTATCCACGGATTCAGGCGGGAGCTGACCAACGGATAGGATCACCTCTGGTAGGAGCTGGAAGGTAACTGCAGGACGTTAGCGGCGAGTAAGAGGAGGAGTGGATTGACCGACTGCCATGTTTCATCTCTCACCTCCTGCTGTCTCTGAAGGTGTCTCATATCATCATGAGCCCACATTATAGTGTTAATTCTTGATGCTCATAAATGTGACTCCTCTCCACCCCCCACTCATCTACTCACTCTCAAACTAAATATGTGTGATCTTGAAAAATCACTCTATTGCATGGATCTCCTTGGTTTCTGTATTAGAATAAAAGGGAGGTAGTGGAGATGGCCTCAGTGATCCTTTCCGCCCTGAAGCTTGGTGTCATATGCTTCATCTCAGCTGGCGAAGCCGTAGACTTTATGCGGTATCCATATGACGTATTATTGAATTGTACACTCGAAACATATATAATTTTATTAACCAATGTCGCCCCAATAAATTTAACTTGAAAAGTCAAAAAAACTGTTGTAAAGGATGCATAACATAAAATTTACCGTCTAAGTGCACAATTCAGTAACATTAAGTATATTCGCATTTCGTGCAACCGGTTTGCATCAGTTTGTTCATGTTGCAAAACTGAAACTCTCTACACACTAGCTCCCATTCCCCCGCCCCCCATCCCCTGGCACCCACCATCTACTTTCTGTCTCGATGAATTTGACTGCTCTGGCTGCCTCGCATTAGTGGAATCAGAAAAGATGAGCCTTTTCGTTACTGGCTTATTTCATTTAGTACGAGGTTCACGTTGTGGCGTGCATCAGAATTGCCTTCCTTTTCAAAGCAGGATAATGTTTCACTCTACAGGACGGTTCCATCGTTCGCATTTCCATTCTTCCATCAGTGAACACTTGGGTCGCTTCTCCATCTGGGCTGTTGCGAATAACGCTGTCATTTACGTGGCTGTGCGAATATTTCTTTGAGAGCCTACTTTCAGTACTTTGGTTGGCAAATGTATTGCATGTGGTAATTCTTAGTTTCCCATTTTCCCCATTTCGTGTGCAATGACTCAGAGGTTCCAGAGGTCAATTAATTTGCTTAGGGCCCTGCGGCCGATACATTGCCACATCGGGATTTGAACCCAAGCCTTCTATCTCTGAATGATCTGCTCTTTCTCTATAATCTCACTTTCCTCTCAGATATTTCTCAAGAGTAGGGACTGGCATCTCAAGTGACAGAGGAAGCTATTTGGGGAACTTTAGAAGATCTGGAAAAGGGGAAGAGAGATGGTCGTGTTTGTCGCTGTGAAACATTCACTTACATACACTCTTTGTGAAGGGCCTTTCGAAGCGGAATCTCAAAGCTAAGTGGGGGAGATTTGCAGCCCAATCAAGTGGGATCTTTGACAGACAAAAACAGACGGATGATAGGAAGGTCAAAGAGTAGTACGCCTCTGTGCATTGGCTGTGTGAGACTTCCAACAAAGTATGAGCTTGAGTCCTTTAGGTGCCTCCTGCAAAATTCCTCACACCACCCCCGAGGCGAGACTGTCTAGAGGGTTCTCCAACAATCAGGTAGAACTGTCTTTTCTAGAGACTTGGTACTGGACATATTTCATCCTCTGCCCATGGGGCATGTGTGTGCTGTGTTCTCCCGTACAGGTACACCCCTGAGCAGTGCAGCATCCTTCGTATTTTGTGAAGCTGAGCCCAGGTTTCTCATCTGTTACATTGCTTTGCTTTTCTGTTGCTATTATTTGCTGTCCCAGGCATCAAATGGGCCATAAACAAAACACTTATCCACTGCACAAACACTTAAAAAAAGACAAAACGAATTTCAGAGCAACCCAAATGGCTGTTGTCAATCTATTCAGCGGATTTTTTTTTTTTAGAGAAAGATGCTTTTAGGTAAAGCATCTTGCATACTGCCTGTCACATAGCAGGTGTCTGGAAAAAAAAAAATGTTCTTTTTTTCCTCATCCTGTCCTGTATTAGAATTCAGTTCTATGCAAGGAGCCAGGCGGGGCACCGAAATGAAGTGGAGGAGGTAAATATCTTGGCCTCAAAGTGGTGGTAAAACAGACAGTGAAAATAAATAAAATTATTCACATGGTTGGAAAAGGGGAGTAAAGGCAGCATTACAGGTTGAACTGTGTCTCCCCCCAAATCATCCTTTTGAAGTCCTAGCCCCCATCACCCCAGATCGCGACCTTATTTTTGCAGATGTACAGTAATCCCCCATTACCCATCATTTCATTTTCCGTAGTTTCAGTTAACCCATGGCCAACTATGGTCTGAAAATACTAAATGGAAACTTCCACGGATAAACAATTCATAAGTTTTAAATTGAGCATCGTTCCGCAGAGTGCGGCGAAATCTCGCGCTGTCTTGCCTGGGACGCGAGTCTCGTCTCCGAGCTGCATGTGCTGCTCCCCGCCCTTCAGTCACTGAGTAGCCAGCCACCTTGGTTGCCAAATCTGTCACAGCATCGCAGTGCTCGTGTTCATCACCCTTATTTTACTCAATGAGGGGCCTAAAGCGCATGAGTTGCGATGCCGGCACTTCGGATATGCCAAAGAGAGGCCGTAAAGCACTTCCTTTAAGCGAAAAGAGACCCTTAGAGAGGCAGAGACCACGTTCACATAACTTTTTTTTGTCTGTCGTTACAGTCGTCCTATTTTATCATGAGTTATTGTGGCGAATCTCTTATTGTGCCTAATTTATCAATTAAACTTTACCATAGGCATGTACGCATAGGAAAAAAAACATAGTATTTCTAGGGTCTGGTGCTCTCTGCAGTTTCAGGCATCTACTGGGGGTCTTGGAATGTATTCCCCATAGATAAGGCGGGACGACTGTAATTAGTTAGGGTGGCCCCCTAACCTCATATGGCTGGTGTCCTTAAATAAAAAAAGGAGGATCTAGACACGGCCTTGTACACCGGGAGGATGCCATGTGAGTATGAGGGCGGACACTGGGTGACGCATCCGTCCGCAAGCCGAGGAGCTCCGCGGGTTGCCACCAAACCACCGGCAGCCCGGCAGGAGGCCTGGAACAGATTCTCCCACCACTTGCATAAGGAACCAACCCCGCCGACACCTTGAACTTGGTCTCCCAGCCTTCAGAACTGTGAGAGAATCAATATCTGTTGTGAAAGCCCCCCAGTTTGCGGTACTTTGTCATGGCAGACCGAGCAAGCTCATACGGGGAAGTACAGGGGTACTTCGGATAGGACGGGATTGGGAAGGTCCCTTGGAGGACATGATGTTAAGCTGACCTTGGCCGTGTGATTCAGTTAGCTTGGGAAAGATGAAGAAAAAAGAGAGAGCATTTTGCAGAAGAAAATAGTGTTTTAATACATGGCTAATCGTTGCTTTACAATTTAGTCTTATGAGCTTGGGTATCTTTTTTTCAAACCCTTAACATCTTAGGACTTGAAGCAGTGACGTTCAAGGGGACTGGCTGCTGCTCACCATGCGGCTGATAAAAGAGACTAGACATAACGGGGGATACGAGAGAACTGTTAAATAAACGGAGGTAGGAAGAGGAGACTGACAGCCACGTCGCTCTGGGGTTACTGAGCAAAGGGGCGACGGTGCCACGATTTCGGGAAATCGACTTCCTGGGAAATGGCTGCCGTGAGCCTGAGACAAGATTTGGCATTTACGGAGGGAATGCTGAGCCGTCAGTGCTGAGCTTAGCCACCTTAGACGTGACCCGTGTCCGAAGCGAAGCCGGTGAACTGTGGTTTCCCGAACAGATGGATACGTGAGGCTACTTCAGATTGCGATGGTTCTCTTCTTGTTACTTCTCTGGATAGTCTCTCTCCTTACAAACGCAGATGGAGAAGGTCTTCTGCCTTCTAAAACTGGGTTCGGTGCCCTCTACCTCATGCCTTCGCAGGACTCTGTTTAACCGGGCTGATTTTAACGTCCTGCATCTCACCTGTCTTCTCAGTCTGCCTCCTGTCCCAGACGGTCATCTCCTCGGAGCATAACCGGAGATTTGAAACGTATCTCTGCACGCCCCCGCCCCCCTCCACCAAAGCCTACATAAAAGCTGGCCGAAAGTGAACATCAAATATTTGTTTCACAACTCCAGTTTTAAAATATTCCCATCCAAAGTGGTCAAAAAGAAAAAGAAAAAAAAAATCGCATACTTAGAGATATAAACCCTTGGGTAACACAAACGCCTCATTTGCCAAAGGTTTTACAATGATATATGCACTTTTTCTGTTTTTCTCCATTGCAAATCCCTGCTGGTTCCTCTGCCACCAAGATTTAATAAGATGGATTTAATTCCTTTTCTACATAAACCTTTTCTGGTAAGAGCCTAGCCTGCTATGTTCTCCTTTGATAAATTCAGGATGATTTGGGGTGGGATTTGATTTTCATTCTTCTTTTTATTTTGCTTGCTTGTGGCCAGAGAAAAATCTACGTGGTGTTTCAAACTATAATTTTCAGGTTTTCTCTTCAAAAGGATGCTGGGCATAAATGTTTGGAAAGGAAAGAAAGGAAAACAGAGCTAAAAGCCAGAGTTCTGTTATGATTTCTGAACATCTCTTCTCCTCTCGTCGTTAGGAGAATTCCCAGTGCAATCGGCCTTTGTAGGAACATCTCCTACTTCTTCCCTCATTTGTCCAGTTATTGGAACAGCGGAATAACCCGGAACATGTCCAGGAACTCTTGAGTCCAGAGGGGGCCTTTTGAAACTTGACAGCCTCTTCTTCTTATGGCCCACCCCATCATGTTGCTGTGGGTTCCTGGACAACTGAAGGCAATAAAGGTTTAACTCCAATATGTCACATGCTTACCATATCTCAGGTGTGTTGCCAAGCGCAGCATGCACAAAGCCTCACAGCAACTCCGTGAGAAAGCTGTCATGGTCCCCATTTCAGAGCTGAGAAGCCCAAGGCTGAGTAAGGCTTTATAACACAGCCGAAGACGCTGCTGTCGGTAAATGGGAGGGCCAGAATTTGAATCCAGAACCGACTGACTGAAAACTCAATCCTTATGTCATTATGTTATTCGAGATGGTGCCGTCTGTGGGGAGAGCCTTCAGGGGCTGCGTTGTGGGGCACAGAGAGTGTGTTGAAAAGAGGGGGGACAAGGACAGCCCCCGGACAGAACCAACATGACCTCGCGGGCCAGGCGAAAATGTGCTACCTCCAAGCGATGAACAAGCTTTGGGAAACTTGTATGATTTCTCCTAGTTAGTGCATAGAGTAAGAGCTAGGACTTGTTCATCGAGCACAGTGCCTGGCGCACCAGACACTCACATACGTGAGGAGGAATGCATGGATGAGCCACGCGGGAGAGGTCAGAACACAGCACAGGTTCCGTAAGGCAATAGGGTGTTCTCAGGATGGGGTGAGGCCTCCATGTTCCCTGGACAAAACAGTAAGTTCTCCTCTCTGGATAAAAAAGGAAACAAAAAGGCATAGATCTGGCCAGCGGCTTACACGTCTGAGTGGGAGACGTTACAGAGAAAAAAGACCCTCGAGACAGAAGGGTCTCTCTCCCCAGAGAATTTCAGTGACGAGCTTTTAGTTTCTTTCTGGTCCATGCGAAGCGAAGCCTCACGTAGTATGGCAAACACCCATTTTGCCATCGGACAAACTCAATAGTTACTTATATGCTGTGTGACTCTGGGCAAGCACCTCAACCCCTCTGAGCTTTGGTTTCCCTATTTGTAAAGTAGGATTGTAATATTTAGAGAAACAGGGGTAAAATTTTTTTACTTCGTTAATGTGCTTTTCTAGTGGGCCTTTCTGAGTATGTGACTTTTGCCTGAGTTCGCCTGTGCTTTCTCTCCATCTGCTTGGGAGAGAAAAGATAGTAGAATCATGTGGGAGGAAACTTACCCCGTGCCACTGTGTGGGACCCATCGCCCTAGAGTGGCATGTTCTGTGGCAGGAGCCCTGCTCTCAGGCCATCTGGTATATGAGAGTCATCTGGGAATGCCAACGAGGCAACCTTTTAATCACATCACACCACTTGATTTGTTAACTGGCTCAGCTGCCCCTGGAAGCTCAGATCTTTCCAGAGTCCCCAGCAGATGAACGGGACAGAGGTCCCTGCCCTCGGCAGTTCTCTAAACTCACCTATCATTCTTCTCCCCAACCTGGGTCTGAAGACCAACAAGGACAAGTCGAGTGACATGACCACAGTCTCCCTCTCTCTCTCTATCTCTCTCTCTCTCTCTCTCTCTCTCTCTCTCTCTCTCTCTCTCTCTCTCTCTCTCTCTCTCTCTCTCTCTCTCTCTCTCTCTCTCTCTCTCTCTCTCTCTCTCTCTCTTACTCTCTTATTTCCTTCCCACAATCTCCCAGAATCAGAGAAGTTAGGTTTCCCAATGTTCTTCCTCTCTGGCCCACTCTTGCAAAAAAAACTCTGTGATCTTGACAACCAAGTCTGATCCTTAATGTGCTAAACAGTAGAAGTAAAGGAATTTGCTACTAACACCTTCCGAAATCAATAACATGACTTATATTTTTATTATTATTTGGTTGGAAATCATTTTCCGAATGTCAGAGATTTTATCTCAGAGGCAGTGCCTAAGACCACAGATTCTAAAGTCAGACTGCCAGGCTCAGTGCGGGGCTCTGCCGCCTACAAAAGGGGTAATCGTGGGCAAGACACAGAAGCTCTCTGTGCCTTAGTTTCCTCCTCTGCAAAATGGGGTTAATGATAGTATCTCATAGGGATTCTTGGAATAATTAGATTGGTTTGTATAGGAAATAGTGCCTAGCACCTAATAATAACTCCTCTAAGTGTTTCTTATGTGTATGAGATTATCTTGACCTTTTCATCATTATCATCAATATCATCATCATCATCATTTTTCTTCACATTCTTTCTGTAATACATTCTAATTCCCCAGCCTCTTACCCAGTACGCAGATGCAAAGTTCATATACTCAGGAAGACCAAAGAGAAAAACACATTAATAACTTGAGAAATACATTGTCCGGAAGATTGTACTCTAGTTAATAAAGGCATTTCCGGGGGCGGGGCGGAGGGGATATGAGTTAACAATTCTGCTATTACTAGGCATGTGTACTGGAATTAAGTTAAGTGGCGGATGGATGACAGGAGTTAGGTTTCTCGTTGTCGGGGTGAGAGGTTACATACAGGCAAGGGGAGAATGCCAGAATGAGCCACGTGATAACGAATTAGAGCTGGAAATATCAGGATGAATAAATCTACATATTTATATAGATACGTGTATCTCTACGAGTGAGTATACACACATGGATTGTTTTTATCCTATAAGCCGAGAGGGGCTAGAGGCGGCGAGCACACCTAGCAGCCAGATGGTGGTTTCTAACATGATTGTCTGGTAAAAGGAACCTGGATCCTTGGAGGAAATCTGAGATGGGGCAGGAACTATGCTAGATGAGCCTGGACCGTCTTGTAGGACATGGAAGTAAGGAAGTTCTCCCAAAAAAGGGACATAAGAGCCGATTGAAAGAGTTTCCGATGACTAAACCTGGAATAATTTGATCAACGAAACAAAATAGTTAGTTTTAAATTATAACCCAAAGTATATAATACAGATCTGCGTGTCCACAGAATAAATAATTAAAGGAGGAAGAAGAGACAAATCTCCCAGGAAGAATTCCGAATAATTTGTGTAGGCACTGTACTCAGGAAGGTGGAATGTAACTCCCCACTTCTTAAGTTTGGCTTGTGTACAGTGACTTCCTTCCTTGGAGTATGGTATGGAAAGAGGGGAAAAAAATAGAGTAACTTCATAGTAGAGAGACTTAAAAACTACCTCAGCCAGGCGATTCAGGTAAACATCAATAGTAAGTCATAGTCTGTATCCTTGATCCGCGATGATGAGAATGTCGCTTTTTATGGTTTCCTTTCCCCCAAACGCATACCCCCAGTCTAGTCATGAGAAGAACATCAGACAGATTCCAGCCCGGGGCCACTCTGCAAACTACCTGACCAGCACTGCTCAAAACCGTCAAAATCATCAGAAACAAGGAGAGTCTGAGAAACCGTCAGAGCCAAGAGCAACCTAAGGAAACATGACGACCACATTTAATGTGGCTCCAGGATGAGATTCTAGAGCAGAAAGAGGACAGTGGGTAAAAACTAAGGAAACCTGAATGAACTGGGGCGTTAGTGATCGATATTGGTCCATTAATTACACCAAATGTATCATGCTGATTATAAGAAGTTAATAATAAGGAAAGCTGTATCTGGGGTGTGTGGGAGCTCTGTGTAATATCTTTGCTGTATTTCTGTAAATGTAAAACTTCTACAATAACAGATTTATTTAAAAATATATTGTCCCTATATCACTGCCTCATAGGGTTGATACGAGGATTAAAGGAGATAGTGCCTAAGAAGTTCTTTTTTAAAGTTTATTTTTAAATAAAAGTTTTTTTTTTTTAAATTACTGTCGACATGCAATATTATATTAGTTTCTGGCATACAATATAGTGATTAGGCATTTATATAACTTATAAAGTGATCACCCAATAAATCTAGTACACATCTGACGCCATAAGGGAAATAGACTCATAGATACAAAAAAGTTCTTTATCAAGTGACTGGCACATAATGTATGCTCCACAAAACAGTTCTGTCTGTCCGTCTTCTGCCTTTCTGGGCTCTTCGTCCTTGTGCTATGCCTTGAAATGCCTTTCTTCCGAGATGAGCCAAATTGGTCTAGTTTCAGAGAGCTGGTGTCTCCTCGGCACTGAGAAACCTAGAGCATCCTCCCCGTGTTTGTGACTGAGCGTGTTTACTTTATCTGTCCCTATCCGAGTTGCATTCATTTCATTTCTCTGTTTGATGACTGAGACACACCACAAAATAATGGCACTTACATGGCGGTTCCTGTGGCGCGAATCTGCCAGATGTTTCCAATTAGAGTAACTAAATCTTAACTTTCTTTGACAAGTGATTGTCCAATACAGGAGGCCCCTCTTCTGTCTTAGGGGAAGAAAACACAGGAGTGTCGTCAACTTCTCGTTTGCTGACCGAGGGTCTTGACGGCACGCAGCATCACAGAACAGCAAGTCCTCATGAATTATTTCTAAGTGTCAGAATGAGGCGCAACATTATAACGAGGCAGGGAAAGTCTCTTTGTGGCATTGAGTAGGAAGACACTTTCTGCAGACGTGAGAAGGGTAAGATATCTCTGGGGCTGAGGTGTGTCCAGAAGAGAAATGATCCCGCTAAGAATGAGACATCATTGGTCCTACTGGATTCCCTTTCCGGTCATGAATGTGCAAAAAATGTACACACACACACACACACACACACACACACAAATACATATACATGCATACACACATCCATATATTACATATACACATATATTTAAATCTATCATCTATCCATCTTCTATTTATCATCTCTTTATCATCTGTCTGTCTGTCTATCTATCTATCTATCTATCTATCTATCTATCATCACCATCATCTATCAATTTCTTCTCTCATTTAGCAAAGGCAGGATTTGCAGATTATAACCCCTATGTTACTCTACACTCTTCTCTTTTTCTAGGATGCCAACCTGAGCTTACTTCCCATCTACATTTTCGTTTCTCCTCCTTAGCTGGATATATTTGTGGAGAACTCACAGAGAAACTGGGTCACCAGGGCTGGTCCCTCTTCCCATTCGGTAAAATGAAAATAACATTTTTAAAAACCCAGTCAGAAATGTCTGTTTAATAATTCTTCATTGCTGCCCTGAGACTGGATTTCAATATTTCTGAATATTCAATGCCTGGAAGCTAGCACAAAATGGCTATCTAAAACTGCCAGAAATTTGCTTCCTATGGTTCTGAATTGGAAGTGGGAACGTCGGGGCAGCCTCGCCTCCTCATTTGTGGTGAGCCATCTTCGTCATGCCCACTTACATTAAGTAACTACTTGCCGCTGCCCTGAAGGTAGCTCAGGACTTGGGCGAAATCATCTAAAAGCAAATACTTTATAATGGAATATTAAATATTCCATTTCATAATATAAAAGTCTGTCCCAAGTGGTGAAAAACAGCTCTAAAGATTTTTTTTTTTTTTTAACGAAGTGTTTAGCATCTCTCCTGGCAGCCCTGGAAACAGGATCTGAGTCCTAGTGGGTGAGATCTGGGACCGAAGGAGCAAAGACGTGGGAGAAATAGTTCCCACGGGATGATGGGCTTAGGAGGTCTCAGCTCTGTAACCGGACAGGCTAGTGTTCAGGATCTATTTCCAGAAAGAAATAAAAAAAAAAAAAAAGACCTGCCATTAAGACATTAGTTAACTAACTAGCTTATAAGTATCCCTGGGTATTCCCTATACACTATTAAGGCAATCTGCTGTTTGAAGTATCTGCTGAAGCTTTGTACAAAACCCAGGGGCAATGCCTTTTCCTTCCGACACCATCCTCTCGCCTTCCTTAGAGCCCCAAGAGCAGACTCCCTTCTGGTTCAGTTCCAGACAAGAATCCCACTAGTCACAAGTCTACCTTGCAAGGGACAGTAACCCCAAAGCGCACTCGCTTATTGAGCAAGCACCTTCCCTATCTCCTCTGCTTCTCTCCTGTTGTCTTTATGCCTTCACAAAATGAGGAAATATTTTGTCTGCATGGCAGATTCAAACTCGCTTGAATTTTATGGCTCCCTGCTTCCTTGACTCCAAAGGTTACAAATAGAAAAATTCAGGGAAGAACTCTAATTGGCCCAGCCTAGACCACATGCTCTCTTCTGGCCCAATCACCGTGAAAAGAAGGAGGTGTTGCGATTGGTCTGATTCGGGTCACATGCTCACTTCTGTGGCCAGAAGGGTGAGGTATTGGCCTGATTTCTAACTGCCAGCTCTTCTATTTCTGAGCAAGAGCTTCTCTGGTCACTGGAGCTTACTCTGCCCATGAACATGGCCATGAACATGCTGAGGAAAGACTGTCTCTCAGCCCTGAATGATTAAATTCCAGGTCACCAAAGTTGCCTCTTGCACTCTTTACCTGCTTCTTTCTCTTCCCTGTCTCCCTCCCTCACCCTTTTTCTACCAGTATTTCCGAGATCACCTCCTCATCTTTGCTTGCCTTGAGTTCTCAGTGACATCTGTAGAAACCCAAACTAAGACAGTCATCATGACTGGCAACTCATCTCATGACTCAGATGAGGACAGAGTAGTGTGCCAAGGGAGTGGTGGTTCTTGACATGCTAAGCAGTAACTGTCCACTAGGAAAATGTATGATCAAAAAAAAAAAAAAAAACCCACAGAACTGCAAACAATGAGAGGTTCTAGTAATTTACTTCCAACTGGGCCAATATTTGGGCACAAAACATGTCTCTCCTGACATGCCTGGGGAAGCAGACAGACTTCCCCGGCAGGTCATTCTAGAGAGAAAAACGTCAGAGGATCTTGGAGTCTAAGCTACAGCAAAGGCTGGCTGTGCCTTGCGCAATACCTTTCCTGCCATTACTTCATTAATCGTCTGCTCCAGCCGAATCGTAGCCAAGAAGCTGTCATGGCAGAAGGATACATCTGCTTTCTTGGATGCCTGCTGCAGGCTGGGCTACTTGGCTTCTGTTTGGTGACATTCCCATTAGACAACTGAGCTTGTGTGATGGCCTATGCATGTGCGGTGATAAAAAATACTGTCCTTATCTCTGTGGCTCAGCTGTGGAATCCCTGCCTCTTTCCACTTGAGTTTATTGGCTTCTAAAGCCCATCACATTGTACTCATGGCATGGGTCGGATTGCCTAGAAATGGTGCTTGAGAGAAGGAATTGAGGAACATGAGACTCAAAAGCGTGCCCTTTACACACACACACACACACACACACACACACACACACACACACACACCTCTAAGCTTGTAAGGAAAACAAAATAAGGAAGATAAAGGAGCCACACAAAAGGATCTTAGTCTCAGATAAAGTCTAGACCAGGGGTTGTCAAACTGTGGCCCTTGGGCCAAATTCAGCTGCCACCTGTGTTTCTAAATAAAGTGTTATTGGCACACAGCCATACCTATCATTTACATAATATCCCTGTCTGCTTTTTTGCTACAAGGCGGAGTTAAGTAGTTCTGACCAATGGATAGCAAAGCCTAAACTATTTACAATCCGACCCTTTACAGAAAAAGTTGCCAACCCCTGCTCTAAACTGTCCCAATCCACAGGAGCTCTGCAGTATCCATTGGTCCATAAATCATCCCCGCCTCGGGTCCAGGGGCTGCTGGTCTTCGTAGCTTAGAGTCGCTGAGCCACCTGGGGTGGTGGGGTGAGACGCATTAAGCACATTAATCCTTGGGGTGCTGGTTTCTGTCTCTTGAGAGAGCAGTTCTCTGGGGACCAGGGGCAACTAAGGGCCATTAGCAGCCAACACGGCGGCTGGGAAATGGGCGCGTCCACTGCCATGTTGATCTGGATCTGCACGTGTGCTTCACGAAGTCGGAGAGCAGCTGTCTTCCCTGCCTGAAACGAAGCCATAGTTTTGTCACCTGTCTCCCATTTCACTGTCACCTCCTGTCCACCCCACCCCTCACCCCCTGCACCATGGCTCTCAGGGCGGAGATGGAAACGTGTAACAAGCCCCACCGGGTCCCGCTTCCCTCCGCGCTGCTCTCCAGCCCGCACGGCCGCAGGCCGGCGAGCATTCTCTCCGTCTGTGACCGCGCAGTGTCCCCCAGCCTCACGGCTATTGTCCCTGCTGTTTCCTCCGCCTGGAACACCCTCCCCAGCACCTTCCAACTGCCACCACGCCTACCTGCCATCCACGTCTCCAGAACCCGCCTCAGGACATTTCCTCAGAGAAACCTTCTTGCAACTCTCTCCCCATCCATCTCATTCCCTGAGAGTCGCCACTATCTAGTGTGTGTGTGTGTGTGTGTGTGTGTGTGTGTGTTTTGTCTTTGCAAACCATAGCACACAAAACTATGCATAGGTTTTTCTTTTCTTTAACAAAAATGCTCTATTATTTGCTTTGCTTTGACGTCTTCCCCCCCCCCCCTTAACATATAAACCATAAGAAACCATCCAGTCTGATAGGTACAAAGTTAACCGATTTTAACGCATTTTTCTAACGGTTGAATGATATTCCATAATATGGATGTACAATAATTTGTTTAAGAATTTTGCGAGCATGCGTTATGTTTTAGTTCCTAAGTTGGGGGGTGGGTTAATAACTTGCATACGTATATTTGGTATGTGTACATTATTACATAATTAAATAAATTTAAACAGGGAATGAGAATAAGAGAAAATGGATATGCTCAAAAGTAATGAAAACTAAATAAATATTAAAATTAGAAAAAAGAATCCCTTTATTCATAGTTCAGATTGTTGCTACGTGTGTGGGATTTTTTTTTTCTTTTTACTTTACAAACAACGATGCAAAGAACATCTCTGGACAAATATCCTTATATTCTAATGCTTATATATCTGAAGACTCAATTTCTAGAAGCGATATTATTTGGTCAACATCCACGTGCACTTCAAATTTAAGACACACTCCCAGATTCCTTTCTGCAAATACAGCAAATCGCACATCCACCATCAGTTGACGAGACTGTCCGGTTTCCAACATCTTTGCCACTACTGCTTTCAGTTCCTTTCATTTTTTTGCCAATCTCTTGGCAAAGGAATGGCTTTTCGTTACTGTTCTGACTTGCATCCCTTTGACTGTTACTGAAGTTGATCATCCTTTTATACACGTATTGTTTCGATAACAAAAATAATCCCCACAGTGATAGGACCGTGTGTTAATTCAGGGGGAGGTGGAGAAGGGCTCGGCATACCCTTTGCCCTCTACCCATCTGTCCTCGGCTGCCGTCTCGTGAGGGCTGTGTGTTCACTAGTCCTGATATGTCTGCACATCCTCTACTGTTCTTCCTCCTGTGTCCCCAAAGGGTCAGGAGTTCTGGTCTCGATGGATGTGACAGTGGTGTGGGGTGGCCAGAGGTCCTGCGCTGTCCATGACCATCTCCCTCTGTCTCTTTCCTTCCAGACACCACCCAGATGAACAACGCAGTGCCCACCTCGCCTTTGCTGCAGCAGATGGGACATCCGCATTCGTACCCCAATCTGGGTCAGATCTCCAACCCCTACGAGCAGCAGCCGCCCGGAAAAGAACTCAACAAGTACGCCTCCTTGAAGGCAGTCGGTAAGCGCCGTGCCGCCTCCCTCCTCCTCTGCCTTTCTGTTCCTTCCAGATCTCTCTCTCTCTCCATTTTTTTCTACTCCTTTTTCTATTTTTCCGGTCTCTCTTTTTTCATCTCCACAGCTAACTCTAAAATTTCTGTCTCTCTTTACCTCTCTCCATTTCTTTTGCTTCTGTTTCTTTTGTCTATCAATCATCTATTTTCTATCTATCTATCCATCTATCTATCGATCTATCATCTATCAATCATCTAATCTACTTATCTATCAGTCAATCTATCTATGTATCTATGTATGTATCTATCTATCATCTATCTATCATCCATCTATCTATCTATCTATCTATCTATCTATCTATCTATCTATTCTGGTCTTTCTTTGTGGGATACAGTTTACTAAGGTCCAGAGGCCCTTTCTCCCTGACTCAGATCAAGTCCTACCTTTTTGTGGGGGACGGGGTGGGTGGGCGAGGGGCACACGTGGAGGCTGTTTCCTGGGAAGGAAGACCCGTATGCTCATTTGGTCCCACTGACATATCAGGCCCTTCGTTGTCCACCATCTGCCCAGGTGAATCTTCAGGGAACCTAAACGTAGAATCTGGGACACTCGATCTCTGAACATCTAGCCCCTGGGTGGGTAACACTTGTTATCCACAGAGTCGTCCTAGCTCCGGGAAGTCAGTATGCCTGCCATCCCTGTCCCAGGAAGTGTCAGCTCTTCGGGATGTAAATATCCACTGGGTGGGCAGCCTGGAATTCTTACCAGATGCGAGACACTGCACTGGACACTGTCTCATTTCCTCACAGTGATCCAAAGAGGAAGGCACAGGTATTGTCCCAATTTTCAGATCGGGAAACTGAGGCTCAAGGAAGGTAATTTAACTTGCCCCCAATCAAGCCGGGCGGCATAGCCAAGACGCGAACCCGTGTTTTTATCACTCTGGAGCCTGTGCTCCCACGGCCCTGGTCCTCCTTCCGTCCATTTCCCCCTCATCCATGAGCGTGAGGGTGACCCAGGCTCCTGAGCAGCGTACGCATAGCAGAGTCCCAGTGCACGGAAGCCATGGCAGCAGCGAAGCCAGGCGGGCACAGGACCCACGGATCACGTGCTTCCTTTCATTATCAGCCTCACCCTCTCCTCTTCTCCCGCTGCCAAGCCCCTCGTCGCTGATGGAGTGGGAGACACTTCCCGATCGATTCCAGTATGAAATATCCTAATTCCTCATTCCGTCATGAACTCCCACCAGAAACCCGAGCACAGGCGCTCTCACGTCGAACGATGCTCGTGGCAGCCAAGTTCTACTAACGTCCCAGTCACAAAGCAACCGTTTTGGTGCCTGGCAGAGAGCCAGGCGCATCCTAGGAGCTTAGAACGTGTTCGAACCAGAAGTCTATCTTTAGGACTTCATGTTCCCTGATTTCCTGGGACATCCAGATGGAATCATTCAGAGAGGGCTTGAGCCAAATTGATAATATCGAGGTCACGGGTTGTGTTGACGGACGCTGGCTTCGTAAATCCAAAGCTTCACGAGACCTCACGTGCCCGTTGAATTTCTACCCTTAACTCCCCACCTTCATCCACATCCCCATGACCTCAGATTCCTCTGTGCCATATTGCATGTTTGCATAGCACATGCATCTTAAACATGTTCAGACAGACTCAAATAGTCCTCGGAAGACACGAGGGCTGTTGCCTAGGAGAGAAGGCGTCACGGTGCCTGTGCCGATGTAACTGGAACTTTCGTACACTATTTGGTGGCTGCCTCCCTTCCTGAGCCTTGTATTTAGGTAATAAATAGTGTCTGCTGTTATATTTGATTTTTTTTTTTTGGCACTAAAACAAACAAAAAAATCAGTCCAGATGTCTTTTTCCTTTTGAACCAGTCACGTTACCCTCAACAGCTCATTTGTTCAACATAGCCCAGTGTCTCATCCCCCTTCAAAACCCAGTAGCTCTCTGGGTAAATAATGGATGGGTGGGTATTCCCACAGAGTGCTTTGATTCTCCCCAGGATCTGTGCAGGGTCCCTGTGCACAGCAAATGTCTGCAGTGCATTTGGAATAAAATTTGCTGTATGAATATTTACTTGACATTCCTTCAGTAACGCTTTCTTCCACAAAGGAAGAATTCCTGAAATGTTCGTTGAATGAATGAATGAATGAGCTTATCTTTGGAAAGCATCAAAGAATCGCTTAGTAGGAAGGCAGCACCCCCTGTATCCGTCCTTCTCTGACTACCGTGGGAGTTCACAGGCTTTCTCTGAGTCACAGAGGGTCTTATGAATCTCTAGTGAGTGGAGGTCCAGTAGGAGGTAGCTGGAGGATGGCCAGACTCAGTGAGTTACCCCAGAGTCCAGCATCTGCCTTCACAAATGACATGCAAATCCCACAATAAACATTCTTTCAAGAGTTCTTTCTTAAGGCATAATGTGACCATGGTGTGAATGATGAAATGCACCTCATTAATGAAATCATTATCACCCAGGAGAAAAGTTGTTTAAAAAAAGTTTGCTGTAGAAAGTTCAGTAAACTCTGATAACCAGACCCACTTTCTAAAAGTTTCCATGCAGTAAATAAGGGGAGACCGAGACAGCTTTTAGGGTTTACCGCCAAGTTTAAAAATATTTCTGGAAAATAAATTGGGCTTTGGGGCTTTAATATTCAGAACATCAGGTGGGTTTGGGCCAGTCACTGAATCTCTCACCCGTTTCTGCACGTGAAAAATGAAGAAGCTGAATTATATGGTCTCTAAGCTCTATTCCAATTTTAAAATCAGGAAATTAAACAGTTCTACTCATTCTAGTTATTGGAATGCCATGGACCATTAAATTGTCCCATTCATTCACTCCCAACTCTTGGGAGAAAAGGGTAGGATATATGTTGGTGGTTTTTTAATTAATTAATTAATTTCACTTGTTGGAATCACATTTATATTTAAAGAGAGCCCTTTTCTCTCTACAATTCAGGAATCTGGGCATTTAGCATCTGCCGATAATATAGCACATGACTACAGAATGGTCTCGGTTCCCAAGGGGTTTACTGCCTAGTTACCAGTAAAAAGCTAGCTCACACTAGGAAATGTCAGAGGCTAAACCTCACTGGTCTCTGTGCAAGAATGAGCCATAGGGTTGACTTATCATTTGTTCAATCCATTTATTCATTCCCCAAACATGTAATGTGATGTTGCCTGATTGTAGGTCCCACTGAGGCAAGTCTGACCCAGTCATCGATGTATCCCTTATTCTTGCACCACACGGGAACTTCCTAAGTGCTCTCTACATATTTGTAAAACCAGTGAATAATGCCACATGATAGGCACCCACCACATCAAGTCAGCAAGATGGCAGAATGTCACATGGCCTCTGTAATTGGTCAGGACTGAGTTTAAGAGCTGGCTCCGATGTTTGTCAAATAATTGCAGCAATTACTTCACCTCCTCAAGAGCTCAGTTTCCCCATTTGTAAGGTGGAGATAATGAAAATACGCAGCCGACGGTGTGTTGGAACGATTCAATGCCATACTGTACAGGAAGTGCTTAACCTGTTCTAGGGTCGATCCTCAGTGAACTCTGCCCCATGTTAAAGTCTCCCAACCGGAGTTTTTTTGGTCGGTCAGTGTCTTCCTTGAATCTCCAAGCTACGCTGGTACCTTGATTAATGTGCAATGGCCCAGATTTCATTTCGAAGGAAGTAAGAGAGCTAGATCCCCACCTTTCACTCCAGCGGGACGGAAAGGACATGCAGGCATCGATGCTAATTCCCTCTGGGAAGCTCATAAACAAACAAGCAAATAAGCAAACGGCAGATGACTTTTCTGCACCATCCTAAGGACCAGCAAATAGGCAGCCCAAACCTCTTCATCTCTAGCCTGGGCAACAAAGATTCATGCCCAGATGAATGGCTACTACAATCTGTCAAAGAAAGATTGTTTCAATCAGCTAACTCTCCTTACTAAGTCAGAGATGTGGGTTCAAACATTTGAGAAATATTTTTCTGCCACGATTGAAGCCAAGACGTGTGCCTTGTGAGAGGCTGAGCCCAAAAGTCACCTGAAAATTCAGTTGAACACACAGGTGCTCTGGCCTGAGCCACCCATGTGAGGGGTGGTCACAATGTGGGAACCCATTTAAGGTTCTTCATAGGACAATGTTTCCAAGGCAAGGGGTGTTTGTCAAAATATCCCTAAGGGTCACTTGATAGTTCAGAGAGTGGTGACTCCTGCCTCCAGGAGTTACCACCCTTTGATATAATTCCCGGTGGGCCTGGCAAACAGAAAATCGTCCCCCCTCCACCCCCCACCACCCCACTGGTGTTTGTCTCCATTGGCCCCAAGTCTGGCTTTTCCTCTAGGTGTCTGAGAGTTTAAATCCTCAACTTCCAACCATGTGCCCTTGGATGCTTCCGTGCAACTCAGGTTACCTAGCGAGGGAGATGAGAGGTATCAGCATGACGGACAAAATACTGTGATGCTTTCGCCTTTAATTCCAAATTTTAATAGGAAAACATTTTCTCTGTTGCTGTTTGGCAGACGATGGAGTTTGGCCAGAACCCTGTCACATTTTCCAAAAGCCCTTTTTAAAACCACAGCGAAGTGCACTCATATGTGGCAGGAATTCCGTCTTCACTCTTTCTGTAGGAATCGTGTGTGACAGCCTTAAGAGGCATGTGAGAACCTCCGTTATGAATTGACCTCTACTGATTTATTCATACGTTCATTTTTAAGTGATGGCAGAAAGGAAGGTAGTCTCATTGAGCTCCCAAACGGTCCTCCTATGAGGGAGGTATTTCTGTGATCCTGACATTTTGCAGATGAGGAAACTGAGGCTCAGTATAGTTTCATAATTTTCCCAAAGTCACGCTCTTAGTAAATGGCAGAGATGAGAGTCATAGACAGGACTGCTTGATTCAGAATACTATTTTTTTTTTCCTACGAACTGATGCTGGCTTCCAGAGAGCAATTTCTAGCATCGAAAGGCTATAACTAGGTAAAAAAAAAAAATCTAGGAGGCCTATTTTCCTTTTTTTTTTTTTTGTTTTGGTGGGAGAGGACTTAGTAAGGTATTATTTTCCTTTGTTTGAAGGTAGGAGTTTTCTCATAATGCAGAGTATAATTGCGGTGTAACATATTGAAGGTATACTATAGTCCAAGTATATGTAAGTCATGTGCAGTGAGATACACAGATCATAATTTTACAGCAGTGTGATTGTTGAAGTATACATACCCTAGGGTAGCCAGTGTCCCAGTAAGGATATGAAATATTTTCATCTCCCAGAGAGTTCCTTCATGTTTCCTTCCTCTCCATGGCTTGGTCCATCCCCTTCGGATAAGAATTTAATTTTTCACCCAACAATATTTACCTAACGTCCAATAGTGAAACCATAACAATATTTTTGGTTGCCAGCGCGCCATCTGATTAAGTGCCCTTATTAGCAATGGATTCATGAAACAAGAGTTGTTGCTCTCTCGCCAGAGCTGAGCCCTGTCTTAGGGAGCGGGGACAGAGGTGACCACGGCGTGCTTTCTGCCTTCAGGGCAAACAGTGATGGATTTGACTTGGGGATGAGAAGGCTTCCTTGGAGCCAGTGGCTCGGTCAGGCTTGTGCCCACCCGCACAGGAAGATCTGGGGACACGTCGCTATTTCTAGATGGCAATGACTCTTGGCTCAGAGGGAGAAGAAACATCAAGTCATCCTGGGCGGGTCCCACTTAATTTTAACTTCGTCACTCTTCTCCTGTCACTCCAATTTCCCCTCTGTCGTGAGTGATGAGGGTGTAGAGTTCATATCCGCAGGGGGAACGTGGCAATTTGAGCGTCCTTTGGCACGCCTGAGAGGCCAACCGGAAATGTTTAAGTGAGGCCGGATCTGTACTCTGTAATCACTCAGCACACAGACCGTTTGCTGCGTCTCCTCTCAGCTGGCAGCCTGTTACATCTCTGGAAACTGTGCAGAAGTATTGAGGATCTGGGCCTTCCAGGTAGATTCCCAGGGAAGGAAAAGGGAGCTGGTAGCTCCCGCTGATTGGTCAGGTCTGCAGCCAACGGGCAGAGGCGGCTGCATGGACACAGGAGCCCGTTTGTCCCGCTTTGCAAAAGACCCAGTCTTACAGAGGAAGCCTTTCCAAGGACAGGGGTGGGGTGTGTAGCCATAGTCGCCTTAACTTTATAAAGTGGGTCCCCATGGGGTTCTGCTAATAATGTGAGAGTCCCCTAGGGCTCATTCGGTATATCTGAAACAGAATTCAATGAGGGGAAAACTAACTTATAACCAAAATTCCAGGCAGTGTGGGATTCTCAGATAACCAGCTTAGCTTTTAGGGGAATTCTCGTACCTCAGGAAAAATGACTCCGTGGAGAAACTTGAATTCATTCATTCATTCAACAATATTTTTCAAAAGCGGACTGTGGGCTAGGGCTGTTCCTAGCCCGTGGGGCCTGCCACCCAGCATTTAAAGTTTCAGTCAGCAGAGTGTGTCCCAACCTTGAACTTGGAGTGACTAATGCCGCCCCCTCCCTTTTCAGGAGCAGGACTGCAGCAAAACACAGTCAAAATTTATCTCTTGTCAACGAAGTGTTGTCATTAGCCAAAGTGACCTCATGTAACTCAAATTTTCCTCTTTCTTAGAGGATCGAGATTTAGAGAACTCTCTCTCCCTTTATGACACTGAAAACATTTCGGCCTCTTGCAGGGGACCGCTTTCGATCCTCTATAGGGCGTGGTCTTGAAATGGCTTCAAAGCCCTGCAGAAAGAGGTACACACATAACTGCCCTGGCACACTTGGTCGCGCACCCCGTTCCCTGGGTCCCCTGAGGCCTGCTCCCCTCTCCCACCCGGGGGGTCTGCAGCTGGGGCCGCCAGCAGCACCTGGGTGTTCGAGAAACGGATCAACATCTCTCAATTATTATTTTTTTAGGAAGTTCTGATGGTGACTGGGCAGTGGCGACGCTTAAGTCACCAAAAGGTACCGTACGGCTTTTTCTAGCTCTTTCGTCCAGGGGTTGCCAGAGCTGACACCGTTCAGTGAAGGCACCGAGAGTCCTGGCGTCTGTGTGTGACCCGGTGCACACGTATGTCTGTGTTGGTGGACCTGCAAGTCCGTCCAAGTGCCAGTGTGTAGGCGTTTGTGTGTGTGTGTGTGTGTGTGTGTGTGTGTTTGTACGCTCGCACACACGTGGGTGCACACATGTGGCTCTGGTGTGGCACGACTGTGTTCGGGGGCCGTGGTTGAAGCATTACCACTCCCTGCTTCCCAGTATTCATTGCCCGAAGGAAACGGTCGCTCTCAGAAACGAGCCCAGGTAAGACCTCCAGGAAAACGTTGCTTTTTGCTCAGGAAGCCGCACGGGCAAACGGACAAAGCACAAGGCAGATGACTGCAGGGGCCAAAACACAACTTAGGAGGGAGCGAAAAACAGTCGGATTCTGGCCCAGCATCTTGGGAACGGTTAGGCTTTTAGGGGGGGCGGAATGCTGTTTTCGGCTTCCCTGCGGTCGCGTCGACGGTGAAGGGGTCTGTCGACTTGGGTCTGTGGGTTAAGTAGCCGGGCGGCTGGACCGGGAGGCAGCTGCAATTGGTTACCGCTCCGCTGTGTGCCAGACAGGGCGCTGGGCCCTTTACAGAGTGTTGTCCTTTCATCCTCTGACAACCTAGTGGTGTAGGCCTTGTCATTCATTTTCAGAGTGGAGGATGTGGGCTTCCGAGCAAGGCTGGCTCGCTCGTCTGGAGTCACAGAGCTGCTCGGTGGTCAAGCTGCAGATGGAACCCATGTCTGTCTGGCCCTGATTCCTAAGTCGTTTCCCACTGGGGTTGGATTAGGGGTGGGGAGAATGCAGCGGACCCAAGGAGGGGGAGGTAGAACTCTTCAGTGACCTCGAACTGGAGCAAACTTAGAAGGTGCTGCAGGGTTCTGGGCAGGATACTAGCAGGACCGATTTTGTATTCTCGAAAAGTAGTTCTGGTTTGCAGGTGGAGACTGGGTTAGGGGAGAGTGGACTGGCATTGGTGATACCCACTGGGAAGGTTCTTGCGGTCATGCCAGGGGTGGTGACCTGGACTGGGGTGGGGAGAGGATGGAGGGGAGAAAAAGGAGTTGAGGGTAGTTAGGAAACTGCCGCGCACATGAGTGGGCAGGAGAAGGCAGTGAGCCCGCCGCTGAGCTCACCTGTGAACCTGTGAACTTGAGCCTGCGTCAGCGTCCCCTGGAGGGTTGTTAAAACCCAGGTTCCTGGGCGCTGCTTAGTCACTGGGCCGGAGGTGGACGTCCCAATGGGTTGACTTGCTAACAGGGTCTCAGATGATACCGATGCTGCTCGTCTAGGGACCACGCTTTGAAAACCATTGCAGTAGGGAGCTATTGCTGGGAAACCAAGACTCTATGATTCAGTCTTCGGGTATCTTTCTGTGGGTGAAGGATTCTGAAGAGGGGAGTCTGATCTGAGTGAGCTCTTGCAGGTGGGCACGGGGCTGCACTGCACTGCGTTCCCGTGTTGGGGGAGAGAGCTCTAGACCGATGTGTCTGATGAGAATCCTTTGACTTCCCTCGCTGCCTTGAGAGAGGCAGATTTCTGGGTCTTGCATTAGATAATAACTGTTCACATGTCAACGTCCATTTTTAGAAATGCAAACAATTTGGAACATGACAGACCTACTAATTTGAGGCATAAACTTTTCCCCACCTCCCCTGTGAAAACAAAGCCATTATAATTCCGGTGACAGCATTTGGAGGCAGTCAGCATCCTTGTCCTTATATCAGCCCATTGTTGTCCGATGCATTTAGAAAATATTTCGGGCCGGGTCAAAAGCAAGGGCTTGGACGCAGTTTTTCTACCCAAACCAGATTAATTCCACCTGCCCTGCTAAATGCACATTTATTCATCCTGCTTGTCTGGGGAAGAGAGAAGGGGTCGCGGAGAGGGCCCGGCTAACTCCCTCTGGGGTTGCTGATCTTCCTCTGGTGCTCCCCACTCAGCCTGCAGACTCTGAGTCTCCAGGAGGCATGGGAAAAAGGTTGGGGGCTTTGCACGGCCCCCGCCTCCCACGGTCGCTCACCTTCTTGAAAGGGAGACACAAGCCGAGTGTGATGGGCTTAGCCTCAGACGCACCTGGCTTCGAGCCGTGGCCCCATCGTTTGGTACTCTCCTTACCTTCGGCAAGTCACTCGACCAATCTGAGCCCCTATTTTTTGATCCACAAAATGGGACGACAGCATCACCTACCTCCTGGGCGGTCGCGAGGATGAGATGAGACATTGTGTCCAACACATGGAAAGCCATAAATACCCGAAGGCTATTACGATACTACGACCGCTATTATTAAGTGAGCGAATGGAAGGCTTTAAAAATCTCGTGGTAACAGAAACCGTCACGCTCTGAATAAACCATCATTTTCCAAAAATGCTTTCCACATCTGGAAACCCAGTAATATCTTAACCTCCAGCGACACGAACGTTGCAGAGAAAGAGGCGGAGGGATGAGCGGTGGCCACGGGGGCTGAATAAAGACGGGGAGGCTGCGAAGGAGAAAGAACAGGGTCCCGGGATATACACGTTCCCTGCTCTCACTCGTCTGGACTGTAACTCACTTTGGAGGGGAACCACATCTGCCAGCACTGGAAATGGCGAGCCAATTTGAACTGCTCACTTTTCGCTCCCTGAGGGTGCCCGGGCAAGTCGCCCCCAAGTGGTCACCGCTGCCAATCCACCCATGTCCAACCCTCCTTCGCGAACATCACCACCACCTCAAGCCCAGTGGACTCTCCCAGTAGGAATGGGTCTTTGAACCTGACCTGTGCCGTCGCCCAGGGGTACACCGGGACGCTGAACGTGGGGGAAACTGGCAGCCTCGGACTGCGATTTAATCACTCTGGCTCTGATTAGAATCAGCCCTGGAGCCATCCACACACATGCCCAGAATATCCATCCCTACCATCTCCCAGACAGAGGCAGTGATGAATATCCACCCTCCACCAGGGTTTAGGGGAGTAATTTTCTGAAACCATGCAAAGAATACACTTCGGTGAAGACGATGAAAGAAATAAACACTTCGCTTGGCCTTCCCGATTTTACAGATGAGGACGCCGAGACCCCCCGAGACAAATGATACTGCTCAAAGTCACACAGGAAAATTGCATCGCACCCAGGATCGGGACGCAGACTTCAAAGAGTGGCTTAAAGACTTGACCCCAGATTTCCGGAGTTGCCTGTTACTAGGGTAACCTCGGGCCCACTCACTCCTAAGGGGCTGCAACTGGGGGGTGTGGCCCCCATAAGTTTTCACTGTTTTGGCCAGTTTTCAGATGTACCTTCTGTGTGCACTAAAGTTTAGACCTACCTTTTCCAACGACACAATCCTCAATGCAAACACAGTTTGCCCTAGAACACCAATTTTCGCATGCCCGCATTCCTCCAAACGTGAGTATTTTGGCTGTCGGCTGGAACACAGCCGCTTTCTTAGTTGGGGTTTGAGCTGGAAGGCGAGATGTTGGAGGCGGATAGTCAGTCTCGGGTTTGATGTCTGGCTCTGCCAGTTACCAGCCGTAGCAGAATAATTGGGCAGACAAATTACTCAGTATCTCTGGGCCTCAGTTCTCATCTGTCACATGGACAAAATGATATTGCCTTCATCACTTACCTCTAAGGGAAGCTAAATGAGATAATGTAGGTGAAACGGCTAAAGCAGTATGAGTACGTAGTAGATACTCAATAAATCCTAGTTCTTTAAGAAAATTAATGTAGCTCAGTGATAAGTGTTCATTCAAGAGATGCTGAGAAAAAAAAAAAGAAAGATGCTTCAGAAGAAACAAGGCAACAGAAAATGTGCAGTTTGAGTTATGGTCCTATGGGAATGCACACATCCTGGGGAAGGCGCCACCTAAAAGCAGCCTTAAAACATTACTTCGTGAAATTCAGGCTTTTGCGATTTTCTGACTTGAGTTACTGGTCTGCTGGTGAGCAGTAGGCTATGGAACAGGCGGAGAATAGGGAGGTGATTTTTTAAAAAAAATCAAATCCCACCAGCTCCTGGATTCGGCCTCTTTTGAAAAGCACACAGCGAGCACAGGGGTTTTGCTGAGCTTCCTCGGGGGCCCCGTAGGGTGTGGAATGAGTCGGCGGAGGGGATTCTTCACTTTGCAGAAAATTCCACTGCAGCAAGATTGCAACAGGCATTCGACTCAACAGAAAATACGTCCCTCTGAGGCTAAGCCAGCGAGATCCCATTCATTTCACACTTTCCCGGCACCTCGCACGGCGCCCATAGTGCATCACAGACACCCGTTAACATACGCTTTATTAGTAAATTATTAGGCGAAGGTAGCTATCCTGTTGTCTTTCCTGAAGAGGCACTGCGATGTAGCAGAAAAAATCCGCCAGCTGGAAGTCAGGAGAGCAGTATTCTAGACCCGGTGCGGCTTTGCCAGTTGGGTGCCCTGGAGTCCTTAGCTTCACTTGCCTCTCCCACAAAATGGAAGATCTGGATCCCCGATCTCATTATCCCTCTCCGTCTCTCCCAGTAAAGATCCCAGGCTTTGCTCTGATCGGCTTTCCTTGTCGTGTGCCCACCTCTGAACAAATCCTTATGCCGAAGGCAATGAGATGGGCTGTTTGTAGTCCCCGGAGAACCGCGGGGGGCTAAGGGAGTGGAGGGCCATATCATCCAAACCACATGGATTAAGAATAGGGGAGAGGTTGATCCCTGCCTGAAAATGGGGGCTCTTCCTAGGAGTAGGGCGAATGAACGATTGGTCTTCCTATCAGTTATCACGATAGTGCTGTGTGACAAGTGACCGCAAATCTCACGGCTTTAAAGCTCTTTAGCTCAGCACTGATGAGATCAGGAGTCTATGTGCCAGTGATTTATGCTGTTGTGGGAGGTTCTCATCTCAGCTGAGTCGTCCGTGTATCTGGGAGTCGGCGGGGAGCTGGCTCGATGTTAGCTGATCTAGACTGGTTTTAGCTGGGGGTGATTTGACTCTGCTCCCGGTGTCTTTTGCCCTCAGAGGGGGTAGTCCAGACATGTTCTCATGATGATGGCAGGGGTGCAAGAGAGAACCCCCCGAAACCAGCCCGCACTTTTTCAAACTTCTGTTCACGTCGTGCAAAGCTCCAGCCGGGCACCGTTTCAGAATCCTCCCAGGCGAAGGCAGCACAGCCTCCTGTTGGGAGCCCTCAGGGTTAAGAGAAACAAATGAACGAACAAACAAACAAAAAAAAACCGGAGGCCAGGCTCCTGGCTTTAGGGAAGGTGTGGGGCCCTGCAGAAAGAGCCCGGAGTCTGAGCTTCATTAGGACCTGGTTCCAATGCGATTTATTACTATTTTTTTAACTCGTGTCTCTGCAGCAAGGCCCCGCACCAGGTGAAATGGGGCTAATTCACCATAAAGACAAATCTTCCCGTCTCCTCCCAGGCCCTCTCCTGCCTGAGAAGCTTGGCTCATTTCCTGCCTTTCTTGTTCCTTTCTTCTGAGATGGCCTCAGGATCCTGCACAGCTTTATAGCGTGTATTTCAAAAGAAGAGAGAAATATCTGGGTATTTTTTTTTTTTTATAACATCAACTGTCCCTCCTCTTACCTTTCAATTCAACTTGTGAAGGAGAAAAAAAAAAAAAGGTAGAGACCCAGAAAACATTCCTATATAAGTAAAAAGTAAAAGCTGTCCTACTGAACCCAAAGGCCCCACAGATCCAGTGGCTTGAAAGACAGAAGTCTATTTCTCTCTCATGTAATATCCCCAAGGGTCCAGGCTGCTGGGGCAGCTCTGCTCCAAGTTGTCACCCAGGTTCGTTGAACACAGTCGCTTGGCCTTCTCTCTCCCACATGACCCATGACCCTCGTCTGCATCGCTATGGTTGGTCGTTGGCACAGCCTAACGGGCAGTGGGGAGTGAGGATGCTCAGGGCACCCGGTTTTCCTCAAAGCAAGTAAGATGAAGTGAAAATTGGATGCATCACTTTGGCTGACATTCCATTGGTGAAGGATGAGCCACAGGGCCAAATTCGGCTTCCCAGAAGGCTGGGGAGATCTAGTTTGGGGCCAAGGGGCCATGTGCCTGAGAAAACAGGTAGATGAGGTCTGGGAGACAGGTAGCGGCCTTCCGCATCTTCTCCGGTCGGGGTGTACGTTTAAGGCGTCCTGCTGTGCTCCGCGCATAAGGGCGGAGCCTTTGCATGCTTCTTGTTTACTTCGCTGCACACTGCAAAGCAGACCCGGTCACCCTCATCTTATCCTCTTTACGTTCTGACAGTGAGAGCAATGGCAGCTACCATCTGTCGAACGCCCGCCATGAGGCAAGGATATTGGTACTTTTCGTTATATTGGGCACTTTCTGTGATTCTCTTCAATACCCTCAGCTCCCCGCCACACAGTCATTGTTATTTTATTTTTTTAAATTTTATTCAGGAAGCTTGGAGAACCTAAGTAACTTGCTCAAGGTCTCCGTCTTATAAGAGTTGGGATTTGAACTCCGATCCATCCGCTCTCGAAGTTCACGATCTTTCTACCACTTTGCCAGGAAGCTTTCGCAGTCATAAAGTCAGGCGTGCGTCCTCCCAGACCGTCATGTGCTGCGTAACCCTGGTGCACCGACTCCTTCAAGTTCCTGCCAATCCCTCTTTGTCACTCGCCGTCTAAAGGGATTGCTGCCAGGGAAGAGTGGAAGCCCAAGGGAAAGGAGTCTCGGGTAATATCTCAGACTACGACCCCGCTTCACTGTCATGGAGGGAATCGGTGTGACGTGGCAGGAAGCGTCCAGGGGACCGCATCCGCCTCCTTGGCTCGGTGTGGAGGGGGAGGGTCGGGGGCGACTAACGAGACAGTGTGTGTTCAGCACCTTGGAGAATGCCCAGCCTGGAGTGGTGATGAAGAAACCTGTCTCCTCTCCGTTCTGCGAGATGCGTGTGGCGCTATCCAGCCCAGCTCCGGTGGGGGAGGCCACCTTTCGGTAGGTGATCGGCCAGCACGCCAACCAGTGCACCTCAGAGGTGCCAGCGTCAATGCTGGGAGAACCGGAAGCTGGCAGCGAGGGTTTCCTGTTACCTCCAGCTCCCTTGTCCTGCTGCACCTTAAGGAAGAGAGAGAGAAATGCATTTGGCTGTATGGGTCTTTATTAAACTTTCGGTTGTGACATTTTGACATTTCTTCTTGAGAACCTCGTATTTACATGGCTCCCCGGTCCCCGATGTTTGCTGAGGGGGAACCAAGGCAAGTGTTTCCCTGCATAATTCTCACCTTGTCCTCCATTTTCCTCAGTTGGGGAGGAAGGTTTTCCTGCAGACGGATCCGTGTTAAGGAAACAAAGCTATCTTCCATGAGGCGGCCAAGTGGGTAAATGAAGGATGAGTGCCGCAGCCACGATTTCATTAATTCCAGGTATCCTGGGTCCGGATCCCAGCGCCATCACTGGGACAAGTAGCCACAGTCTCCCCCTCAACGACAGCATCCACCTCATTGGGATACCGAGCGTATTCAAGGGGTAGCAGGTGCGAATTCTCTAGCCGAGCACGCGTTTGAGAAAGGCGTGCTTGTCCTCGGTGTACCCCGGGAGAGCACTCGGCCGGCCGCCAGACCCGAGCGGCGCCGCTGACCAAGCCCAGCCTCCGTTCCCTCCAGCTTCACTCGCTCTGCCGGGGCCGTGCGGTCTCCCCTGCGCCGGCGCTGCTAGCGACCATTCGCGCCTCTGTACGTCTTCCGCCGGGGGTATGGAGCTGGGCAGCAGCCCAGAGCTCCTGCCCCATAAAGAAGGGAGCTTAACCCAGGGCTCAGTCCCTCTGTCCCTGTAAAGTGTAAGTCGGTCTGTCTTCTGTCATATGGGCTGCATGTTAGTCAGGGTGCGCCAGAGAGACCGAGCCAATGGCACATACACTTGACCTTTGCATGACGTGGGGTCGAGGGTACTGACTTCCTCCATAGTCGAAAATCTGGGTATAACCACAAGTCACCCCTCCACAGGCTCAGGTTCCCAAATGTGCACTTGACCCTTGAACAACATCCTTGAACAATCTGGGCTTGATCTGTGTGAGTCCATTGAAAATACTCCACTGTATAAGTGGACCGTTAAAGTTAAAAAATATATACTATTATCATATGTTGTATATGAATTATATATGATGTCATGCGAATGACAGGAGATGTATGCTATTGGTTTGGTTGAATCAATTTCCCATAATAAATCTCCTTTCATGAATATATGTAAAATATAAATGCAGATCTATATATCTAAACGCATATTCATATATATGAGTAATAGGGTGTGTGTGTGTGGAGAGAGAGAGTTTTATTATGGGGAATTAGTTCACGCAATGACTGAGGCCGCGAAAGCCCCATGATCTATTGTCTGCACGCTAGAAACCCAAGAAAAGTGGGATGTAGTTCCAGTCTGAGGCCGAAGGCCTGAGAAGCCGGGGGTCCCATGGCATCCAGCCCAGTCCAAGGGCAGGAGACCAACATGCCGCCCGAGCAGGCCCCCTCCGTCCTCTGCTTCTTGTTTTTCTGAGTCTCTCAGCGGATTAGATGATCCCAGCCTGCCCTGGGGACAGAAGTCTACGTTCTCATCCAGAAACACCTTTACAGACACACCCAGAAGCGAGGTTTAATCCGGGCAACCCTTTGACCCGGCACGTTACCACGAAACGTGAGCCGTCACAGACCAGATGCCCGGACGAGGCCCCGTCCTTGGCCCGTCTCTGCTGCAGAGAATGCCGTTGGAACGGAAACACCTCCAGTGCTCTCTGCCTTTCGTCGCATGCTTGTCATCGTGCCCCTACTGCGTGCCCGGCGCTGGGCGGGGCGGCGGGGCTATAACAGTAACCAGAGCAGACTCGATCTCGATCCCGATTGGAGCTTATATTCTAGTCAAGGGAGACGACCATACACAAGCAGGGATGTTTTCGTGGACTGATACGGGCCAGGGACGTATCAAAATAAGGAGAGGTGATGAGAGCAACGGGGCGGGGGGTGCTCTGTTTCGATCGGGTCATCGGGATGCATTTTCCGAGGCAGGGACCTTGAATTAGAGAACCGGATGACAAGAAGGATCCGGACGTGCAACCAGAAAGAAGAGGATTTGCTCGGGGGAACAGCAGGGCCGAGGGCCAGTGGCTCTGAGATGGAAAGCTTGGCGTGTTCAGGAGCAGGCAGGAACCCCGCTTGAGCTGCGTTGATGTGTGTCCCCACCCCACCCCCCACCGACCCCTCCAAATCTGTATCTGCTCAGAACCTCAGGATGTGACCTTGGTCATAGGGCCTTGGCAGATTCGTGAAGTTAAAATGAGGTCGTATTGGATCAATGTGCGTCCTGGTCCAATGACTGGTGTCATTGGAGAGAAATTGGGACACGGATACCCAGAGAGGATGGCCACGTGAAGTCAGAGGCAGAGACTCGAGTGATGCAGCTACAAGGCACAGAAGGTCAAGGCCGGCCACAACCTCTGGGAGCTGGAAGAGGCAAGGAAGGGGAGGTCCTCCACTGGGGGCTGCAGAAGGGGTGCGCCTTTGCTGGCCCTTCGATGTCAGACTTCTGGCCTCCAGAACTGTGCAAGAAAATATTTCTGTTTTGAGCCCCTCGGTTCTTGGTAATTTATATGGCAGCTCTAGGAAACTAATCCTCTCTATGATGGGTTCATAACAAGGAGGAAGAGATAAAAGAGGACACATCGCCAAGGTCCGTGTCATGCAGACCTTGGGGGGCCCTTGCAAAGCATTTGGATTGCATTCGTAAGTGTGATGGGAAGATCACTCACTCCATTTCAATATCTTCTAGGACCAAAGACAGGGACAAATGAGGAATGGGGAAAGCTTTGGTTTGCTCACCAGGTGAAATTCATCACCTGAGATCCGAGAATATCACGAAGTGAGAATGAGCCATAGGAACCCCCCCTTACGATATCTTTGGCCCAAGGAAAGAAGGTAGGTGGGAGGCCACCTGCCGAGCCCCTCAGATGTGCAGCTTGTTTTGAAAACTGGTTATTACCTCGACTCTCTCCATTTGCACAGAAGCAAGGCTCCGTCCCACCTCGCACCTGCACAAGTGTCTGCTGCTAATTAAGAGGGAGACAGATGGAGGGAGGTGCAGTGTAATTTTACAGCCTCTGTTCCTTCAAGGCAATTAGGCTCATTGGAAGGAGAGCATCTTCTTTTCATTTTTCCTTTCTCTTTTTAAATGAAGAAAAATCAAACTGGAGAGGGCCAGTGCTGTCGAAAGGCTCACACATCTGTTTCCTGGTCGGCTTGTCAGCCATCTGCCCGCGAGGTACCGGGGCTGATTAGGTTAATGCGTTTATTAATGGGGCTTCCGAGGCTGTCCAACGAATGTTAGTTCTTTCTCAAGGAGCTCTTTAATATGCTAAGGCAGGGACCACATGGTGCAAAGCCGAGAGCGGCCGAGCAAGCATGTCCCCTTCCTCCTCTGGGTCCAAGTCAGGGGCCAGCAGGGTCATGAAAATTCCATTTGCTCCACCACCAACCACATTCTTGATGAAATAATCTTGAAACCACCTCTTCGAAGGACAGTTTTGTACCCCGGCCAACAAATCCGTGCCTGCTCTTCACTTCTCTAGAAAACCTCAGAGTCTCACGGAGAGAGGATGGTCAGATCGACATATAGGTGTGGATGATGTTGTCTTGCCTACAGGACATGAGAGAATCTGGTGACCCTTGGCTCTCTTCCCTCTCCTGAGCAAATATCCTTTCAGTTTCTTGAAGACTCAGTGTCCGGAGTTAGCCGGCAGGTCAGCTGATGGCTGTGTGGTTGAGGATGGCCTCACTCACGCAGCGTGTGGCAGTGAGCAGGCCGGTGGCCGTGGTGATCATGAGAAAGTGGCCCGCGGGTGGCTCGTCCTCTGGGAGGCTGACCTGGGTTTCCTCCTTCCCAGAGCCTGCGAGCAGCAGCTGCAGAACTTCTAAAAGGTGTGTTCGGGTCGTGGGAGATATCACTCCTGCTACAGTCCATGGGTCGAAGCCAGTCACCAGGCCAGGCCAGAGTCAAAAGGCTCCACCGATTGGTGGAAGAAACTGCAAAAACGTTACAGCCATTTTTGCCGTCTACCACACGATCCCGCACCGGGATTGCGCTCCGGCTCCACATCGCAGCTGAAGGGCATCCTCCAGGTGGCCTGCCCCGAACCAGCTCTTCATCCCAGGCAGCTCGAGGGCCCTTCTTATGCCACCTCACAGGGCCAGCTGGCCCTCAGCACACACGGTGGTTGGAGGTTGGGTAAAGAGGGAACATCGAAAGGAAAGAAGGACCGTCGATTGAGACGAATGCCTCGTTCGTGCCCGGCAGGGAGCCCGGCACGGAGGGAGTGCTCCCTAAATGCCTCTTGGATTCGATCCAGTTCCTTCATAAGCCAGGAGCCTAAATACATGCACTGGATAGTTGTTATGCTCCAGAAATGTGCCTTGTCGCTCACACAGCTCATGTACCTATTCCTCCTGGTAGACCTGAGTGTAGCTTATACCATTCCTACTTCACACCTAAGAAAACAGTTGCAAGAGATTGAGGGACAGCCTCGAGGTCTCACAAGCGTGTGTGTGTCTGATTCCAGAACCCGCAGACTTTCTCATCCACCCGACTCTTGTCCCGCGTACTGAACACTTCCTGTGCCCAGGGATGACCCAATGCCGAGTTCATCGAGAGACGAATGCAGGGTAGGGTGCGGAGGAGGATGCAGATTTTCCGCATGAAACACTACGATTCCTCTTAGTGGGGGCTTCAGCCCGCACCCACACTAATAAGGCAAGAGCTGAAGGCCTCTGTGGCTGTTTTTCTGTGGAATCTTTTGAAAAGACATCCCCTATCCCCACTGTTGGGACACCTTCATCATAATCGATTTTCTTGGCTTGTCAGAAATAAGAAGAACCCTTGAAGGCAGCATTTGCTCTGAGCAGACCTTAGACTAGTCTGTTGTCTGGGAAGAGAAACATGGGAACAAACGACCTTGGATCACGCCTGGGGACTTTACAAGGGCGAGTGAGGCTTTCAGTAAGTGACTATTGGGAGGAAAGGTGGAAACGCTTCTCTGTCTCCTCTCACTACTGCCTGGCTTGTCTCTGTGCTTCGGGGTGCTGTGCGCATACGTCCATCCGCTGACTATTTATTGAGCACCTGCTACTGGCCAGCAACTCGGCTGGGCATTGCTTACGCAGAGGTGAGCACAACTCAGACCCACCTTGCCCTCCTGGAACTGTGGTGGGAGAGAGAGACAATAATGAATGAACTGCGTAATCACCTGTAAAGCATGGACGAGAGCCGATCCGTGCTGGCGGGCTCTGACCTCGTTGGACTTCCTGGAAGGGAGGGGTGCCTGACGTGGGGGGCAGCTGGGGATAACGGGAGTGAGACGGGAGGTCGCTTTTGTCTAGTTCTTTGCAAAAAAAAAAAAAAAAAAAAAAACCTATGTGCTGGCACTTTGCTAGATGCCAGGGCTTCGCCTGTGGTCCTCAGCTCTGGCCGTACGTTAGGATCACCTGGGGGCAGTGGGGGCACTTAAAACAAAAATCTGTGTCTGAGCCAGGTCCTCGGAGATTCTGATTACGTTGTTTGGGGGAGGGACCCGGGGATCCGAATGCTTTAAGAGCTCCCCCATGTGAATGCCATGTACTGCCAGGGCTGAGGGCCACCGAGTCACACAGACGGAAAGATGAGGTCCTCTGCTCTCAAACCACTCGTCGTCCAGTTGGGGGACATAGGCGCGAGAGTGGGAAATTATAAAACAGCACAGTCGGGGCTGTGGCAGAGAGAGTGGGGGCACCCCAGGGAGCCCGAGGGCGTCGGGAGCAGCACCTCACTCCGTCTTGAAAGACGAAGGATCCGGTGTAAACGGTGGGGGTGGGACGCCTCAGCCCTGACGTCTGGTTCTCGCACCAGCTCAGAGACCTCACTGCAAATACACATGAGCCCGGATGGCTCTTCCTAGCACTTACCGTATTTACAATTTTATGTAATTTGCGGGGCTCCTTGGTCACCATCTGTCCCTCCCTGGGAGAATGTCCACCCGTGAGGGCAGGGACCGCGTTTGTTTCTGATTCTGCCTTCGACATCCAGTGTCTGGTACATGCCCCGTGCCTATTTGGTGAATGACAAAATGACAGAACACATTTTAGAAACCTGCCTCTGGCCACATCGTGGTGACGGACTGGGAGGGGTGGGACCGGAGCCCGGGAGGGGAGCACTGTTCACAGAGGGGCGAAGGAGAAGTGGACTGAGGCCAAGAAGCATCTGTCGGATGAGCAGCAGGTCTTGGTAACTTAGCAGTGGTGCTGCTGGGAGAGGAGGCGAAGTGGCCTCTCTCCCATGTTTGTGGCTCGAGTGACTTCAGAGTTGGTGTCCTCATGTGAGAGAGGAGGGCCGGCCTGAAAAAGGACAGAGCTGAGGAATGTGGGCGGCTTCAGGCTTGGCACCCTTGAGTGGGAGAGGCCGGTGGAATCTGTCGTGGACGTCACCAGGTGCATGAATTTGTGAGTCTGCGGGCGCCATCAATGAATCCTTCTGGGGCAACTTCATGCCGTTGGAGGCCCAGAACTTGGCTCTTGAAGGCAGAAAGACGGGGTTCTGAAGCTGACCCGGCTCTCACCCGCGCACGTGGTTCTATGGGACATGCGCTCTTCGAATCCTCAGGAGCAGGTTCCCTGGTCTCTTTTGGCTTTGATGGTCTGTATCTTCAGACAGCTCTAGAATTTAGGGCAAAGGGGGGGGCTTTATCTTGAAAGGTCGTACTGGTCAGCGTTATTTACATTAACAAGAACAGAAACCCAACGCGAACCGTCCGAAGCCTGGGATGCTAGCACGTGGCTTCCTGGGGTGCTGTGTTGGGGAGTTCGAGTGGCGGTCACGCTTGCCAGGAAAACAGCACCATGATCAATGAGTGACGTCTGCCGTGGACACGGAGTGGGGTATTTCTGCCCGCCCGGTCCCGAAACCAAAGCTTTCCCCGATGGCTTTTCAGAAGCATCGAACAATGTCTTTTGGGCTCAGGTTGTGCCCTGGCTCAGGCTCTAGCCCTTGGTAACCTTAGTTAAGTCATTTCATGTGACGCCTGAGCTTCGCTGCTTCCTAACCACCCATCAAGCAGGGGTTAAAATTAGAGTCGATGGAAGGATCAAATGAGAAAAGAAACATGGAAGTGAGACAGTCTCCGTGAGTTCACGGAGATCCACACACGTAGCAGCATGGGATGGGTGGTCAGTGTGGACGAAAGAGCAGCCAGTATTTCCGGTCTCCTGAGACAGGTAAATTCAAAGGCGTATTGATGAGAAATTAATTAGGAAGTGTAGAAGATCCTAAAATAATTGTGAGAAAAGAAGAATGAAAGGTCTCATAGAATTGTCAAATAGGGAAAGAGAGAGAGAGAGAGAAGGAAGGAAGGAAGGAAGGAAGGAAGGAAGGAAGGAAGGAAGGAAGGAAGGAAGGAAGGAAGGAAGTATAGAAGGGAGGGAGGGAGGGAGGAAGGGAGGGAGGGAGGAAGGGCTAGATAGTAAATATTTCAGGCTTTGTGGGCCACACATTCTCTGCCATGTGCACTCAAATCGACCACTGCAGAGCAGAAGTGGCCACAGGCATTAGGCGAATAAACAGGAATGTCAGCTCCAGTAAAACTTTATTTATAAAATCAGAGGGCGGTCGGATTTGGTCCCTGGGCTCCACACTTTGCCATCCTCTGATGTAGATGAAGAAAATGTTTTCAGAATTAGTCAAAAATCAAAATTCTAAATACAATGAGGGCGTCAGCCTAGAAGATTCTCATCTCAGCTTTATTTATATTAGCAAAATATTGGCACAACTTGAATGTTCATCAATAGGATTGATTAGTCATGATAGTTCCATTCGATGAAATATTACGAAGGCATTACAGTGCTGTTTATTAATAATTTAGAACAACGGGGAGAATGCTTGGTAGAACGGTCCGTGAGAAATCCAGTGTTTAGAATGATAATTGTGAGAACGGCGGTGGGCGATACCTCAGCGCCTCGCACACGTTCCGCCATCGAACCCTCCCGACGGTCCTGTGAAACATTCCTGTTCACCGTGACGCCTTGCCTCACGCAGGAGCCGGTGAGGATAACAGCGAGGTCATTTGGCCCAAGTTACACCATTAGTGGGCGGCAGGGCCGGGATCCGAACACGGGTCTGCTTCCGCGGCCGAAAGCAAACACGCGGGTAACAATGCCCGGGGGAGCCCTGTCCGTCGAGACGACCTGAGGGCGACACAGCCCGGGGCCGGCGCGGCTCTCCTGCGGGGCGGGGATAGACGCGGGTGTTCCTGACACGTTCGTTCGTTCGGCGTTTTCCCTCGCGGGAATGCGTCCGTTGTTTTCATAGCGAAGACGCGACACTCGCATTTTCCGAGAAAGCCGAGGCCGGCAGAGCGTGAGGTGTGACGACGTTGGGCAAAGTGTTCCTCTGGGGCGGGGGGATCTGGAGATTCCGTCGGCGCCGCCCCCGCCTGTCCGTCCTGCCCCGTCTGTGGAGAGGGCACCGCCTGTCCGCCCTCCTGTCCGTTCCAGGTGGAGTTTCTAGTGTGTGTCTCATTCGGGCTGCGGGCCACTTCGATGCTGTTCCCTAACTGTCTCTCTCTCTCCTCTCTCTCCCTCTCTCTGCTCTCTCCTCCGCTCCTCCGTCCGTCTGTCCCACTGTCCAGCCGACAAGGTAAATGAGGACTTCTACTCCAAGCGCCGCCACCTGGCCGAGCTGGCCGCCAAGGGGAACCTGCCTCTGCACCCCGTCAGAGTGGAGGGCGAGCCGCGGGCCTTCAGCCCCGAGCACGGCCCCGCCAAGCAGGACGGACAGAAGCCCCGCACCAACAAGATGCCCCCGCACCCCCTGGCCTACAACTCCACCGCCAACTTCAAGGGCTGGGACCCCAACGAGCAGTCTCTCCGGCGACAGGGGTACGGCAACAAGGGCAAGCTCGGCACGGCCGAGTCGGGCTCCAGCGACCCGCTGGGGACTCGCAGCCAGCTCTACCCGCCCCCACAGCCGTACTTCATCACCAACAGCAAAACGGAGGTGACTGTCTGAGCATCCCGGAGACCTCACGCACCTGAGAGGCGGCGACATTCCGGCCCACAACCCCCCCGGCCTCCCCCCACACACTCCCCACTCCAACCCGCCAGACACCTGCTGGTGACACGGAACCACGCTTTTCCTGGGTCAGGCCGAACACGCGTCCGTGGGCCACCGAGCAAGACCGACGCTCGGACGTCCAGCAATACGGCCAAGGGGAAACCGAGGCCTACTCTTGCGACTGCCTGCAGGCTCGCGGCGGCCGACTCACGTGTGCCCACGCGGCGGGGCTGATTTTTCTTTTTTCCCCCTAACGCGAAACGAAAATCCGTCGTGAAAAACCACAGTAGCACAATTTAGAGAAGTCGTCCGTTTGGGCGCACGCACCACGCGCCACGTGCCGGCTGAAGAAGCCGGAGCCGGGGTGGGGGAGTGAGGTGGACCCTGGAGAAGGGCGCGTTTGCGAGGCACCGTCCTTGGGGAGGAATCCGTGCAAGGAACGAACATTTTCGAAAACCAGGAATTAGTGACATGGACGCACCGTTCGACAAGCGTGAGATGGTAACTGGATACCAACCATGCTATTTACAGCCCTTTTCATATCATCAATGTTGGAAGCAAAAAAACGACACACACACTCAAACTCACACACAAAGAATAAACGACCCCGAGCCCACCGACGGCGATGGGGAAGGAAGAACATTCTAGAACTCCCGTTAAGACCGCGAATATGGAAATGGGAGGAATAGGCTGGTGTGGCGGGCAGAGTGTGCAGAGAGTATTAAATAACCTTTTTTTAAAAAAAAAAAAAAAAAGAAAAGAAAAGAAAAATGAACTATAAATAAGCCCACTGCAGAACAGACGAGAACGGCAAATTAGATTTTGTCCAAAATTTTCGAGGCGTAGGAAATCAACAATGACGTCTAGAATTTTTTTTTTTTTTTTAAATGAAATCGGAGATGAGAAGCCGGCCAGAGGTGAGAAGGGGACCCAGCGGCTCCGACTTCCGAGGTGTCCCCCTCGCCTCCGAGACCAGACACAGACGCCTAGACACCAGTCCGCTATTAACTGTCGCCCCCCCGACTTCCTTCCTGTCAGCCCGCCGCTGCCGAATTTAAACTGCTTTGGACTGAAGATGTCATAAGCGTGGGTGGTGCCTTCAATGTGTTTCTGTTTGATGACAGTCTCGTTTCCCAAGAGCAACCTGTGTCCTCTCGGCCTCCCTCCCTCCCTCCTGTTTTCTTGCAGTAGTAGAAGTGTCCGCCCTCCGATTGTTCGTGAGCCCGCCCGTCACACCCTCTGAGGGGGCCGCTGCAGTGTCAGGGGTACCCAAAGACCCAGCCCTCCCTGCCTCCCCCACGGTCAAAAGCCCACGCGTCCCACCCAATCCCAGCTCCCCAAACCTACTGAGCATTTCTGCGTCCCGGAATTTCCACAGACCCTCCGATCCGCCTCTCTCGGCCAGAATTCCCCGAGGCGGTTTTCAGACTGGGTCCCAAAGCCAGAAGCCCTGAGTGTCCCAATAGAGGCAGTTTTGGGCCTAGTTCTGAGCTTTCAGCAGATGCCCAGACAAGGCTGTCGAGAGAATGCAGCTTGTCATTTAAGGCGAGTTTTCAGCTGGTCCCTTGAGGTCGTGGATAATTCACAGGACGGTTTGAGATGCCCTGCGGTTGAGGGGTTCGAAGCTGCAGGAGCTCTGGCCCAGGGAGACAGGGCATTTCCTGGGATGCCTGGCTCTAGTGTCCTGCCTCCCCTCTGCCCCCCCCCCCCGACCCCCACCCTGCACTCCAAGGTCAAGGGCATCAGGGGAACCGGCTGTTCCTTCTCTTCACTCCCAGCCGAGTCGCGGACATTGGCGATGCATTTCATCCCTCTGGGCCTTCGCCTCCCGTCGAAAACGTGAGGAATTCGGGCGGAAGCCGGCTTCTCGAGCCTTTCGAACAAACAGCGAAACCTCTGCACATTTTTAAAAATCGAAATCGCGCATGCAGAGGAGCCGCTCTGTAAAAGCCCCTTTATAACGAGGCCCTGTGCTGGACGCAGCAGGGGTGGGAGACGTAGTGTCCACACTCTCGGCCCCTCCGCTGGGACCCCGGGGCTCGCCAGCGCCGAGTCACACCACTGGCTCGGCGTCCTGGATGTCGGCTGCCTGTGTACCTGCAACACACTTTGGGCCGCTGCGTAGCACTGTCGCAATCTTTTTATCTGAATCGATTCGTTTCAAAATGCGTTTAACTTTAAAAAGGAAAAGTTCCTGCCGTCATCACACGTTTTAGAAAACCAGTTTCAGAGACCCCAAGTAGAAAGTAAGTATGAAAACAGGTAGAGAGGCAGCAATCGGTAAGTTCTCGCTAGATACAACTGCCTGACGGAGGCTCCGAACCTGCGCCCTGGCTTCCGGTTCTCTCTCTCTCCCACCCCCACCCCGCCTTCCCACCCCCACCCCTTTATTAAAGAGAGATTAGCAGATGTTAAAGAGCTGTTAAAGATATACCAGCATCTAATGGAGACCTTCTCCTTGAAAAAACCAGCTGGACTGGCAAAAATGCAAAGGGAACCACGTCCTGTGTGACTCAGTGTTAATTAGTGCTAGATCCACGTGCTACTCACAGTCATGCTATGCACGCTAGTGGTACACAGCCCGTACCTCGGGAAGTCCTGGGTTGGCTCACCTGTGAGCTTCTCTCCAGCTCACAAATTTTGTAATCCCCGCCTCCCTTGGAGCTTATCTTTGCTCCTCGGCCCACTTCATCTCACAGTTATCCCAACCCCGACGAAGGATCTTTCTTGGTCTCTGAATCTGCGGGATGGTATTTTCCTCGTACCTTCTCTTCTGAGATTAGGTCACCCAGTGGGTTTTGCCAGTTGGGGGGGGGGGTCTGCGGCTGTCATTTGGGCAGGAGAGCTATGGGATGGACCGAAGGACGTACCGGTGACGGCAGCCTCAGACCACACTTCTCCGCCTCGGCACCTTCCAGCCAGCGTTGGGGGCCAGACTGAGGGGGGGAGTGTGGCCAGGGAAGTTTATTCTTTGGCCTTCTCCAGGGAGGGTGGACTGACCTCGTGATGCTGAAGAGTATCACAAGGGATGACGTAGGGACCTGTGACTGCCAGGTACCAACCAGCATCCGAGAGCTGGCGTGTGCACACGTAGAAGAGACACCCCAGAACAAAGCAGAGAGGCTGACCCTTCCCTGTCCCATGCCCCAGCACTGGCCTCTACCTGCCTTTAGCTGTCCCCGACTTCCAACCCAATGGGACCAGAGTCTGACTTCCCCCCAGCCTCCATCCGCCGTGGGCTCTGCCTGGCCTCCCCATCTAACTCCTCCCCCCCAGTTTTTTTGTGCCAATGGACCATATTTTATGTGCGAATATTTTAGTAACCGTATGTTCCGCAAGTAAACCTGTGTTAATCCTTGTCAACACTGCAGAGTTTATGATACCAATAACACTTCCTACAATGAAGAAAAAAAAAAAAACATTCGTTTGTTTTCTAAGAATGTTTATTTGTAAACATATGTATTCACTATATTAATATGAATTTCTTACCTGGCAATAAAACTGATTATATGTGATGCTGGTGGGGTCGCCGCGTCTCTTTCTAGGGCCCCATGCCCTACTCTGAGGTTTCACCGGGGAACGCCAGTATCGGCTTAGAGAGCGAAGTCTCTGATGCTCAGAATGTATGAGAGCTCCTTACAGTAGAGGAAAGTTGTGGTTAATAGCAACTTATAAAAATTTTCTAGATTTTTTTGTTTGTTTAAAGGCTCGAACGATAAGAATATGTCATATCTCTTAGTTCACTTCCTGCCTTAAAAATATGTACCATGCTAGTCTCCTCATCGTAACTAAATTTATCCTTAATGGTCAAGAATCTTGCTAAGATTTGCACTTTTTGGTTGTTGTTGTTTTTGTTTATTTGTTTTTTTTTTACTGGTGACCAAAGTTGTACAGGACACACATATTGAAAGGGTAGAAGATGAGATTCCTCCCGTTATTTAAATTTCATTTCTTACTAGGCTTCTCTTAGGATTAATTCTCAGGTAGAAACCTGCTTTAATATGGTTTTTGAATGCAAACAGTACGTCTGAGAAGTGGAGAGAAGGTTGGTGGGGCGGGGGGAGGGAGGTGAGACAGAGCGAGGAAAACAGTCAACGAGGTGCCTCGTCTGCCACCACTCCGAGCGGCCGGAGCAGATGCTGTGCGGGAACCTTGGGAGAGGGTGTAGGATGCACACGGAGTTATCCGACCCAAGTGGAGACGGAGCTGAGCTTTCTACACACACACACACACACACACACACACACACACACTCCCATTGGACGTGTGAGCATCGCTTTCAGGGAGCGTAAACGTCCAGACACTCTCGGGCTGCCGTGTGCCAGGGTGTGGGAGAAAGCGCCGGGCATAGAGATGCACGGACCGGTAACCGGAAGTCAGCCTCATGTGCCGATGTCCTAGAGAGACCCAAGGGGTGGCAGCAGGAGCTCACAGGGGCTGCTCAGAGCCAGAGGTCTGAGGTCTCCAGGAACCAAGCTTCCACTTACTGGGTACTTCGACAAAGTGTCGCTGTCCAGGAAAGGGGATGGTGGCCCACAGCCTGCATTCAGAGTGAGTGTCCCTTCTCTGGGGTTTGGGGACCCTTCATTGGCCAGATGGTCGCTTGATGTCCCCCAGTGTAGCTCTTATGCGCGCTCTCTCTCTCCATACCTATAAAAAATTCTGGTTATCAGATAAATCTGATGGCAGAGGAGGCTCCTCCAGTACTTGGGGACTGTTAGGAGGTGGAGTCACCAGTCGGCACATGTCACAGGCCCACAGATGTGATAGAAAGATAGGGAATCTTGCCTTGGGGATGGGGGTGGGGTTTTCACACACACACACACACACACACACACGCACACACACAAATCCTATTGTGACGCCACCACCTGGTCACCACTCCTGCACAAGAGCCGCCATCTAAGGGGAACTTGCTGAGCTCTCACTGTCGAAGACGTGACATGTGTTGTCACACTCGACCCTCACGGAAGTGTAAGGTCGGCACCATGAGCTTCGTCGGGGAGAGATCTCTCTCTCTAAAACCTGAGTCACTTTTCCCAAAGCGATTCGGCCACGAAGTGGAGACATTGGGATCTGGACCCCCGAGCTCATGCTTTTTAACTACTTACTCTCCCGCGAGTTCTCACTTGGGCGAGCATGTCAATCAGTAGGGAAGCTTAAGCGACATGCTGATTCCCGAGCTCCTCCCGCGGAGCGTCAGACGAGGGATGTTCGAGGCAGGGCCCGGCATTCAGTTTTGGGAACAGGTCCGCCATCGTCGCAGTGCCGTGGTTCCTGGACCACACGCTGGGAAGCGTGGCATGATACTGTCTGTGTTCCTCAATCATCCATCGTCTGTGGGCTTGTCCTGCAGGCCCCGGGATGCAGAAGGAGAAGGCATGGAAGAATGTGCTTCCAGTGGGACTTGTCGTCCGATGTCGGAGGGTCATGTCCTGTAACGGACAGAGGACTGTATCACTGGTTGCTAGGACCAATTCCAACACTAATTTGCTCTGTGAGTGAGGTTCTCATGGACCAGGTCTGAAGTGAGCCCTCTTTGGGTCTCTTATTTCGTCATCTCAAGCGGGAGGCTGGGATTGCTAATCTCTCACCTGGCTCTCTTGCTTAATTGAGTGTTTCTCGTCCTCATTACTATGGCATTTGGATAGTCAACAGGATCAACTCCCTTATCACTTCCGAAAGTTTGCTCTTGGATGACCAGCATTTTGCTGGGTGTGATAATAATCCTTGCTGTAATGGCTTCTGTGCACTGAGCACTTGCTAGGCACCTGGCTCTATGCTAAGAGCTTTCTGTTGCTTTAACTATGAACTAATGGGAAGGTTCTTAACTTTTTTGTGTCCTGGGCCCCTTTGGCGGTCTGGTGAAGCCTATGGATCCTTTCTTGGAATAATCATTTTAAGTACCTAGAACAAAAATACAGAGGATTACAAAATAAACATCATCTAGAAATACAGTGATGAAATTATTTTAAAAGCCCACTTTTGCGATACAGTAATATGTGTGATTTTTTAATGCATTAAATAACAAGATCTAATGATAGGTTTCTACGTAGCGATGGACGTCAAAAATTCCTTGAGCTGTCTGTTACAGTATCTGTGATTCTGTTGGTGACATAGTCCCAGGTCAGTGCTAATATCAGAATGGTTTTTGTCTGTATTTATAATTGAAGGACATACTAAATTTCAATTCGAGGCTAGTGAAAATAAGGTGTTTGGTACATTCAAGTTCCCAAACCCGTTGCATTTTATCCACGAATCCCTTTGCGGGTCTGTGGGCCTAGACTAAGCACCCATGACCTAGGAAGATGTAGAGCTACTTACCTATTCTCTCCATGCTTCTCCTCTGTAAAACAGGGATAATAACAGTATCCCTACCATTGGCTGTTGTGGAGATAAAATAATAGATTAAAAGACATTAATTAATGCCCAGTAAACACTTAGGAGTCAGCTTTTGCTATTACTTCAGTGAATCCTTACAAAATCCCTATTCAGTAGCATTTTTATTATCCCCTGCCACCCCGCCCCCTGCCACTCCCAAAGAAGAAACTGAGGCTCTGCACAAGGTAACACAGCAAGCCGGTAACGAGCTGATTGAAATCCAGATCTTTCTGATCTGACCTCAAGCTCTCGCCCGCATACCATGTTGTGTAATTTTTTTTAAAGCAATTATATTAAATGTCCTCTCTACTCTGGAATGAGGCCAGCCAGACACGGGAGAAGATCACCATGATGTCCCCCGTTCGACATCCCTCTTGGAGGACAGAAACAGATGGCAGAGGTTTAGGAGGCTCTTGTCAGATTTGTCTGGGGACTACTTATTTAAAGCCATGTTAGTGACAGTTAACAATAAGATCCTCCCATTCAGAACTCTCCCCAGCCCAGTTCTTAGAAGATTCCAATTACAAGGAATTCACTGTATCACAGGTTTTCAGATTCTGTTTTTTTAAACCAATCCCATTAGAAACACATCCGTCATGCTGAAAAGCTAAAACGAGCCATCCTCATAAATTTAGTCTCAGTCTTGAAAGAGAATCGTCACCATCATGGTAGTAAAGCAACAGCTACTTCTGTTACCAGTTACTGAGTTTTTATTATGTGCCAGGCACTGGGTTAGGCACTGTAGATGCATTGCCTCATCTCAGGGCTCTGAGGAAAAGGCATTATTCCCATTTTCGAGATAGGGAAAACTGAGGCTCAGAGAGGCAAAATGACTCGTCCAAGAGTATACATCTAACGAGAAGCAGATTCGTATGATTCTAAGCCCTATCACAACGACTCATTTCATTCTTGCATGATCAATGCCTGTGCTTGCTTCCTTTGGGGTAAATGACTGGGAACTGTAAATGTATACTAAAATCATCCCAAGGAGAGACAGTTAAGTCCAGGGAAGAGGAGAGTCCTCTGGATCAGGCCGTACCCACTGGTCAGCGTCCACTACCAGCTGTCACGGACCTGGAGGCGTTGAACTGGCCCGATGGATGCGGCCTCCGTTGACGTTTCTGTCCTTTCAGTCTGTTCTTCAACAAAACAGACTCGATCTTCAGAATGCTTTAGTGTCTGTGAGGCAGAAAGAAACAGAACCAGAAGAGGCTCTGGGGCCAGCAGACAGGAACCCCAGAATCCGCTTCGGCTAAGGTCTATCTGAACTCGGTGTGGTCCCTTTTCTGCCGATTCTTTGGCCGTTAGTGATATTACGAGCATGTCAGAGATCTGATTTTGCGGTGGACCCTATTAGATATAGTTGTGATGAATTTTAAAAACGGGAAGGAAAATAAATTCTTGCTCAGTGAATGTGGTCTGCTTGATAGAAGGAATTTTTTAGATCTGTAGAGGATAAAGATCATAATGAATGAGATCCATGGACATGAAATAGGTTGTGAACTCCTGGCTTCGGACAGGTTATTAGGTATCTATTGCTGCATAACGATGTGATCGCTCCAAAACCTAGCAACAGACATTAATCGTCAGGGGTCGGGAATCTGAGCATGCCATAGCTGGGTCCTGGGCTTCAGAGGTCTCCCTAAGGACTTGCACCTCGAGGTGTCGGCCAGGGCTGCCGCCTCATCTGAAGCCCCAAATGAGCAGGATCTGCTCATGAGCTCACTCGTGCGGTCGTCGGCAGGATACTCCTCTCCTTTTCAAAAATTGTTGGACTTGGGGCCTCGTTTCCTACCTGGCTCTTGGCCAGAGGCCACCCTCGGTTCCTTGCCATCTGGACCTCTCCGATATGGCAACTGGCCTCACCTGAGACGGCAGGAGAGAGGGTCCTCCAGCAAGGCAGAAGTCACACCATTATATTGATTAGAAGCAAGTTGCTCAAAGGGGAACATATTACACAAGGCTGCAAAGAGTAAAAGATGAGGGTCATTTGGGGCCACCTTAGAGGCTGCCTGCCACAGACGGCACCGAAGTCCCCTCCAGTACCAAAGCCTGAGCTCATCATCTCTGTCACATTCAGAGAGATGACTGACTAAGCTGGGATCCTGTCTCAGCCCTGCCTCAGTTTCCCCATCTTCAATAGTAGGCACCCACTCGTCAGGCTATTGTGCGAGGCCTTTACCATGGTACGTGCGAGTGGCCAAACGGATGATTGCCCAGCAAAGGTGTAGAGTTACGGCTGCCCGGACAAGACGATGCTTTTCAGCTTTGCTCTCCCGGCATCCGAATGAGGGTCGTGTGCTGCGTTTTGTACGATGCGATGGGGGTGTCACAGGCCACTTTCAGACCTGGTCCATGAGAACCCTCCAGCATAATCCTTCCGACTCTCTCCCCCGTCCGCTGGCTAGATGCCAACGCCCAGGGTAACCTCGGGTGCCACGTGACGAAGACGGCAGAGCCTTTATCGGCTCAAGTCTTTGAACGATTTCGTGGTGACTTCCCTCGCCGCCATCCCCACCACTAACTGAACATGATGTGAGTGAAAAATAACCTTATGTTGTGTTGAGCCCTTGAGATTTCGGGGTTTACGTGTCAGAGCAGCCAGCATTCCCGTAACAAATGCAGCAGATGACACGTCTTGAACAGTGTCCGGCATGTAAAAAACGGCGTCATCGGTGGCCATCATCACCATCGTCGCCTTAATTAAACCTCCGAACTTCTACTCTGTGCTAAGAAATTTCCACACCTGATCTTTAATCCTCCCACCATCAACGATGAAAAGGCGTTAGTAACTCCATGTAACAGGCACAGGAACTGAGACGTTACACAGCTTACTCCAGGGCTCAGAGCCAGTGCTGGAAGAGTCCTCTAAACCCGGCGTAGATGGTTCCACCATCTCCTGCATCCCACTGAGCCCTCTTGGAGTTCCCGGTCTGATCGGCCTCTAGTTACGGAGGTAGAACCGCTGTAAGGAGGAGAACGTCTGCGTCGTCAGCTTGGCAGCTCCCCGTTTCCTTGTCAGGTTCCAAACCCCAGCTCGGGCTGCGTTACACAGTTCAAAGAAAGCATTTCATATCAAGAAATGTCATGCTTGCTAGAAATAATTCTGTCACATCCCCTTGAAGTTTTCCTCTTTACGAGTTCAGAGGTGTCGGTGAGATTCCGATCTCTGAATGCCTCGTTTAAAAACACTATAAAAGGGCACCTCGTTTTAAAAAAATCTCAACATCCAAACAGAATACTTCATTCTCTTTATCTTAAAAGGTACAAAATGGGAAGCGTCTAATGAGGCAATTTATGATGATGCACAGGTACCTTATTTTCTTGTGATTGGAAGCTGTTTTCGATGCTGTAATTCTGTTTGGAGGTTTACTGTCCACTTATCAAATGCAGCTGGGCTGAATTACAGGAATTCCACTCATTGGGCAGCAGCTGAGTCCCCGGATTCAGAGTTCCAAAGGTTAATAGCATGTAGGTCTTAAAGCCTTTATCCTGGGTCTCATTATTTGCCATGGAAGTCTGCCTCACAGGTATTCGATGCTTCCTCTAACTAAGTCAACGGAACTTTGGAGAAAATCTAGAGACACTTCTGAGGGCTTGAGTCTTCTCAAAACACCTCATTTGGTTATTTACTCAAAAAACAGAGCACCTACTCTCTGCCAGGCATTGTCCTGGGCCTTGAGGATACAAGGACTTCTTTATCCCTCTACCAAAAAAACAAAACAAAAAAACAATGGAAGATGGAAAAATGAATAAGAAAGGACCATAAAGAGAGCCACTACAGGTAGGGGAAAGCCTTGATGTCATATAGCCGTAAAGTCAAATCTCCTCCCTAGCACTTCTAGCTCTGTGACCTTGGGGACATTCCCGAGCATTTTCTGAGCTTAGGTTTTCTCATCTCTAGAATGGGCACAACCCTACCAACCTCGCCATGTCATTGGAGGATTTAAGAGAAGGTGTACAAGACATTTAATCATGGTGGGCGTTCAGTAAATTACTTACTAATATAAAGAATTTGCTTACCATTGATGTCTTCTTATTGGAAACGAGAGCCTAAGGAGGTCGCTTGGTATTTGCTTTCTGTTTGCGCTGGGATCCCCAGAAGGATTCACATGCAAGGTAGAGAGGGATCTCGGGAGATAACAGTGAAGGAATAGCAAAACTTAGAAGGGGAAGAAGCCAGACGAGGGTACAGTTCAGGCGACAACCCGTGGAGAGTAGCTCTGGCGTGTACTAGACCTGAGTCTGCGTGTGCCCCAAGCGAGGAAAACTGGGTGTTCATTCCTACGACCACCAGCCATGAGCCAAAGAGATGGGAACCCCGAGAGACAGGGAGGGGTGGGTGTCTCACAGCATCTGGGTGACGCGCCCATCATGTCGGTTATACCTCCTTTTCCTGACTTCCGGGGCACATTAGTAAGTAAGACGTGTTTTCCTTGGCTCGTGAGCACAGGAAGTTTTGAGAACTTACCTGTCCAAATCTGCCTCTAATGGGGGGCGCTGGGGCATAGCTTTAGGGTTGGCCTGGTTTAAGGTCAAATCTCAGCCCACCTTTTCATTGCCGGTGTCATTCTGAGTAACTGATGCAGCCTCTCTGACTTAAATTCTTGTCATTTATAAAATAGAAATAACGATGCACCTTTTTTTGGTAGGTTTGTTCTACCAAGATGTCTTTATGTTCACTGATTTATTTGACACATACATACCGAGCATCTGTTATATGTCAGGCTCAGGGCTAAGCGCCGGTCCCCCGAAATGAATCTAAGTCGTTGGCCTCCAGAGGAGGCGGCAGACGTCTAAATCACAGCCCTCGACCTTCCCCGCACGGCCGCTCCCTCTTTCTCTGTCCCCCTCGCCATCTGTGGCTCCCACGCCTGGACACCCCCCTTTTCCCTCTCCTGCCCCCACCCCACTTCCGTCCTCCTGCACGTGCTCTCGGAGGGCACGTCCCCTCAGCCCGGTCCTCGTTTCTGCACTGACCGGACACGACAATGTCTCACCCTCTTCCCCATCCAGTTCCTGCCGCCCACGGCCCTTCTGAAGGCTGCGGCGTCTGGGACGTTCCAGGGAATTCAATTCAACCCCAATCCCTCGATCCCTCGATCCCTCGAGTGCGACAGAAGGTGACTCGGTGGTAACAGAGAACCATCCGGCGCTTCCCTGAACGCGCAGGGACTGGGGTCAGGCGGGGTGCGGGACCGTGAGGGTGACTCGCAGCCCCGAGTCCCTAACTGGGGTGCCTGGGGTGCCGTGCGGGGAGGGGCGGGTGTTAGCACTGAGCTCTTTCTGCGTGTGCATGACCTCGGGCGTGCGCTGGGACAGGGGTCAGGAGAGTCGGGGTTTGACTTCCAGCTCTGCGGCTAGCCACGCGATTGGGACATTTTCCCTCGTCCTTAGGATGTGGAGGCTGCGATCTTGGAAGCCCACCCTGGTGGTCTTGGCCGGGAACTCTGCCTCGAAAACCGAGTTCTCCCCCGCCCCGCCCCTACCCTGTGGCTCTGTCTGCGAATGGCACCCACGAGTCACTCCAATGATAATAACGACCAACTTTTTTTTTTTAATTCCAGGATTCTGGGGTTGATTAGCTTTGGGCTGGAGAAAGATCTAGACCCAGGACCCTGGCACCAGGCCTCGCTGGCTTGAACCCAGTTACTGTTTTATTGTGAAGTCAGGGGCAGCTGCCAGAGAGGGACGCTCTGGCGACTTGTATAAAACAGCACTCAGACTCAAATACCGCGATTCGGAGGCCCTGGAATCAGCATTCCAAAAACCATGCCAGGGATTCTGACGCGAGGTGGTTGGCGGACCACTGTTTGCAAGTCCCTTCCAGACACCAGAGCTTGGCTCTGGCCCCACTACGGTGGCCTAACTGCGGAAGGTCTCCGAGCAGGGTTCTCTTGCCTGCACGACAGGGCTCTTCCCCCCTGCCTGGCCTTCCTGCAGCAGTTCTGTCAGGCATAGACGAGGTGGCAGGTGGGACCACCCTGAGAGACTGCACAGAAGCAAAGGGGGGGGCCTCTCTGGGTGTGAAGCTGCATCACCCCAAGCTCCCATCTCTCTATGCTCAAAGGGACTTCAGACAGGATATTAAAAAACACACCTGAGCGCCTCACCCATCTACGTAACGCACCTCCGGAGCCTCGCTTCGCTTCCTCTTGGCCAGTTGTTTTTTCTTTAGCCGTGCCCACAGCAACCAGCTGAGCAGGTGACGTACAGCACACCTGGTCCAGGTGTGCCGTAGAGCTCTTGCTCTCTGCCCCGGTGCCTTCCTGCCTGCCTCCGTCACACAGGATAAGGTCAGGAGCCCACTCAGCCATCCCGCAGCGTGCACAATGCTGGAAGTGTAGGTGGTTAACGCCCCACGGGCCAAACGTCGACCGGTGGGAGTCGGGGGCCGGTGGTTCTTGTTCCCCACTTCTGTCTCTTGGGCGGACAATTCTGAGTGCGTTCCATCAGCTCCTCGGAGGTCCTAGCAGGCTGGAGCCCACTCACCCACAGTGGCTGCAGGTCCAGAGAAGCCCCCGGGGCCGGCTTTTCCTCCTCTCCTGTCTCCCTCTTCCCAGCCCCTCCTCCTTTTCCTTAGGATCTCTTCCCAAAATAAGTATCCTAAACCTTCTGCTCTGCACCTGCATCACATAGATAACCTCGTATCGAGTGGTTCTCTGGAATGGGTCTGCCAATCACAATCTTAATCCCGAACGTTTTATCCAAACCCACACCTGCTCACACCACGCTCCATCCTACAAAGCACTCGGTTATTTTGAGGGTCCACCAGGTCTTGAGTTGGGGGTGGATATACCTCCACGTGGGCACTGAATATCCATGGACAAGAGTCATGTGAAACACCCCCATTCGGTGAAAAGGTGAGCACAGAAGAGAGGTTTTATCTAATTTCTCTTAACGCTCACTAAGATTAAGATGACAAAAATGAGATGCCATTGAAAGTTACTTTTCTTCACTTAAAAAAAAAAAAATCCTCCCACTTCCTGTTTTCTCTTGGGAGACTGAAGTGTCTTCTCACACATTTCTCATTATCCGAACTTAATGAGAATTCTAATTTAGAGCCGCTGCATACTTTGGTGGTAGTTTTCGAAATGCTACTTGTTTGTCAGACTGCCAGACTTTTGCATCCTCGCCCAAGATGCCCTCTCTAATAATCGTACTAATAGTTATCATTTATTGAAAGTCTACTATGTGCCAGGCAGTTTGCATACATTGGCCCTCGTCTTCACAAAAATCGCATGAGGTGGGAACTATGAACCCTAAATTTAGAGCAGGAGAGTCAGGCTCAGTGAAGTGTTTGGCCGGAGCCATGCGGCTAGGAACTGGCAGACCTGGGACTCGGGCTCAGGTCTGTTCCCTGGTCAAGCACTTTTCACGTCCAACCCCCGCAGAGGACCTTGGGGGGAGAGAAGATAAAACAACGGGATAACTTGTCACTGGTTCCAGAAGGGCCGTTGGTTCCAATCAAAGTGTTAGGTACGAGCTGTTATGTCTCCAACCTTGGTTTCTCGGTCTCTCTGGGAACGGTGGCATAGGTTAGGGAGTCCCAGGAGACTCCGAGACACTCAATTAGAGGGGCAGTCATGGCGGACCCCGGAATAGACTGATTGCTTATTCACTATTCTCATTATTTCTGAACTCTTCCTTCCATCGCACGGAAGGCTGTCAGCAGTCACCACCACACTCCATCCAGAAAGGAGCCTCTCGGCCTGGCTAATCACCTCACCTGGAGCTGAGCAGAGTCTCGGGGCAAATCTTCCTGATGTGACAGCAAATTTCTGCTGTCTCTGGGGCTTCAGCTGAACCTTCCGTGGACACCTGCGGAGCAAAGTGAGAGAACTGGACTGTCGCAGAGGAAGGAACAGTCACTTCCGGGCTTGTTATGCACCACCCGCCTTGCTGAGCCGGTGTTCCCAGAGACAACGTGGTCTTGCGATGGATCCAGGTAATGGAGGACCAGGTGTGCACTGGAATCTTCTGCACGAGAGAGGAGCTGGGTCTGTTCCTCTCTCCGATCTCAGCAGGGCCTCGACCATTTTGCTTTTTCTTTTCTTCTCTGTCGTCCTCCTCTCTCCTCTACTCATTCTTCTGAGCATCTGCTTCATAACACCACAGAGTCATGGACCTGACTTCACCAGGCTGAGAGCATCACTGTCGCCTGCGATAAAATCTTCACCTTCCCATGGCCTCCTCGCCCTCCCCTGCCCCTCCAATTCTGGTTCAATCTCTCTCTCTCTCTCTCTCTCTCTCTCTCTCTCTCTCATAACACACAAAAAATTCATTCCATCTTGATCTCAGTCCACACTGAACCATCACCACCATCTTCCATTCTTTCCCGTTTTGTCCCAGACGAGCACCATTCGCGTTCAGAAGACGGACGTTAAACCCAGATCTGGCTGACTCCAGAACCCCGTGCTGTTCGAAGCTGCCTACATTTCCCTCTTCTGCATTCAATCTACTTCCAGTTCCTGCCAAGTTAATATTCTGAGTGTTTCTCACACATGATACCCACCTCCCCATCCTTCCTATTAATTCATCCACTCAGCATACACGTCTAGAGCATCAGCTGTATGTCAATATCTATACTAGTAGGTCTGGGACAAGTGACAGAAAAGACAGAATAAGACATCATCTTCGTCTGCAGGGAAAAGAGATGACCACTATTTTTGTGTAAGTTTTCTTCACTTCATGCCTGTGCAAATATAGCAAACTTTTCCCAACGCCCTCTCCATACTGAAGTTAGAATACCTAAATTTTTTTTTTAAACCCTTTAATAGAATCCCTTTCCTGTAGAATAAAGAGGTGTCATATAACACCCTCCATGGCCTGTCCTGCGACCTCCCCACACACAGCCTTAAGCATTCTCCACCTTTTCATGTTCTAGGAGAATCAGGCTGTCGGAACCTGCCCCCTGGCCTGGTTCTTTCCTCTGCCCAGAATGACTTCCCTTCTACATTTGGTCAACTGTACTCATTCCTTAAGACTCAGACCAGAATCTTTCCAATCGTCTGGGTTAGCTCCTCCTTTTCATGGTCTGTAACTATCTGTTATTAACATTATAATATATTGCTTTTATAATCATTTTCTTAGGAGTCTCCTTCCTGCTAGACTGAGAACTCCTGAAGATTAATTTGCCTCCGAATTCCCATTGCCTAGACTAGGGGGTAAAGTAAGGCAATTGATAAATACTTGAATGTATGAATACGTGAACAAGTAAATGAAAGAATATTATTTTTACTACAACTTGTTGCCCAGGGCTTATCGAGCCCAAGGGACAATTTGTGGTTTGAAAGATCTTGGGACTGAAAACCTTCCTGCAGTGGTGGTGGTGGTGGGGGATGTCTCAGACTCCTTGAGCATCTAACGTGACCATTTCCCCAGAAAAATACATACACGCGATACGTTCGCTGTGGTCAGGGGGCTCGTGGACTCGCGATCCTCATGTTCGTTGGCCTCAGCGCCGAGAACACCATCTCTAGAAATGAAGCGAGGACAGAATCATCTGCCAGAGAATCTGTCCATTTAGGGAGCTTTGCGGGAGCAGAGATGGGATCAGAACCCTCTGCCTTCTCTCTCTTCCCTCTGCGACATCACATGCCCTGCCCTCTGGGCTGAAGAGTTTGCCCATCAGTATAAAAACCTTCCCTGGACCACGTTTTCTTTCTTTGTTGCCACAACATGAGATGCTTTGTTAATAACCCTGGAAAATGACTTGGCTGATTCTCGCAGATGCTGGGTAGGGTAACTGAACATAATTAAGCTCGTCTAAGTTGCATCTGGCTTAGCTCTTATTAATTATATGGCAAGTTACTCAACTTCTGGGACTGATTCCTCATCGCTAAGATTGGGCTTGTAATAACAACCCCGTCAGGTGTGACACAGATGACATTCAAGCGTGGTGCCTAGGACGATATCTGCTGTCTGATTCATGTTCAGCAATCACGCCATCATCACCACCACCACCACCACCATCATTATGCTTAGGATTCAGGTCTTGTGATCTGTGTGATGTCTTTTCGCTGCCATCGTATTTGGACCACTCCTTTTCATTAACCGAAGGGATGCTGGCAGACATCACTTCTTCCGGGTGTCATTTCCACTAGTTTAAGTATCGTGGTTCTGAGGAAGAATCCAGATGTCTTTGCAGGTGTTGCCAGCCCTTTATGAGTGTCCACCTGGGATCAGACATTCATGGACATGCCCTTGCCTTGACCTTTGCACTCGGGATGCTCTCTCCTCCCTTACATTTTCAGACTCCCTTCAGTGCTGCTCCGAAGCGGACGCAACCTAACGTCCGCCCGTTATGTGGTTTTTGGAGGAACGCGCAGTTTAAACACTTAATTTTATTGGTGACTAAAACCTGTGTTTGCTATTTTCTTTGCAGAGAACTCTGAGACTTTGAAAGCAGCCCTCTGCAAATAAAAACATCCCGACCAGACTTCTCAGCATGCCCTGCGTGGCTGAATAGATTCGAATGGAAAATATTGTGCATGTTCTTGATTCCAAGTGGCTGGAATTTGCCTAGAAAATCTCAGCAGCCCTGAGGACAAGTAATTTAGTGTTCCTGACACCATTCAGCCATCTGCCACCCACTTTCCCAACCTTAGCACCCTTCCCCGACAACCCTATTTGGAGACATTTAAATTTTGATTACCTAGAAGAGCCAGAGTTAAGAAGATTCTGAATAAATAAATTTTCTGGGTCATTAAGGAATCACCCTAGAAGGAAAAGATCATTGGTAGGCCTATGTTTGAGTATTGTCACCGCCACTTATTAACTAACTGTGTGTTCTTAGTCAAGTCTCTTAACTTTCCAGGGTCTTTATTACTCTAGCCAAGGTTTCAAGGTTATTTTGAGAATTAGAAAGAAATGTATAAAGCATATGGCACGTTACGGGTGCTCAGAAAAAGTTGGTTCCCCTCCCTCCGGGTTTTTCATTCATTTATCAACGATGTATTGACTAGTGACCGGGTGTCCAGCACATTCTGGGGCTACTGTTGTCCTATGAAGCCATATTGTCCATACCGTTGAGGAGTCTAGTAGTAGAACATGATATGTTCTTTTTTTTTAAATCTTCCAATTACAGTTGACGTGCCTTATTATTTTATATTAGTTTCAGGTGTATAGCTTAGTGCTTAGACAGTCATATAACCTACGGAGTGATGCCCATGATTAGTCTGGTACCCTTCTGACGCCATCCATAGTTATGACAATAGAACTGACTACATTCCCTGTGCTGTACTTGCATCCCTGTGACTACTTTGTAACTACCAATTTGTACTTCCTATAGGAAGAAGCCGGTGGTTTAGTGGCGTCACCTACCAAAGACCATCTGCCGAGGCCACGTGATCATGAACACTCTCTGTGAACAGGAATGGATACGGGCTCAGGACCATGAGGCAGAGAGGACTTTGACAAAGAATGTCGTGTGATGCAAGTTAGTGAGATTTACGTTCACCTGCGGCTAATTCTCTCTGGATCCGATATGAACATCCTCAGGAATCAGAACATCTCTTGCCTTGCCTCCAAGTTCTGGGGCTCAGGCTGACAGCAGATGGGAGTTTGGTGGCAGGTGTGGCCCACAGGTCTGTCATCGTTCAGCTATAAGAGCAACGATATGACAATGGCTTCCAAAGGGGCAGATAACACAGACATTAATTAAATGAGCCAGCCCGGGTGGGCTCACTCTACCGAGACTCTGAAAGTGGAGATAAAAGCCAGGAGTTCCCTTTGAGGTTCAGACAGAGAGAAAAGCAACATCCCCATCACCCTCTAATGCCCTCAGACAATCTGGTAGAACAGCAGGCTGTCAATCACCCAGTGAGGAAAACTGGTCCAGACATGCTTGGTGCCTGAAAAGAATGGGCCTGATACCAGCTGTAAATCGACGTGAGGCAGCGTGAGCACCTGCACAGGTGGTGACAGCCAGGATGGATTGGCTTTCATGCAATATCCTTAAAAAGTGCAAATTCATGATCCTGGAATCCACAGCCTTCTGGTGAATTTCAACCTCATTTCTCAGCTCCCTCCGTCCCCAAACACACCGGTCCCTTTTAGCTGTCACTGCAGTCTGCCTATATTTGGGGCCTTATCAGATTGTATCTCACTGTTGACCTGCGGCCTTGCCCACCTGCCCGGAAGGTCCTTAAAGGCAGAAGAAACTCTATGGTATTTATCTTTTCAACTTGGCTCATAGTAGGACCAATAGAGCTTCCCTATTCTGGCCCAGGTAGTAGGTTCTCAAAACTTTTTTACGTGGAATGAATAACTGAAGGAAGGAAGGAGGGGATTCCAGCCATCGCACCAGCATGATGCATGGCGATCGGGGTGTACCACACTCACTGTGAACACCCAAGCGAGAGAGGTAAAGCCCCTCCTCGTTCATTCGGCTGTAAGTTATAAGTTACAGAAGGGGATGCTGACGCTCTCTTCTTTCTAAATCACTCTCCCTGAAAATATCTATGTCTTTTACCCCGACCCCTCATCTCCATCTAAGTATCAGATAGCCTTTGCTTACTTGCTTTACAACATGACTAACCTTTCCTTGGATTCGAAATTTCTTTCAGAGCTGAAATCCCATTCTCGGGGCCTTCTCCACTCCCAACCCCACGGAAATGCGCTTTCTCGTGAATATCTCCTCAGCTATTTCCCGTGGCGAGGGGAGTGTTTATCAACTCAGGCGAGCGCCTAAAACTTGGTGAGTCTGCGGTCACGCAGTATGCGGAGAGCCTTCGGGGACCCGTAAGTCCTCTGAAAATGAATATAAAATCTTGTGTGAGAGTTTGCCAATATCCATTTCCTGGTTTTGAGAACGTATTTCGGTCATGTAAGATGCCACCGTGGAAGGAAGCTGAATGAAGGGTACCCGGGACTTGTCCGTACTATTTCAAACACTTCTCATGAGTCCGTAAATAAGTCAAAGTAAAAAGTCTTTAAAGATCCTGTAAAGCAGCCAAATATGTAAAACAAAAAACAAAAATCTCGTGGCCGTACGTGCTTAGTTTTCACAACTTTTCTTCATTTCCCGAAGCGGAGTTTGATCCATGAAATTTCATAAACACTGATGTAACTACTTACATCTTTCTGAGCCTTGGTGCCTTTGTCCCCAGCATCGAATGTCCTTCCTGTGGGTTGTCATTGGCCATCACCTCGGTCTCCTTCCCCACGAAATGAGGGTGGCTGAAAGAGAGGGGTTGTTTTAAGTCTTGAGAATGACAAAAACCAAGGACCAAAGTTCCTCTTGGGTTTCTACGCTCAGGAAGAAGCATCGAAACTGCTGTAAAATCTCTTGTGCTGCAAAGGTTAACTCCATGCTAGTATTTCTCTTATACTTTATTATTATGCTAAACAGAGTGTCACTGTTATTTCTAGCCTCGAGTTGCGAGTTGCGTTTCAGAAGACCCTCCTTCAAGTACTTAATGTTTGAGTGGATAGAAAGTCCTGGTTTAGAAGTAGTAATATGGGTTGAGTCCCTTACTTACTCTCGGCACTGGCTTTTCCAGGCGTTGAGTCCCAGAGTCTCCGGACAGCCTGTAAGCAGGCGACAGTGTTCAAGAGCAGAGCCACCCAGGCCTCCTCCTTCAGTTGGAAACATGACAGCCCGTGGTTCCCACTCCACGAGAGAGACAGCGTGGCAACCGTGTTGGATTCAGAAACTGGCTGAACCTGGAGAAAAAAGACCAGTTTGAGTGTTGGCTCCTCCAGTTCTCGGCTGTGGGGTTTTGGACACGTGATCTTTCCTGGCCTTGGGAAGGGGACTATGCCCCTCATGATGGAGTTATAAGAACTGCATAAAACAGGCATGTGAAAGCTCTCTGAAAACGCCAAGGTAAGACACAAGATCTGAGAGATTGTCGTCATCGAGGAGAAAGATGGGGAAAGATGTGGGATCTAGATATGAGACAAAAATGGGATTTGAATATGGGGTCCGGAGATGGGCCATCTCTATTAAAAGCACTGACTGCCAGAATCACAGACCCAGGTAAGATAGCTCTGTCACAGAAGGTTTTAATGTATTCCCACACAGAGGGAAGAGAGTGGACGTGTTCACAACGGGGACCCAAGGGAATCCTATCCTATCCTGCCTGTTCATTTAACAAACACATACTCATCAGGCAGACACAGAGCATCAGACTCCATGAAATATGCTGAGGGCATGAAAACCAATGAGATACTGGTCCCTTCTCTCCAAGGCTGGAGAGTTTAATATGTGAGACAAACATGACTCTTTTCTAAGGAAAGAGGCAAAAGATAATCAAAGAAAAGCAAGCAGCTTCAGGGGATTTTTTTTTTTCCACTTAAAAGAATAATTGCCAACATCCAGAGGGTTTGGACCATCAATTCATGTTGCGAGCCATCTTCTAAACTCTAATTCATCTCCATCTGCAGGCTTGGATGGTGAGAATTTTTCTTCTTAAGATATGGAGTCAGGAAAAAAAAAAAAAAAGATTCACTTCTGCTGACCAGACAACTGATACAAAAGTAGGTGCATATTTCATTTTGTTTTGTTTCTGCATTGTCATGTTCAGTGGGTGCTTTTTGAGATGTGTTGTTTTTATATCAAAGCAATTGTATGCACCGAGTTAAAAATATCAATCAGCTTTAAAAGGAAAAGCAGAAGTCCTCTTTCTCCGAGTCTCCTCATCTCCCTTCTTGGAGACCTTCCCAAAGGCAGGAATTCTTAATGGTTAGCTCTTTCTCCAGGAAGTTAGCTCTGTATATCTAAATATGTATATATTGCTATTTCAGATCTTAGTGACTGATTCTTCTGTTTGGGAGGATAGAGTTTTATTCTCTTGTATAGGGGTGAATTCTTTCCCCGATCTTGGGTGAGGATGGTTCTCGGAGCCTGCAGTATTTCTCTGGAACCCGTACAGGCTTTTCCAAACCTCGAGGCTTTTGCAGGCTACAGAGAGATTGCTTTGATAGAGGCTCTGCTGGCAGGTTCGAATACACAAGCAGCCTCCCCACAGGCACTGGCCGCTGCTTTTCCCCAGCCGGAATTGCTCAGGGAGGCCCAAGCCTCCCGGAATGTAGGCCGGCGTTGCAAATGGGGAGGAAAAAATCCAAAAAGCCTTTCAAGATGGCAAGCTATTTGGCTGGCAGTCCAAGGATAGCTCTGGGGACCCTACTGGAGGAAGAGCTGAGTAGGCGGTGGTGGGTGGAAAAGGGAGAAGCGAGACATCCGCAGAGGTCCTGGCGCGGCTCAGAGAAGAGAGGGGTGAAAGGCAGCCACCCTCAGGAGCAGGACCTTGATGTATGATAACAAACGTGTGGGGAGCCGAAGGGCCGCACAGCGCACAGCGCCGGGGCAAACCTCAGTCGGCGACTCGGCAAAAGCTCACGGCGTCCTCACATCACATTCAGCACCAACGTAAAACCTTCCGGAGAGAGGAGAGGCTTCAAATTGCTAATGAAAAAAAGCACCCCTCCCCCCCCCCCAAAATATGAATATTTATTGTGTTGCTGAAGCAGAGAGACTATGGGCAGATAAAATCTCAAAATAAAAGATTGATGTGTCTAATTATTTTATATATATATATATATATATATATATATATATATATATATATATAATTTGTCTGGTTTAAAACATGTTAAAAGGAAGCAAAATGGGATGATATTCTGAGCGAAGATGACAAGCCAAAGCTTGATATTCTTAACATAAAAGAGCTTGTAGACTCATTATGAAAATCACTAAGATGCTGAAAGCTAAAATAGACAGGAAAATAAAAACCACAAAGAGGCAACAAAATGGCTTTGAAAAACATACGGGAAAATGTTCAACCTTACTAGTAATCAAAGAAATGCAAATTCAAGTGGAGATCCTATTTTCGGCTGGCGAATGTGTAACATTTCCAGAAACCCAGAATTCCCAGACCGAGGGGGGTGCGGCAAAGCCGGTCCTCTCTGCTGGAGGCAGGGCGAGTCTGTGCAGCCCTTTCGGAAGGCAGTTTGGCAACGCGTATCAAGAGCCTCAAAAATATCCACGCTTCTTAACACCTCTACCGCCACGGTAGCCACCCTACATGCAGCGAAAAACGTTTGTATTAGAAAACTTCGCTGCGGTGTTTTTACAGTAGTGAAAAGATCTACCATCTAAATGAGACAGGAAATGGTTAAGTAAATGATGGATTCCATTTGTTGAATTATTATAAGCTTATAAGCCATTAGCCGTGAGTCAGCCTGGGTCTGTTCTTGCTTATCTCCTCCGTGTCCTGGGGAGGGCTGCTCGCATTTCTGCTCCCGCTTTGTGCTTTCTTATCTGTAAAAAATCGGACTAATGGGCTCCTGCGGGGTGGTTCTGAGAATTTGGCCCGATATTTGGCACATTTATCGGGAGTGCTTTTCCTGTTTCTAAGTCTTTCTGGATTTAGCGCCTGGCACTGTTCTTGTGAGTGTTGGGGTAGATATTTCTGCTACTCAAAGGGATGCCTGCGGTCAAAGAATTTCACAGGGAAAAGCTTCAGCAGAGAGGAAGAAGGACTAAAGGATTTAGGGGCTAAAGGACTAGAGGCAGATCCAGCTGGAGGTACCTGCTACAGCATGCACAGGCAGGGCTTCAGGACCCCCCACACTACCCCTCGTCCCTCTCCTGAAACCCCCTGGATTAAACTGGGGTTGAAGAGATGTTTTTGCACTAGATACGGAGAGTGGGGTAGGTAGGGGTTGGGGAGCCATGTCTGAGGTGCCGAGATGAAGAAGCCATTCCTTAGGCACAATGAATGATTTTCTCTTTGAAATACTTGTGCTTTGCGAGGTGCTTAGCAGGGCAGGACGGTCCCCACGTGGATGGGGACGTGGAGGGGGACGTGGATGGGGACGTGGAGGGGGACGTGGAAGGGGCCCTCCGCAGCGCCTTGTTCTCATCCTCGATGCCGGCGTGGCTTCCCTTCTCCAACGGCAGGCACAGTTCCTTGCGACTGTTCCTTCCTAATGAGCTAAAATGTCTTCATATCAACCCTGGCATCCCTTTCATAAAAACAAAAACAAAAACAAAACAAAAAAAAACCCCACAAACATGCAGCCAGAAGAAATGGCAATTCTTGGAGGAACTGCCATCATTAGCTTGGTGACACATTCCACATGTGTTGGCTGAATACCTATTATGTGCCTGGGACTGCAGACCTGATCCAAGCCTGCCTTGTCCTGTTTCTAATGAGAAGCTGAGTCCTTTTCTCAGAGAGAATGGAACAAGGCCGCAGATTATGCCGTCCGATAGTCAGACTTGTGCTGTGCAGAAAGAATTCACCCAACTATAACCTTTCAGCTCACCAGGTCAAAATCCACTGCACACACATGCGAAATGCCCCCTGATTCGAACATGCAATGCACGAAAAGCTGTGAGCCTCTAGCGCCAGCACGCTCAACTCTCATTATGCGGAAACAATGGCCCTCTTGAGAACATGCACAACGCCCCTGCTTCTCCCTTAAACGTAACCCCAAACCCTCAGCTGCCGAGATAGAGTTGAGCCTTGCCGCCTGTCTCCTCGCTGGTCGACTCTACTATAAAAGCCTTTTCTTTTCTCAAAAGCTGATGTCACAGTATTAGCTTCTGTGTGCGTAACGTGCCCACTGGACACTATTACCCGTTATACTTGTATGCCTATTACCAGTTATTACCAGTTACGGGTGTAGCTACACGGTCTCGGCTCTCGACAAGCCAGGAACAGGTGGGGGAGACATCGAGGTCAAGAAACAACTATAATGCTCCCCAGCTGGACCAGCAAAGTGCCGTGGCAGCAGAGGGAAGAGGGGCGTCTGTTCAGGAAGGGGAATCAAGGAAGGCTTTCAGGAGGTGGTGAGTTTGAGCCTGATCCTTGAGCCTGATCCTGTTTGCGAGCAGAGCCATGGAGGGGTGTCCCCGCACACCTCCATCCACTCAGGCCACACAGCTGTGGTTCTGAAGGCGGCGATCCCTGGATCAAGTCTCAGCTCAGTCAGTTATCAGCTGTGATACTGAAAATCTGCTCTGTCCCTTTAAGCCTCACTTTCCTCTTACATAATACGGACGAGCCGTATGCAGTCTATGGGGCATACGCAAGATCTCTCCACTTCTGCAGGAAGGCTCAGACTCCTGGAGATCATAAATAGGAAGCCCTTCTTCTAAAATGAAGATTTTTAAGGACCCTCTGCTCCCGGCCTACCTGTCTCCGCTTGCTCTCTTAAGAGTGAGCCTTTGTCGATTGATTCTCTGTATCACATTGGAAAAGTTACTTCCTTTCTCTGTACCTCAGGTTCTTCACCTGAAAAATGAGGAAAGCAGGCAAAAATGCCTCTTTCAACTATTATGCTCTGTGAGTGTGCCAAGCAGAAGAACAGCATATGCAAAGGTCCTGGGGTAAAATACTCCAGGCAGAATAGAGAAGAGAAAGAATAAAGAGGGAATGGCCGAAGTAAATTTATAGAGGTAGGTGGGAATCTGTGACCCAGAGAGGTGACATATAACTTGCCCAAGGCCATATATATACCTTGTAAATAGAGGATCTGGAATTGGGTCCCAGGTCTGCGTACCCAAAATCCACATCTCTGCAATCACCATAGACCTGATGAGACCTGGCCTCTAGAAACCCGCCCCCTAATGGCAAGGCCTACATCTGCCAAAAGTTAGTTGTAGTTAAATGCGAGGGCATTGCAATGAGACCCGGAGAGGCTGACCCAATTATCACCGCTCTACCTGCCACAGAATGTTCAAAACCAGCCGCATTGAGAGGAAGTGTTTGCTGGGCTCTGATAAGGCCTTAAATGGAGCAATGCCCTGCCTTGCGCACTAGACGCTAACAGAGTCCAACTGTTGTTTGATGAAAAATACAGTTCGTCTTTCATTTACATTTCCCCCGATGGCGAGGGTCTCTAGGCTGCAGCCTGGCCGACACAAAGGGTAAGACTTCAGAGCATTGGGCTGATGTGTTTCTCAAGGCTGTAGGATTCTGCAGACCCAACCGGGAGGGTGAGATACCACTGCAACTCTCCAGGCACCTCCACTGGGCTTTTCGAAGGAGACCTATTGTACAAGGCAAAGCAGACTTGGAAACACAACGTACCTTCCTAATGATGCTCTTTTAGGGTAGTGAGGTAGGAAAGGAGAAAATGAGGGAGGCCGCACGAGTTTGGGAAGAACGTATTTACAATTAAATTGCATTTTAAAGGGAAATGCGGAAGTCCTTGCTCTGCAAAGAAGCAAGGTGGAGAGAAGCCAGGAAATTGTAGTAGGAGGTTAGAAAGTGACCCAGGTTTCGGAGTCCAGAAGACTTGCGCTGAAGAGTTGATCGGCAATTATCAGTTGTATGACCTTGGTCAATTAACCTAGCTCAGAATCAATGTCTGAAAATAAAGATAATAATATACTTACATGATGCGGTGATTGTGCAGGTAGTTACACAGAAGTCATTGAATATATTTTTTCTCTGTCTTATTAATCAAGAAATACATATCATAAACAGGAAATGAGGAGGGACAAATCACCATGGAATCGTAAAAGTAGGCTCTACTAGGTGTATAATGTTTATAGTAGTTGGCGCCTTGAAATCACTTGGAATCTCTCTTTGAGAGGAAATCACTTCGAGCCACTGAAAGAAGCATCCCCTACAGAACGGAGAAGGGTCTGGGGCTACGCTTGGGATGCAGATCAAGTGGTCCCCTTCTCTTGAAAAAAGGAAGTATATAAGGCATTTGGGTTATGAGGGCTTAAGAGAAAGAGTGAACTGATTGTGACTTCGGACTTTGAGATGGGAAGTGGGTGGGGCCTGAGGGTTCTGTGGGTAGCGGGGGTCTGTTTTGAGACTAACCCTCAAATGAAACGCTGTAATAGTGAGTTCACATTTGAGCGTCCTTGGCCAAGCTGAATTCAGAAGGAATGAGATTAAAAAAGAATTACAATGGTGATCCTGGAGCCATAGCATCGAGGTGGACAGAAGATAGAGGTTATCTGCTAGACACTATAGTACGGTGATTCTCTTAGGCTGTAGAATCATCTGGAAAGTTCTGCAAGCAAACATGGATCGTGAAACCTCTACCCCAGGCCCATTAAATCGAAATCATCATGGGTGGTCAGGCTGGAGAACCACTGGTGTGGACCCATTTTAAAAAGCATTCAGACGGGATCGGGAGCGCTCGGGGCGGTTTGGCCGCAGGACGGATCGTGAGACCGTCACGCTAAGCGAGATACACCAGGCAGGAGAAGCTGCGAACCACACGATTTCACTCTTACGAGGTACAGAAAACTGAAAGCGACAAACGAACGTGACAGGCGGAGAGTCGTGGACACGCACAACAGTTTCGCAGGGACCAGAGGGAAGGAGTGGATTCTGCGAGGCAGGTAAAGGGCAGAGGGTCAAACACACGGCGACGGAAGGAAATTTAACTTTGGGTGGTGAACACGCAACGCAGTACACATGGCGTGTTTTTGAATTGTACACTCTAAACCTATAATTTTATTAACCAATGTCACCGATAAATTTAATAAGTAAATAAAATTTTAGAAAAGCGTTCGGGTTGTTTTCAGTTTGAGGCCGTGATGAATAAAACTGCTATGAACATCTGTGTGTGAGTCTGTGTGGACGCTGGCTAGCAAATATGGTCTGTCCGGACACTGGGATTTTTTCAACAATAAGAAGGAACCAACTCGTACACATTCTACATTATGGATGAGCCTCAAATACGTCAGGTGAAGTGAAAAAGAAAAAACAGACACAGAGACCCACAGATTGTATAATTCTATTGAGAGGAAACGTCCAGAAAAGATAGAAAGGAAAGTAGATAAATGAGTGCCTAGAGTTAGGGGTAGAAATAATGATTTTACCTGTAAATGAGCATGAGGGGCCTTAGTGTGTGCGTGTGCGTGTGCGTGTGTGTGTGTGTGTGTGTGTGCGCGTGTGCGTGTATGTAAATGTTCTCAGACTGATTTATGATGATGGTCGCACCACTCAGTAAAGATACTAAAATCACTCAAGTGTAAAATTGAAATGGATGAATTTCATGATATGTAAATGATACCTCAATAAAGCTGTTTATAAAGGCAGCCGTGGTGGCAGAGGACTGTTTAGAAGCCCTGGATTTCCCTGCCTGAGTGTGGAAGCTGGACGATGACCCCGCTCACCCAAACCCCCACCCCATGGAGGCTGCATAAGACCCCAGTGCTTCCCGGAGTACAGGAAGTTGAGGGGGAGACCCGTGAGAAGGCTATCGGAGTTTTTGCCAACCTAGGAGGTGAGGACTCTGATTACTTCAAAGATAAAATAAGCGTTACCATATTTGCTCACTAAGCTTATAGAGCAACTGATACCAGTTATGTGAGGATTACATGAATGATATATAGGTAGGGCGCCTGGGCAGGTGGCAGATAAATACTAGTCCCTTTCTCCTTTTCCTCTCATGATCTATCCCCCATTCCATTATTCCCTACCAGAACTATATGGGTATCTAATGAGATTCTCATTTTCTCCACAGCCCTTAGAATCACCCATGTCCTTTGTCATTACTAAAGACTTTTCTGATTGGTTCACCGATATTGTCTCTCCCTCGCTCTCTTGCTTTATTTTGATTTGGGACTTTAACTCTTGGGAGAACTGAAGGCATTGCTTCCGCTCTCATTTTCTGGACCGGGAAAGCCGTGGAACCAGAGTGGCGACGGTGACTTGGCTAAGCCCTCAGCTGATTGCTGTCGGAACCGGTGCTTTTTACAGCATCGCACTGACTCGGCTCAGCCTTGGCTGCGAGCAGCCTACAGAAGGATGATTAAGAAGCCAATTTCTGACCACGAGCCGCCTTGCACCAGTGCAGACAGAGACCTCAGCCTAGTGGTAAGACGAATCATTGATAATGGAGGGACTTTGAAATCTCAGGTGTGCATTTGAGCAGCTGCGTGACTGTGGGCACGTCACTTCATTCTCTAGACTTTCTCTTCGTCTGTTAAATGGGCATGGCTAATGCATAAGGCAGTTATGAAAATTCAATGAGATTACTTATGCAAAGAGGCCACTGGTCCGGGTTCTGTGGCTCAGTGAATTCTCGTTTTCTCCCCTAAGCCACAGAAAATTAAGAAACCAATAGATTGCCATGAATTGTTGAAGTCTGTGACTATCTACGTCTCTGAGAACAGAAAACACTTGCAGATCTGGCTGTCCCAGGGTCATCAATCAGAGCATCAGTTTCGAGGGAGTGAGTTAGAACTGAAAATAGCAATGTCGAAAGTAAACCTGGGCTCTTCCGGCCAGGTCGTTTATAGGAATGAATTGCCTGCTGTGTGACCTTGAGTTCATTCCTTTATTGACTTGAGAAAGATATCTTAGTTTTCTCATCTAGGCAAAAGTAACATATTGGGCTGGATAGGAGTCTGTGATACATGACATTCGCTTGCTGACTTCTCATTTGAAGCCTCATAAAATCAAAACATAAAAATGTGTTTCAAAAAAGAAAAAATGTGTTTCTGCCCGTCAGTTTATTGGCCCATTCCAGCGTTATGGGGGCACCTGATAAAACGGGACGCCGGGCTGGTCATCATGTTGAATTGTCACTTTTGTTCATTGATGTTTTTAATTTAGTATCTTAGCTCTTACTCTTCCCATGTGACTCCATTTCGATGCTCTGAATAAATTTCGCATTGTTATACACTACCAGATTATGCTGTTTTAAGGTCAGTTTTTATGGTTTGATTACTCATATATATATGCTTAAGAAGTATACTTTATACTGCTAAAATCCTCTTAAAAAAAAGTTCTCTTTTCCTCAGTAATCGGTCAAAATGCCTTGCTGAGGTTACTCACTCCTACCATTTCGAACGCAAAGGCTTGCAAATGATTTTATTCTAAATTTTAATTAATTTTTCCAGCCTCTAGCAGTTGTGCAGTGAAGTGGTGGTTAAAGCCTTTCGGTAGAGATAATGTGGGCAGACAGAAGGGAGCCAAATTACTGCTGGCCGACCCCGAAACGAGGGAGGAGAAAGCTCCCGATTACGTCAGGTGGCCCGAATTCGATGCCGTGCCCACTCTGTGTGGAATCAGGATGCTTGAAAAAGTCATTCATGTTGCCTTGAAGCAGGGAAAGCTACTTAGCCATGGCAGCCATCCCTCTGGGGGAAATGCCGTGAAATTCCAACAGGTCGCAGGGCAAGCTTGCTCATTACTTGCAGCAGCAACGCCTCAGCTGACACTGAGAATTCGGTCCGCTGCCTTCTTTCTGGTCAAGGAGAAACTCCCAAGATCCACCGGAGGGCGGGCCCAGTGTGCCCACTAGTGAGCCCCCTCTGAGTTGGGACGATGAATTGTGATGTGGCATGGATATCCATCACTCAATACCAAGCGTAAATTCCTCAAATTTGATGACAATGCATGTAGTCAAATATCCTCAAACGCAGAAGGCGTGAGTCTGAGTTCAGCTCCGTTCTCTTCTGGTTGTATAAGATGGGTCAGTAAAGGAGAAAATAATCCTCACCTCACAGGGATGCTGTGAGCATCGAGTGTGATGATACCTCTAAAACCCTTAGTCCCGTGACTCGTTAGGCGTTCAGCACACTTTTCTTTTCAGATGTTTTCTTTGCCTGTATTTTACATAATTGAGATTGCACTGCATGCACGATTTTGTCTGATATAGAAATACAAGTTCATATTCACGTTCTGTCGGAACTTAAGACTTTGATTTATCGTTCTCATGGATGATATATAGTTCTGATTTCTTTTTGCATGAACTTTTCTCCTTTCTCTTCACTATTTCCGCATTTTTTAAATTGGCGTGATCATAATGTACCAGCATATATATGAATATGATTTAGCAATATTTTAAGGACACCTGCATCTGGATTCAGGAGTAATTTTAATCTGTAATTCTGCTCATTTTTGGAATGTCTTTGTCTGACTTAAATATCAGCATCGTGCTGGCGGCACAAAACATGTCAAAAAGTGCTTCCTCTTTCTCGGTTAAAAGAGTTCGGTGAGGTTTCTGCAATATGTTTGGTAGAATTTACTATTGAAACCACCTTCACTTCAAATTTTCTTTGTGGGAAAGTTTTTGTTAAATTCAATATCGTTTCTAATATTCCCCTTTTAATCCTTTCAAGACCTCTAGGATCTGTGGACCTAATAACTTCTCTTTCAGTCCAGATTTTGTTGATTTGTATTCTTTCTTTCTTTCTTTTCTTATTTTTTTGATCAGTCTAGCTAGGGTTTTAACAATTTTGTTGATGTTTTTAAAGAAGTAACTGGGCTTTATTAATTTTTTCTTTTTTTTTCTTTCATCCATTTCATTGATTTTTGCTCTTTATTATTTCCTTCCCTTTCTATTCTCTTTTTCTACTTCCTTAAGGTGTAATATTAGGTCATTAATTTCATATCTTTCCTTTCCCAATGTCAATTTTTCTTTTGAGGACTTTATATTTATATAATATCATTTGATATTGTCTCGTAGGATCATTATTCTTTTTTCTCTTTGATAAATTCCAATTATATGCCTTAAAATTCACTGATTTGCCTTTAAATTATAAGTACTATATTTTAATTATTCTATTTTTAATTTTTAGCCTTTTTGTTTGGTTCCTTCTTATAGTTTCCATTTAATTTTTGAGATTTTCCATCTATTCTCTCATTAAGACCAGATTTTCCTTTAAATATTTTCTTTAATCATTTGCACATATTTATACCAGCTGCTTCAAAATCTTTGCTTAGCCCACATTTGGATCATCCCGGGATTGCTAGATAGCAACAACTTTATTTTCCTCGACTATGGATCACTTTTTCTTTGTATAACTAGGGTTTCTCAATTGAATATTCTATATAGTACATAATATATTATGGATATTTGGGATTCTGTTTTTCTAAAGAGTATTGATTCTTGTTCTAGCAGGCAGTTCAATGACTGGCTGATCACCATGGACTTGTGAGGTCTGGTTTACATTTTGCTTGTGAAAATCTAAGAAAAAAATCTAACTAACCGGCTGATGTCATGGCTGTTCTGTGGGGCAAAAGTATGATTTGAACCCAGACCTGTCTGGCTATGGAGTCCATGCTTTTAGCCCATTCCATACCCTCAGAATCTAAACTGTCTCTCCTACTAAAGATCTTATTTGGGCTTGTTTTTAGGCTTTGCGAAGACAAGCCGAAGGAGGTCTCGGATGTATCTTTATCCTAACATCTGGAGGGCACACTTGCCTGTCAGCTGGATTTCAGATGTGTTGAGAATACATTAATAAAGTCCCCCACTCTAGGGCCAGATACTGACATCTCTGGGCACCTTTCTCCCTCCACCACTCTTGACCTCTAGTGTCTAATTCCATTTTCAACCCATAGCGGCTTTTATCTGGTGAACCTGGGGAGGCTTCACTGTGAGTCCGGCATCTTGCATGGGACTCGTAGGGTTTCCTCTCTATACAGCGTCTGTCCCTTTGATGCCGTCATTAAGCATTGCTTCATTATTTTATCGACTCATTCAGGAAACAGATTCCGAGCTTCTTTCTTTCAGATGTCGTGAACTCAGACCTCTGCGTCCTCAGCTCAGCCCAAGCGCAGTTCTCGGACTCTGGTGTCCTGTGTCACGCTGGGGAGATTTTCCCCAGGCGGACAGCTGTGTGATCATGGGGCTCACCTGGGAGTGTCCCCTCTTTCAAGTATTATAGTTTTATGCTGTTGTCCACTAAAAATCCGTCGACTCGTTTTGTGTAGTTTTATAGTTGGTAACAGTGGGAGACTGGCCCAGTATCAGTTATCCTGTCGCAGAGAAGCAGAAAAGTTGATCGATCGTTTTGTTTTAACATCTGGAATTTAGGTAACTTCACCAGGACATATTTAGACGTGGTATCTGTCTTCCTTATCGCTGCATTTAAAGCAATGCCTGATGCCCACGTGGTCAATCAAAATCTGTTGAATAAATGACACATCCTGGCTGCTAACCTAACCTGGTCAGTCCTCTCTTCAGCTCAGGAAAACTTTCCTTTCTTATTTACTTGACAATTTCCCCTCTTTCCATTCTTTCTGGAGCATTCACTAAGCATACGTCTGACCTCGTGGATGCGTCTCAGCTCCCACCTCCCGCGTTTGTAATCTTTTCCACCAGTGCTGGAAAAATTCCCCAACTTGGTACGCCAGCCCGATTTTCTCCATTGGTACCCATTCTGCTATGCGGACCAACCACCTACTAAGCTGCAGTTTGGCAATCGTGGTTTTAAAATTTTGTTTCTGAGAGTTCTGGTTGTTTATTTTCCCTTGCAGCCTGTTCTCCCTTCTTGATGTGGTAACGTGAAACGTTTCCTTCAGCTTGTGTTAACTGTTCCCTCGCACATTAATTTGCTGTTCATTGTATTTTGAAGTTCCTTTTCTCACTGTCAGGTTCCTTCAGATGTATGGTATTTATCAGTTGCTCTTCATAATGATGGAGGAAGGAAATTTAAATTGAGTGATGCTGGCAGTGGCGGAGCAATTCGTCAGTCCAGGCGAAATTCCATGTTCTCTTGGCAATGGACGCGGAGTTAGGTCGTAAGGAACCTGGTGCTTGGTTTTTGTGAGAACGGCTTTCCTTGAAGGGGTGTGAGTCGAGGAGCTTTCATTTTGAATGTCATCCCCCATCCCCCTGTCTTTTCTGGAAGCCGAGGCACAACCCCACCTCGCTGGCCATGCACCGTACACTAGGAGCCTTTGTCAGAATTTCTGGGCAAAAGATCTATCCGCACTCAAAACATTATCCTAGGGACAAATGCCGATCAAGCCATTCTAATATTCAGGGTCTGGCTTGATTGTTCTGCCTTTTAATTCCTCACCCTTCTGGGAACCCACAGCCATGCTCTTTATCCCTCTCCTGCCCATGCCGTTTCTTTCTGGCTGCTTTTCTCTTCCATCATAGTGTATTGACAGCACTTTTCTCATCTTCCGCTCTCATTTTAGTCATGCGTATTAAGCCAGGAATCTCCACGCACAAGTTTATATCCTATTTACCTGTACCCAGACATCTTCCTTGTCACAAATTTATTCGCATTCCTGTAAAATCAGAGTCAAGAGCCCAGATAAAACAGCCAAACGGATCTAAGTGAGTCACTTGTCTGGGTAAAATATGGCAGCCAGCGTTTGTTTATTCCACGGTGATTAGAAAATGATTAAATCAATATTAGGGAAAAGAGGGACGAGAAGGAACATGTAATTTGCAAAGTCCATCTGAGAGCTTTAATGTGTGTTTATTTATCACTAGGGGACGATCGTTGATAAAAACAGAGCTTCGTTCTAAGTACCTCAGAACAGCAGACATTGATGGATAGAATAGATTTTCAAGAAGGTAATGGGATTAGCATAGAGGACAAATAAACTTCTTGGCCCCGTAGCCACAAAATACTTATCAGAGACCTTACGAACATATTTCCCTTAAAAAGGTGACGCTGTGGGGTTTGCCTGTTTATCTGTTTTAATAAGAGCCAGGCGGAGTGAATTATGGTCACTGTGCAGTGGGGTAGGGGTTTGCACATTTTTATATATTTTTCCACTCATTACTTTATTGATTCACTCACTAAACAAATATCAATTAAGTATCCTCAACAGACGCAAACACCACCTCTACAGTTAAGAAACTCACGCTCTAACAGAAGAGGGAACCAGGAAGCCCATCCTTTATAACTAAAGTGATCCTACAGGAAGACTGATAAAATGGTCTGTTAGATCCCGTAAGAACCTGCTACAATTTGGGGGAAAGAGAATGCTTCCCAAAGGAAGACCAGCTAAACAGGTGCCGGATGGACTGGCAGGAGTCGATCAGGTAAAGAACGACAGGAAGGGCTTTTTGGATGGAGGGAAAAATGTGCGAACATTCAGAGGCCTTATTGGGAATGATATGGTCCAAAAGAGCTGTAAACAGACCCACATGGCCGAAGGAAAGGCTGTGAGGGGGAAAGGGCAAGAAATAATGCTGGGAAGGTTAAGTGAGAGTCAGAAGTCCAGGCGCTTTGATCTGTCCTGAGCTCCGTGCAGAGGGAGTAGCATCATCGAGTTTGGCTGCAAAGTGTAAACTAGATGACGGATCGGAACTGGAGCCGGGGAGACCACTTAGGGGACTGTCGCAGAAATCCAGCTGAGCAGTGGCGGTCACTTTCACTAAGGTGGTGTCAGCAGAAATGAGGACTACTCAATAATTACAACAAATAAGAATTCGGTGGGTGTTCGCACCTCGGGGTGAGGAAGAAGGCTGTACCAACGTTGACACCCTTTCAGGAATGGGCGACTGCACACCCGTGCACGGAGATTACGAGTGTGGATGGGAATGATGATGGAGGAGCTTCGGGAGACGATAACGTGCTCAGTTTTGGATGTCCGACCGCGTGACACCAGTGGAACTGTGTGGTGTGCAGCAAGTTCTATTCGAATGTCGCTCACGTGGGAAATCTTAGCGGAAGATTATATCCGCGAGGCCTAAGTGAGCGTGATAATTGAAAACATGAGACTAGATAAAAATCAACCCAGAAAAGATCATAAAGGGATACAATATCAGAGAGATAAGAGGAAAACTCAACTAGGTTGGTGTGTTTGTCAGTTCAGGCTGCCACACAAAATACCACGGATGGGATAGCTTAAACGACAGAGATTTATTTTCTCACAGTTCTGGAGACTGGAAGTCCAAGATCACGGTGCCAGAATGGTTGGGTTCTGGTGGAAGCCCTTCTACTTCCTGGCTTGTAGATGGCCATCTTCTTGCTGTGTTCACATGGGAGAGTAAGAGGGAATGAGAGAGAGAGAGAGAGAGAGAGATTGCTTTGTTGATTTATTGATTATTTCCGGCAGCACTGAGTTTCAGGATGAATCTTCAAGCCCCAAACTCCCAAATCCTGTCCTTCGATCACTGTGAGCTCCCCAGCTCTCTTTCCAGACACACAATCCAAAAATTCCCTCTTTTGCCTTAGCTAGTTTGAATTGTGTTTAAGCTTCTATAATTTTTCAAGAACCCTGACTAATACTGAGATTGCTGGTGTGTAGATGAAAGCGAGAATTCTGTGATTGGAGGAATTAATGAACTGGGAGAAAGTAGAGAAAAATGTACTTGTCGTATAAGAGATTCATTAATTTCTTTGACAGACGTGTTCCATTCTAGGTGCTAGAGATTCAGCATTGAACACAGGTGATATGGTATGTGCCTAGTTGAGTGTGACCCAATCTCCTTGATAAAAAATTGTTCAAAATCAAAATTTAAAGTCTATTTACGGTATGACCTCATCTTCTACAGTATTACATGTGTAGCAACAACGTTGAATGTTTATTTAACATTGTACGAGTCAACGTTTTTGGATACGGGAGATAGGCAAGACCTAGGATGATAGACAGAACTTTTCCCTTAAACACAACACTGGTTTGGGGAATGAACTGAGTCTTCTCAGTGTTATTCCTCCCCATGGTGGGCATTCGCCTGTGCTTGTGGCCAAGGCAAGCACAGAGAATGAAATGGCACACCACCGCCAGGGCCTCGGAGGGTGGAGGCTGATACAGAAACAGACAGTCTGCACCAGGAAACGTGGTACCTTGCGTTGCTGCCAATTAACTAGTGATGAGTTTGTCATGTTGCCTGTTGCCCGGGATGATTAATATGAGCCTGATTCCAACGAAACCATTAAGGAAAGTTCCCAGCAAGATAAGCTGTGAGTGACAATGTTACCCTTTAGAAGAAGGGGAGCTGACAGAATGAAATGCAACCCCCTGCCACCCCCACACTGGCTTCCAGCCCGTAAAATCCCTGAGCTCCTGCTGTGGCTACAGAGCTGAGAAAGCATGCTCTAGAGTCACATGATCAGGGCCGATCAGGACGTAAAGGGGCCTGGGGGATTCACTCCTCCAAACTGCTCATCCCACAGACGGGAGGGCGGAGGCCCGGAGAAGTCATTTCACTCGCCTATGGATGCACGAGGCGTTGTTGACTGGCTCGGGCTACACGGTTGTCTTTCCACACTCACAGTTGTCCCTTTCCTGCCGCTTCGCAGAGCTCTGCTCCCAGGGCAGCTGTCTCCTCCTGCAGAGGAGAGTTGCAGCGTGGAACACCCTTGAAGGACATGAGATTAGAGGCCTGGGGATCTAAGTTCTAGGCCAGCCTCCGGCGCCAGCTTACTCTGCACACTGGAGCTGCTGGGGAAAGCGAGGCTGGCTGCTGGTGGCATGCCTTGGTTCTTCTCCATGTGGCTTCTCATCCTGCAATGGGATGATCTACTTTGTGAGATGGTCTCAGAGAAGCATCCGAAGAGAGTGAAGGTGGACACTGCAAGACCTTTGGAAACCTAGACTCCGAAACTTGCCCAGTATTACCTCCACTACTTTCTATTGGTCAAAGGAAGTAACTAGGCCAATCCAAATTCAAGGGGTTGGGAAAAGGACCCCAGCTCCTGATGGGAGGAGTGGCCAAGTTCCACGGCCAAGGGTCATATGGGATGCAACTTATTTTTTAGAAATTTTTACATGTTGCATCTTTCACCTCTAAAATTTGGAAATGTTAAGTCCCCAGAAGAGTATCGAAATACCCCCACTGACTCCATTACCCAAATACACATTATGTGTTTTCTCTGGGTCGTATCACTCACGAAGTGCTCTCGATTGTTTTGTTTTGGTGGTGGGGGTAGAGGGATGGTGCTAAGAGAAAAAATGGGGAGCTACCATGACCTCTATGTGCTTGTCCACGGTGTAGATCATCTGCTTGCATATGTGCATGCATGTCGGTTTATGTTCAAGTGTATGTTCTAATCGGATGTTTGACTGATTTCTTTTTCAGAAAAGATGTCATATGACACAAAGGAACGTGTTATGTAATATCCAAATAGAATGCTCAAACTCAAAATAGATGCGAGGTGATCGAAAATCGGAAGAGCTATAAAATGGAGCTAGAGGTGACTTAAAAACGCATAGCATTGTGTCCTCAACCATTCGAGACAGACAGACTGTACACATGACTCTGGGCTTCCCGGGAGACATTGCGAAGAGCATGACTACTTCAGAGAGGGATGGACGAAGTAGTGACTTTTTCTCTCCCGGTCATAGAGCCTCCTGTCAAGATCGCATTCCCTCCCTCGGATTTCATATTCACTTTCCCTCTTTTCCTTTTTGTATCTGGAATGGGGTTCCCTACGATCGGTTTTATTTTCATTTTAAAATGTGATCTTAAAGAAAAGCAGAGACCAGATGGGGAGCTGCCATGACCTCTATGTGCTTGTCCACGGTGCTGAACCAGGGCAAAAGCCGAAAGTGGATTTGACCCTGATTTCAGAGCCTCTAGGCTGTGACTGACAGGAGACAATTACAACTCAGAATATGTGTGTGTTTGTCCTGACTGCTGCTTTTCAACCAGGCCACTCCTAACACACTCGTTTTCATATCAAACAGTTGGAACCCTACAACAGAGGAGTTATACATCCCCGCTCAGCTCATCAAGAAAGTCTTGGGTTTCTCTCTTTGTTCCTAACTTTGTATCTCACCTCTTGAATAACCCTGTGTTTACACTTCCTTGATCTTTTTATTAGACTCTCAGGTTCTCCCCTCCATCTTTTGAATTCTATTGCAAATATCCAATTTGCACTGATCTCTCTCTATCTCTTCCTGGTAGCCTCCATCATGTAGTTAATTCTAAGTCCCAGTGAGCTGTTCTTCATCCTAGAATTGGTCATCTGATCCCTAGTAGGTAGCGCCAGTCACTCAGATGCGGGGGAGCCTTACAGAAAGAAATCTTAACTTTAGGCCAAGACAAGCAGGGAGGGGACAAAAGACTCTGAGGCTGTCTTGCACACCGTGCCCTGAGGGGATATGAAAAAACTGACCTCTTTTAAGGCACTTTTAAAAACTTTTGTCAAATAGCAAAAGTTCTAGGGCATCCAGCTGAATGAAGACTCTCTGCCTCCCTGCTCCTAGCAGCCATCTCTTAGAAATAAAGAAGATAGACTTGCTAGCTTAAACAGAAAAGCCAGTATTGATCTTTGTTCTAGAGAAAAGGAATGCTTTTCTCATCAAACAAAGATTTTTTTTTTTTAAAGAACAAGACAAAGCCGAGAATACCCAGATTTTTTTTTTTTTCTCCCACCAAGTGGCTATTTATCTTGTCAAATCTTGGCTACTGTATTAATTGAAAAAATCAAAGAGGCAAACAGATTTCAAATAGCCTCCACTTATTCTGCAAGATTGAACTGAGTACCCAGGTGTGGTAGACAAATTGAGAACAAGTTATCTCGCACAATTGTCCCATGATTGTTTTGAAATAATTTGTTTAACCTACGCGCTACACACACACACACACACACACACACACACACACACACACAATTTCCCTAGAATAAATGGGGAGATCCTGTTGTTTTTTGAATTGTTTTTTGCACTCTCTGTTCCTCACCCCCTATGGCTAATCAACCACTAAGTTCTGTTTATTCTACCTCCTGCCAAGCCTGTAAATGATGCAGCAGCAGAATCCCATAGTTGTTAGGAGCCAAGGCCCAGACTGCCTGGATTTGAACCTTCCACTTGCAGGTGGAGTCATTCTGGCCTCGACGCCATCATCTGTAAAGCGGAGGAGTCATAGTACCTCATTCATAAGATGGTTGGTTAAATATATGTCACGCTCTTAGAACAGTAGCTTACGCATAACAAGCACCTGATACGTGTTGTTACTGACATTATTTTTATTACTGAACCTGTTCACTTCTTTCCTTCCTTACTCTAGATCTTCCACTCAGATACTGCCAATAGCTTCTTAGCTTTTTATCCTGACTGTGCCTCAGGCGTCAGTCCGTTCCTGCCTTGTGTAGTCAGGATAAACCGTTAAGACAAACAAACTAACGAAACCTTGGCAAAATTGTGTATGTGTACGAGGATGTGGAGATGACAAGAACCATGATAAAATAAGCTATGAGAACTGAGGAAATCCACAAAGGGCTTTGGGTTGTATCCTGCTGTGTCCTAGGGTTTTGTCCAAGGTGGTGTGAAAGCTTGCGGCACCCAAGAGACAGGTGACTGACTATCCAACACTGCAGCCCTTGAATGTTTGACTTTTCACGTGAGTTAGAGCCTGGTTCTCAGAGAGCTTCCGGTGTTTCCGAGCGAACAGACGCATCATCACTGTATTCTGGAAAAACCTGCAATGTTCCGTTTGGTCACTGAGTGGTACTAAGGGGTTCCGCTGGACAGTTTATCAGCTCGGGTTTGTTGTATAACAAACAGTCCAGCCCAAATCTCAGTGGCTTAAAACAACAATCATTCATTCTATGTCATATGAGCGTGGGTTCACTACTTGGCTGATCTGGGTTGGCTTCAGCAAGCCTCTCCTGGGTTTGCTAATACGTCTGTGGGTCAGCTGGGACCCTATTCTATGTTGGGTTTCGATAGGCCACCTTCACAGGGGGAGCTCTGCTTCGTATATCACTCTCTTTTTCTGGGACCAGCATTTGCCTGAGCTTTTCCTTCTCAAGAGTAATGACGAAAATATGAGAGGAAACACGTAAGACTTAGGCTCAGAACCAACACATAATCAGTTCCGTGTCACGCCGTTGCCCGAACCAGGTCACATGGCCAAATCAGGAGCAGAAAATAACATTCCAAGTATCATGCTTATCATCTTCCTGGAGCCGGGGAATTTGCAGCTGTGGGATCTCCAGGCCATTGCCGAAGGTGGCATTACCCTCATGGGTTTACAAAGGTCCCACATTGGCAAATACTGTGTCTTCACTCGAGGTCAAGGGTCTAAATTCAAATAATTACAGAGGTCAGGAAGCTAATAGAATGAGTGGATCGAATGGGGTAGGAAGCATAATCAGACGAAGAGGTCGTACCCTGTCTCGAGCGAGGGCTGCTGCGAAGGCCTGGCCGGGGTTAATAACAACATAGCGTAGTAATTGTTTCAATGCTTCCATATGGTGGGCACTATCCTAAAAGCATTGTTTATATTGAGTCATTTCATCCTGACAGCAAGCATCTGAGGTAGGCATTATTATTTTTTACGTTTTACGGGTGAGAAAACTTGGGCCCAGAGAGGTTTGGTAGCTTGACCCCAATCACAGAGCTGAGATGCTAAGCCAGGAAATCTGGTTCCAGAATTCATGTTCTAAAACATCACAATCTACAAACAAATCATTTTATTTTTGAAAAAAAAAAGAGAAAAAGTCAGAAATGCAGATTCACATGGAGTCATTCCAGTTTTGCATCTTGACAGATAATTTAAAAAAATAAAAATCATCGTTCAGGCCAAGGAATACGTCTTGACGGGCCGACTTTGACTGTGGACCTGTAATTTAAGACGAGTATCTGACCCACAGCCTTGGTCTAATCAGAATTTTATCAGCCTGCATTCAGGGCAGCTTTCCAGCCACTCAAGGCCTCCTACCCATCCAGGAAAGTACTGAACGCAATCACAGCTTCAGAAGTCAATGCCCAAGGTCGCAGTAATGTCTGCACGAGACTCTGCCTGATTGTCCTGCTCTGACATTGGCCGGAGGTATCAGGTAGGCACTGCCTGACATGGGCCAATTCTTTAGAGGGCATTGGAAATTCGGACTGCGGCCCACGGCGGAGACTGGCCTTGGGGCCGGCTGTGAGCCTTTTCACCTTAGGTGGTTCATCTTCCTCCAGGGGCCTGGGCAGGTGAGAAATGCCTCAGGTGCCAAGTTGGTGTGACTTGACGTTGTTGCCAGGATTTGGCGGTGGAGGGAGGGGGATGGTTAGAGGAGGGAAAACGTCATCAGGAAGACGAAAGGATGTAAAATCCGGTGATGAAAAATTGATCACATGAAGCACAGAGAGAGGAACAACGGCTGTGATGTGCCAAAGACAAAGTCCGAAGACTTCAAAGCGGGAACACTGATTCGGAGAGGACTCTCTTCTCTGTTCCCGACAGCTTAAACTGCCCCCGCATCGCGAGGCAAGGCCTGGTGGCATCCGCCGCCCTCTCTTGAGCCTGCGTCAGACTCCGTGTGTCTGTCAGTCAGAGACGAGGATTTCCCCCGCCTTCCTTGCAAATCTGAGAAGTGTCCCTGAATCCCGGTCCTTCCATTACTCTCATGCTGCACTACCAGCCCACCAAGAGGTTCGAAAGAAAAGATTTGTGGTTTCTTCGTTTTTGCTCTGCAGAATTCCCCATCCTCCATCTTTCCGGCTGGAACAGACACCGAGGTTTCTGACGGTGGGAAAATAAGTGGTTATATCCTCAGGTTATATTTTTTTAGAGCTTTATGTAACAAATCCTGGCAATATTTACACATTTGTATCATCTAGAGGGTTGTTATTTGCTGTGCCTGCTGTTTTCTGAACAGCACGGGGGGCGGGGGGGAGTAGATTCTCTGCCTCTCTCTGTCCAGGAACACAGAGACTCTGGTAGATGACATCCCTCAGCGGGGACCATTCTGTTGGTAAGACTGAAGAACGCATTCGCGGCAGCAAGCATTTGATCCAACTTGTAAAACACACACACACACACACGCACACACGCATGTGGATTACAGTGTTGTTTTCTTATTATAATTGATCATTTAAGGTTTAAAAACCCTTTAGGAAAGCCTGTCCTTGGCCTTGGGAGAAGAAAACGGCTTCTCCCAAGTTCATGCGGGCTCCATCCCTACTGTGTTTTCTCGTGGGAAGGACGGTTTGAGATTACTGACGTGATAGGTTCGTTTTCCTCGTCGTGTTACGATGAACAGAGAGAGGGAATGCGAGGAGGCGATGTGAAAGAAAAACAGGCTGAGGAAGGATCATGAGAAGATCGATATGACTACAAATAATTTTCCGATCAGATTAATTGCCGGGGGTAAAGCCGGATTTGTGAGGCTTGCTAGTAGTCGTTACGCTGCTATCACTGGAAAGACAGTTTGTAGGCCACGAGTTAGAATCATTGCTTGGCTGTGGATTCGCTGGAAGTTTGCATTCGCCGAACTGGGTACTATTGACGGTGTAAGACCGTGTGATTAGTAAGGCGCTCACTCTTCTGTAGCATTGGGATAAGGACGGCTGTGGTAACCAGTGCCGCGTGGCCGACAGAGGTGCATGCGATGAGCAACTGCAATTCGAGTCTGTTTGGAGTAAACAGGTGGAGCTGGTTATAATTATTCCTCATAAGGATAATATTAGGAACAGGTATGCTACGAAGTTTGTTACGGGGTTTAACACTGCAGTAATTCATAGCTTGCCATAGCCTCCTAATTTTAGTAATACAGGTGTGAGAACTATGGATCCAATGATGGGGGCTTTAACGTGTGCTTTCGGCAATCACAGGAGGAGGCTGTCTGGGGTATCTTTACTATGGATGCTATTATGCATGCACTATCATGGGAAAACAGTATTTCACGAGGTTGTTAGGGGTTGAGTTTAGTATCGGGTTAGTAGAAAATTCAAGGAGCCTGTAAGGTTTTGGATGCAGACCAGTGTGACAAAGATGGGGAGCGATCCTACTACCGTATAAAATAAGGAGTCCTGCATTTGGTCCTTCTGTTTGGCCCCCTTGTTGGGTGATGATAATTAGGGTTGGTACTAATGTTGCTTCAAATAGGATATAAACTAGAATTAGGAAGATCTGCAATAGGGTGAGTATGATACTGTATAGCTTTTTTCAGGTTAGGAATTATTTGGCCGTATGATATTGGCTGGCAATAAGTATTAACAGTAGAAGCCATGTCACTAGTATTAACGGAGATGCTGATAGGGAGTCGAAGAAAAATATTATTGAACGATTTGGACTATTGTCACTGAATCGGTTTAGCATAGATGGGCTGACGAAACTAGTTATTAAGCTGTAGGTTGTGGCGTTAATTCAGAATAGGTTATTTTTTTGAGAGTGATACCAGCGGTATTAATATGATAGTAGGAATAATAATTTCCAGCATTGGAGAAGGTTGAGATATGTTATTTCTTGGTCAGGTTATGAATGTTTGCTTTCGCGGTTAGTTAATTAAAGCTTCATAGGGTCTTCTCGTCTTATTAGGCCAAGCTGCTGTGTAGGGCTGACCTCATGGCGTGGGATTTTCCCCAGCAGTCTCTCGTACCTGTTGAGACCACCCTTTGGTTGTGCCACTTACAGGGCTACTCAGGTAGTACTCTCTTGTGGTCTGATATCAGTCTCTAGGTGTGTTGGTTCCGTGGCCCCTTGGGAGGAGGCCCCCTGTAGGTCAAGGTCAGCCAATGCCTTTGATTGCTTGGGGTTACCCAGTAGGAGCTCCAGAGTGATCTGTGGATGGTTGCTGCCTACGCTGGACCTAGAGGCAAGTGGGAGAGACTATGCTTAGAGCCGAGGTCAGTTACCCCCAGAACTGGACCTGAGGCTGCTTAGCAAAAGTACCAGTGCACCTCGAAGGCTGGGGCTGTCTGCCAGCTGACCATATGCCTCTGCAGCTGGAAGAGCCTTTGGATGGTATTGAGTTGCGTGGGGCAGGGACCTAGGGATTTACCAGGGTCAAGTGAATGAATTTCACCTGGCCAACACAGAGTCTGGTTTCTTGCCAGCACTGAATCTGAGGCTTCCTGTAAAAGTCTCAGATTGCAGCAAGGCCAGCCAGCTGCTGTCCTCTTCAGGCCCTCAGACCCCCGCAATCCACCCAAGGGATACTGCAGCTTGGGCTGGCACCAGCGGCTCACCACCAAAAGTCTCCCCCCAAACGTGTGGGCTGCATGAGCTGAGGGCTGCTGCCTGCCAATTAACGTGGGGCCCAGGGAAGGTGCAGGGTGGGGCTGGCTGCCCAGCAATAGGCCAGAGCGGGCAATTTGTAGGCTGGGTGGGGCAGGGCCCAAGGCCAATCTCACCAACCAATGCAGCTTCAGAATTGGCTGCGTGGGAGGGAGGGTTCAGCACAGTAAATATGGCCCGCACCTGTAGGCTGACCCAGAGCGGGACCTGACAAAGGAGCAATGGCGTCTGTCTCTCTGGCCCTCACCCCAGCACCACGCAACTCAGTCTTTCCCTGTATGTGGCCTGCATTTCCTGAGTCGCTGACCCTCCGCTGGAGCAGGGTGAGTGTCTGCAAGCAAGTCTGTGCGCGGGTCTTTTAATGGGATGTCTGAGTTTTTAGGTTTTTCCCGTCTCACCCAGGTGGTCAGAATCCCTACTGATTTTTACAGTCAGGTTTTGTGGGAGCTCCTCTTCCCAGGGTGGGAACTCGGGGCTGGGGAGCCCCTGTGTGGGGCTAGGGCCTCTCTCTTTTTTAGGGGGTTCTCTGTAGACACACTCTCCCTCCTGCCGCTCAACCACCATGCGCAGGTGCGGGGCCAGCCTGCTTCACGTCTCTGCCCCTCCTGCAAGTCTCAATGTGGCGTTTTCTTTATATCCTCAGATGTATGTGTTATGATCAGCTAGACTTCAGGTGGTTCTCCACATTGTTTAGTTTATAATTTGATTGGAATTTCAATGCGGTTGTCGAAGGAGGCGAACCCCGCTTTTGACTGGAACTCATCTTGCTTCTTGACTGGAACTCTGTATTGCTTCTATGTAATAATAGAAGAGTCCAGTTCCAGTTTGGGAGTTAGTATTTGTTATTGAGATTCGGGCAGTCGAGTTGTTGAGCTTGAATGCTTTCTTAATTGGTGGCAGCTTTTAGGTGAACTATGTTATTTTTTGTACTTTTTAGGAAAGGTCGTATCCTGTATGTAAAAGCCTGTAACTTTTTAGATTATTATTATTTAAACCTACATGTAAATTACTTTCTTTAGGTAAGGTTTAAATTTCAGCTAAAATTCTATTCTGGATAACCAGCTATTGGCAGGCTCGCTAGGCTTTCTCTACCTATAAATCTTATTATTTTGTCACATAGACGAGTTTGTTCTGTAAAGCTGTTTATAAGTAGCACGTCTGGTTTTAGGTTATTTAGCTCAAGTTCCAGTTAAAATGTTATATAGGCAAAAGGGGTAAACTTTGCTGTTTTTTACTTTTGGTTTGTCTTTTATTGTTTTATTGTAGTACTTTCTCTATAGTGCTGAGTAAAATTTCTGTATCCTATACTTTAATATTAGGTAAATGTTTTGTTTTAGTCATTTGTGGAAGTTAAGTGTGGTTGGGGATGAGGCTAGCACAAAGTGATTGATGTAATATGAAATCTCCTGGGTGTAAACTAAGTGTTTTATTTAAACTACACTTTGATCTGTCCAAACACACTTTTTAGTATGCTTACCTTGCTGTGACTTATCTCCCGTCACATGTTTAACATTTGTAAATAAGGTTTTAGTTATATTTTGATAATCAAGGAGGCTGATGGATGATGTGTGCATGCTTCATGGCCTAATTCGATCAAGCACTGTATTCTTAATTTACTACTAAATCCTCCTTTAATTCTTGATTTCTGAAGAATTTTTCATTTGATGAATAATGTTGCTGAAATAGAAAAATGTAGCCCATTTCTTTCCAACACACAAGTTACAACTTGAGCTAAGGATTTTTTGATGCCATATACTCGTGCTTACTGTAATTCCTTTTTAGGGTTTGCTGAGGATGGCAATATATAGGCTGTATTAACAAGAGTCGGTGAGGTTTATTGTTGGTTTATCAATTATAGAACAGGCTCATTATAGGCATATTAAAGCACCACCAAGTCCTTTGAGTTTTAGGCTATTGCTAGTGGGACTCTAGTGAATAATATTACTGCACAAATTGTCTAAGTTTAGGGCTGAGAATAGTGGGGTATCCAATCCCAGTTTGGGTCTTAGCTATTTTGTGGTCAGATTTCTTAAAGTTACTTTTATGGCTCATTTTTGTTTTAGCTATGGCTCTCTACAGCCTCGTTAGAATTTATTATTGGAAAGCTCTTTAACACGCTTTATGCTGGATCTCTATTAATTTCGGTTAACTCTATGACCGTAGTGGCCGGCGTGAAGTTTACCAACACTTGGTTAATATAACTTAGTCGAACTTTTGTTTATGGCTTAATTTTTATCATTGCTATTTTTCATGTGGGTGCGGTTACGCAAGGTGTTATAAACTACTTTTAACTGCTTGTTGTCTGTTTGTTTTTATCACTTATGATTTAGGGGGCATTCTCACTGGGATACAGTTAATTATTAGGCTACATAAACTAAGAAGGTTTGAAGATTATAAGGGTGGTGAGAAAAAAAGACATTATAGGTTTGTAGACATTAATAGATGTAAATGTTTTATATAATAAGGGAAATTGCAAATTTAGAGGAGTAGCTGTCTAAGAAAAAATGATTCATTAAAGTAGCATGCTTGTATCAGGAAGAGATATTTTCCATTAAATAGCTTTAGTCATTAGGCTTTGGTATCATTCCCTTATTAAATTTGTTTAGTCATATATAATGGGTAAAAGGGCCTTGTATAACATCAGATGTTCAGTCTGGTTTTGGGGGTTTGGCGAAATATTAGTAATTACATTCACTATTAGGTTTAGCAGGAGTTTGGGAGGGTTATTAAAACGAGTTATTTGTATGCCCGGCCGTGTGTGTATATAGTGTATATGTAATATTCATTATGTTCCGTAACCATCGACGGCAGAGCGCCTCATGGAGGTAGATATCAGGTGGCAGTAGTTTCACACTGTGATTTTGTTTCGTATAAGTTTCCATTTACGGACCACTCATTTCTTTTACTCTGTGATTCTGATGTGCGTTGATACTGCTCAGTACAAGCTCAGCTACAAAGCTGATTGACCATGCTAAGGCCTTTGATGACCAAAGCCAGACCCAAGCATACACCCAAATTAAAAAGAAACCAGAGGCGTGATACCTCACTGTGAGGTGGCATGGGCTGATTAGTCACTAGTCTGTTGAGTTGTCTCATCTGAGGAAAGAGTGGGCGATTTTAGGAGAGATGGTCTCGAAGTAAGAAGCAAATGTTGTTTACAAATAATTTTAGAAACCGCATGATTTATGGGCCTGGGGTGAGAAGGGGGACACATGTTGGAAGGGTTGCTGGTTTCACAGGAGTTGGGAGTTAAGGGACACCCATGGGTGGTTAAACACAGGTTGCCTGGAAATGATTTAATGTGGTATGTGCGATGAATAAATCCATGTACTAGGTAATATCGAGCATTGGATTCTGGTGTGGAGATTCGTGTCATTAAGAAAGAGGACCACTTATGTATTTTGTCATATATATAATTTAATGTACACGCTTATATGCATGGGGCATTTAATTAATGTACGATTACGCACAGTATATACTACATATGTATGTGGTAAGTAAATTAATGCACAGAGTACATTGCGACATGTGGACTTATAACATTAACCGGCATAGCATATGACATTAATTCTGTTCCTATTCGATGTTTCGCGGAGGAGTTTAAGTGGAATTTTAGCTTTGACTGTGAAACTCGAGTTTCTTGAATCTCTGGGGGAATTCTTAGTTTCCATTTCTGGTTTGGAAGTAAGGGTAATGGATATCCTACACAGACTCTTAAATTTAGGGGTGATTTTCCACAGTCCTCGCAAGGGACATTAGCACGGGGATAAGGGTTAAGTGTAAAGGGGCCGCCTCGTGACACAAGCCAGTGCTAGGACTGGAAAGTTTCCTTGAGAGAGCCCACAGCTGTCAGCCCTCTTTGGATTAGACGCCGGTGAGGATAACTACTTCTCCCAAGTCCAGGTCGGGCTCCCTGCCCACACAGCTTCCTGAGGCTGGGTCCAGATAATCACTTTTTTCAAGTCCATGCGGGACTCTTCTTTCTAGAGCAGGGCTTCCCCTCAGAGAGCAGGGCTCCCCATCCCCCAGAGTAGGGATCCCCCATAAGTTGGAGCTGCCCCCAAGAGCAGGGCTCCCCCAGAGTGAGGCTCCCCCATAAAAGCAAACCCCTCTAAAAGTAGAGGTTCTCCTCTTAGGGTGGGTCACCCCCTAAGATTGAGGCTCCTCCCCTTAAAGTGGTATTACCCCCTGGAAGTAGGTAACCCCCCGCCCCCAAGATCTAGGTTCTTCTTCCTAAGAAGGCTCACAGCTGTCAGCTCACTTGGGGTTCAGCATTAAGTGACCTTAACTAATCCCAAGTCCATTCAGGGTCTAGGGGGCCGAGAGAGGGGTGAAGCTCACTCCGCAGAGTGGGAGGCCCCCTGCCAAGGGACGTGGCTCCCTTCGGGCTTCCTAGACCCCTCTCACAGCTGTTGGCCCACTCCCTCAGAAACAGCCAGAAGGCCCGCCTCCACCTCTGAGCGGGCCTCCCGCGTAATGACTGCGAGAAAGCTGTGGGCAGCTCTCTGCACACGGCACTGCCTCCCATGCCCACTTGGCACTTGCCGGCACCTCCACGTGTTGATTTTGGGCATCCTGGGGTTCACCGAGACAGCTTCTAGCCACGTTCTATGGCTGACTTGGAGAACCCAGGTCTGCTTCCTAGGTTATCAACCACTGTTTTTATTTGAGTTTTTATATAGTTGCACAGGTTTTAAATGGTCTGCCCTAACTCTGTTTTCCTATAAGCCCAGTTAATTTTAGGGTTCAGTTTTACAGAATGTGAAGTGGTTTCCCCCCCTCCCCCAGGAAGATAAATATCTGTTTAGAACTGAAATGCTTGTGGCTAAGAACTTACATTAATAGGTCATCCACAGCAGTGATGAGGAGGTATAAGTCATGATAACAAAGAAAAGAGTTAATAAATACATGTTTTAACAAGTCGTTAATACAACACTAGATGCAATGGAAAGGAATTTGAAATAATTTCTATCAAGAAAGACCCTGTTCTTGAAACACTACTGACAGAGCCTTATTTGTGACATTTTCTCCAATAATTTGATGTTAAAGTGTTTCCTGAAGGGGCACCTACATGAAGACCCCCTCACAAATGAAAGCACAAACCGATGAAATTATCAGAAGCCAGAGGGCAAAAGGAAAGACATCAAAACGATAAACTTGCTGAAAACTGTGGGCGATGTTTCCTGCCCGAACTTTTTCCTCCGGTCACAACAATATTTTCTATAATACTACATCGATTGTGAAAGATTCATAATTTAAATTAAAAAATCCTATACGAAAGCCTATCAAGGGGCTCCTTCCCTGAGGGAAAAGAAAAAAAAAGTCACGTATGTTTGTTGCAAACATGTCGCAGAAAACATAAAAGACGTAAAGAGAATAATCGCTCACACTTCTATCAGTAATAAGCTTAACAGCTTGAATATAGCCTTCCATGCACCCATTCGGACTTACAGTGTAACTAAATACTAACATTCAGATTTATTTTGCACTCCGATGGCACCCCCACTGTCTTCAAGATTAGAAAAGCCTGAGTGACATTACAAAGCACTGATGTTCGCTAACGTTTTAATCCATCCTTCCATGGTTAGATATTGAGGTGATTTCCAACTTTTCGCTTCTCTAAGCACTACCTAGACGAATGTCCTCGCTCTCTGTTCTTTGTCCCTGAGGCTGTTTCTACCAGTCGAAGGGAATGGATATTTTTAAGGATCTTGATACTTGCATAGGAAATTTACATTTGGGCGTCTTCCGAGAGTCAGGTAAACAGTTAGTTTGTTGGCCTATTGTTGGGGCTTCCCTTGATTGGTAGGGAAAATAAAAGCCAGGTTAGGGACCGGAGAGTAGGGGGGGGGTGGGGAGTGGGGAAATGAATGAGATACGGGAGTCTATTACAGCAGCCCGAATGGACTAAGATAGTGACAGACAGCTGGATGGTGTCAGAAAGAGCCACATGTATATCTAAGGGACCGGACTGCCTGACAGGATATAGCAGATACAAAGTCCCCTAGGTAGGAAAAGGTTTGACTTGGCGAGCAAGAGTAAGAAGGTTTGTCTGACGATTCGATCAAGCTTCCTGCCGGAGCAGGAAGGGGAACTTCCCGCCTCTGCTGCCGCGGCCTTGGCGCTTCCTGAAATACTTCACGGAACCTGCTAAGAGGCAGGGAAATGTGCCCACGTGGCCAACCCAAACCACTGACACCTGCTGCTCAACTGAAAAGGGAGCCCTTTATTCACATTACAGGGGCACTCCTCCCGAAGGAAACCCCCATCCGCTTCGTGGCCATGGCCCTGTTCTTAAGACGGCTCAGAAGTTCCGCAGGGATGTGGACCTGGATGGACCCTACCTAGCTGGGAGGAACTGGTGATGAACTCCTCCCAGGAAAAGTCCCCGAAAACTCGAGTTATCTGTTAATGTTATTGAGTTTACTAGCTAGTAGCATCAACATCTTATCAGGAATGAAAATACTGACTCAAATACTAAGCGATTACCTTCGAGGCATTGTGCTAAGAGCTTTATGCGGATGATCTCATTCTAATCATTATAATGACCTTAATCAGTCAGTAATATTATTATCCGGATTTTACGGAGGAGGAGGAGGAGGAGGCGATTGGGGATTAAAGCGGGTTAAGTAACTTCTCCAGGATCACAGAGCTGGGAAGTGGCGGAGCCGGGACTCGAACCCCTTTCTATCTGATGAACGCCGTCCCGTGGTCTCCCTCACAGAGGGAGCTTCGTCAGAGTCACACTTCATCTGGCGAAATGCTGATCTGCAGCCCTTTGAAAGAGTGTATTCCGTTAACCAGGCGCTGGGGAAGGAGGGCTGGAAGCTGGGCTCAAACACATCCTGGCCGCCACGCTGAGATCTGGCCTAATTATGGTTTTCAGAGCAGCAGAAAGGGCTCGGTTTGTTGGAGGGGCACGTGCAAGTCCCTCCCGCACCACTGGGTTCTGGTCACGGGGTGGGAAGCCCTCTGTGCAGGCTGCCAGGGGGACTGTCCCCAGATCCACTTGGCTGAAATGAGCAGTCTCCTTGGAGCTGCAGGAACAAGGTAAAAACTGCCCTGGAGGGTCGCGCCTTCCGCTGGCTTGGAACAGCAGCGGAGGACTTGCTGCTGCTCGTCCAGTAAAGTCGGGCTGAGCTACCCCTCTCCCCCTACGGAAACCACGCCCTCCCACAGGTGAGCTCTCCCTCTCATCCCACTGAATTCTGCTTCGCGCCTGAGCGTGTAGAAATCCATTCGCCAAGCTCCCCCCAGCACTTTCCTTGTACAGGCGGTCCCCCGCTCGGCGAGGGTCACCACCCGATCACGTGGATTTCCACGTTCATTCACTCCTCACCACCCCGTGAAGTGGGCAGACTTTTATCCCAGAAGGTGACCCGAGGCACAGAGACGTTATGCAACTTGCTCAAGGCCACGGCGGATCGGGGGAAGAGCTCAGATTCAAAGATAAACGGGCCGGCTCTAGAGTCCGTACTCTCAGCTGTTCTGTAACCTGGAGAGGAACAGACTCATGCTCGAACCCTGCCTGTGCCGCAACCACGCTCCGTGCCCGCGGGCACCTCCTTTAACTCCTCTGTGCCTCGGTTTCCCCACCTGCGAAATGCAGGTGCTGGTTCTACCGACTGCATAGGGTGATTGTGAGGCTTAAGAGACAGGGTGCGCATGAAGCTCCAGGCGGGAGTGTGGGTTCCCCAAAAGTGTATGTCCCGCCTCCACCTCCATCTCAAAGCAGCCCAGCTGCTCCCCTCCCCCAGGAGGTGAAACTTCACCTCGATCCAAGGAAAAGAAAGAATGCATAATTATGGAGGGAAGGGAAGGGAGGCCAGAAGTAGCAGGCTCTCGCCCACCTTTCTCCCAGATAGCCTCGCATTTCCAGACGTGCTGACTTCCTAGACCCGAGGCGCCCCCGGACTCTTTCTGAGCGGGGTCTCAAATGTAGCCAGGTGCAAAGAGAAGCCAGCTCCCCTGGACACAGGATCTGGTTTGGGAGCTTCCTGCAAACGTGGCCATGCCCCGTCCCCCCCCTTCCCTGTAACCAGCACATCCAGGTGGGCCCTCCTGGAGAAAAATCTTGGGTGCACGTTTCTGCATTTCTGTCACTAGGTCTGCTCCACTGGCAGATGACGCGAGGTTTCATTTATTAATGGGGAATCAGAGCCCCTCTAGGATGGAACCGGGCGGCTGTTAAGGAGCTGGGCTGTGAGGAAAGAATTTAATTTAAAGAAAGAGTCGATTCAATTGAATCCTGAAAATCATCCTGATGCGCCCCCAGGGAAGTCCATTTGGAATCAATAAATGTGCCTGTGTTACTGTCCCCTGTCTCTACTGTCCCTGCTGGCCCCCGGCCAGGGGGGAAGGGGGTAATTATTCAGGAGGACTGGGTTTCATGTAGGAGAAATGTGGGCTCTGCCAAACGCACAAAACGGGGCACTTCTCAGCTGTTACTGTCTCTCTCTCTCTCTCTCTCGCTCCTCTCCCTCCTTCTCGCCTTCCCTCTCCTCTTTCTTCTGCTGTTCCCCACATCCTCCCCTGCTGCCCCCCCCCCCGTTTTGCTCTGTGCTTCCTCCTTTCCTCTCCTTCTTAACCTCTAACTCTCCTCTCCTTCCTTCGCGGATGCTAATGCCATAGCCGAACTCACAGGAGCAGAGAGCAGCCCAGGGGTCGCCAGGGGCTCGGTGCAGGGGGAAATGGCACGACGTGGTCAAGGGTCCCAAAGTTCCAGTCGTGCCTAAGTTACAGAGCTGGAACATGCCGCCCGCCCGCGGGACGCAGTGCGCCAGGGAGAGCACGGACTTTGAGGTTCAGCCGAGACGTGGGCTCAGACCCTGATTCTGCCAAACGTGCTGAATGAACCTCACTCTTCTCGTCGTAAGGTGGGGATACTCTCATCTACCTTGCAGAGTTATAGTGAAGGCTTAAAAGGGGGTTTGTGGAATGTCCCAGACAGAGGGCGGGAACCGAGCTGACGGTGGTAACGGTGGCAATTTTGCCAATTTCGCCGTTGCAGGGAGATTGGGCGCCCGGAGGGAGGCGCGTGCGCTCGTTTTAAAGGACACTGGGCGGCCACGGAGGTTTCGGAAGTGGGGCGGCGTGACCTGGGCTGCTCGCTTCCTTTCGCGCCACTCTGCGGGACCTCCGTTTTTGTCTCTTGGTCAAAGGGACAAACGTGATTGTGAGTGGGGGAGACGCAGAGCCAGCCCCGCCTGCGTGGCCCCTCCCGTTTCTGCCCCACAGACCTGAGGTGCGTAGGTAGGATGTTAACCTGTTTTGTAAGAAAACCAAAAAGTCCGTGAGCTTGCATACGTGTGTAGGCTGGGCAAAGCCCCAAAGTCCGTCCTGGAATAAGTAACTTTTACAAAAGCGAAACCCGACGGAGACCAGCTTGTCTAGCTTTGAAAGGTAAATACTGGTAACAGCCACCAGAAGAAATGAACGGAGCCCCTCTGGCCTGCAGGAGGACCCCTGGCTGCAACCAGGCTAAGCTGCCCCCCGCCCCCACCATTCATGTCACCCCAGCGCCTAAACTCTGCCTGCTCTGGACTCTACCCCCAGGAGTGACTTGCTTCTCTTTAGACAGTCTTGCCTCCTCCAGGAAGTCTTCCCTCACAGAACTATGACCCGGAGAAAATGGCAATGACTTTTCAGTCTAAGAGGCCTGATCAAACGTAAAGCATTTTAAAGCATTCAGGGTACTGTCTCCATCTGTAGTAACAGAACATGAAGCAGTTCGTCAAACAGTTCAGCGGAGAAATACCCTCTGCCCCAGCCACTCCACTCCTAGGAATACACCCCAAAGAACTGAAAACCGGTACTGGACACATGTTCACCGCAGCATTATTCACAATGCCCAGCTGTCCATCAAAGGACGAAGAGATCGATAAACTGTGCTACACTCATGCAGTGGAATATTAGTCAGCCATAAAAAGGAATGCCATATGAACACATCTACAATGTGGATGAACCTCGAATACATTATATGAAAACAGTAAGTGGAAGGAGCCAGGCACAAAAAGTTACACGGTATGATTCCATTATTGTGAAACAGTCAGACTGGGTGAATCCACAGAGACAGACTACAGATTGGTGGTTGCCAGGGGCTGGGGGAGGAGAGGGGGAGGGCGTGGGAATAATGGCTTAGCGGGTAAAGGTTTCCTTGTAGAATGAGGAAAATGTTTTAGAGCTAGATGCGGTGGCTGTGAACATATTAAAGGCCACTGAGTTATTCACTTGAAAATGATTAATTCCGTAATGTGGATTTCACCAAAATTTCTCTAAAAGGGGGTTGGTGAGGGTTACGAATAATGTCCCACTTGAAATGGTTGGGTGAGAAGGCAGAACTCCAGATGCGCTCCATGGCTTAACAGCTGTCACTCGGTAAATGCCATTTCTCTTCCCTTTCCCACACTTAATTTCTCAGACTGTAAGGATCACGTCTCTGGGGTCCCTTCGCATAGCTGAGTTATCCTTAACTTCTAAAGAACCCTATTCATTGCTTATGGAAACCAGCTGGATCAAAAAACAAAAACAACAAAACAAATGTACAAAAGGTCCCACTCTGCTTTACAATAAAATTTTTGTATTGTTTAATAAAAAGGAAAAGAAAAAAAGAAAGAGGTCTCACTCCCCGGCCTGGTTTCTATCCGTACTACAGTTTTGGGGATCTTAATCTACTTCCAACCTCTGCCTTGGGGAATCCACACTTCACAATAGTGGGCTGCTATGTTTTTTCTTCCTTAGGTTTTTAAATTTCTGTTTTGGGGAAGATCTGTATGAGTGGTGTCTTCTCGCCACCCACCACACAGAAGAGGCCTTCTAGATCACTTGACCTTCGTGCACAAAGTGATGATAATAGTAATAACGCTAAAGCGCTGATTTTGTTTATTTAGCATTTGCACTGTTTTAAGAACTACTCTCAGAGGCTTCATGTGCATTTTTAATCCTCAGGACTGCCTTATGAGGCGCGTTCTATGATCAACCCCATTTTAGAGACGAAGAACACAGTGAGGTTAAGCGGCATGCTCAGGGCTGACGTACAGAGTAAATGAACGGAAGAGCTGGGTTTAGGGAATGACCGCCATTCACAGACTCTCAGGGTGCAGAGTTGCCTCCTTTTTTCCAGGAAGTTGCACGGGACTTGCAGATGGAGCAGGGAGACTTGAAGATGGCTCTTAGAGAAGGCAGGTCAAGGACACCCAAGGCTTGACCTTTTCTGAGGTGCGAGGTCAAGATATTTGAGGTAGGCAGGTCCTAAGGTGTCTCCAGGTGTGCCCCGCCCACAGGTGTTCAGGCTTTTGTGTAATCACCTCCCTGGGTTGGCCTGGAGAGGTGCTTCTAATAAACATGGCAAAGGTGATGAGGCATCCTCTCTGTGGTTAGGTTACAAGGGCTCTGGTTTCTCTCTGGCTCACCCTTCTCTTCCTTTCTCTCCCTTGCTCACTTTGATGGATCTGGCTGCTGTGTTAGGGGCTGCCCCATGGAACAGTCCACATGGCATTGAGGACCTGTGGGCTGCTAACAGCCACGTGGGTGAGCCTGGACGTGGACCGTCCCCTGGCCAACCCTTGGGATACAGACTACAGTCTTGTGAGGGACCCTGAGTTATATGACGGAATTAAATCACACTAGATTCCTGACCCTTTGAAACTGTAAGATAAGTGTTTGTTGTTTTAAGCCATGGAATTTTGGAATAATTTGTTACACAGCATTATGTCGTCAGTGCAGTAATATTTTCCAAGCACTACCTTTGCCAGGGCCTTGATAGAAATGGGTGATTGAGAGGAATGAGACACAGTCTCAACCCTTCAGGACCTCAGGCGAGAAGATAATAATTCCAAATGGAAAGCTGGAAGCATTTCCAAGGCAAAAACCGGTGTTGGTGGGCGGGGGATCCAGAGGTAATGAAGCATTCCAGGGCTTTGACGTATGAGTAAGAGTTCACTAAAAGGATGCTCCAAAAAAAATTATGTGCTTTTTGAACAAATGAATAGCCTAGAGTGGTAAAAGATGGGAATCAAGACAGTGGATCAGGAGACAGAAGATCGAATTATCATGATTTGGTGACCTGTCTTAGGAATTGAGGAACAGATACAAGGAAGAGTCGTGGGTGAGATGGGTTTGATTGATTTGTTTGTTTGGCTGGCTGGTTGGTTGACCAGGTGGGTGGATGTGCCACAGGCCAAAACGGAGACCACAGGAAGGGGACTGTGCAGAGCAGTGAGCCTGCGGAACGGGTCCCGGACTTGTTCCACACTGACGTTCTTTAGCTTCCCTTGATCACTGTTTCATATTGTGTGTACACACACACACACACACACACGGTATCAGGTATCTATTGCTGTGAAACAAATGCTGATTTAAAACAACAAACGCTTATCAGGTTTCTGAAGGTCAGATCGTCAGAATAGCTTCACTGCTCAGGGTTTCTCACAAAATTGCAGTCGAGATGTTGGGCACGGCCGTAGTCACCTGAAGACGTGGATAAGGCTGGGCGATCCACTTCCAAGGTTGCCCGTCCACAGGCCGTTGGGTGGAGGCCTCAGTTCTCCACGTGAGCCTCTCTGTGGGGATGGTCCACGGGGAAACTGACGTCCTCTAGGGCAAAGCAATCTAAGAGGGAGAGACTGGCCAGGAAGCCAGAGAGCTTTCTAGAATCCAGTTTCCTAAGTCATATACTCTCACTTCTGTTTTATTCATTAGAAGTGAGGGACATCAAAAAAAATCGTGGGCAAATAGAACTACCTTATGACCCAGACCCAGCAATTGCACTTCTGCATATTTATCTGAAAAAACAAATTTTTCAAACCCCACTCATTTGAAAAGATATACGCACCCCTATGTTCACTGCAGCACTATTTACAATGGCCAAGATGTGGAAGCCACCTAAGAGCCCATCGATAGGTGACTGGATGAAGAAGTTGTGGTACCATGTACACGACGGAATATCACTCAGTCGTAAAAAAAAAAAAAAAAAAAGAAGGAAATCGTACCATTTACAACGACATGGATGGACCTAGAGGGTATTTTGCCAAGTGAAAGAAAGTCAGACAGAGACAAATACTGTATGGTCTCATCTACATGTGGAATCTAAAGAATAAAATAAACGAACAAACAAATCAGAAACAGACTCATAAATACAGAGAACAAATTGGTGATTGCCAGAGGGGAGAAGGGTCGAGGGGCTGGGTTAAAAAGGTGAGGGGATTAAGAAGTACAAATTGGAAGTCACAGAACAGTCACCGGAATGTGAAGTACATACAGCTGAGGGAATACAGTCAGTAACGTTGTGATAACCATACAGGCGCCAGGTGAGGACGAGCCTCATGGAGGGATCGCTTTGTAAATTATATAAGTGTCTGACCACTGTGCTGTGCGGCATACCTAAAACTAATACAAAATAATATTACATGCCAACTTTAATTGAAAAATAAAAATTGAAAAAACAGTGTGGACATATCTTAAAACTAATATGTACGCATTCACATGTGTATATATGTGTGTAGATATGTATGTCTATGTGGTGGTGCCTAGCTCGTAGTAGACACTCAATATCAAATAATTTTACTGCGTGCAGAAGTTTTATCCCATTTCATTCAACATAGTGCGAACAAGGTTCCGTGGTATTAAGAAATAAATATATCATGCACTCTGCAGCCAGGCTGGCTTGGGTCTGAATTCCAGCTCCATATGCGCTTAGTTAATAACTACTCCAAAGTTCAGTTTTGTTGTCTGTCAAGTGAGAATAATAATAGCTCCTGTATACCAGAGATGGTGTATGGACTAAATAATCTCAGGTGTGCACAGGCCTTCGTTCGCTGCTTGGCACGCGGTAATGACTCGTTCAATGGCATTCACGGCACATGTCATGCATTCCCAGACGGAGTGGCCTTTGATGGGTCCTTCCTGCATTTTCCGCTGCTGTTTCCTTTGGCTCATGGTTGAGGCTTTAAGGGTGCGGACAGCAAGGGATGGGCTGCCACAGAGACCTCACAGCGCAGAAAGGGGAGGTGCCTTCTGTCCCGGTACAAGCCCGGGAGCACTGCCTGGATTTGTACTTGCCGCGTGGAGGTCTGAGAAAACGTGGGGCCTGATGCCCCCGTTACGCCGACTGCAGGCGTGATTAACTGGTTGCCTCTTCAAAGCGCTAACACTTATTCCCACGGGTACCTGCTTACAATGACTAATTAGATGAAAGTTCTTTCCAAAGCCCGTTTGAATTATGGCTCTAATATAATAACTCCCTAAGTCTTTATTCAATTTGTACATGATCTCCGTTTCTGCTCCTTCTCTTTACGGGGATCGATAAGTTGTTTAGACACCTTTAATAGAGAGGAAATGAACAGAAAGCAGGTTCTGCCACTTTATGAAGGCGCCTGTTACGTATCCGACCTTTGAAAAGGACCCTCCTTCTCATCCCCTCGAGGAGTGGGGAGTTTGAGGAAAAGTTGGGTGCTCTTATTTCCGTGATGAGGTAAGGACGATCGATGGTCTCGCCAGCAATTACAGCTGAACTTCGCCGTGAGTGAAACGGACTCGCTCTCGCGAAGCTCGCTGTGTTTATCCCGGGCGCTGTGGATCGCAGGCCGGGCTGCTCGTTTTCGGTTCTTGCCTTGTGACGTTGTTCATGCTCCTGTTTCCCTCTGCTCCTTCGTGACATTCGAAGCACCTCTGGGATGCCGAGATCCTCTCCGAAACAATTATTTTGAGACACCGCAGGAATAACAGGACAGTAAAGAAAGGGAAATGAAACGTTCTGGGACTTTTTAACCCCCACCCCCCCGCGCAGTGCATTCGTTGTATGTACTGTTCTATTGTATCGGTCAAAGTTGTCTTTGTTCTGGGCCCATCTTCTTGGGGGAGAGTCTTGTTCTGGTGCTTCTAAGTGAGGTTCTGAAGGGACAGTATTATATAAATTTCAGATGTCATTGACTTATTTTTTTGTAGGTGAGGCAACCCTTAGTTGACCTCACAGATTGCAAGGACCTTGTCAGCTTACAATCCCTTATTTTTTATTTTTTTTAATTGATTTTTTTTACACCTACAGCACCTGGTCTTCCTAGGTGGTCTCCCATCCAAGTACTAACCAGGCCCGACCCTGCTTAGCTTCTGAGATCAGACGGGGTAGGGCTTGCTCAGGGTGGCCTGGCCATAGTTCAGATGTCACTGACTTTTAAAGTGAAATGGCAGGACTAGAGACTGGTGCCCCGCCCCCCCCCTAATGACCTCTGGTCCTTCTCCATTCCCTGTAACCATAGCGCTGAGGGTCCCCAGGTGACATTATTCAATGTAGACCATTTAGGCAGGAAAATTGGTAGAAACGGTATCAGCCACAGAGTGAGTGACCCCCTGAGCCTATGTCTCAGGCAAACATCTTGGGGCAAAGATATCCGAAGTAACCCAAAGACAACAACTCTGTTGACATTCCCTCTTCCCAATCCTGTTGCACTCCCAGGACATCTCCTAGCATAGGCACACCTGGGCGGCCAGGGTGTCTGGGAAGAAATGCAGGAAACCTTAAAAGAAAGGACGCAGAGTTGTGAATCTAGTGTTCATGCCGTCCGTTTACCGAACGTCCATTGAGTGAACACACACTACTTGTCATGCTAAAACCTTCGTCCCGAGAAAGTGATGATTTCAAATGGGTCAAGACCACACTGCTGGGAACTCCAGGCCAAATCAAAAAAACAAAAAACAAAAATCATGGGTTTTGTATTTTAAATATCAAATAGAACGCAAAGAGATTTTAAAGGTTTTTCCATCCAACCCGTGCTTAGACAGTTACATTCTAGAACTGAAGTCAGGCTTTAAAAAAAAAAAAAAAAAAGTTTGATTTTTCTACTATGAGACATAAAACATAAAATGTGTAAAAAGAAGAATTTAGGAAGCACCCAGGTATTTACCACATCATTTAAGGAATCAGACACTATACATTCAATTGGAGTCCTTCGTCCATCCCCCGCCCCGTCTCATCCTGCCCTCTCGACCCACAGAACTGCCCTCTCGATGTCCACGTCAGGGTCCCCAGAGGCATGTTTGTTCAACAACAGAGATATTCTAACTCAGTGAGGTGGAGATGAAAGAAAAAAACCATTTTGTGGAATTGTGTGTCCATTTAAACCAGTCTACCTTGAAGAAGCCTAGCAAAAAAAAAAAAAAAAAAAAAAAAAAGAAAAGAAAAGAAAAAAGAGATGATTTGAATATTTGGTCTAAATTCTCCACTACATTATGATGAGTGGCATTGATTTTACACTTCGATGTTCCCATTTTCTACGGAAGCGTCATCTTCTGAGTGTGCTTCAGTTGTACATGGAGGGAGGCCAGGTGGAATCTCAGAATGAGAATGCAGGAAGAAACTGAGTCAGGGTTGGCGACACGCTTCCTCTCTCCTGTCCCCGATTTCCTCTGTGTCCGCTTGATCTTTCCTGCTCTGTATGCAGACTTTCTCCAAAACAAGTGTATTCATAGGGCCATCAGATTTAGCAAAAAAAAAAAAAAAATTGTCTATGTATATATTTATATCGTGTTATGCATTATATATATTTGTATGTTATGTATTACGTGTGTATACTGTGTGTGTATTATAACACTCAGTTAAATTTGAATTTCAGATTTTAAATAATGAAGAATTTTTTAGTATGTATCCTATGCAATATTTGGACATATTTACACTAAAAAATTCTTCATTGCTTATCAGAAATTTCAGTTTCAGTGGGAATCCTATATTTTACCTGCCATTCTAAATAGCTCCTACAAATACCTGCGCTAAGCCCAGCCCCACAAAGAGACTAGCTTTCTCTTCCTCTCAGTTCCTGGGAGGGAAAGGACTCTGATAGGTCCAGCTCAGGTCAGGTGCCCTGCTGGGCTTTTCATCATTCCTGGGCTGAGTCCCCTTGATTAAGTGGTACCCCGAGAAGGCCACCTCACTGGGTTAGGGAAGCAGATGAGGAAGGGGGCTTCGTCATTTCTCCCCGAGGCGGTGTAATGTGGCCGTTGGGAGCACAGGTTCTCAAGTCTGACTGCCTGGTGTAATTCCTCTCTCTCTGTAAGCAGAGTTACGATCGTGTACAAGTTATCTGATACCAGTTTCCTCAGCTATAAAAATGAGATGACGATGAGAACAGTAACTAAGTCACAGGTTGTTGTGAAAATTAAATGAGTTGATAATATGTAAAGTTCTTAACACGGCTCATAACATAGCAATGTTACACAACCATTCGTTATTTTTCTCCTGCAGTAAGTGTGCATGCACACAGTGCAAATCAACCCTCAGCGCTATTCTTCGAGATCTCTTAGCCCAGAAGTCTACTCATATTTCTCTAAATGGCCAGGTTGTAAATATTGTGGATTTCATGGGTCATATGGTTTTCGTTACAATGACTCGACTGGGCTGCTATAGTAGCGACTGACCATTTATAAAGAAATGGCCATGGCTGTGTTCCAATAAAACTTTATTTACAAAAATAGGCAGCATGCTGGATTTGACCATGGTTGGCTTACCCTTGCTCTAACCCTTTCGGTGTCAAAATTACTCACTTTTTTTCTCTCAAATAAGCCGATATAAATTATTTCTCCTATTCCCGCTCTGAATCATGAATTTCACAGACATTCGATGGTGAAGACTTAGAATACTTCCTGGAAAGCAGTTCTGCAATATATCAAAAGCCTTAAAACTATTCAGACATGCTATACTTTATCTATTACTTTGACAAATATTGATTAAGAATCCACAATATGCTGGACACCTTACTGGCCACTATTGGGTATTTTCCTAAAGAAATCATTGGTGAAGCAGATGCAGACATAAAAAATCAAATAGTTCCATCACAGTGTAAGTTATAACAGCAAATAATTAGAAAAAACTCTTTAAATCCAACCTATGTATTTATAATTATTAGGGAAACTGTAGTACAAGTATAATATGCACCATTATGTAGTCATGAACAGATTCTCATTCTTCATAATAATGAAAATGTTGTTTGCTAGTTTTCCAGTTCCAGAATCAACCTATAGAGAAAGGATTGATGTCTTAATTATGGATTCAAGAGAGGATGTAAACATTATGAAAGCTGAGAAATTTTAACAACTTGAGCAGTGTCAGGAAAGAGAACAAGATCTTCATCTTACAAAATGTCGAATTAAAAAAAAACCAATGTAATTAATAGAAAAAGAAAGCGAGGTTTAGACATGTTGTTTGTAAGTATAATGGTAACCAAGGGGGGCATTTTTAAAAAGTAAAGGTGTGACTATTGGGAGAAGAGAGGTTGATATGTCTAGGTGGTGGAAGGAACAAACTCTGTCCTCACCCATAATAGGAAACCAGCAGATAATCCCTGAAGTAGAGAAATCACATAATATTTAGCCGCATCAAGGTAACAGTCAGAAAAACTTTAAATGTAAATGACTGAAGTGGTTCCCCAGGGGGATCTCAGTGTGTGTGTGTGTGTGTGTGTGTGTGTGTGTGTGGTGTGTGCGAGTGAGTGTAAGGGCAGGCAAGAATAGGGGAGGGGACTTGCTGCATTTCATTATTGAAAAAAAAAATGTGTTTACAAAGCGTCTGTAATAACATGGAAAATATTTATAATTTAAGTGGGAAGGCTGGCAACAAATTGTATACACAGTGCATTCACAAGTATATGAAAACTAAAAACAAAACAAAAAGCTATGCATTGGGAAAGGCCTGGAGGGAAACGTGCCAAGTTATCTACAGCTCTCTGGGTGGTGGGAAACAGGATTATTTTATTTTTGTCACAACTTTTTTCATTTCCATAGTTTCCCAATTTTCTATAGCAAACAGGCGCAGCTTTTATAATGCCAAAAATAAACTCTACGTTAAAGGATTTGAGTGGAAGCTCTTCGGTGCGGTTCGCTGTCCTCTCTTTGTGTTGAGTGGCTTGGAAGAAGGGATCATTTGGCCCAGAGTCAGAAGCCACGGGGTTTTGCTCCGGCTCTGCTGACTGAGCTGTACTCCTCGGGCGGGTCTCTGACTACTCCCTACTACTCAGAAGAGAAGGCTGGAACTAAATGATCACTGAGCTTGGGTCTTAGGAGCAATTCTAGGGCAATTCGCTATGAGCTTTGCGCATCACAGCCCACAACGGTCCTACGAGGGGTGCCAGTAAAAACTGTACCCCAGCCTTGCCCAGACCCCTTAAAATGACCCATGTGCCTTGTCAGATAGAACCTGTTGTTGGAGACAGAATAGTCTTGGAGTCAGGGAGACCTGTCTATTCAACAGTTGTAAGCCCTGGGGCAGGTCGCCTACACAGAACCTACAACAGTGCCTGATACGTAGTAATTCGTAAAGAAAGACCTCTCTGACCTCAGCTCCTTGTCCTTAAAAGAAAGATGATAACAACTCCTTGTTCTTAGGGTTCTCGTGGGGATGCGAGAGATCATACGCTCAGGGACATGGCGCAGCATGTGACACACGACAAGTACTTGATAAACGGAGGCTGGCGCAGGAGTAGCCAAGCTCGATCGTGTTTATAAAGCCCAGCACGGAGCCATACGCTCCACGTCCATGATGTCATTTCCTCTGACCACACTCTCGCCATCAGGGAGCCATTGCTCTCAGGTTTCAGGTGCAAGACGAAGTCGTCGTTAAGAGTATGGACTCCAGAGACAGACAGAGCTACTGGCTAACTGTAACTGGGCAAATTATGTAACCTCCGAAACATCTCTTCCTCATCTGTAAAATGGAGATGTTAATAGGATTCCTGTCTCCTAGAGCAGCGGTCCCCAACCTCTCCGGAACCAGGGACCGGTGCTCCTATGAGAATCCAATGCCTGATGGTTTGAGGCGGAGCCGAGGCGGCGATGCTGGCCCCGGGGAGCGGCTGCAGATACACATGGAGCTTCGCTCGCCCACCCACTGCTCACCTCCTGCTGTGTGGCCCGGTTCCTAACAGACCACAGGCTGGTACCAGTCTGGCGGCCCAGGGGCTGGGGACTCCTGTCCGAGATGCTTGTGAGGATTATATAAGTTATTCTGTGTGAACTGCATGGGAGTAGTGCCCGGCACAGAATACCGGAAGCTAGTATTATTCTTATTTTACAGATGAGGTCGCTGAGGCTGAAAGCAGCATTAAGCTGTCCTATGGAGGAATGCCACAGATTTAGGGAGACGTGAACCCAGGCAGTTACGTGCCCGCACAAGCTTTCTTAATAATCCTGCTATATTTTCCCTCTCCCTAGTCAATCAACTCTTTAACATGAGTAAATACTGATTTTTTTTTTTTTAAAAAAAACACCCACAATAATTGCAGGCCTGCTTACGATTATATCTGTAGGTCAGAGTAAATAAAATCTGAGAAAAAGATCTGAACGATTACAAGGGCCATGCCAGAAAGCTACAAGTGCCCAATCTCGTGCCCAGGCTGGAGGTGAGCGATGACATTTGGAAAGGGCTTTCACCGGCCCCCCACCCCTCCTTGTGAAGCGGTCACTCGTTCACTGGTGAGTTCCTGGTGGCCACCCACAGTCTGCATGGCCTGTGGGGGTGGGGGCGGGGGCGTGGGAAGGCGGCAGAAGCAGAGGTGGACGGCTCAGGGGTCTGGTCTTGCAAACTGTAGAACAGAGTGGAAAACGTGATTGCAGAAAATCTCTGAAATCGCAGAGGACCTGTCCGGAGTGATTTACTGCAACCAGACCTCCGTCATTTCTTGCTGTGTAAGGAATCGTGTGTGTAGGTTCATGTCGCTCTTTCTACCCAGGAAGGGAGCCTGGAGTGTGACCTCTTTTTGATCTTTACTGGGTTTGGGTGTTTCAATACACCTTCAGGTCAGGCTTAATCTTCTGAGGAGTCTTCTTTGAGCCCAAATGACTGAGTGCTTATGATGTGTTAGGAGCTGGTGACGTAAATAGGAACAATCCCTAATATTTGAAGCCTATCCACCATATGACAATCACCGAATCTAAGGCGGTATCAATAACTTACACTTTTATTTTATGCACTACTAAGAAAAGAAGAAAATCATTCTCTCCAGTAACCTGGGATGTACCACCAGCTGTGCGCCACATTCCACGTTTCAGAGATGACAAAATGTGGGGAATGTGTGCCCAGGAGTGCTGACATACACTGCTAACTCATCCGGTCCCCCCAACCTATCCACGAAGCAGATACTGTGCCCAGCCTGGCGGGGAGAACACTGGTTCGGAGATGTTAGATCACTTGTCAGAGTTCCGCAGCTGATAAGAGGGCGCTGAGGTTTAAATCTCCGCAGACCGACGCAGCAGCTGGTGACTTCCGGGGGGCTGCAGGGCACCTGTTCTCCAGGCACCTGCCGGCTCCTTCCCCGCCCTTTCCCGCACCCCTCGGCTGACCTCAGACCTGGCCTCACGCCTGCCAGGCTTCCCTGCCCCACAGACGGGCTCCCTGGCTGCTTTCGGAGGCCCAGCACCCGCTGCCTGGGTCTTTTCTGTGCCCGTGTTCTCTGCTTGCGAGCAACGGAAAGTTATAATGACCAATGGAAGCGGAAGGGGACTTGGCTGGTGAGAAAGGTGGCAGCCTGTGGGACGGAAGGGGAGGGCGGGCCCCAGGGAACCCGCAGGAGTCGAGACGCCAGGCGGGTCTTGAAACACCTGCTTGAAGGGATCTGGCTTGACCGTTTCTGTTAAATTTTTTCTAAATTTGTGTCACAAAGTTCAAGAGTCAACATTCTGGGACAGAGGACAGAGAGTCCGGTCGGCCTGCTTTGGGTTATATCAGGGGGTGTTCGCTGGTGGTTCCCCGGACACCACGCAGAGCAGGAAGTCCCCAAAAGGAAGTGGGGGTGAAGAGAGCAGGCTCTGGGGTCAGCTGGCTCTGCTACTGGCTGGGGGACCTGGGGCAAGGTGCTTAACCCCTCCGCGCTGCCATTCCTTCCTCTGTAAAATGGGGGCCACGGCAGCGGCGCCTCGCAGGGCTGCTGCGGAGGGGTGGCTGAGAGCTCGCATGACATGCTTCACGCGTGGTGGTTACTGCCCCTCCCCTCACACAGTAAACGTCCAAGGCTGTGGCTGTCTGTGGCAGAATCTTCCTGATACCCGCCGCTTCCTGAATCATTTCTTTTTCTCCCAGAAATACCTAGAGTCTTTGAAATTCGAAATGTCTCACGTTTGATTTTCTGGAGCTCCCACTTGGAAACCCAAATCCCAGGTGTTCAGACTTTCTGTCTGAAATACCAAATATCCAGCATCGGTGTATAAATGGATAACTTCTAAAGCCATCCCATGCATGCCTTATTTTACTTGGCCCATGATTGACGTGACCTGTGCCTAGGACTGTGGTAATATCTGTGACCTATATGCTAGGGGAAAAGATCTGTATCATTCATGAGTTTGTGACTTACTAGGTCAGGGATTCTCGACTTCTGTACGTACCATTGATATTTTGTCAATTCTCGGCTGTAGCGGGCTGTCATATCACTGTAGTGTGCTTAACAGCATCCCTGGCCTCTGCTCCTACATGCCAGTAGCAAACACCTCTCCCTCATAATTTTGAAAACCCAAAATGCCTTCGACATTTTCAAATGTCCTCTGGGAAGAAGGCAATATTGCATCACTCTTCTGGATGAATATAAACTCCATGAGAACCTGCTCGTGTCTGTCTGGTTCATCCCCAAATTTCCAGGACCTGAAAGAGTAGCTGGCACATAGTAGGCACTTAATATTTGCAAAATGGTCACATAAACTCAGATCATGGTGACTTTCTGCTGAAAAATAAAACAAAGACTCCAGCAAGCCCCGTCACTTCCGACATCAACCCAATTCCTCAGCCGACATCCACAGCCCTACGAGACGCGGGTCCGGTCTACATGCTCAGTCTCGCACCCCATCAGGACTCAGGAGGCCCCCGTGGGCTCATTTCACCACACTCGTTCTTGCAAAACAAACTCGACGTTTGGGCAAGAAAACTCTGCAGCCGGCTGCATGTCTGTGGCCCTGAGACCTGTCTGGAGGATGCTCAAACGAACATTCCAGTCATCAGAGTGACACTAAGAGGCGAACCCTCCATGAAGAAGAGATGACAACGGTTTATCGCACAAGAGGAGAGCTGACCCTCCTCAGGGCCCGACACGGATTTGGAACGGCACAGCTGAGGCAGGGCTGGCAGGAGCTCAGCTGCAAGCACGCCTTCCTGTCGTCTTCCTCCCTTTCCGACTTCCATGGAAGGGATGGGGGGTGGGCGAGAAGGTGGGATGGGGAGGGAGGGAGGGAGGGATGAAGTAGGGGTGGGGGGAGAGAGAGAGACAATGAGAATGTGTGTGTGTGTTGGGGGGAGTCTGGCTCTCAAGCTGAGATCCAAACTGCAGCCCTTCACGGCCACCCACTAGGAGCAGTCCTGTGTTTATGGCGGGAGGCTTGGTCACTAAACAGTGGTCTCAGCTGCGGCTCTTTCTGGGCCCTTCCAGGTCCCATGGAAGGGTTGCCTGGAACGGCACTGAAGAGATATATATATATATATAGAACTGATAAGAACAGGGCAAGGAGCAGAAGAACACAGGTGGCTTTTCTAGCGGAGATGGTTCTCGTTTAGGCTTTGGGTTTCCATTTGTTTTGATATTTGGCTTTGAAGCAAAGCCAGGAAATAGGAAGCTCTGCGATTATAATAGCTTCCTACCCTGATAAAGTGAAGCTTTACAATGAAACGACAGGTCACCGTGGAGGCAGAAGGGCAATGGGCTCTGAGGTCAGGAGACCGGGTTCCAATCCAGGCTCCTCTCTTTGTGGCGGGGGGACCTGGAGCCGGCACCTTTCTGAGTCCGGTTTCCTCCTCTGTAATAATGACACCAAACTCTTTGGGTTACTGGGGAGGCTTGAAAGAGACAATGCATGGCAAGCTCACCGCACACAAAGGGAAACTTGCTTTGGTGTTTTTGTAGTTACAGAGGCACACGGCTTCGGGGGGAGAAAGCAGGGTCACCTCTGGAAAGGGGCTTCTGAAGGCCAGTGGTACTGCTGGAGTGTGTACAGCAGCATGTAATCTGAAGTTGATGACGTCTTAGCCTTGATTTGTGAAGGGGAGGTGGACAAGCTGGGTGGGCAGGGCTAGGGGTAGGGTGCCATTCGGCCCAGGCACCCAAAGATTCCTATTAGCATCTGGACTAGACATAGGCTCATCCTCTGGCCACCCCTCTCTGGGCCTCAGTTTGACTGGTTATACAATGAGGAAGGTAGAACATGAACATCTCTAAACTATCTTCATCCCTTGACCCCCAAGTCTGGCTCTGTTCAGTGAAGCTCTCTGCTTCTCTGCTGTCATGGAAACACCGTATCTGTGTCACCCAAGATGGTGCCCACTTGCCCGATGGAGGTAGAGAGCACTTGAGGTGTGGTGAGCACAACCGAGACCTAGTTTTAACTTTATTTCATGTTAATACATTTACATTCAAATGTCAACAGCCCGCGTGGCTGCCATAATGGACAGGACGGCTCAAGGATTCTAAAGGGAACTGCGATCCCCAGATTGTGACCGCCTTTGTCCACCCAGAGGTAGCATTGGCAGGGGTTGGGGGCATGTCTAAGAGAGGTTGTAACACCAGCAGATTCTGTGAGGTCAAGGACCGTGTCGCTCGCATATGGCTTTCTCTCTAGGGCCTTGCACAGCGTGTGGCGCACACCTGGTGATCAATAACATTTAACTGACTGAACGAATGATTATCCCATTTCCCTTTCTACCACAGGCCTGGCATCCCCCCTCAGAGCGAATCGTTCTGGCAGCTTTTGCACTGCGGTGCCTGCAATCCACCTGTTAAAATGCAGCCACCCCGGGAAAGGGAGAGCATAAAGCCATTATTGGCATTCCACCTGTGTTTAGCCATGAGCGTAGTGGAGCATGGAACGGAGCAGTACGAAGCAGGAGATTTCGATAGTGCAGGGGTAAGGGGAAGCCTATACTTCAAGGAACCTATGTGTCGTTTCCTCTCTGAGAACCTAGGTGTGTCTCTATGAGAACCTCCAGTTCTGTTTACGTAGAGGTGTGTGCAATATATAGACAGGATCCGTGAAATGTTAGAGTGTTGGGCTTCACGTGACGAAAATAGTAAGAGCCACAGCGGTAACCATCTTCACCAGTCAGTAGCTAATGTGACCTTGAGCGAGTACTTAACCTTTCGGAATTCTCTAGCTGTGAAATGGGGATTCTAATAGGAATTACATCTTAGGAATTTGTAATAGTTACATTTTTTAAAGTACCTAATGAACACCTGAAAGATAATAGGTGCTCAATAAATATTTGCTAAAAAACATAATAGAATTGTGATTCTGTATTGTATAGGTATACCTATTGTATAGGTCTTAGTAATTATATCAAGGCATAACAAATATTCTCTCCTTTAATTGCCAGCTGGGTCATATATTATCCTTGTTTTACTGAACCTCGTTTAACTGAGCTCGGCCAACTATATTGGCAAATTTGCCAGCGTTGAAGAATAACAATAAGGATCATATAGTGGTCTAGTATGAAAGAAATCATTGGAAATGGTCACAGACTGAACATCAGATCTGTAGCCTTTTCCCGGTACCTATAGGTGGGTTAGTGGGAAATGTCTATTTCCTTCTTTTTTTGCATACAGAACCTAGACTGTACGGTTTATAGAGTTTAGCAGGGGTGCTGAGGAGGCTAGTTAAGGCCTACTCTGAAGGTCAAAGGCTGAAATAAATCTGAGGATAAGTAAGTGACAGTAGCCACCCCTCCAGGGGGACTTCCTTTTAACCCCTTCCTCATTCCCATCCCATCGTGGGGTCCTAGGGATGCGGGTGGTTGTAAAGTTGTATTCAAGGACAGAAGAAATTCGGTGGAGTGGGGGAAACTTGAGACATTATTGTAATTTTGGAGCTACACAATCTTTGTGCGATCTTCTCCCTTTGAATCAAACCTGGCCTGAAAAGTTGTTCAACTGCCAAGTCATGAGAGAGACCCCACAGCTGGTAAAAACTAAGAAGCTGTCAGCCAGTCTGCGTCTCGATTCATCCTGTCTCAGGAGCCAGGCCACGAAAGAGACATGTGGTGTATGGGGGAGGTGTTCTCTGGGAGATGAGGTGCCTGAGGGCCCCAGGCTAGTGTCCTGCCATGTTTGCTTAAAAGTGTGCCCTCTGGAATCAACTTGGTTAGGCTGAAGTCCCAGCTCTAAGGTCATTTAACTTCCTGTTTTCCCTTTTCTAAATGGGGATGATGATAATGATGATGATGATAATAATAATAATGATGCCGATATTCATGTGACATTTAAAGGAGATAATCCATGGTAAACATTTAGGACAGTGCCTAGCACAAAATAAGAATTTAATTGGTCATTCTATGCTGGCTCTCATGGTCATTCTATTTGTACCAAACTCCCTTTTGGACATGAAATGTGATGGGTCCCGCGGCCAGGAGTCAGGCTGGCCAGGTGCTGTCACAAGGTCCACACCCAAAGTGGGGCCAGCATATACGCTTAGTCTCTCATGACCCTCAGGAGGCAGAAGCCCCTGTCATTTAGTGGCAGACCCCAAGCGTGGCACTTGGCTTGGAATCGAAATTGACACCTTTTGGTCAATGGACCTTTGACCTCTGAGCATCTTCCTCACTCTACTCTGAGCCAGGTCGGCTGCCTCGGGGAGCTTCAAGGGTTGGTGAAGAACCACATCCAAGACCCAAGCCCAGTTTCCAGCCACCTTCTGATTGGCGACCCCAAACAAAAAATGCAAAAGAGCACGAGCTCTTGATTAGACAGACTGGGTTCAAATCCTGACTGCCACTCACTAGCCATGTGACGACATTTCACCTCAATGAATGGCAAGATTTCATTTTCTTTTTTTTCATAATGTTTTATTTTTATTTTTATTTTTAAATTATAGTTGCCATACAATAGTTTACTAGTTTCAGGTGTACAACATAGTGATTAGACACTTACATAACTTACGAAGTGATCACCCCGATAAATCTAGTCCCCATCTGACACCATACGTAGTTATTACAATGTTATTGACTATATTCCCTACGCTGTACTTTACATCCCCAAGACTATTTTGTAACTACCAACCTGTTCTTCTTAATCCCTTCCCCTTTTTCACCCACCTCCTCCAACCTCTCTCCCATCTGGGAACTCTCAAAATATTCTGTCTCTATGTTTGTGTCTGTTTTATTTATTTTGTTCCTTAGATTCCACATGAAAGTAAAATCATAGGGCATTTGTCTTTCTCTGTCTGACTTCACTGTAATACCGTCTAGGCCCATCTATGTTGCAGATAGCAAGATTTTATTCTTTCATTCATCTATATGGCTACGTATCGTATCTATGTACCACGTCTTTATCCCTTCATTCACTGATGGACACCCAGGTTGCCTCAATATCTCGGCTATTGTAAATAACTCTGCAGTGACCATATGGATGCACATGTCCTTGCAAAGTCTACTTTGGGTTTCTTGGACTCAATACCCGGAAGTGGCATGACTGGGTTTTTCTTTGTCTGTTACAGCCTTTGTTTCAAAGTCTATTTTGTCTGGTATAAGTATTGCTACCCCAGATTTATTTTTTTTTTCATTTCCATTTTCATGAAATATCACTTTCCATCCCTTTACTTTCAGTCTGTGTGTGTCTTTTGATCTGAAATGAGTTTCTTGTAGGCAGCATATGTAAGGGCCTTATTTTCTTATCTATTCGGCCATGCTATCTTTTGATTGGAGCATTTGATTCTTTTTCATTTGAAGTACTTATTGACAGATACGTAGTTATTGCCATTTTATTATATTTTATTTCAAGCAGGAAACCACAAGGTTTATTGAAGAGGAAGTACAAGTAGGCAAACTCAGAGGTCTAGTCACACTAAGAATTTCTGGATAGTGGGCTTTTCTTCTTTTTTTAAAAAAAATTTAATTATGGTGACATTGGTTAATGAAATCCAGCAAGGTGTGTGTGTGTGTGTGTGTGTGTGTGTGTGTGTGTGTAATTGCATTGTGTGTTCACTGCCCATAGTTAGATTTCTTTCTCTCATCATGTATTTGACCCCTTTTACCCCATTTACCTCCTCCCTCCCCCCCCCATCCTCTGGTAACCTCTAGTCTATTGTCCATGTCTATAAGTCTGTTTGTCCCGCTCATTTGTTGCTTTTAGGTTTATATCCCCCATATAGGATATCATGGGGTTGTCAACTTTTTCTGTCTGGCTTATTTCACTTAGTATGATTATCTTGAGGCCCGTCCATATTGTCGCAAATGGCGGTAGTTTATGTCTTCTTATGGCTGAGTGATATTTCATTGTATGCATGTACCACAGCTTCTTTATCCAATCATCTGTTGTAGGGCACTTCAGTTGCTTCCATGTCCTGGCCACTGTGAATAATGCTGCTGTGAACATGAGTGTGTATGGATCTTTTCGGATACGGGTTTTCAAGTCTTTGGGGTAAATACCCAGTAGAGGGATTGCTAGATTATATGGTAGATCAATTCTTAGGTTTTAGAGGAACCTCCATACTGTTTTCCATAGTGCCTGTACCAATTTGCAGTCCCACCAGCAGTGTATGAAGGTTTTTTTTTCTCCGCATCTTCTCCAACACTTGTTAATTACTTGTCCTGTTGATAACAGCTATTTTAACAGATGTGAGATGGTATCTCATTGTGGTTTTGATTTGCATTTCCTTAATAGCTAGTGATGTTGAGCATCTTTTCATGTATTTGCTAGCCATTTGTACGTTTTCTTGGAAGAAGTGTCTGTTCAGGTCCTCTGCCCATTTTTTGATTGGATTGTTTGTTTTTTTTGTTGTTATTGAGTTGTATGAGTTCTCTGTATATTTTGGGTATTATGCCCTTATCGGAGGCATTCATATTTTTGATACATAATCTTTTCTTCTTAAAGAAGTTCCTCTAATATTTTCTGTAATATTGGCTTGGTGGTGACAAAGTTCCTTAGCTTTTTCTCATCTGAGAAGGTCTTTATCTGTCCTTCGATTCTAAATGATAGTTTTGCTGGGTAATCTTGGTTGCAGATCCTTGCTTTTCATTGCTTTGAATATTTTTGCCAATCTCTCCTGGCCTGCAGAGTTTCTGTTGGGAAATCAGCTGACAGACTTATGGGAGCTCGTTTGTAGGTAACGAATTGCTTTTCTCTTGCTGCTTTTAAGAGTCTCTTTTTGTCTTTAACCTTTGGGTTTTTAATTGCAATGCGTCTTGGCATGGGCCTCTTTGGGTTCATTGTGTTTGAGACTCTCTGAGCTTCCTGGGGTCATATGTCTATTTTCTTTACAGGGTTAGGGACTTTTTCTGTCATTATTTCTTCAAATAGATTTTCAGTTCCTTGCTTGCTCTCTTCCTCCGGTGAAAACATTCTCATGCTTGATATTGTCCCAGAGGCTCCTTAAACTATCCTTGTGTTTCTGGAGTCTCTTTTCTCGTTGCCGTTCTGACGGGGTGTTCCCCTACTACTCCACCTTCCAAATTGCAGATTCAGTTCTCCACTTCATTCGCTCTGCTGACTCCCTCTAATGCAACCTTCATCTCAGATAGTCTTCATTTCTGACTGGCTCCCTTTTGTTTTTCATCTCCACTTTTATGTTTTCTGTCTCTCTGTTAAAGTTCTCGCTGAGTGCATCTACTCTTTCCCTAAGTTCATTGAGCATCCTTATAACTGGTGTTTCGAACTGTGCGTCTGGTAGATTGCCTGTCTCCATTTTGGTTAGTTCTCTACTTGGGGCTTTGTTCTGTTCTTTCACGTGGGACATGTTCCTTTGTCTCCCCATTTTGGCTGCCTCCCTGTGTTTGGTTCTATGTTAGGTAGGATGGCTATGTCTCCTGATCTTAGCAGAATAGCTTTATGTGGTGGGTGTTCTGTGGGTGTCCCTGGTCAGCTGAGTGGTGCTCAAGGTACGTCTCTTGTGTGTACTGTGTGTGCCCTCCTGTTGTAGTTGAGCCTTGGTTGCTGTTTGCAAGTCAATGGGAGGGGCTGACCCTCGGGCTGATTTGCTGTGAGGATTGGCCAGTGAGGGGCTGACCCTAATAAGTGGGGCTCACTTTAGCAGGTCTCTGGTGCGTCTTCGGGTGTGTCCTCCTCAGATGCAGCCCTGGGTGGTGCTTCAGCTCTGGCTCCAGTCGAAGCAGGCCACCAAGTGTGCTGACCCAAAGGCCTCCTGGGAGGGGCCTAGCAGCAGGCCAGGTTCAGCTGCATCCTGTATACTTCTAGGGCAACCTGGTAAGAGTCCAGAGATGGCTGCCACCAATGCTGGCCTTATAGGTGCTTCAAGAGGGCGAGCCAGGAACTGAGGCCAACTACTGCTAGTGCCAGGCTTGGGGCTGCTCAGCAAGAGGCACAGGGCATGCCAAGGCCAGATGCTGCTGCTTTGAGTTGTGTGAACCTTTGAGACACTTTAGGAAAGTCTACAGCATGAGCCAAGACAGGCTGTTTGTATGGAAAAGCCACCGGAAGCAGCTTGGATGGGCCTGTAAGTTGGGAGAGCGGTTCTCAGGGAATCGCCAGGGTAGAGCAACCGGAAGTAGCCAGGCTGATGCAGACTCGGATATGGCCGTGGCCTGTGTCCCCATGTGGGGAAGGGGGAGAACTCAACAAAGGAACAATGCCCTCTGCTAGCACTTCTGTCTGGGAGAAAGCCGCCCGTCCAGCTCCTGCCCTGAAGCCACCCAACTCGGTTCCTTTGTGTGTGTCCCTGGCACTCCTCAGGCAGCTGCCCTAGCACTGGAGCTCAGAGTTGGTGAGTCCGTCAGCAGTAAGTCTGCATATGGGCCCTTCGAGAGGAATGCCTGTGACCCCAGCAGCACTCCATCTCACTCAGCCACAATCTCCACTGGTTTTCACAGGTAGAGGTTGTGGGGACTTCTGGGCTGGGGAGCCTGCTGTGGGGCTGGGACCCCTGGCTCCTCTTTGGGGAGGGGCTCTGCAACCAAGATCCCTTCCAGATTCTTAACTGCCACACATAGGTGTGAGATCGGCCCATTTAGTGTCTCTGCCCCTCCCACCAGTCTTGAGGTGACCTCTTATGTAATGTATGTCCCCAGTTATAGACTTCTGTTCAGCAAGACCTCAGGCAACTCCCAATGATGACTGTTCTAGAGTTTCATTGCAATTTTGATGTCGTCGTGAGAGGAGGCAAGCACAGAGTCTACCTTCTATGTCATCTTGACTGGAAACAGGGTTTCATTTTCTTGTTTTTGTTTGTTTTTACCCTTAAAGAGGAATAGTATTTACCCATCTACTAGGGTTACATTACCAGCTATAATTCTTTGGTCACAAGCAATAGAATCTGGTTCTGATTTGCTTAAATAAAAAGGAGTTAATTTGAAAAATAGGGAGTAGCTTCCAAGACAGAAAGAGACAGATAGTACACAGTATCTGGGCATCCCCAAAGGCCTTAGTAGCACAAAGCTCTTGATAGTTATATCAGTTAGGATTCTTCAAAGAAGCAGAAGCAATTGGGTCTGTCTGTCTACCCATTCATCCATCCATCGTCTACCTAGCTAGCTGTCAAAAGATTTATTATAAGGAATATAATGACTTTATAATGACTCTCACAATTACAGAGGCTGAGAAGTCCCACATTCTGCTGTCTGCAAGCTGGAGATCAGGAAAGCTGGTTCCAGACTGAGTCCGAAGAGGAACAAAGAGGGCCAATAGTGTAAGTTCCAGGCCAATACAGGAGACCAATGTCCCAGCTCGAAAACAGCCAGGCAGAGAGATCAAATTCCCTTTTACTCCTACCTTTTCTCCATGCGGGCCTCCAATGGATTGGACAAAATGTGCCCATATTGGAGAGGGCCATTTGCTTTATTCAATTTACCCATCCAAATATTAATTTCATCCAGAAACACCCTCACAAACACACCCAGAATATAATGTTTGGCCAAGTAGCTGGGCACCCGGTGGTCCAGTCAAACTGACACATAAAATTAACCATCACAGCAGTCTCACTCAGGTGCCAACATTGGATGAAACAAACCTCAGTGGTTTCTACAATCCTTGCATTATTTTTCTTAAGTGCCAAAGTCTCAGGAAAGAACCTGATTGGTTGATGTTAGGCCACGTGCCTGTCTCTACAACATTAGGACAGTAAGGATAATGATCTGATAGAAATACCCAGCGCATAATGCGCGTTTCATATATATTGGTAGCTATTGTTATTCTTTTTGTGTATCTCCTCTCTGCGCCTTATTATCAGTAACTCAGCGAATCATCTCGGGATGTCTATGCAACTCTGGTTATCCTGAAAACAACCTCCTCAACACCCACCAGACAAATTTGCCTCTTCCCAGCAGTAATACGTACAATTTAGGTGTTAAACAGTGCGATAACAATCATCTCCGTTCTTTCCATGGCATTTGCCAAAGTTTTAGAAGTTCTGCCTCTGGGAAACAAGGCGTTATCGCTCTGTGGAAGCAGCACTCTGGGTTCCTCCTCTTCATATCCCACTCCAGCATCCTGCCGGCCTGCTCCCTGCCCACCCCAGTGGAAGTGCAACCAGGTCCCAAGCAGGGAAGGAAGGAGCCTGCGGGCGGGGCCTGACAGGCGAGGCTGACAGGGGTGCGGCTTCCGGGAGCGGGCCAGCGAGACTGCACCCTTTGGTTGTCAGATAAGCAACTTATAATCACTAGTTCTTGCCTCAAGGTTGCGTTTTGACACTTGTCACATCTAACAACCTCTCATCACACTCATGGCGACATGTTCATAGATGCGCTTTGAACAGATAACTGCAAGATTCCACTTTTGAAAGTTATGCGGGCGGCAGGGCAGCTGCTGCTTCTGCTCCCCTAAACGCACTTCTGTCCCCTTCCCCCTCCTCTTAGTTGAAACTGGGCCTGGAGCAGGTGTCCCGCGCCGCCGCCCGCTCTAGCCCTTGCACGCCTCTGCAGAACCGTAGGCAGGTTGGAATAGCTTCGAAAGGGAAGAAATAACCAACTCCTAAATGCTAGCTTTCTACTAAGGGTATTTTACCTCTTGACAATACCAGTGTGAATACCAGCACCTGCTACCCACCAGGGTGTTTGGACTTCGACACATTAGCAACTTTTGTTTCCCTAAGAGGCAGCCTTCTGCATTGGGCTTGTGACCGAGAGACGCGAGGTAAATTCCATATGATAGATTGTACTGTTGACCCTAATTCTTCACTCCTCCCTCTACCCACGTTGTTTGCCTTTTGACTCTTATTTCCTGGAAAATAATTTCTCATTCCTCTAATTCAGGTCCAGCCACGTGACTTCCTTTAGCCAACGGAGTGAAGCAGAAGCGACATTGTGCCCGCTCTCAGACACTGCCTCCGTCAGGTCTGTTCCCTTAATTTTTTCATCAAGGGATTGAACTAGAAGATTGTTAAGGGTCTTTTTAGCTCTGAAATTATTCAATAGTTTCTCCAGGTCCCTAAAAACCCCATCAACGAGTCGATTGCCCAGTACCTTTGGGTTTGGCATTTGTTACATCGTAGTGCAGTGAGTTATCAAAGCGTCTGCCTCTCCCGTTCACCACGAGATCCAGACTCATCGGCTGTTTCTGTTCAGCTCTGCGACACATGTGCCCATCTCAATACTGGAACATATTACGTTCTCATTAATGTTTGTCTTACAAATGACTAAATGGCCGAGGGACCATCCAGAGACACGTTTGGATAGGCAGCAAACATTTACTTTCTTTCCTCAGAGGCAAACGAATATTTTCAGATTCACCGAACTGTATGTAGTCATGCTCTCGTTTATGCAGGTGATTGATCAGAGTTTTTTTTTCATTTAATTAATTTACAGCATACGTATTAAATGCATACAATATATCAAGCTACCTTTAAATCTTTATTTACCTGTTTGTATATCTATGAATCTGGTTAACCAACTATCAAAATGATAACATAAGTACTATGGCAGAATATCTAGTCAAAATTACGTCTCTCTGGCTCTTTTCTATCCCCTTGGTCACCTCTGTCATAGTTTCTTGGGTATTATAAAAACCATGAAGATATTTCATGGACATTCAAGCAAATATGCACCTATAATCAATCCCATTCCTGTTCTCTTTTTTATGCAAATGTTCCACATTATTTTGTATTTGACCTTTGTCATTTAAAATTTCTTAGAGATAGTACTATATTTGGTAGACATAGCTCTATCTTGATATTTTAATAGCTGCATTCTGTCCTATTTTACGGATACATCATAATTTAAACAGTTCCCATTGTGGGCATCGAGGTTATTTTCAGTCTTTGGGCCAAACTCTTTTGAACATCTTGGCTTCACCTGGGGCTGACAGAATTAGACACTTAGAGGTTAACAGGGACATTCAAACCCATATTTTACTTTTCAGGCTAGAAACTCTAGTGTAGGACTATATGCACGTGTCGTGTAGGGGTGGTAAGGGGGCAACCCCCTGGCCTCACCCCTCTAAAACTCTTAAAGAGGCAGTCCTCTGAACCTGCCACCCAACACATCCCAGAAATCACAAGTCACCTAAACGAGATGAATATAGTCACCGCAAACTCCCATAGGCACTAACTCTGCATAAAGAATAGTTAATTAGAAAGGCAGAACCAAGTAAGAGCTACTGGCTAGGAAGCTGCATGAAAGGCTTGGACTTGAGGAAGACGGGACAAACCAAGGGTGCTAGAGTCGTGAAGTACCCCACAACCAGAGAGAAGGGGGGACGCAGAGGAAGAGGGGTTGGTGATGCCAGCACTGGCCCTTGAGGAGGGCAAGCCAGCCCGGAGGGTCAGTGGGAGGGTTCTTGAAGGTTAAGAGAAAAAGGGAAAAGTTAATGGCTGCAAATAGAATTATAAAAATCTGGTAAAAAAAAAAAAAAACTTTTTAATATAATTTTTTTTCAAAATGGTTTAACTTTACTCAAAAAATGAAAAAAAAATTATTTTCCCCAATCTCTTCTTCTTTTTCCTATGTTCTCACGTCTTTAAATACACCAAACACGATAATTTTATGAGCAAACCGCATTATACATAATGCATTTTTATGTTTCAAAGCTTACGAAGCGACTTAAGTTCCATAAAGAGTGTTAAAAAAAAATTTTATGAAAAGGAATGCACATATTTCAATTTTCCCACATTGCTGTTTCATCTGCTCTCCTCCATCACGGTAACTCCCCCCCCCCAACCCTTTGGCTTCAACGCTTTGTGAAATTTTATAACTGTAATCTCACACTTCCCTTCCAAGATGACCTCTTCCCTTCTCCAGACAAGATCTGGACTCTGATTCCAGCTCCACTATGTGTCACAGCGGTGACTTTCGATGAGTCATTTAATCTCTCTAATCCTTGGTTCCCTATCTGGAAAATGGAAATAGTAATATTACTCAGCCCACACTGCCACAGTAACACGGTGATCCGGAAAAGAGGAAGCTGGTTTGGGCAATGCGTGCACTGTTATCACCCTGCCTGCCGGAATCACGGAATCACGGGTAAGTGGCAAGGTCATCCCCAGATGTGCATGTGACTGAGATGCGCATAGATCACGAATATCACCCTCCCAACATCCAGGAGGGAGGGAGGCTTCCAAGTCTGCCTATTTTGGTGTCATGTATATTTCATGGCATTCAGGGTGAATGGAACCTCTGGACATCTTCCAACAGTCTCAGACATTCTGGAGCCAAGAGCCACATCATGCAGTCGAAGGGGTAAATTATCTAACTTTGAGAAAAAATAACCTAGGCTTCCATTCAACCACTAAAAGGTTTAGGAGAGGAGGAGGATACAGCTCAGCACGGATCTCCTAAAACGGTTATGAACAGGAGGAAAATTATCATGTCACTATCTGGTACATAAACCACCTCGCTTTAAGGTAATCGTCCAGTCCTCAGCAGTGAAAAGAAGTGAGGGCCAGGTAGTCCTCCAGGGCCCCTGCTTGCTGACATAACTGCTGTTCTATGCGTCCTTGTTAAACTCTACAACCCTGTTACATGGGATAACAAAGGCCTTGTCTCTCAGAAAAGGTCATCTTATCTAGCTCCAAATGGTTTCTGCCCTAACCACATAGAAACTAAAAGCATTAACGTTTGCATCACGTTTTCCTGTTTTCACACTTATTGCATTTGATTTCCAGCTGTGCCCCTGTTCCCAGTCATCAGAGGAGGAAACTGAGGTTTGGAGAGACTAGGCCCAACATCAGCAAACCAAGATTTAAGACTTAACAGCAGTTTCGGCTTCCCAGGAAGGCAATCTCAACGTGGGATTACCTGGTCAGCACTAGAGCAATGATTTGCTCAATAGGCCCAATCTGTTCTCCCTAGGAAGGTGACCTTGCCCAAAACATGTGTTCTTTGATAATAATTTCCTTTTTTTTCCTGCCCCCTTTCCACCTTTAAAAACATTTCCTTTTCTACAGCTTGACAGAACTCTGCTCTGTTCTCTAGATGGGATGCTGCTTGATTCATGAATTGTTGAGTAACGCTAATTCGATCTTTAAACTTAGTTGAATTTTTGTCTAACAAGGTCAAGTCTCAAAGTTTAATGTCAAAGTTTAACTTCAAGAATAGAAATCCAGTCCCTTTTCTCTGCTCATTGGGGATATACATTTGTCACTGGTCAACGAACTCTGAGTTTAGTTTCCTCTTTCGTGGGGTTTTTATATTTCTACCGCCCCTAAGAGGACAAATCTGCCATTGGTGGTCACTGTGTGAAGACTGAGCCAGTGTCAGGAACCAGCTGGACCTCATGCACACGCAGTGGGAAGAAGCAGCTCCCTTGTCCTGATCTGGAGTTCTAGTCCTGCTGGCCGAGGTGAGTCCCCTCCTCTGACCTCCACGTTTCTCCTCTGTAACATGGAGACCACAGGAGTCCCTACATCCTGGGTTCGCTGTGAAGGATCAGTGAGCTGATATGGACAGCTGTTTGCCCACTGCTAACCAAGCTAAATGTGGTAGTAACTGTAAAATACTTAACAGGGAGCTGGGGATGGAGTAGGGGCAAAGCGGATGTCATCTGATCGCCTCTCCTAGAGCAGGACATTCCACTTCAGTTTGATGAGCTAGGAACCCAAGCAGTCCAAGGCTGTGTGGCTCTCGCTTTGGTTCTGGTCACTTTTCATGCTTCCTTACTCTTATCTTCTGTTTTTTTCCATGTGCAAAGCTAATTCTTGAATTCTGATTCTCATCCAGAGAACCCAGGAGTTATGGGCCAAATTGTGACCTTACCTCGAAAATATATACATTGAAGTTCTAACTCCTAGGACCTTGGAATATGACCTTTTTGGAGACAGTGCCATTCCAAAGGTAATTAAGATGAAGTTGTTAAGATGGACCCTATCTGATATGACTGTGACTGGCATCCTTACAAAGAGGGGAAGTTTGGACACAAAGAGACATACAGAAGGAATATGATAGAGACAGACACAGAGGGAGAAATGTCCATGTGACTGGAGTGACGCATTTGTAAGTGAAGGCATGCCCGAGGCTGCCAGAAGCTACAAGGGAGGCTTGGGACAGTTCCTTTCCCGTGTTTTCAGAAAGACTATGGCCCTGCTGACACCTTGATTTTGGACTTCTGACCTCCGAACTGTGAGATAATAAATTTCTGATGTTTTAAGTCACCTCTTTTGGGCTGCTTTGTTACAGGAACCTAATATAACAGGAGTTGGACGTGACCTCATCTAAGGCTTTCTGGCTTGGGAGTGAGACCCTGTTCAGACTTCCTCTGACCCGGCTGATACATGCTATACAGCTTGGCCCCCTGAGCCTAAATCCAATCTATTCCAAGAAGCCAAGCTGCTTGCAGAACCACACACACACATACAGTATCCATCTCAAATGGCAATTAAACAGAAAATAAGGAGAAGAGCATATTTAGGTCAGGAACACAGACCTGTAGACAACGTCTTCTAGACCATTGCTCAGAAACAGCATGATATCTTGGAAAGAATTCAGAGTTTGGACACAGGCAGCAAACAGGGTAAACGTCAGCTCTGCTAACTTAATTTCAGTGTGACCATGGACAAGTTCCTCGCCTGTACAACAAAAATGCTAAAAGTATTGACTCATAGGGTTGTTATAAAGTTGAATGAGAAGCCATCAGCATTATATCTATCACAGTGCTACCCAGACAGCATGGATACCCCTTGAAAGTAATTATTAATAATACAATTGTTGTTGTATCCTAAAGAATAAAACAGTCTACCCTTTATGAGGCCACCGTTACCTTGATTCCAAACACATTACAAAAAAAGAATGCTATAGGCTGATATCTCTTATGAACAATGATCCAGAAATCCTCAACAAAATATTAGCAAACCGAATTCGGCAATACATTAAAAATATACACCATGATCAAGCTGGATTTATTCCTGAGATGCAAGGTTGGTACAATATCTGTAAATCAATTAATGTGATACACCACATTAACATATCAAAAGATGAAAACCATATGATCATATCAATAGATGCAGGAAAAGCATGTGACAAAATCCAGCATCTATTTATGGTAAAAACTCTAGCAAAGTGGGAATAGAGAGAACATACCTCAACGTAATAAAGTCCTTGTATGACAAACCTACAGCTAACATCATACTCAGCAGGGAAAGGCTAAAAGCAGTTTCCTTAAGATCAGGAACAAGACAAGGATGCCCACTTTCACCACTCCTCTTCGGCACTGTATTGGAAGTCTTAGCCACAGCAAACAGACAAGAAAGAGAAACAAAATACTGGAATTGGAGAGGAAGAAATAAGGTTCTCATTATTTGTCGATATTATATATAGAGAACCCTAAAGATTCCACCAAAAAACTGTTTAGAACTGATCCATGAATTCAGTAAAGTAGCAAGTTACAAACTAAATATTCAGAAGTCAGTGGCATTTTTATACACCAATGATGAACTTTCAGAAAGAGAAATTAAGAAAATTTTATTTACAATTGCATATAAAATACCGGGGAATCAAATTAATCAAAGTAAAAGACCTGCTCTCAGAAAATTATAAGTCATTGAAAAAAGAAATGGAAGAAGATACAAATAAAGGGAAGCATATACTGTGCTCATGGGTAGAAAGACTCAACATTATTAATATGGCCATACTAACCAAAGCCATCTATAGATTCAATGCAATTCCTATCAAGATATCAATGGCATTTTTCAGAGCGTTAGAACAAATAATTCTAAAATTTATATGGAACCATAAAAGACACCAAATAGCCACTGCAATCTTGAGAAAACAAAGTTGGAGCATCACAATACCTGATATCAAACTATACTACAAGACTACAGTAATCAAAACAGCATGGGACTGGCATAAAAACAGATACATTGATCCATGGACAGAATAGAGAGCCCAGAAATATACGCACACCCATATGCTCACTTAATATATGACAAAGGAGGTAAGAATATACAATGGAGTAAAGACAGTCTCTTTAATAAATGGTATTGGGGAACTTGGATAAATGCAAAAAAAAAAAAAAAAAAAAAAAAAAAAACTGAACCATCTTCTTACACTGTATGCAAGAATAGACTCAAAAATGGATGAAAGACTTAAATGTAAGACCCGAAACCATAAAGCTTCTAGAAGAAAACACAGGCAGTAAACTGTCTGATATTACTAGCAGTAACTTCTTTATCTCCTCGAGTAAGAGAAACAAAAGGAAAAATAAACAAGACTACATAAAACTAAGAAGTTTTTGTACAGTAAATGAACCATCAACAAAACAAAAAGACAGCCATCTGAATTGGAGAAGATATTTACTAATGGTACATCTGATTAGAGGTTAATATCCAAAATATTGAAAGAACTCATACAACTCAACAACAACAAAAAACCCTAAACACGCCAATTAAAAAATGAGCAGAAGACCTGAGCAGTTACTTTTCCAAAGAGGAAATACAGATGGCCGATAGGCATATGAAAAGATGCTCAAGGTCACTAATCATCACAGAAATGCAAGTTAAAACCACAATGAGATATCACCTCATACCTGTCAGAATGGCTATCATTAATAAATCCACAAACAGTAACTGTTGGCAAGGATGCAGAGAAAAGGGAACCCTCATACAATGTTGCTGGGATTGCAAATTGGTACAGCCACTATGGAAAACAGTCTGGAGGTTTCTCAGGAAATTAAAAATGGATATATCTTTTGACCTGGCAATTGCATTTTGGGTATTTATCCAAAGAAAACCAAAACAATAATTCATAAAGATCTATGCACCCCAATATTCATGGCAGCACAATTTACAATAGCCAAGCTACGGAAACAACCTAAATGCCCACCGACAGATGACTGGATAAAGAAGGTATAATTCATATATACAATGGAAAATCACTCAGCCATTAAAAAAATGAAATCCTACCATTCACAAAAACATGAATGTACCCAGAGGTTATTATGCCGAGTGAAATAAGTCAGACAGTGAAAGATAAATACCATGTGATTTCACTTATATGCATAATCTAAGGAAAAAAAGAACAAACTAACCAAAAACAGACTTACAAATAGAGAGGACAATGTGGTGACAGATGGGGGGATTGGGGAGCTGGGAGAATGGGGTAAAGTGTGTTAAAAAAGTACAAATTAGTAGCAGATGGTCACAGGGATGGGGAGCACAGCATAGGGAATGCAGTTAGCATTAATACATTGGCTAGGTGGAGAGCCAGAGAGGAGGAGCAGTTAGGGAGATCATTTTATAAACTATAGAAATGTCTAGCCAATGTATTGTATACTTGAAACTAATAATAAAAAAGAAGAAAAGTCATACCTTGTTTCCACAGAGTTTTTTTTTCTAATTGCGTGACTCACTGAAAACATTAGAAAAAGAAGGAGAGAAAACATAATTGCCTAATTCCATCAGTTACCAGGAAGGATGGTTCAGGAGGTCTGTTTCCTGATGCAGTAATGATGAGGGAATCGCACGATGTGCATTTTTGCACATGAAGATGGAGCTTCCGATGCACCAGGAGGGAAAACGGTTTAGTGGTTTGTCAAGTGGCGGTGGAGGCTTATGCCTTTAGTGCTCCCCCATGACCTCTCCCGTACCCTGACCGACAACGTGACGTGGCAATGATTCTAGGAGCAAATCTGTGTAATCATCATGGAGGAGAGATGGAATATGGATTGCCCCTCTCCTCTCAGTGCCCGGGTAGACATTGCTAGTCAGCCACAAAACCCCATCCCATTGAATCTATTCATGGACTTAGGATCTTAAGAACTCAGCCTCTATCACACAATCGCAGTCAGCCTTCGGTTTGAAAGATGCTTGCTATCTCAAGCTCAGGAAAACAGGAAAGACTCTAACTACTGTGATCTCTCTGATGGGGCAGACGAGGCTAGTCAGCCATCCACAAAATCTGATGGCCATCGCGGGGCGGCAGAGCAAGGCTTTGGGTGTGAAGAGCTAGTGGAGGTCAGAAACGGGAGAATACGTGAGGAGGTAATGAATCAGACCCACAGGTGCTTGAGTCAGGTACCCTGGAGGAAAAACTCATGGCACAGACTTCAGGACAAAGAATGAGAATGATGCATGACAACTGGAGGTCCACGCTACACAGCACAGTGGCGATGCCTAAGATTATTTGGACCAGGATATAGATACTTCATGAGCAAATAAATACTAGGTGCCAGGGACTCGCCGAGGCACTTTCATAGACATTTCCTCGTTCAACCCTCAAAATAAATCTTTAAGGTAGGAAGTATTGTCCCCATTTTATAGAAGACACTGAGATCCAGAAAGATTAAGAAACTTACCCAAAGTCACAGATGTGTGCTGCCTGTGCTTTGAGTCTTTTCCTTTTTCTTTTATATCACAGCTGGAGTTCATACTTTTAGGTCACAAAGGTTTTCCAGAGCAATAAAATGTCAAACGATAACAATACCAACAAAAAATAATGAAGATACTGTAAACTCTGCCCGGTCACGTTGGCTGAAATTTTCACTTAATATTGAGGACCTTCAGGATAGGATCGAACAGGGATCCAGACTGGAAAAAGACCAGAAAAGGAGGCGGAAGATAGCAAAGCCAACCCTCGAAAGGAGGGGCTGATGCTTTTACAGCAACTGTATGTGTGCCAAGGCCAGAGTCACCCCAGAGTCACGAGCTGGCGGCGCCCCTGTCCTCGGAGGGTGCGCTCCTCAGCGAGTGCCAGCGCGGCATAACGTGTGTGACTCTCGATGACAGGCTGCTGGGTGTGGACCCCAGTTCCGCCTCTTCGCAGCTATGCCACTCTTTAACCATGTTACCTTGCGCGAGGTACGCAGTGGCCACATGCAAAGCAAGGGTCAGAAACGGGGAAGAGTTCCCTGGGGAGAAACAGCATGCCACGCAGAGACACTCAGGGGAAGCACCTGGGTCTCTGAGGCAGAGGGAGAGGGGAACTGTGGACAAGCGCCTTTACCATGGTTTCTTCAGGAAAGTAAGGGAGACGCAGAATAAGCGGCTTTAGGATTGGCTGATTTGAATAATTTCAGCAGGCTCTGGCGCACAGGTGGTAAGGGTGAATATATCAGCCTGGAGCGTAAGAGCCCAATAACAGAGGTGTTTGGGGTGTGGACTTAATTGCTCAAGAAGGAGAACCGACCAGGCTCTAGCTGGGGCCTCAAAACCAGGTCAAGGCAGCACTTACAAAACTAAACTTATCTGAAGCACAAAATAGCACTTCACAGGGACACATGAATCCTTACGTTCATCACAGCATTATTTACAATAGCCAAAATATAGAGGCAACCTGGGTGTCCATCAATGGATGAATGAATAAAAAAGAAGTGTACGTATATACAGCGGAATATTACTCAGCCATAAAAAAGAATGAAATCTTGCCATCTGCAACAACACGGATGGACCTAGCAGGTATTGTGCTAAGTGGAGTAGGTCAGACAGAGAAAGACAAAAGCCATATGATTTCATTCACATGTGGAATCTAAAGGACGAAATAAACATACAAAACAGAAACAAATTCATGGATAGAGAGAGCTTTATGATGGTTGCCAGATGTGGGGTGGTGCTGGGGAAGGCAGGTGGTTGAAGATTGGGTATAAAAGGGGAAAGGGTTAGGAGTACAAATTCTTGGTTACAAAATAGTCATGAGGATGTAAAGTACAGCATAAAGAATATAGTCAATAGTACTGTAATAATTATGTATGATGTCAGATGGGCACTAGATTTTTCAGGGTGACAATTATCTAATTGTCTAATCACTAAGTTGTACACTTGAAACTAATATAACATTCTATGCCAACTGTAATTGAAAAATAAAATTATTTTTTAAAAAGTACATTAGATTCACCTTAAACAAATGATGAGATCTCTGGACTCTCATTTCTTATCTGTAAAATGGGGATAACTGTACATATCCTATAGGATTATGTGAAGATTACATAAGAAAATACGTAAGGCACTCAGCTGGTTCCAGGAAGGGCTCAATAAAAGTGTTATTATTTTAATAAAGAATGCTATTAATAAAGTCATGAATAAAGTCCTAAGAAAGACCCCACATGTTACAACCAACACCTTCTAGCTAAAATGGTCCTGCCCTTAGTTCCTGCTCAGCTAGGTTGCTCTTTCCTTGGGGCACTTCTGATTGGCTATGGGATCTGTAGCTCATCCACTAGCTGGCCAATGGCCTATGAGCTCACCTGACATCAAGGAGGATGGCCGAATAAGCGATGATGATTAGCAGAGCCAATCAGATTGGCTTTCTCTGGGATATGGCCCATAAAACACGAAGAGGACCAGTAAGGTGAGAGACAGAGGGTAACGACTGTGATGTTCAGAATGCGATACAGAGATGTCAGTAGGGAGGAAGCTCGTGGACAGAGAGAGGCAGATGGCCTAGGCTGTCTGCGGAGATCCCTTGACAATGACACAGCTTTTTCTGCTTCCACTTCTAGGGTAACCATGCAAATTTTCACGTTTCGAGAATAAAGATAGGGCAATTGTTCAAATTTTTCACATTTTTTCTCGGTTGATACAAAAGGAGATATCACTCTCATATAAAACCACAAAGAAGTCACGTGACTACCACTTCAGCCCCACCTTTAATTTGCTTTGGACCAGCCTCACGCCCTCTCTGAGCCCCGGTCTCCTCATCTGCCACACGAACTCTAAGGCTCGGGCATCCCACAGGGTTCGGATGCCTCTAGTGCCGAGGCCACTAGAGGATGGGTCTGGGGGAATCGAGGGAGAAGCACAGAGCAGAGGCATCTTGTTTCCCTCCGTTCTGGGCAGAACTGTCTTGGTGCTGGCGCCCTTTCCCCCCTGACGCCTGGAGAGGAAACAGAGATGTGTTCTCAACCCAAGAAACAGAGATAAATATAGCCCCGGTTGGACTACTGTCCCCAGGATTACTCATGTCTCCTTCAAAGTGCGACAAAGATCATGTGCCGCCTGACAACCACCCATCTGGCCCGAGGAGAGGTGCCATATGGATGGTTCTCGCTAATTATAGTTAAGTACCGAAGGGAGGGGTTCTGGTGTGGAGCCTTGTCGGATCAGAAATCCCTAGGTTACCCCTTTTCCAGGAGTTTAGAGGGAAGGCTGCGCTGTCACTCGGCCCACACTTGCCAGGCGCGTTCAGGCATGGCATCCGACCTTTCCAGAATCGGCTTTCTCCACCTAGGAAGTGGAGGAATAATACTCTTCCTTCCCAATGTTAAAAAGGGTTAACAACATTGCCCGTTAAGCCAAAGAAAGGACCAGTCGAGATCCTGGACCAAGGATGAATCTAAGGAAACAATCGATAATTCAGTAAGTGTACATTTGGTGGTCCCTATTATGAACCTAGGTCCTAATTTAGGTGTACCAGAATTTATTCAAAAGATGTAAAGACACGATTTTCTTTTTCTTTTTTCTTTTTGCTGGTCCCAGGCAAAAAGCACTCAGTGAATCATTCTGATTCCAGAAAGGAAGCTCCCTTGCTGGAAGCATGTGGCAACCTCGGCATTGCTTTCCTGAAATAGTTGGAGATGGCTGTCTCTCCATCCCAAGAAGATGACCGACTTGGAAGATGAGAAACGCATTTCCTACGTGCGTGCCCTTGGACAATCACCAGGAGCCGCCAACTTAGCTGCGGACCAGCTGGGCGAGGACTCGGTTTTGGGTGAGAGGAAGGTGGAACATTCCATCGGTGGATGAACACGTGTCGTTGCGTTTATTCTATCTGCATAGCGTTGTCCACCCCAGACCCTGATTCTCCGAGCACAGCGAGCCCTCCCACCCCACGCGCCATCAACGTCAGGCTCCTTGTTCGAGGAGGCTCACGATTCCACGCCCTCAGAAACCAGGTAGGCAATATACATAATTCGAGCGGAACAGGTGTAAGAAAACTCACAGGACTCTCTCCTTAACTGACACACTCTTCTTAAAGAAATACTGCTCTTCCAAAACAAAAACAACAATGAAAGTATGGTGATAAATGACAACCTAGACCTAAAGCTTGGGTGACGGTAGGGTCGGGGAGGACTAGTCATAAAGTAGAGAGTATATTCCCTGTTTCAAGGGAGCCCCTCAAGGAGCCAGCCCACGGTCACCGCTCACCAGTGAAGACCTGATTTTGCCAGATTGCCTGGCTTTTCTAGAGATACTCTCAACTAGGACATCAATGTGAAGTCTTCTGATTTATTCTTGACTCCAACTTCTACTAAATATTAGAAGCTTTTCTATTACTTTTTATAGAATAGGCATGACTTTTTTCCCGGCTTGGTTAAAGTGACAGGGTATGAGCCAAGCACTCCCAAGGGACTTCATATCAACCTGGGGAGACGGCTTATTTAAAATGACACCAACACAGAGGAAAGCAGAGCCGTGAGATGGGTAAAGCTCAGTCCTGGGGACGTCAGAACCCCTGGATCTAGCCACACCTGAAGCTTCTGACATCCATACATTTCCCAACTACGTAGCCTAACACTTTCTTCCTCTTGCGTAAGTCGGTCTGAGTTACGATTCTTTTACGCACAACTAAAAAAAGAATCCCAATCAATACAAGGACCTCAGAGGTCATTCATAAATAGTCGATAACGGGATTATTCAATATAATCATGCCAAGGATCAGCTGTACTTGGAAAGGGCTGGAAAAGAGATTGTGTGTTGGTAGCCAGAGCAAGGTGCGCAGATAGAAAGAAGCCGAATCATAAAGAACCTAGGACACTTTCCCTAAGTTAATTCCCCCACCCCAGCCCACCCCACCCCATTGGCAATAGTGAGCCAGGGACAGGCTCGGGAAGTGGCTCCAGCCGCCTCTGCTTTGGGGTTTTCATTAGAAAGTCTGGCTTCCTGTTTTTAGGTCCCGCCTTCTCCTGCTAGTTATTCCGAGGCGGTGGACAGGCCCCCTTCCGCGTGCTGCGGTGAAATCCCTGAGCCTGTGTTATCTGGGGTTCTAACACCTCTGGGCGATGTCACAGATTCACCTGACTGGTGAGTGACCCCCAGGTGAATATAGAGCAAGCACTCTGAACACAGGATGCAATAAAGCACAAGGCACGATGATGGGAGAACAAATGGCACTGTATTTCCCTAAGCGTGTTTGGATCGGATTTATGTTAGATCGAGGAACCTGGCAATTTAACAGGTGGGAGAACTTTCATCAAAGTACATGTATAATTCACGGCTGCTTGGTACATGGAATTGTAGAGAGGACATGCAAGCTGGGGGGGGGGGGGGGGGGAGGGACAGAGGGAGGGAGGATGAGTATGGCAGAGAGAAACTAGCAACACCTGTCACCCTTCTAAATTCCTCTTGCAGTTTATGGGGACCCTCAGCTCATTTCCATGCCGGAGATTACAACTAAAGCGGAACGTACTGGAGATCGATCCCATGTGACCTTTTATTGAAAATGGGGACACAGCCCTGTATAGGTGTACGGATGTCATGGACTGGGAGCTGGCATGATTTAAGCACTAATAAGTACTTCTCATCATACTGGTCCTTTGCTTTTATTTTTTTTCACGAGGGTCCCAAAGTTCATTAATGAAAAGCTGAGATGGACCCAATGGAGAGAGGACGATGGGAATTGTTTTCATGTCCTGATATGTTTTCATCCCCTAATAGGGCTTTGGTCCCAAACAGACCTGAACTTGAATCCTGTTTGCTCTGACTTGCAATCTGTTATCTTTTTGGTGTTTTTTTTTTTCAGGTCTGTTCTGCTTATTCCTCTGTTTATAGGCTGCCATGGCTCAGACACAGATGGGCCCAGAAGACTGGCTCAGACAGGCAGAACTGGAGAATTCTGCGGTTCTTAGAACGACGCAGGCTGTCGGCAATGTACCTGCCCAGGTGAAAGTCATCCTTATGGCCTGCAGGGTTTCCAGTCACTCATTTTCATCCACGCGGCCGCACTGGGACCCATCTGAGTGATGTCAAGAGCAACAGCAATTTCTGAATGGAAAGAGTCTGTTATCTGGGCCTCGGTTTCCTCATCAGTCAAATGGAGGCAAAAATGAGAGCAATAACGTCACACAGTTGTTGCCCAAAATATCCGTCCTCTTGTGCTTCACTTTATAAACACATTCAGATAAGAACTTATAAATAATAATCATGCTGCGGTTTTTTTCTTCCTTTTGGGTGTGGAGAGAGAGGACGGGGGGTGTGAACAGCATGATATTTAGCTGTCTTGGACTCCTGGGCTCCGAAGCCAGCCCACTGCTGCGGTTTGAGTTACGGCTCTCCTCCTTACATAATCTGGTCAGATTAATTTCTCGGTGTCTCAGTTGCCGATCTGTGGAGATGGTAACACAGCTTTATTTCGTAGGTCGTTAGGAGGGTTACGTGAATGAACATACGGAAGGTGTTTAGAACAGTTCCTGGCACGCAGTGTACTATACGTCTTGCTTTCAGGTGTAAGCGTATTATTAATTGAACACTGCTGTTATTTCTGTTAAGAATGATAATGATAATCATTACTCGTTTGATGTAGAGGATTATGACATTCGAGGAGGAAAATGATGAAGAGTATATAGATGTTGAAGTTATTCCTGGCTTCAAATATGCTCAACCTTCATTTCTACTTTTATAAAATGGAGATGATGATTTCTACCCGTTGGGGTTAAAATGATACTAAAATGAGATCGTGGTGTACCAGCCTAGGATACAGTGGCTGTTATGATAATCTCTCGTTTTGCAGGGAAGGAAGGAAGGGAGGTTCAGACATCTTCCCACAGAGACACAAATGGTCTGGCCAAGTGTTTCCCGAATTCCCCCACCCTATTCATTCTCCAGATGCCGCCTTGTCCGAAGGATGCTGGCAGGTGCTTAGGGGCATAGGCCACTGGCGGTGACCAAATCCATCCAGGCCAGACAAGAAAAGCAGAAACTCTCCTGATGTCTTTCGGTAATGACCAAGTTTCTATCCCAATGTCACAAAGAAACATGAGTGGCCTCCCCAGATGACCTCCAATGACCTGAAGGTGTTTCCTGAAGGAATTGTGTTAAGTTTTCATAACATCTGCTACCAAGCAAAAGTGAAGAGTGGCTTTCTATTTGGTCAAAAAATAGTTGAAAAAGAAATACTAATGAATATCAACGGGCCCTTGAGACCTGGCCTCAACATCATTCTCTGACCCACCGGTGGAGGCAAACCTTCATTGTAGATGTCTCAGCTGCAAGGAAAGATCCACAGGAATTATCTGGAGATGTCTAAAAATATGGGGCACTGTAATGTGCCAATTTCAAATGCACTTCAGGTTACGTGGCACGAGATGATGTCGCGATGAGAACTCTGACAGCGAGAGAAAATTTACAGTTCTCAGCAGCTTGTCAGCTTCCAACAACTCGACGAATCATAAGGGAAAAAAAAAAAAAGGACTAACATGGTCATTCAAGGGCTAGGTCTGGCTGAAGTGGCAGAGTCCGGGGCTGAGCCTCAGTGTACCGTGGAACGTCTGGAGGAGAAAGGAAAAGGACGAGTACCGGGATGAGCTTGTAGCCGAGTCTTCCCTCTCATCCCTGGATGGGTCCACGACCAGCTCTGACTCAAGTTCAGCACATGCCGTCCTATCGCTCCCAAAGAGGACATCTACGCAGGCGCAAGCCACCGTCTTCTCCATTCTCCGACGTCGTCATTCCATCTCCTAGTCGTCTGGTAGCCTCGCTTTACTGGCCTCCGGAAGACTAATTAACGTTCCATGGGTCCGCTCGGAGGGCCTTGCGGGGTTTTGCATCACCACTGTGGGCCCTGTAACCACCCTGCGGACTCCTTCCTGGCCGTCATTTAAATAGATAGGACTAAGATGGTACAACCAAGGAGACTGAGGACCTGTCCGAGAGAGGGAAGCCACTCGTGGAAATACCTGAGTTTTATGTCAGCTCTACCTTCTTCAGAGAAACAAGAGTTGAGTTAGATCAACCTTCAGGGGTTCAGAATAAAAAAAGCGTAGCTTTCAAGATCACCTCTGCCGCCTCCTTTTGCCATCGACGTGAATGGATTTCCGGGTGTTCATTCAAAGCCTTCCCGGGTAATCCCCAGGCCTCCACGGCTCACACAATTGTAACCATCTTCTTGGGACTGGTTATAGGTGCCATTTTCTGTGATCTAACAAGTGACCCTCTGCGTCTCCAGAATTTCTGATGCACCAGAGCCGGGGTGCTCTTCTTTCCGACGACCAACCAGCATGACATCCATGGAGCTCTTCGTGGTCGGGAAGAAGCTTTGTATGCGTGAAGATACCAGTGGGTTCTACAGAGTGTCATCTGATTTCTTTGGAAACCTGTTACCTGAGTTACCACCCATGAGGACGTTACCACATGTTACATTCATTTGTATAATACACTCCTCGTTAGGATTGAAACGAGTGGAGAAGTCCTTCTTCATCACATTTACTCCTATGGTGGTGGCTTATTCGGCCAGCTCCATGGCACTGGTCTTAGCGGCAGGTCAGAGTGTGGTATCCATAGCGACACTTTTCATGACCGTCTCTTTTGTACTTTTAATGACTTTTTTTTCAGGGCTGTTGGTCAGTCTCAGAACTACTGTGCCTTGGCTGTCATGGCTTCAGTGAAACTTCACCATTCTTCCATATGACTATGTGGTTTTGCCATGTAATGAATTTTTGGGGACAGACCTTCTGCCCAGGACTCAATGTTAACAGCGAACAATACCTGTGGCTTTGCAACATGTACTGGCAGAAAATTTTTGATAAACCAGGACGTCGATCTCTCACTCTGGGGCCTGTAGAAGAATCATGCAGCCTTGGCATGCATGTCTGTTACCTTCCTTCCAACCGCCCGCCTGAAATTGTTCTTCCTTAACCATTTTTCTTAAATTCCTCTCGAATGTATGATTTGTCTACCCATAAAGAGGGAGCACCTTGATTTAAATATTCGAGGAAAAAAAAAAAGGACAGTGAGCGTCTCTGGGTTTTCATATTAAGGAAAGCGATGGTGCCCCGAGAACTGATGTAAAACTGATTTGGGGGATCCTGTCCAGTGCCTCTTTTCTGAAAACGTCCCTCGGGGGAACCCTCGGCAGCCGGGTCCCTGACATGTGACCTCACCTCCTATTGCATGTTTGGACCAGGGTTGGGCACCCGATCCAAACTGGGCCCGATTCACTCTCTGAGGAGCCGGGCGTGGGATACTGAGTTCCCCTAAGCCTTTCACCGTGATTCGGCCAGAGTGCTCTTTTTGAAAAGCAATCGCCTTCTTCCTGCTTCAGACACATCTCTGCTTCCCTATTGCTCTTGGAATGAGGGCCTGTATAATCTGGCTTTAGACAGGGTGGACCTACAGGGTTTCATTCCGTGCCATCTCACCATTTTTTTCTCTTTTTTTTGGTGTGGCAGCCACGCTGGTCTTCACTGACCCTTGAGCTCGCCATGTGCCCTAGGGCCTTGCACATGCCCTTCCTTCTGCCTGCAACACCCTTCCCTCTACTCACCTCCTGGTCTTTCCAGTGTCATTCCCATGGTTACCTTCTCAAGCAAACCTTCCCTCGCCTCCCTGACTGGGCTCAATTTGTCCACTGTGGGTCTTTACTGCCTGCTGTCCCCTTCTGTCCTAACACTGGCCACAGTAACGAACTGCATATCTGTATGTATGGTCATCTGATTCACGGTCACATCTCCCAGCAGATTCCAGACTCCACAGGGGTGAGGTCACTTTTATGTCTGCTCGCTTCTGTATTGCCAGCACCTGGCATAGTACCTGGCCCATAACGGATGCTCAGTAAATACTTGCAGAGCAAATGAATACATATCAGGGATAGGCAGAGCTACAGGGTGAAATCCACGTGCCACTGCTACTGAGATTCAAGGGCCGTCCTGGTCCGTCAAGCCCTGAGCATTGCCCCGCCTGCAAACCTCACGAACGCTGGCTTCCTCCTTTGCGACTGAAAAGTCCTCTTCTTCCAATATAAAAGCAACTCTAATACAATAATTCTTCAACGTTACTATGACTTTAAGCCATTAACACCACGACTTCCCCCGTATCCATGAGCCCCCTCTTCTTTTCACGCCCATTCTCATACTGATTTCATGGCCCATTGCCTGCAATTACCTGCTTCCAAATGCCAACTTACTCAATATCCTTGATTCATTTTCTCTTCTCACCATATTTGAACCCTAGCAAAACCCGACCATACACGCAGTAAGCTATCTGCCTTCTCTATGCTATACCTGAGCTGCTAGAAACACTAGACAAGGAAATAAAACCGGGACACTGTTTCACACCCTGTGATGTTTTCCTACTGGGTTTGCTTTCCTGCTCTCCAAGATCCAATGCAACTTTGTGATGTTGTGGTGAGTCGGAGCTAATATATACAAAATGATTAAAATATTATCTGTCACATAGGAAGTACTCAGTGAATGTTGGCTATCGGTGCTGTTATTATTAGCTATCATAGTTATTAATTTACCCTTCGCTCACCTGATGACCTGACTTCATGCTTAACTGAGAAACTGGAGAACATTAGGCTCGTATAACTGTTTTTTTGACATTCAATATACTTTATATTAGTTTCGGATGTACGGCACAGTGGTTAGACCTTATATAATTTATGAAGTGATTCCCCCCAATTAGTCTGGTACCCGCCTGGCACTATACGTGGTTATTACAGTATTATGGACTTTATTCCCTCTGCTGTTCTTTATATTTCCGCGACTATGTGAGCAATTTGTGCTTCTTCATCACGCCACCTTTCTTACCCAGCCCCCAAAGCCCCTCTCATCTGGCAACTACTGGTTTGTTCTCTGTATCTTTGAGTCTGTGTCTAATTTTCTTGTCCGTTTATTTTGTTCTTCGAATTCCACATATAAACGAAGTCATATGGTGTTTGTTTTTCTCTGTCTGACTTATTTCGCTTAGCGAAATACCCTCTAGGTCCATCCATGTCACCGGAAATGGTACAATTTCATTTTTTATGGCTGATTGATACTCCATTGTACGTGTGGTACCACAACTTCTTTATCCCAACACCTGTTGATGGGCACGGAGGCCGCTTCCATATTTTGGCTGCTGTAAATGGCGCCACAGCGAACATGGGGGAGCTCAGACTCATCCACCCTCACTATCGCCAAAGCTCTAAACCTCCCAAAAGCTCTGCTGGTCTCATTCTTTTCCCAGAGTCAATCCCATTTACATGCGACTTAGACGTTATCCACTTTTGCTTTCTTATACTTTTACATTTTCCCATTTTTTCCTTTTTCTATCCTGTACCACAAAATGCTAGTCATCATCTGAATGAACGTATTTAGTCACCAGCTCCCACACCCCATGTTCTGGATAATCAGATCTTAAAGCATGTTCCACGAAATGGTGCTTGGTGGAGAAAGTCTAGGAGGAAGATAAGCGTCAACCACTAAAAAAGGGGGACTCCTAATAACGTCCCGGTTGATTTACGCATTTGTTTCCTGAAAGCCATTTCCTTCAGAATTGCAATCCATGACCACAGAGCCATCTAGCTGTGGTGCTTACATGTCTAAGCAGTGTAAGAACTATCCTGATGGGAAGGGCAGCTGAATTAATTATATTAGGAATCATGATCTTTAATTAGATCAATAGGAGAAGAGCATTGGTACACGCCTTGGGAAGCTTTTACTATACTGGCTAGGCCCTCCAAGGAGTTCTACATTAATCCTAATCCTCAGGAAAGTGCTCTGAGGAAGAAAAAAAAAAAAACCCAGTAAATTCACAATGAAGGGATAATTTGGATGAAACTAATCATCACTGTCATAGACCAAAAGCAAAGGTCAGCTTATAAAATGAGTCCAGGGCGTTGAAGACCAGGCCCTCTCTGCCACAGCCTTAGGGTCACCCACTAACATGGCTTTTAAAGCATTACTGTTGGCAGATACAAATGACAATTTCATTACCATTGTGCACTAGTCCATTCATGGACAAGCCCCTGTAATATACTTATAATGACACCACCCAAGAAACTTGCTGAATCAAAAACAGAGCAGTCCCTGAGTTTATGGATAACCAGGGAAGGGTGAGGCGGGGTTGGAAACCTAGCCGATAGGTCTGCCTTTAGTCCTTTAGAGCTTGGTTTTATAATAACTCATCTACTAAGGATTCATATATATGCACATAAAAATAAATGTGTGTATATACACATGTGGATATGTGTGTGTGTGTATACAGGGGCCGGGGGAGAGGGAGGGGAAATTGCTATGTATTAGGAATGTACAAGTGCTACTCATTCGTCTTTCCTCATTATTCTTTCCTCGTTTTTTTCCCCTTCATCCTTCTCCATTCCCTTTCTTACTTTTGAGGACTCTCTGGATTTGTTGCAGACTTCAATATTGTTTTCTAAAGATCAGATCCATCTGCCTCCAAATAGGATGATATGGTAATTATTTTGGCAATAACGATAATAGAAATGATCATGGTTACAACAACGATAACGCGATGGCAGGTAACTTTGTTGATTTCTTACCAGGTATAATGTTTAGCACCTATGACAAATCCTTTTACAATTCTCAGTGTATTGATGGAGAGACTGAAGCCACAGAAAGGTGAACTTATATGCCCCAAATCACACAACCAGTAAATGACAGAGCTGGAGTTCAAGTCCAATCCCTATGCTCTTGGTCATTATACTACAGTGAGGACCTCAAAGGAGGTATCTACCCTCTTGGCTCACCTGAGCAGAAAAGAGCTAAGACATTCTGTCCATGCTACAGATAGGGAAAACAGAGTCCCGAAAGGGCTTTATAGCCCCAAATGCATACAGAACAAACAAGGAAGCAGACAGTGGAAATTACTATGTATTAGGGATGTACACAAGTGCTACTAATTTGTCTTTCCTCATTTTTTTCCTTGTTCCCCGCCCCCCATCCGCCTCCATTCCCTTTCTTACTTTTGAGGATGCTCAGGAATTTTTGAGCAATTTCATAGCTTCCGAGTGGATCACCCAGCTATCCATTGGGTATATTTAAAGACACAGTGAATGAGGGGAGAGCTTAAGCCAGCTGTGATGCCATCAGATATTGATGTGATGAAAATCCCTACAACTTTATAGAGCACGTGATGGTCAAGGCAACATCTGGTTTATTGTAGACCAATTTAGACTTGGTAAGTTATCCATAATCCTTGGGGGTCTTGCAGCCTATAGCAGCAGTGTAGACTAAACACAGCTTGTCTACCAATGGTAGAAGATAATTCCTGACAATTTCTTTGAAATAGGAATTGAAGTATAAAGGTCACTGTTGAGTACTACTGTCTCTAACAACAAACCTCAAGAACAAAAAATTGAAATGACATACTCTCCCGTTCATGGCATATTATCATCATCATCCAGTGGTAGGAGTTTCTTTTATTATTTTTATTTCCCCTTTTTCCTAACTAGATATCCACACTAGTGCACTTGATATACATCCTTCAAGTCACCTTCCATATTTTATACACATTTTAAATATACCTATACCCTTGAAAAAGCATGATGTGCATGTTTTGAATTTACATAAATGGCATTATGCTATGAACCCCATCCTGCTTCCTGTCTGTCTTCCTATGTATTAGGTTTTTTTGCAATTAGCTCACATTGTTCTATGTAAATATGGCACCTACACCTCTGGTTTCTGGTCATCTCCTACTCTCTACCTTCACTCACTGACTCGAGAAGAACCAAAGGATTGCCAAACAGCAACTGACTCAGCCAGCTTTTTTGTGACCAGGAAATGTAGGCATTTAACTTCTTTTTGATTCTTTCTGGTGGTATGAGAAAAGAGTATTTTGGATGTGTTTCCGACTCCTGATTCAACCGAATAAACAGAACGAAAACTGCCATGTTTGAGCATTTGCCGTGCGCCCGGCACTAGGTCAGGCTTAACATTCTTACTTTATTCCCGTGATAATGCTGTGAGGTGGAGAACATTATCTCCGCGTTATCTGATGGCCTCACTGAGGCCCAGGGAGGCTTTATGGCTTGCTTGGGCTCCCGGAGCTTATAGGAGGCACAGTTAGGACTCAAATACAGCTTTCCTCAAGTCTGCCCACAACCCAGTTCCAAGTGCAGTCACACAGAGCAGGGCCAGTACGTAAGGGAACTTCGGAAACCCTGCGTCTGAGCGTGGCCCCATCGTTCACGTAACAGGGCAGAGGCGATGGCGATTTAGAGACACTGAGAGAGGAAACTTGAGGACCCCTTTTTGGGGAGCACTGCATTTCTGGACAGAGAAAAGAGACTAAAAGTGAACTTGGCCCAGCTGAAATCCTGCAGTAAATTATCAATGAGTGGTGTAATTTTGTGTGTCTAGGCGCCATCGACTGACACACAAGCCCTGGGTCGTCGTTGGAATGAGTGTTTACTGCCTAAACAAAGGAACGGACCGAACACCTATGAAGCAAGTCCCGAGACACCTCGGCCTCTCTCCGCGTTTAGGCAAGTTTTATATTCTCTGCAGGAAATCGGACTGCCGCTGTAGGGACCCCTGCCACTTCAACCCACTGCGTGCTCATGTCTTAGTCTGACTTCGTGCAGGAGATACAAAGCTCGCCCGAATGAAGAAGCAGGTTGGGGTCACCGGGGACAGATGCTACAGGTGTGCACGTGACCTTGCTGGTAAATCACCCACTCTCTGGAAGCCAGGTGCAGGGTTCCTGAGGACCAGGCAAAAGAGATTTAAAAAAAAAAAAGGTGGGGGGAGGGGAGCCCCAGTACCACACAGCCAGCCTCGGCTTTCTAATCCATCAACAGTTCTAGTGTTTCTGTGGCAACAAGTGACCTTTTGGTTAATAGGACTAGATTTTTCTACTCCAAGTTATATGTCTTTCCACAGCCCACATTTCTGAAGGTACGCTGCAACTGACCATTGATCTGTACATTTATTTTCGGGTTTTTCTTCCAGAAAAGCACTCTCATATCAGCGTTATGTCTTACACGTAGGGCACCTTGGAAGCATGAGAAGATGGTAATGCATTTCTTGTAGGGATGGTTACTTTTGTTGAGAGGAGCAGATGAAGGGGTCTGGTCTTCACCTGGTCTGCAGGGGAGGGACTAGGTTGTACACAGACAGCCCTCGTTCCTAAGGAGATGTGCAGAGGTTAGGATGCTGTTGTTGTCACCAGAGCTCTCTGAAAAGCCCCTACAATGACTGGTGCACATGTGTGTCCACTGAGCTGGGCCTGGAACCCATCCGGCCTCGGGTCTGTGCCTGTGCACCCTAAAAACAGAGACGCATCCGCAGAAGCGGGTCTTTCCCAGCTGTGCCTTTGGGCCCTGGAGGCACGGGTCACTCTCAGACTTGCCCGAGCTGCCATGCTCATTTTTGTGGTGGGGGTGGGGTAGGTGGGGGGACATGATGAGGGAAAAGGCGAGTGTTAACCTGGAACGGCTCTCAGTGCCTGGTTTGAAGATGTCGCTCTTATGCACAGAATCCCTCTTTATTCTCTAAAGGAGGCTTCGGCGAAGCCAGAGTGAAGACGACTCAATCTCAGACAGAACCAGCTGTTCCAGGGAACTAGATGTCCACGGTGCCTTCTACAAACAGCACATCAGGGGCCTACGAAGGGCCTGCAGGTCTCCCCACAGTAATAACGACTGTCAGTTACTGAGCCCTGATGTGCGAGCACTACGCTAAATTCTTTACAGAGGTAAATTCTTTTGTACAAAATGCCCCAGTCAATTTTCATAAACAATCCCTATTATGCAGACGAGGTAACTGGGAATCAGAGAGATTAGGTAGGTTTTTCAAGGTCAGAGAGTAAAAAAGCGACAGAGCCAGGACTCAAACCCAGATCCACGTCATTCCAGAGCCCAGCCTCTTAGACATTTGTCCACACTGCTTGCTACTAGCCACTTACTTATCTCCATCCCACAGGAGGCTGCCCAGGAGGTGGACAAAAGAGGCTTCGAGCCAGACACGGTAAATGGTGGCCGCTTCATTATAAACACGCTCTTCTAACTTGATCTCCTGCCCTTCAGGAGCTCACTGACTTGTGGGTGGCAGGGAAGAGAGATAAAAAACAAGTACAACACAGTGCGATGAGCAGAAGGAAGGACCAAGCACCGCCGGTGTGCCAAGGAGGTTGAAGTGCAAAGGAACGGAGCCAGGACAGTTTCAAAGTCGCCCCGGGTTCTGCGCGCCCGCCCACCCCCAGCCGCCTCCTTCAAGGCTGCGACGGCCCTCGGAGATGAAGCTGACACCTAACCCAGCGAAGTCGCTGCTTATTCCTTGAAGTTCATAGTCGCCCCTCTTTCGCTTGGAAAACTTGACGTGTTGGACAATTATGATTCATCCTTTGATCTGTCTCCATATCTACGAAGCATAAATAATGTCGGCTGGTGAGGCCCGACTGCTCCGATATTTCAGGTTTGTCTTTTGAATAACTCCAGACTTGGTTGCCAATGCTGGTAAATAATTTACTCTGGTCTGAAATAAAGCCCCAGGCAAGAAACCTGAGATCAAACACGGGAACTGCAGTACCAGAGCAAACACTGCTGTTCTTGTGAAGTTTTTCGAAACTCACTGCTGGAAGAAGGGGGCGGGTGGAGTGACAAGGGTGGTGGCTGGTGCCCCGGCCACGGTCCTCCAGGCTCCCGCCCAAAGGAAATGGTTTCGCTGACGCCAGTGGAGGCTGGAGAGATAAACATCAACGGCGAACGTGGCTGGGGGGAATGACGGCTGAAGATTTCTTCCCCTACCCAAGACCCTCGGCCTTGTGCGGGCTCAGTGGCAACGTCTCGCTGCTTATGTCCCCTTTAAAAAAAAAAGCTTTCTCAGACACAGGATGCAGAAGAGTGAGAGAAGGGAGAGCACCGTCTGGTTTCTTGGATGTCATATATCTGGGGTGGAAATCAGAATGAATCGATGGGGTGTTTGCTATGACAGGAGAGTTTGTTTAATGCTTTTGTGACGACCTTCCGTGAAAAAAGGCAGAATTAGAAATGCGCCTGCAGTCTGATCACAGTTCAAGTCAACAGCAAAATTTCCAGAGAAGAGACTGAAAAGAAATGCATTCGCGCGTTTTATCAGTGGTTGCTTTTGGGTGATGGGAGGATGTCTATATGGAGCACTCCTTGTCACTATAAAAGGGTGATGGGTAAGCCTGGTGGGAATGTAGGGGCCACTCTGTTGTCTTGAGATGACCTTTCAAATTGGTCTGGACAGGACGGTTTTGCCTCTGTGATGGGCATGGCCAACCTTGCAGAAGGAGAATCTTCCTTCGGCCAGCAAATTTTTGCTAAGTGGGAAGGATATCAGTTGGCTCTTACCACTCTGTACTTGATTGGCAGTGACTATCTGGGATGCTGAGATGAGAAGCATCCTGAAATCAGTAAAATAAAAGGCCCGATTGATTAGTGATGTCTACCTGGGTGCAGGAAAGGAAGTGGAAGCAGAAGATGCTATATTTGCTATCTGGGGTTGAAGTCGGCCACCTAAATTCAAATCTGGCCTTTGAGCTTGAGTTTTTGAACCCTAATTTTCTTGGATTTGTTACCAGCGTGTGGGAATTAAATAAAATAACCTGTAAGGAGGTAGCTGGCATAAGTAAATGCTCAGTAAATTTCTCTCTCTCCTCTTTCCTTTCCTTTTCATTCTGCAGGGACACAAAGATCCTAAAAGAACTGTATTCTATTTGCAGAACTCTCACAAATGCAGCGCAATTCTAATTCCACCAGCTGGTGAAAGATCCCGGGTTAGAGAAGAACTGGAACATTCTCTCCTACCTGCCTGGCCCACGTCAGACAGTTGAGGGCTGAGTTCTAGATGTCGACGGCAACTGTAATACCTGCCCGCTCCCTACAAAGACAGACATGGTATGGCTGACAGGCTCAGAAGACAAGACGTTTTGGGACTGGATGGTGTTAGGAGGACCCGCAGAATGAGGAAAAAAGAAAAACACCTCAATTCACTGGGCACGATGATGAGCTAAGCAGATCACAGATGGAGTTTTTAAAATTATTCCTCCAAGGCTAGAAGCTTGGAACTTTAATAGCTACGTATTCCTGGAGGTAAAGAATTATTTTTTGATTGGGCCGAGAAATGCAATTCCCATCCATTGGAACTTCAACGACAGAATATCCAAATTTTGGATTTTCTGTGGCTCTCATTTTCCTCTTTAGATTCTATGCACCCAGTCTCTTAAGACATGGCTATTTGTAAGCCCTGATCTGGAGAAAAATGGTCCATCGAAATTCTGATAATTAGTCCCGGGGAGAAGCGGCCCACTAACGCGGCTGCCATTTCCGCTTCGACAGAATTCTTTGCTGAAGACTGGCGGTGTGCTGGACGGCGAAGTGTTTAAGGTTTTGATTCCATCCAGTGTGGGTTTAAGCTCCAATGTGCCGCCTTACTTTCAGCTTCTGAGCCTTGGGTCTTCATGTATGGAATAAAGTACTACAAGTGCTTACACATGTCAAGGCTTCCGTAAGACCTAAAGTTTATCACTCATTTGTTTTTCGAACAGATGCGATTGGTGCCCAGTATCCCTTTCCCTTGGCCCACGTCTCACTTTAGCTGCAGTTAAATGGTCATCGCCAGCGTCCCGCCTCGAGTCTCCACTGTGTCTCTCTGCTCTTCTGTCCACACACGAGCAGAGCCTAGAATCACAGGAGCATTACCCCCAGCATAGCCACCCCTCCACCAATGGTGGCGGGGAGTCAGTGGATAAGCGTCGCGACCTCCCAGCCACCAGAGGGGGCGTGCTGAGCTGTATTCTACGCAGCTCCTCACAGAGTCCCCCATGGGATGGATGCTCTCTTCCCACAGCAGTAATCTGCTCAATAACACCCCCGTTATCAGATGGCCTTCCTTTCTGATCTCACGTGTCCTAATTGTTCACTCCCACTTTTAGAGATAAACTCTGAAATAAAATACCTGCACCCACGCTCTTATCTCAGGTCCTATTCTGGGAAATTCAAACTATGTTGATGATGCTTCCTTTTTCTCATGCTTACTTATACATCCTTCTTCATTTCCCACACTCGTAGATGACTCAAGTTATCCCTTACAGATTGAGAAAATCCACCATCTTTTCTTCTCTATTGCTCTGCCCATCTTTATCTTTCATTCTTAGGGAAACAGTCTCTCTCTCTCTGTCTGTCTGTCTCTCTGTCTCTGTCTCTCTCTCCCTCTCCCTCCCTCTGTCACTAACACTTTTATGTTGTCTTGAACAAGTCTGCTTCTCTACCAAGGTCATTCTTTCCAATTAATGACATCACCATCCCCTGTGTTTCTGAACCCAGACACCTGGGGGGGGGGTGTCATTCTCCTCTCACATCCTCTAATCAATCACCAAATCCTAAATGTTTCTCAATTTTATCCATCCCTCCAAATTAAGAATGACTAACCTTGTGCAGTATTTGCTATATGCTAAGCGTCTTATGAGCTTTACAAGCTTTATCTCATCTATATCGCTCTAGGTATGTTATGATACTATTTTCACCCCCATTACAGAGACAAAAATCAAGACACAGGGAGGTAAGGAAGTTGACCAAAGCTGCTCGGGGCAGGAACGGGGGACCTGGAGTGCTGACCCGGTCCCTAGCTGCAGAGCTCATTTTTCCACCTGCTCGTCTCCCAAGGCATCACGACGTCCCCATCTGTCCCCTCCCTCTCCATCATCTCCACTGCCTCCCTCTCACGGGGCTTCTTCCCTTCCACCTTCACCCATGCTGATGGCTCGCTCTTGTTCCATACGGGAGTCTTATACAAATGATTTATTGAAGGAATGGGCCTTTATATAGCCTGTTATTGTTCTTATACACAGGGTTTGCATTAACACTTATTTGTTCACTGGTGTTTGCCATTACCAAATAGAGGTGAATAATTTGGGGCTTTGGAGTCAGAAAGGCCTAAGGTCAAGCCCCATGGCCACCACTTAATAGTTATGTCACCTTGGGGGACTCCCTGAACATGTCCCAGCATGAGTTTCCTCTTCTACAAAATAAGAATTACAAATAGCTTCTATCTCGTAAATTCATTGAGAGAAGTGAATGAGATCATTTATAAATGTAGCTCGCTCATCTACGTTTCTGCCACATTACATTTACTATGCAGTAGTAGTGGCAGCAATTATAGTAGTAATAGTAGCAGTAGTAATATTACTACTAGTAGCAGCAGTAATAGAAATAATAGTAGAAGTAACAGTAGTACTAACTCCAGATGTCGAGAAGGTCTTCCAACCACATGCAGTCTACGAGAGATGGACATAAACCTCAGGTCCATGGCCAGGGGAAGTTAAAAGACTTCTTCAAGACTTCCGTTAATTTTGAAGGTCATTTGGTTTCCTTCCTTCTTCCCTTGGCACTTAATAGCTATTCTCCATGCGACAGCCAGAAAAAGTCTTTAAAAATTCAAGTCATAATGAGATACCACCTCACACCTGTCAGAATGGCTATCATCAATAAATCAAAGAACAAGTGCTGGCGAGGATGCGGAGAAAAGGGGACCCTCATACATTGTTGGTGGGACTGCAAATTGGTATAGCCGCTACGGAAAACAGTCTGGAGGTTTCTCAAGAAATTAAAAATGAATATATCTTTTGACCCAGCAATTGTACTTATGAGTATTTATACCAAGAAAACCAAAATAATAATTCATCAAGATCCATGCACCCCTATGTTCATGGCAGCACACTTTACAATAGCCAAGATATGGAAGCCACCTAAATGCCCATCAACAGACGATTGGATAAAGAAGTTATGGTTCATATATACAATGGAATATTACTCGGCCATTAACAAAGTGAAATCCTACCATTTTCAATGACGTAGATGGACCTAGATGCCATTATGCTGTGTGAAATAAGTCAGAGAGAGATAAATACCATATGATTTCACGTATATGAGGACCCTAAGAAGCAAAAAGAACAAACTAATTAAAAATAGACTCATAAATATAGAGGACAATCTGGTGATGGCCAGAGGGGAGGGGCGTTGGGGGGCTGGGAGGAAGGGGTGAAGGGTTAAAGAAGCACAAGTTAGTAGCTGACAGATGGTCACAGGGATGGGGGGCACGGCATAGGGAATGCAGTCGGCATTACTGTAACGGCTAAGTGGACCGTCGGGAGAGAAAGAGCAATCAGGGAGATCATTTCATAAACGATATCAATGTCTAACCAATGCTCTGTATACTCGAAACTAATAATAAAGTTAAATAAAATAAAAATATTCAAATCACATCTCGCCACTTCTCTGCTCCAGTTCCTTCAATGGCTCCCTATCCCACATCCCGCCCTGTTCAGGGCGAAATCCAGAGTCCTTGCCATTTGACGGCCCTGCTGTCTGTCAGCCTCCTCTCTGTCCACCTTTCCCCGAGCTCGCTCTTGCTCTGGATGCCCTGGGACCCTCGCTATTCTCAGCGGGGCCAAGCATTCTCCATCTCGGGGCATTTTTGCTTCTTACCCCAGACGGCCTACGATCCGCCCTCGCATTTGATTCAGATCAGCGCCTTCTCCTCACAGAGGCTTTCCCTGACCACCACGAGCCATCATCGCAACATCGTCTTGCCCTACTATATTTTCCTTCTTGGTCCTCAGCACGCCAGTTAAATTAAATCTCTCCCCCGCTAGCACGGGAACCTCATGGAACCCAGGACTTTCCCGTTTTGTTCATGGCAGCAGCCCCCCCCTCCCCCTCCCGTTCTAGGAGAGCGTCCAGCACCTGGTCATGTTCGGTATTTCTGGACCAAGCGGCAAGAAACTGATTCGACCGGATTGCTCCATCTCACGGATCATCTTGCCGTTTTCCCTGGCTCCGGCCCTCGCGGTGCTAACTCAGATGCAGAACTCGGCCTCTTCCTTCACGGCCCCAAAGCAAACACTAACAGAAGTGCTCACGGAAGGCATCTGCGAGTTGGTGGATTTTACTGAAAGCTACGGGGCGCCCCGGGGCAGGCAAAGGAGAGGTCCCCAAATGACACGAGAAACGAAAGTGGCCACTGCGATGGCGCGTCCGCTCTTCCTCACGCCCCTTCCCCATGTTCCCCTGCCTCGCGCCCTCCCCTCCCTCCACCCCAGGAGCAAAGCCGCCTTCCTTCCATCTTCTCACGCATCTTGTCACTCGAGACCACGTGGCCTTTTCGTTCCTTGTCTTCTTCCCCACCCCCACCCCGAAGTCCAAGCACTTGAGCACTTCTTCCAGCCCCAAACGGCATCTCAAGGGATTTCTCTCAACGAAAACAGTCCCCGCCTATAAAAGAAATTCTGATGCCAGCTGATAATATAATTAAGGTTTTCACATCTGCCGCACTCGTGTGAGTTTAAGATTATTATCCCTTTGGGAAGAAGAGCTATGTTGTATTGAACTTAGAAAACATTTAGAAAGTACTCAGCCATGTGACTGCCTCTCTGTAGGAGCTGGGTACAACGGAGATAAAACGAGGTGGATTTGGCTCTCCACGGGACTACAGTCTAAGAGGAGAAATCAGCCTTAGAAAACAGCTATTTCCTAGTTAGGTAATCAGCCTAACATTGAAATATGTGTAAAGCGCAACAAAATACAGAGGCTGTATCACGAGTGGTTTATTTCATGACTCTTCCTCTGTAATTTCCTTGAGGGAAAGATTTTTCTGGAAGGACTAAGATTCCTTAGGGGAGGGTGGTACGGAAGAAAATGGCATCTGAACAGAGTTTCAAAGGGTGAAACAAAGGCGTGGGGAAGAGTATTTTGGACAGATGGAAAGCCATGTGCAGAACAGCTTTGATTTGGGGGTGAGGGGACGATAGGTGGCTTGGCAGAGCTGGAACGTAAAGCAAGGCTAGGGGATCTAGAGGATAGGACTCAGAGGCTCCAGGGCCCGGATGTTACCGCATCCTCGGTGCTGAGTCTAGCCCAGTGCTGGCTTCAGAACAAACATGCATTGCAGTGGCGGCCTTAACTTCCATAGCATCCACGAGAGACACGTGAATTCTCAAATCTCAGGTGTTCTGACTTAGAACTTTTAGGGCAGAAGTACGCAAAGGGCTGTCCACAGACCAGCGACATTGGCATCTCCTGATGACTTGCTAGAAATGCACACTCTCAGGCCCTTCCAGACCTTCTGGACCAGACACTCAGCGGGTGGAACCCAGCAACCTGTATTTTAACAAACATTCCATGTGATTTCTGATGCACGCTCAAGTCCGAGGACCCTGGACCTAAGGAGTGGGGCTACAATTTTATACTGAAAAACAAAACAAAAACATACATATCTATGACGATGTCCCCAGTTTGAGAACCTCCACTCTAGACGTGTCTCTTATCTTCACTGCCATCGGCTTAGCATCACACCGTCAGACGCTCTGTTTTGGAATTAGCTTGGGCTCCCAGCCCAACACCTGTGTCTACTAGGTCCTTAATGAAAACGTAAAAACATAAAAGAGACCAGAATCTGGGGAGAGAGGAGAGGCTAGTCTCTGATGTTCACCTGCTCCAAGGAGGAGAGAAAAGCAATTGTCTCTTTGCCAAAGACACTGAATCACACAAAGACAAGAGACGCCCTGAGAAAATAAAAAGAAGCAAATTTAGAACAAGCAACAAGAGATAGTTCTCCATTCAGCATTCACTCAACCTGTAGAATTTGGGTGGTTTATACCTTTCAATGAATATGCAAGATGATTCTTTTCACCCAAATATAATTAACACCATTCAGTATTTTTATTCAACAGACAATATATCCTATAGACAATATTTAACAGACAATACCCAAATATAATGAAAATTAGGGAATATTTTTATTAAATAGACAATTTAATGATAAGAGATTCCTGAAAGATTACTTCATATTTCATTTATTCTCTGATCAACCTCTGGAAGAAACTTGGTTTCTGACATCTAAAGAATTGTGCTCTCTGAATGAGTTCCTTCCCTGGACATTAATCACTTTTGGAATAATGCAAGTGACAATTATAACAAAAGCATTTGTATGCAGCTAATTTCTTTGGTTGGAACACAGGCTCATTTAAGCAGGTTGCTGGCAACGTCAGGGTCAAGGGTTCAGTCCCTGTGGGTGTAGTGAGAATGAGGAAATGAACAATTTGGGGTAAACGAAGTGGGCAGAAGTGGATGGTAACATACGAGGACCTTGGGACATAGCAGTATGTTCCCAAAAAGATGATGATGGCGAGGGTGATGATGATGCATTCGGAATAACTCCCGGGTTTGTATCTGTTTGTTGGATCTCATGGACGGCCTATGGATTTGAACCTCCAAAAAAAAAAATCAAGGACAACAGCGGAAAGACTCTGTTGCTCAAGAAATTTCCCCCAAGGAAAGTTTTCTCACAGAAAATAAAAACTCCACTGATGTCTTCTAGATTGCCTTGAAGTGGAATGCACAGAGCCCCTACCTTGGTATAAACATCACCTGGTGTAATACTGAAATTTTGTCTCATAGTGGGTCCAGCAAATTATGGATCATTTAAGGGCCGTGTGAAAATGTGTGTACAAAACCACTCTCAACCAGTTACTCACTTATTGGCAAAAATATCCGTGATTTTGTTTAAGCAGCTCATGCTACTTGAAAAGGTCTTGTGGATTACCCAAAGGGCAGCACTTTAATGGAACACTGAGTCTGTGGCCCCTTCATTTTCATACGGTCCCTGTGACAGACAGAGTCAGCATCTAAGGGGAGAGGGTGGAGGTGTGTTTTCATACGTGGTATAAATATTTAGGTAAATACATTTCAAAGTTTGTTGCCCATAGGAATTACCCAAGGAACTTGTTAAAATACAGATTCTGATTCGGTAGGTCTGGGGGGTGCTCAGATTCTGCATTTGTAACCAGCTCCCAGGTGATGCTAAAGCTACTGGTCCCCAGACCACACTTTGAGTAGCAAAGATATAGGCTGTAAAAATCTGAGTTAATAGGTGTAAACAATTCCTCTCTAAAACATCTTTAAAAAAAAAAAAAAAACAACCCTTAAAAATCATCTGTCATTAGTACAACAAGGTGTTTCAACTGACGAAATTTAAACTCAAAAAATTAAACTGACTACCAGAGAGAGCATCTAAATGTCCAGCAATAATTGCCAATAACCACTCAGAGATCATACTTTTTGCAGCTACCATGTGTTGAGTGCTTTCTGAATGCCAGACGCCACGCAGAGTTGACTCTGTGGAGCCCGGTCATGCTGAGGTCTGAACTCAGACAAACTGGATCCATAAAACAGAGGAAGGGAAGATGCCACCCCTGGGTACCATTTGTTAAGCTCTTAGACTCTGCCAGGCGCTTCACAGACATTCCCCCATTTAATCCTCACAATGATAAGAGGAAAATAGTATCATTCTCTCCATTTTTCAGAACGAGAAGACACGATGCAGGGAAGTTAAGCCATTTGCTCAAGCTCTCATTGTTCAGTAGAAAATCGAGAATTTGAACATTGAGTCTGCTGACTCATTATCCAGCTTCTACGAATTCGGCTTCTCCTGGAATGGAAATATGGCTCCCAACCCTAAAACAAGATGAATAGCTACCAGAACAGGCTGAGAAAATAAAGCTCCCTCTCAAAATAGGCGTGCCCCTACACAGACACACAAACACACACACACAACTGAGTCATTCTTGGTCTTTTTCTCTAAAATGTGGGCTATGGACATGGCCCTGCTAATGAGCCCTTATTTATCCCTGGGCATCCTACAGTCTTCCAGGCCATTAGGCCCCGGACACACTCCAAATCTGCATTGCCAGTGACTACAATCATCTATAATTCAGAAAAGCCTTCTCCAAAAACCACAGACTGTCAATCCCTACTGTGCTTCGAGTGATTAATCAACTGCGTCAATCAACAAGTCCTCAAAACTGGGCCAAGATCACCTGCCAAGGCATTAATCAGCCAGATCTGAGCAGGGCACACTAGCACGTGGAATCACGAGGATGATTTTCCAACCACTTGTCCATCCTTTGAGGAGCTGGAGGTGGCTTTCGAACACAGTAGGATGGGAAAAGGGGATTCCACGGGATTCGGGTCGCACAGGTAGTCTCTTGTACTTGTTATCCAAGGAGATGCTACAGCCAGCCTCACACTATGTCAGGATCACCACGAGATACGGAACCGCGCCACTGGGAGGGAATATGGCTTGTAACTATCTGAAGAGAAACCAGCGGGAACTTGGCTGGGCTGGGTTATATAGGTTTTAAAGCTTGATAAAGATGAGAGAGAAGTGAATGTGTGGACCGCAGCGTGGGCTGGCCCTAACGATGGCGGGAGACTTCCAAAAGACACTTGCAGCTGATGGGGAAGTGGCGGCTTGCGCCGCTCAGAAGTGAACTCTCTCATCATCTTGGAGAAGTCTCTCTAATTGGAAAGTTCTCTCTAATCATGGAAAAAAAACATTAGTCTAAAGTTAAATACATAAAACGCATTTGGTTAGAACAATGGCCTCCAAAGCAAGCTGTGTACAAGAAATCCTACTGGGATACCGGAAGAAAATACTAGAACTTCTAATAACGTTCACTTTTATTTGAAATTAAGGAAGAAATTTAGCTTTATGGATCTCTGACATATTGAGAGTGGGATGAAAGCACAATGTATAAATGAAAACACACACATCTGGGTGTTATAATCAAACATTTTCCTGGTGGCGAGAGAGACTCCTTAGCCAGTGAGGTAATTTATATGTGAATGTATGTGTTCGGAAATATTCTAAATTTTATGTTGGTAGAAAGAAATGACTCAAATGAATAAATAAAGGGCTAGATATTTACATAATGGACCATTAGACAGCTGTTAAAATGAACAAACTGAATTTAGATAAATCTCAAACGAAACGCCGAACGAAAAAAAAGCCAGCCGCAGAATAATGCGTCGAGTGTGATTCCATTTGTGTATCGTTTTAAAAACAGACAAAACAATATCCTATGTTTTTTATGAACATTTGCATATGAAGAAAGGCTAAGACGTCACGGAGAAGACAGGTATTTGCTAATTTCAGAGTCTGGTAACAACTACGAGAAAATTAAGGGCACAGGAGCAGGTGACCCCACAAAGGAAAGTCTGAACAAAGCACTGACATTTGCGCAGTCTGGGAGATGGCAGTGGCTGCCTGCTAGTTTATTAAATGAATCTATGCTTTTTCGTATGTGCGAAATATTTCATAGTAATCAAAGAAATGAAAACTGCTAACTTGCCAGGTTGAGGAGAATGTTTCCTGCGAGATGTGTAAGTCACAGAATGGGAAGGCTACAGAGACTTAACTCTCTTGCGATCTCGAGAGAGAGAGAAGCCGACAACAGGGTGTCCAGCCGAGAGAAGCAGCGGGCGCAGCTGAGGCCAGACTCTGCTGTTGTCACTCCTGGCTTGATCCAGGGCAGGGCTCTGTTTATGCCCCTGGCATCGTAACGAGTAGAGCCACATGCAAATGAAAATCACGCGACATGGGGAGTAACGTGATCCCGTGAGCCCTACCTTGGAGGATTTGGGGTGAACTGAAGAGAAATAGGAGAGAACAAAAACTGAGCTCATGTCGGCCCACTAGGCCAGTCAGTGGTTGTCAGCATCAGCTCCTCAGGAGCAACGCCTAGGCGGCAGAAGTGTGCCTGAGCCTCCCCAGACAGACCAACACGGCCAGCGTCTCCGGGAGTGGAGACCTGGCATGGGCATTCGAAGTTCTCCAGCTGACTTGAAGGTGCAGCCTAGGGATCCATGACCATGGGTTCCCTCTGCTGCTAGGCTAACACCGAGGGAGCTTGTATTTGCAGATACACATCCTCCTTCCTGCCCGCTCTGCTGCTGGTCTGGATGCAAACCTCAGGAGGAAATGGGAGTGACCCATTTAAGGGCAATGACCCTTAAAGGGATCTCTGAACCCCTAGGGTCTGGTGGCCCCGTTTTCAAAATGAGGAAACGAATGTTTTGAAATACAAAATGCCTTGACCCAAACACACAGAGCTAATTCGAGTATATCCAGGATTCGGATGCTGATTTTCTGCTACAGCTTGAAAACAAAAGGAAGTTCTATTAATAAGCGTTTATTTTCCAGAGGCAATACTCTTAATCTGCAACGGCTTGAGAAGGTGTTACTGAGCGTACCTTTTTTCAAGGCACAAAATAATTTATAATTAACCTAACTGTATGGAAACAAGAGCTTCGCGAACATGTGAAGAAGGTTCATAAAAACGGCTTGTTCAGTTAACTATTTTAAGTGGTCCCCCTATGATCTGGTTTTTAACATAACTTTATTTTACTTCTGAGTAAGTGTTTGCTTAGTAATGATAAGCTCGAATCTACCCGCTGAATGGCCGTGTTTTAACATTATTGGAAACGAAATTAATAAGGTGCTGAGTAGCTCTTTACTCTGATGGAAAGGCTTAACATAGAGTGGGCATGATAATAATTTTTTTTTTTTTTAATCATAGCAAACAACTATTAGCACTTGCTGGGTGCCCTCCTAAGTGATAGGGTTGCCTGATTTAGCAAATAAAATTAACAAGACACCCAGTTAAACTCGGATTTCAGAGAAACAGCAAATAATCTCTTAGGATTAGCAAACTCTTACATTTTTCTTTGTTGATTCTGTCAAATCAACTAAGTGAATGGACTCCATTTAGCGCGTTCGACCCTAAGAGGTAGGTTCTATTAGATTTCCATGACATAGATGACAAAATGCAGGCGGGATGGAAATTTGCCCAAAGGGATGAAGCTGGTCTGTGGCAGAGTCGGGATGTGCGCCAAGGAAGTCCAGCTCCAGAGCCCCGGAATTTAACCTGCCTCTCTTAAGAAAGAAGGTGAAAGCCGTTCAACAATTATTCAATTTGCAAACATCTATTCTAGGTCTAGCACGGCGAAGCACACTGTCTGTCGAGTGAGGGGAGCTGAAACCTGACAGACAGATGTGGAAAACCTTCTCCTCTGGGCCTCTGCTTCCTCCTATGTACGATGAAAGAATAAAGCGAGGCCGCTGGTTCTCCACTTGGCTGGGCAACCGGGGGACCGACTAATCTCCAGGTGGTTCTCCTCACTGCCATAGATTCTGAGATGATAGGTTCAAGGGTGGATTCTTGGAAGCTGGATATTTTTAAGCAATGGAAACTGACAAATCTGAAGTTGGAGACCCTCGATATAAGATAATCCCTACACTTTATGATTCTCAACCCTGGCTGCATATTAGAATCACCTGGGGAGGTCGTGATTCAGTGGGCGTAGGGTAGAACCCACTGAGTGATTCCACCATGGGAGCCACGGTTGAGAACCACTGTATAGTCCTCCCACCTCTAACTTCACTCAAAAACAAGTGAACGCTCATGGTTGAAACACTCCTAATGAGGTGCAGTTACTGGTAAGATATCGGTGATGTTGCTTCATGATAAAAGACTGTTCCTCGCTTGATATCTGTATATTCATTTTTGCATCAGTCCCTTCAATGTAAATGCTGAGAACCTACTGCAAATTGGGCGGGGAGATACATAGAATCATAGGCTATATAAATACCTAACCGTGGTTTGATATATGGCCACTGCTAAAGGATCTGTCCTTAGTTTGGAGAGCTGGGGCAGGGGTGAGGTATCATGGTCCTACCTTCCTTCTGTGGACTCCTGGGATTTTGCATCCCCCAGTCTGCTTTTAAAAGTCACCAGGTGGGTCAGACACCAAGCTGGAGATGGCTATGGAGACCTCAGAGTTCTTAATGCCCAATGTCTCTCATTTATTCAAAAATGTCAGCTGAGTGCTGGGCACTGGGCTAGATCATGAGAAGATAAGGCTGATCAAGACAGACAAGATTCTCATCTCCATGCGGCTTACATTCACTACATCTTGGATAAGGTTGGAAAACAGCTTCCTCCTAGAAAATATGGTGCAGACACAGAATCTAAGGCCTAATTGCAGCCCATCCTAAGGCTACATAAACCTCACTTGCCTTTCCTGTAAAACACTGCCACATTGCCAAATTTAAGGCACACATTCTTTTCACATTTTAAAAACATTTCTCAAATTGGGATGTGACATACAATTAATTTATTAGACATTAAAAATTTTAATCCCTCCCCCCTTAGTTTCTGGACTAATGGTGCATCTTACATCTTATAGTAATTTAAAATATAAAAATGCAGCAAGAAGACCTAATCTGAGAAATATAACTGATTAGTTTTAAATTTTCATTGGGTTTAACTCCTGGTTGGTTAAGGGGAACATTCATTCATTCGCTCATTTATTTATTCTTTGATTCATCAAATACGTAGTGAGCTTTTGCTACTTTTCACTGTAGTAGGCAGAGGGATATGATGGTAAACAAGAAAAATTGAATTACTGCCCTTGTGGAACCTTTGGTTTAATAAGAGAGACATTTTTTTTTAAATGATTATAAAAGTAAAGCATTTAGACTCAGATTTAATATCTATCACAGGGACAATCGTGGGAATGGCATTGTAAAAACATCAAAAATCTGTTTTTTTTTTTCATATAAACAACGCTAGTAAAAACTGTCAAAACCTAATTTTTTCAGAACTTTGGAAATTAGCCAAAGGCTTACAACAATCTAAGAAGCTTTTATGCAAAGAAAAAAAAACAGCTAAATACTGGTGAGAACAGAGAGCTTCGTGGCATTTTAACTTGCCCCATTCAAATCCCCCTCCTCAGTTCCACGATGGCCGTGGAAACCAATAACCGGCAACGAAACGAAAACCAAACCGGCAGCCTGGCATCCACTGGGAGGGAAAGAACAAGACTGGAGCTCTCTAGAAGCGCCGGTCTCAGATAACTGTCATTGCTGACCTGTCTGACCGTTCCCTGGAAACGCCCACTAACGAAGCTTGTATTTACTTGACCAGACTCAGAGCCTTCTCTGCATGAACAATCTTTTCCCTGGGGGCATTTGTCAGAAACAATCAGTGACAATTGTTAAACACAGCAGCTGCTTGAGGTGGCAATAAAAATTTGAGCAAATGAAGCTGGCCAAAAACTTGAAAAGGAAATGGGGAAAAGCAGGATGCCTATTAAGGGTTCTGAAAATCTCTGACACGTTCTTGAGAAATGTAGAAGGCTACACACATGTACAAACTATGTGTATGCTCAGGGCTATGCACACGCTTGGGAAGGAACTGAGAAGATCCCAAGGTCCTTCTGCTGGCTGATCTTGAGGCTTTGCACAAGTAGGAGGTGAAGGCTAAGGAAGAGTAGTAAGGTGCCTGCCTGAGCACTGAAAGGCTGCCCCAACATATGCGAGAGACCCTGGGCAAAGGCTGGTGACTAACTGTCCCAAGAGTTTAAGGAAATCTCTGTTCGACCATTAGCTGACTAAGCGAGCAGAAGTTCAATGCTCACACATAATAAGAAATACAGATTTTAAGTAATTGGTTTAAGGAAGGTGTTACATAAACAGCAGTAGCAACATTAGCACAAACTGTGGTGGTGGTGGGAGAATCAGAAAGATCTCAAGTCGATAACTTAGCCGTCTACATTAATAAACTAGACAAAGGAGAGCAAACTAAACCCAAAGCAAATAGAGGGAGGAAATAACAAAAAGCAGAGAAGAAATTAACGAAATAGAGAAAATAAAAACAATAGGGAAAAATCGGTGAAGCCAAACTTTGGTTCTTTGAAAACATAAACAAAATTGAGCTAGACTGACCAAGAAAGAAAGAAAGAAAGACTTAAATTACTAAAATTGGGAATGAAAGCAGGGTCATTTTAGCCGTCTCACAGAAATAAAAAAGATAGAGAATATTACGAGCAAGTGTATCCAACAAATTAGAAAATGCAGATAAAATTGACAAGTTCCTAGGAAGACATAAATTACCAACACTGACTCAAAAAGATATGAACATCGAGTTAATGAAAAACGTCACACAAAACAAATCCCAGACCAAGATGGTTTCACTGGCAGATTCTACCAAATGTTTAAAGAAGATATAACAACAACCTTTCACAAAACCTTCTTAGAAATAGAAAGGAAGGAAATATTTTCCAACAATTAGGCCAATATTACCCTAATATCAAAACTAGACAAAGATATCACAAGAAAAAAAAAACAATAAGTCGAAATCCCTTGTAAATATAGTCATAAAAATCTTCAACAAATATTAAAAAAAAATCCAGCAAAATATGAAAAGGAATACACACATGATCCAGAGAGATTTACTCCAGAATCCAAGGTTGGTTGAATGTGTGAAAGTCAATCAATGTAACATGTCACATTAATAGAATTAAGGGCAAGAATCACATGACCATTTTAATAGATGTAGAAAAAGCATTTGAGAAAACCCAACCCTCTGTCCCAATAAAAGTACACAACAAACTAGTCCTAGAAACTTACTCAACCAACTTGAAGAGCATTTATGAAAAATCCACAGCTTATATCATGCTTAACGGAGAAGGACTTGTTCCTTCTGATCAGGAACAAGACAGGATGTCCACTTTTGCCTCTTTTAGTCCACATTGTACTAGAGTTTCCAAGAAAAAAAAAAAGTCATCCAAATTGGATACAAGTAAAATTGGCATCCTGACACCTATTTGCATGATCTTGTAGACAGAAAATCCAAAGGAATAAAAAAAAAAAAAAAAAACAACCGAAAAACACCCTGCTAAAGCTAATTGATTAATTATTTCGGCAAGGTAATAGAATACAATATCAATATACAAAATCAGTTGTATTTCTATACACTAGTGATGAACAATCTAAGAAGGAAAGTAAGAAAACAAGTCCATTAACGATAGCGTCAGAACTAATAAAAGTACTAGGGAAATTTCATGAAAGAAGCAAAAGACCGTACACTGGAAACTACAGAACATCACTGCGAGCAACTAAAGGGAATAAATGGAACGATATCTTGCATTTGTGGAATGGAAGACAATGTTGTTCAGATGGCGATACTCCACAAACCGATCCACGAATTTAACACAACGCCTACTAAAATCTTTCTCCCATTTTTGCAGCAAGCTGACCCTAAAAGTCATATGGCAATACAAGGGATCCCTAAACAACCAAACAATCTTGAAAAACGGCCAGGTTAGAGGACTCACACTTCCTGATTTAAGGTCCAGCAACCCAAACAAGTATCCGGGTTGACGGAAGAGGTCTCTTCGAGATTTTGCTGATAGTGTCGCAGGGTAAAGAGAGGGGGTGGGATCCCACACCACACGATGACTCTTCGAACTTGTGCTCGTCAGTGGCTCACGCCACTTTGGTTCACCATGAATGAAGGGCTGGTATTTGGCAACACACTGCGAATGAACTGATGGGCGGCCAGCACCCCGGCAGCTCATCGCCCTGAGTACCGGGGTGTTCGCAATACTCAGCTTGTCCCCATGGGGCCAGCCCACAGCTTTCTGTCCCTGCGCAGCCTGAGAGACAGCACATGCACACTGCCCATGGGATGCTAATGTCATCCATCTGGAAGAGGAGATTTTTATTCCCTGACCACCCAAGGCACAATGGGCTCCTGGGCACCTGGTGCCCTCGCTGGGTGGTGAGATGCCATAATCCCTTCCTCCCCCTGCCTCCTGGGAGAATGGATGTGGCAGAGTTTCCTCTGGTTCACTCTCCCTTTGGGCATCTGCCCTCTTGACATGAAGTGCTCATCATTTACAGAATAAGAATATTCCCTCAGCTCCTCTCCTAGAAATAGAAACGGAGTTTCGAAATCAGCCTAAGGCAAATTAACCTGTGTATTCACAGCCACAGTCCAGCTCCCGATTTTCTGCCAAGCCCCTTTCCCTCGGGCTGTCTAGGAAAACCGCCTCTGCGGAGATGAGGAGCGCAGCGGCCGCAGCCGCATCGGGCAGCCGGGGCGGACTTGCAGTCTCCCCACCTCTACCGTGGAGGCTTCCGAGCAGCACGTCGTCATGAGGCTCTGCTGCCATCGGCTTCACACCTTCGGCAGGCTCCGCCAGAGAACCGGCCGGGCTCCAGGAGCGGGGGACAGAGGTGTGAAAATAAGCCTGCTGCGGAAAGGGCACGTCTCCTCCTCTTGCAGCAACCAGGGGCCATTTCTAGGAACTTCAGATGCCTGAGGCACGTGCAGGACGTTGAGCCATGCTCGTGATGAATAAAGTGCTATTTTAGATAGCAATGAGATGCAATTATTTATCTGTCGAATTGACAAAAATTAAAATGTTTGGTAAAATCCGCTGTGGGTGAGAGTGTGAGGAAAGAGGCACTCCGCTCACGGACGTGGGTGTGTGAGAGCAGTGGGGAGCTACCCGTCAAAGCGAGGAGAAAGTGTTTTCCCTTTGCCGCAGGGACTAGCCCTCTGTGACTATACCTTACAAATGCACTGACCTGTGTGCAAAGACCATTTGGGTATTCTGGCCAGCTTTCTCCCTTGCTGCACTGTTTGCAACTACCCCATACCGTAAATAACTTAAATGTTTCTCAATGGCAGACTAAATAAACTAAGGCACATCCATAGACTAGAATGCCAGGAAGCTGTTTAAAACACTGGAACGATCCGGTGTCCAACACGTAATGCTGATTGCTAAAAGCGAGTCAGAAAATGACTCTTTTAGATGAGGATTTCTGAATCCCCGGCGGTGGCTGCCTCTCAAGAGAGACCCAGGTTTCACTGTAAATAGTTTCATGTCGTTTTACTTTTACTCTGTGTGCTATTTTAAAATCGGATTAAAAGTAAACCACACAACATCATCTCCATGACTGTTGAAGATGCAGGTTGAAAGAGAGGTTTTTAAAATGCCATTTTAACCAAAGAACTCAGCACCTTGCTTGCCCCTGGGGTTTGGGCTGTGCACAGACAGGGTGAAGCGTTAAGGGACTGCGGCAAGATGGGCTGCAGCCAAGTGCCACGGGGGACATACCCTTGCAGATAGAAATAGATCCTCGGTAGCCACTACGCAATGACTACGGAAAACCCATTGGCTGGACAGAGTATGGATGTGCCTTTGGAGATGGAGGGTTTAGGTTTCATTTCAATATTTGCCTCTTAATGGTAGGTGGTCTTGCCTGAGTCACCCCTCTGAGCCTGAGTTTCCTCATTTGTAAAGTGAGCCTAAAATTATCCAGGTCACATAAATTTCGTGGGCATTAAATCTCAATCTCTCAATCTCTCTCTCTCTCTCTCTCTCTCTCTCTCTCTCTCTCTCTCTCTCTCTCACACACACACACACACACACACACACACACACACACACGATATTTCTGCATAAAAGTTCTGCTGGGTTCCAGTTAAAAGTACCTTTCCTGGGTGGCAGGGGCATGGGGCCTCCGCCATGATGATTCAGAGCTTTTTCTGTGGAATCAGACCAACTTAAATCCAAACCCCAGCTCTGCCACATGGACCTTGGGGAAATTAATAAGCTTCTAAGAGCCTCCATTTTCTCCCTTTTTCTTTTGTATGGGGAAAAAAAAAAAATCTCCATCATGGAAATCGGAGAAACTTGACGTGTGCCCCCCCTCCCTGATGCTGCAAAGCCTGTCGTGATGGGGTAGATGACATCTCAATTCTTATATTACTCAGGGACAGAACTCAAACTGGTGTAGGTCAAGGGCGGGATTTAACAATCCACATACAGGAACAGTTTCGCGGTTATCCTGTTATGACCAGCGCAGGCATGGCTGGTTCCAGACACCCAGATACTGTCGAGGGCTTGGTCTCTGGCCGCCTCTTTGTTCCGTTTCACTCTGCACTGGCTCGCCTCTGAGGCGGGCCCTGCGCGTGTGGTAGCAGGGCGACGGGGTACACTGAGAAACTCTAGCATAAAGACAGTGGCTACTGCTGAACAGTCGAGGCTGAGTTTCTGGGCTGTGTTACTAATCCTGCCTGAGCCCTGTGCCCGCCTCTGAAACGGCACTGTGTCCCGGACGAGGCGGCGCTCTGCTTGGCCGGCCCTGGCTCCTGTGCTCATCCCTGAGGGCAGAGTGGGGTCTGCTCCCCTGAGCCACACGGAGAGGTTGCAAGATGAGTCTGTTATCCATGGCATTTACCATAATAAATAATGCATTTTATAGATTTCTTTCCTTTCTTTTCCTAACTTTCTCCTGTGTTAGACTCTGAGCAGCATAAGGGCTTGGACTCTCTATAAGCCCAGTGTCTAGTACAATGCCCAAAATATATGAGGGATCAATAACTGCTCCCACGATGCAATGAATTACAAGGACCGTGTGCATTCTAATGATCTAGTCTGGGGTCTGTCCCACAATTCAAATATATTTGTTGAATGAATCAATAGCTGTTCCTCTGAAGCCAAAAATCATATCTAACTCGATGTTTGTATTCTCAGCACAGTACATGCTAAGTGACCAATGAATACTCGTTAAATAAGCAATTGGTTGAATGGATGAGCTCTAAATTCTACCACAGCATGGATCCCATATCCTTCGTCTCTTAATCCCAGGCGGCAAGTCCAGGGAGCCACACCCTCTAGGGACCCGGTCGCTTCCAGCCACACCCTAGCTCCCTCCAGGTGGACAGCTGCTGCTCCTCACCTGTTACCCAGAAGATGTTCAGAGGAAGAGGGCCGTGGGGAGAAGGTGGTGGGTTTGCAACATGAAGAAGAGGCAAGGAGGAGACAAATGAGGAGTTCATTCCAAGTTCATGTCTATCTTATTTTGGAAGGCAGTGGGAAAGGAGAACAAAGTTTTCATGAATAATGCTGCTTATTAAAATGCCTGCTCTCTCTGATGGTGATTAAGATGGATGCAGCATCACACGGGCTTTCAGAGAGAGTGGGAGTACAGCTGACAATTTTCCCATCAGAGATTTTCACAAAGAAGGAGCAACTCCTAGGTCCCCTCCTTCCTCACCACCACCACCTCTACCCCGCCGGCTCTAGCTTGCCTTTCCTGCAGAGCTTCTGGCTGCTTCGAGGCACTGGGGGAGGAATTTATCAGGGACTGACAAGTGGCAAATGACATGAGTTTCCAAGTATATGAAAGGATGTAAATGCAGCGGGCATGGCGCCTTATTTCCCTTTCCATAGTCCCAGCCCCTGAGCCTGCGACAGTGCCCGAGTCCTGCTAGGCACATAATACTTTGAATCATTCTTTCGCGGGCACCTGTATTTCTGGAATCCCACATCATTTCCTTTTCTTCTCTTCTACTTTTCTCTTTGGAGAAACACTCCTTTACCTCAGTCGAGGATTAAAGCCGCTCATTTTGTAAAGTTCTTAAAATACTCCCTGGCTTAAATAATATTAGCTATCATTATAATATTATAATTCATGAAACACCCATGAAAGAGGATACCATAAATAAAAGAACTATTGGAGTGGCTGAAAGAGCTCTTTTAAAATAAAACACCATGATTTATCTTTTCAAAGAACTAAATAAGCATAACGGTTGGAAGATAAAACCAAAGACATTTCAGAGGAAGTGGGACCGGAACACAAAGACACCCACAAACACATATATACATATTTTTCATGTGAGTATCAATTCAAAAGGTCCACTATGTCGATTTTAAAAAGAGTTCTCAAAAAAAATAGATCAGTGATTTCAGAGGTAAACAATTTTTCAAAAAATTTCCCTTGGTTTGAAAAGCTCTTCTCAACCCAGTGCCCAAAACAAAAAGAAAAAAAAGAAAAAAAAAAAAAAAGCCAGACTAAGACATAGTAACTTTTAAAACAAAGGGAGTGAAGATAAAAATTAAAATGCTTTAAAAGAGAGAGGAGGGGGAAAAAAGTTAATGTATAAAAGATTGGGAATCAGTACAGTATTAGATTTCGTAACAATGGCATTGGAAGTTAGGAGGCAACAGAGCAATGATTTTGAAATTCCGATAATTCCCTGATAATAATTTTATACCCATTAAAACTATACATCAAACATAAAGGAGAATCTATTTTTTTTTTCTCTAATTTGAAAGTTCTCAGGAAAGCTGTTGGACAATGAGATTCACCTAAAAGAAGAATTTAACCAGGGCAGAAGACTGAGTTTCCTAAGGAAGAGATCCAGCAGAACAGAAGCATAGAGAACATCAAAAACAGTTTTGGGCTTCGGTTAAGATGGCGGAGTAGGTAACTGCTATGTTTGCCCCCCCCCCCCATAATCACCTCAAAATTATAACTAAACTACAGAACGACCATCCTTGAGAATCATTTAACGTCTAGCTAAACAGAAGTCCTATAATAAAGACGTACAGAAGAAGCCACATCCAAATTGGTAGAAGGGCAGAGATAGATACAAAATGGGCTCGTCCCACACCCAGGTGTGGCGATTATAAATCAGGAGAAATGTCTCAGCTGCAGTAGTACCCGCCGAGGGCTCATAGCCCCACACCAGGCTCCCCAGCCCAGGATTCCAACGCTGGGAAGAGAAGTCCCCACGACTTCTGGCTGTGAAAACCAGAGGAGACTCTAACTGAGTGACACAAAGTGTGGCTAAGTCCCAGATGTTCCTCGTAAAGGGCCCACAAACAGACTTACTCAGTGATGGATTCACTGGCTCTGAGCTCCAGGCACGGGGCAGCAGCTTGAAAGGCACCAGGAACATGCAAGGAGAAATTAAATGGTCTGGCTTCAGGGCGAGTGCTGGAGGGGCAGCTTTCTCCTGTGCAGAAATGCTGAAATTAAATTGTCTGGCTTCAGGGCGAGGGCTGGAGGGGCAGCTTTCTCCCCTGCAGAAATGCTGAAATTAAATTGTCTGGCTTCAGGGCGAGGGCTGGAGGGGCAGCTTTCTCCCACCAGAAACCACTGTTCCTTTATTAAGCCTTCTTAACACCCAGTCAGTGCGCATGGGCGGGCCCCATATCTGAGTTTGCATCAACCTGGTTAACCCTGTTCTCCCCACCCTGATGATTCCGAGACCCCGTTGCACCCAAATTGCAGGCCCATCTAAGCCACTTCCAGTGGCTTTAACATATAGAGAGCCTATCTTGTTTCATGCTGTGGACTTTCCTAAAATCTCTTAAAGGTTCACAAATCCCAAACAAGCAGAATCTGACTTCAGTGTGTTCGGTACCTCTTGCTAAGCAGCCCAGAACTAGGGGCAGCTGACCTTAATTTGCAGCGTATCTTCTCTCACGCACCTCCAAGCCCAGCACAAGTGGCAGCCATCAGCAATTCACTTTGTAGCTCCTACCAAGTGGCCCGGGCAGGGCACCGGCATGGCTGACCTTGGCCAGCACCAGAATCCCTCCAAAGAGGTCTCAGAACCAACACACTCAATGACCAGCTTCAGACCACAGCAGAGCACCACTCAAACACTTCCACAAATGATAAACGCAAAAAAAGGCAGACTGGGAAGGTGCCAGAGCCTCATTAAAGCAAATCCTGCTTCATAGGGCCAGGCCCTGCACAGCAGCTCCTCTACTGTAGTCACAGCCAGTCCTCACACCAATCAGCTTGAGGGTAAATCCCTACCATTGACGTGCCAAGAGTAATCATTGCTTAACTACAACAAGAGGACACACAAAACCCACACAGGGGACACCTCTGGAGCAGCCACGTCATGTGACTTGAGAGATGGTGCCCCCAGACCCCGCAGCACACCTACTATATACGGACGCTCTACTTAATACATAGTAGCTCTACTTAATACATAGAAACAAACACAGGGAGGCAGCCAAATAAGGGACAAAACCATGTCCCAAATGAAAAATCTGAACGAAACTCCAGAAAAAGAACTAAGCAAAATGGAGACAGCAACCTACCAAATGCAGAGTTTAGAAGATTGGTTATAAGGATGCTCGGTGATCTCATTGAGAACTTCAACAAAGTGATAGGAAACATAAAAATGGAGATAGAAAACCTAAAAAAAAGAACCAGTCAGAAATGAAGAATACAGTAACCGAAGTGAAGAATGCATGGGAGGGAATCAACGGTAGGTTAGATGAAGCAGAGGGTCAAATCAGTAACTTGGAAGGTCAGGTAGCAGAAAACACCCAATCAGAATAGCAAACGGAACAAAGAATCCCCCCCCCAAAAAAAAAGAGGGTGGCTTAAAGAGCCTCTGGGACAACATCAAGCATACCACATTTGCATCATAGGAGTCCCAGGAGGAGAAGAGAGAGTGAGCAAGGAACTAAAAACCTATTTAAAGAAATAATGACAAAAAACTTCCCTGACTTAGCAAAGAAAAATAAACATACAAGCCCAGGAATCACGGAGTCCCAAACATGATGAACCCAAAGAGATCCACACCAAGACGCATCATAACCAAAGTGCCAAAGGTTAAAGACAAAGAATCTTAAAAGCAGCAAGAGAAAAGCAGTTAGTTACCAAAAGGAAGGTACCAAAAGACTGTCAGCTGAAAATGCAAGCTAGAAGGGATTGGCACAAAATATCCCACGTGATAAAAAGTAAGGATGTATAACCAAGATCACTCTACCCAGCAAAGCTATCATTTAGAATTGAAAGACAGATAAAGAGCTTCCTAGACAAGAAAAAGCTAAAGGAGCCCAAAACCACCAAACCAGTATTACAAGAAATGTTAAAGGGACTTGAATAAGAAGAAAAATGATTATAAATATGAATAATAAAATGATAATAACTATATATCTATCACCAACTACTTTAATTGTAAACAGCTTAAACGCTTCAAACAAAAGACATAGGGTGCCTGAATGGTTAAGAAAATAAGACCCACACATATACTGCCTACAAGAGACTCACATTGGATCGAAAGATATACACAGGCTGAAGGTAAAGGGATGGGAAAAGATATTTCTTGAAAATGGAAATGAAAAAAAGAAAGCTGAAGTGGCAATACTTATACCAGACAAAATAGACTTTAAAGTAAAAGCTATAATAAGACACAAGGAAGGACCCAGTAAAATGGTATTGATCCAAAGAAACCCAAAACACTAATAAAAAAAGACATATGCATATGTTCATTGTGACATTATTCACAATGCCAAGATATGGAAGCAACTTATGTGTCCATTAAAAGATAAACAGATAAAGAAGAAATAGTATTTGTCTACAATGGAGTATTACTAAGCCATAAAAAAGGAATGAAATCTTGCCATCTGCAACAACATGGATGGACCTTGAGGGTATTATACTGAGGGGAATAAGTCAGACAGAGAAAGACAAATACCATAGGATTTCACTTATATGTGGAATCTAAAAACCAAAATAAATGACTAAACAACACAGAAACAAACTCATAGACACAGAGAATATTTTGATAGTTGCCAGATTGGAAGGGGGTTAGGAAAATGGATCGGGGGGGAAAAGGAGAAGAAATTAAGACATGCAAATTGGTCGTTACAAAAAGAGTCATGGGATGTATAGGACAGCATAGGGAATAGAGTCAATAATACTGTAATAACTGTGTGTGGTGTTGGATGGGAACTAGATTAATTGATTGATCACTTAGTAAGTTATATAAATATCTAATCACTATGTTGTTCACCTGAAACTAATAAAATATTGTATGTCAACTGTAAAAAAAAAAAAAAAAAAAGAAGGAAAAGAAAAAAATGGTTTTGAAGGGAAGTCCTGAGATGACGGCTGGGAAGGACACATAGAATACCTCTAGGAAAACAGCAGAATCAAGGGAATAACTGATTTATTTAATTATGAGAAAAATAGTACCAAAAACTTTCTAGAGTTCTTCAGAGACGATGAAGTAATTTATACACAGATGACTAAGCAACAAAAAAAAAAAAAAAAAAAAAAAAAAGAAAGAAAGAAAGAAAGAAATGAAGTGATTAGCAACTCCAGGAAAATATAAAGTTCTATAACTGAGGAAAGATAATCAAAGTATACTGCTTGATTCAGAACTGAACTTACATATACTAACTAGGTTATTGTTATCAGTTAACAAGTAGTTATATGATAAACATTAAATGTTTAATTACATTTGAGATACAATTTTATTGGAAAAGTTGGGAAGAAACTACAAAGCAATCAGAAAATAATTAACAAGATAGCAAGAGTTAAATCCCGCTCAAAATAAAAAAATAAATAAAGTGTATAGACTTAAACACACGCACACAAATGAGTACCAGTAGAAGGGGGTAAATATGAGCATGATGATGGATTATGTTGATATCGGTATCCTGGTTGTGATGTTTTATTACAGTTTTGCAAGACATTACTATAGGGGAAACTGAGTAAGTGGGACCCAGGAGCTCTATGTATCATTTCCCTCGGCTGTCAGAAACCTAAAGGCTGAAATCCCATTGACTGCTGTCTGGAGTCATGGACTCTCTCTGCCTTATTCCTAGAAGTAAGTACTAAGTTTACGTGTATTCTTCCAGAATACATAAATCGGCAGCAGAACTAGCCCTTTGAATTCCGACTAGCCTGGACTGAAATTCCGACTCCACCACTCAATAGCTCCGGAGGCATAACTTAACCTCTCTGTGCCTTAGTTTCCTCTTCATTAAATAGGATATAACTGTAGTGCTTAACTTGTTCTGAGAATTTAATGTTAACATTTGTTGGTCTGTTAGAACAATGCTTGGCACACAGAAAGTGCTCATTAGTACTGTCATTTTTTAAATTACAGTATAGTTGACATACTTTAGTTTCAGATGTATGACAGAGAGACTTGACATTTTTATTCCTTTCAATGTGATCACCACAGTAAGTCTAGGAACCATCCGTTACCGTATAAAGCTACTACACTAATATTGACTATGTCCCCTATGCCGTACACCAGGGGTCCCCAACCCCCGGTCCGCGGACCGGTACCTGCCCATGGTCTGGAAGGAACCAGGACACACCGCAGGAAGCGAGCAAGCCAAGCTCCATCTGCATCTGCAGCCTCCCCTCAGCACTAGCATCACCGCCTCGGCTCCGCCTCAGATCATCAGGCATCGGATGCTCATAGAAGCACCGGCCTCTGGTCCCAAAGAGGCTGGGGACCGCTGCTGCATGCTACATCCCTGGGAGTTATTATTATGACTTTTTTTAATAACCAGAGGATCGTACCTCTTACTCCCCTTTACCTTTTTCACCCATCCCCCTCTACCATCCCCTCTGACAACCGTCAGTTTGTTCTCTGTACCTATGAGTGTGTTTTTCTTTTGTTTTCTTTGTTTTGGTATTATTTTTATCATGTACATGTATGCTCAGAAAACACGCAGCATAATTTTCTTTGACGCTGACTCTTGTTTGTTTTATATACATGCTGACATGCTCTCTGTATCAGTCTACTATTTGTTTTTTTTTTCTCTCCACAGCAATGTCTTAATTTTATTTCCATGTCACTAATTATTAAGTTATCTCATTCTTTGTAATTACTGCATACTCTTTTGTGGTTGGTGGTATTTAAATGTATCTGCCATCTCTCTATTGATGGAGATGCAGGTCGTTTCTAAATTTTTTGCTACCTAAACACATGTGAGCATGTCTCTGAGGAACATATGAGAAGGGAAATAGCTGAGGTAAGGAAACGTTCCAAGATGTGTATGTGTGTATTAGCTTCTGGTAAAGAGTACTAATTTCGAATATGGCTTCGAAATTTTCAGATGACAGGTCAAGATTCAGTGCAGTCCATAGAAATGTCAGGCCTCCCAGTGATGGATTGAAAATTCTCCTTGCCACTTTCTAAAAACTGCTCGACAGAGGTAGAATGTACATACTATAAAATTCATCTATTTCTGTAAATTTATATAGCTTGCAAACAGTGTCATGATTCACTTTGCTGTGGACTGAATTGTGTCCCACCACAAAGAAGATCTGTTGGGGTCTTAATACCTTGTACCCCAGAATGTGAACTTATTTGAAAATAGGGTTGTTGTAGATATGATTAGTTAAGTTTCAGATAAGGTTATACTGAAAAGAGGTGGTCTCTAATCCAGTATGGGCGGTATCTTTCTAAGAAGAGGGACATTTGGGCACAGAGACAGAATGCCAGGTGACAACGGAGTCACGCTGCCACAGACTGGTGAATGACTGGCGATGTCGGAACCTGGGAGAAGCGGGGACGCATCCTCTCAAAGCGGGTTTCAGGCTGGCCCTGCCGACACCTTCATTTTGGACTTTCGGCCTCCAGAGCTGTGAGAGAATAAATTTCTGTTGTTCTAAGCCACCTAGTTTGTGGTACTTTCTTACAGTAGCCCAAGGAAACAAATACACATTAGTTTTTAGTATTTTTTTTTTACATCTCTCTTTAGCAGAAGCTAATACACACATACACATCTTGGAACGTTTCCTTACCTCAGTAAAATGTCTATGCCTGTGTACAGTTAATACTTTGCTCTGACCCCAGGAAATCCCTGGTCCAACGATGGAGTGGAGACCCAAATCTTTCAGCTGATACCCGGATGGGCATTAGCCTTGATGACCCATTTTCACTCATGAAACTGACTCAATAGGAGACTCTTACATGTCAAGTTTGGGGACAACTTCATCCCACCCTTGGTCTTGATAGTTCTCAACCAACTGTGAAAACCTGGCAACAATCTCCTGTACACATATCTCCACACTCAAAACGACTTCAGATGCTCGAAAGCCCGTCCGTGAACCCCTGTTAAAAGATCCTTGGTCTTCCGGTTTGTCTGCTGTCTAACTAAGCCCTCTGATGAGCCCCTTCTATGTTAGGGAGCTACATCTTGGAAAGCAATTCCTATTGGTTGAAATCTGGGTCCTGGTGGCTCCTACTCTTTGGACCCGGGTTAGTCTTTATAAAGCATAATAATATGGAACAGGAGGATGAAAGGTGTTCTATTCCTGGAGTCAAATAAGAACCTTCAAAAGCCTGAATGAGAATGACTGACAGTCCTCTAGCAAACTCCCAGGATAGGGAGGCAGTGGGAAAGCCCAGGATGTGGAAAATCTATTGAAAATTCTGGGTTTCTGATGTGCTACCCTTCTGGCCTTCAGGAATATTCATGGCTTTTCTGAGCCTAAGTCTCCTTTGTCTTTGAAATAGAAAAACCTGGCACACAGTAGATGTTCCATCAGGAATGAATTTAGACTGAGGAGAAAATCTCATATGGACAAAAGATAGGACCTAATGCCAGAGAAGATAGAAAAGAAGAGGAGAAAATTGGATTTCTATATCTAATAGCATCCTTACTAATGAGATTATCAACTCTTTGGTACATGGACCCTTAAAAAAAATTCTTAATATATTTTATTTTTTAAAGCAGTCATAGGTTCACAGCAAAATTTAAAGAATGCCATTTTGTTGGATGCATACAATGCATGGCCTTTTCAGATTTGCTTCTTTAGTAATATGCATTCGAATTTTCTCCATGTCTTTTCATGGCTTGATAGCTCATTTCTTTTTAATGGTGAATACCATTCCATGGTCTGGATGTGCCACAGTTTATCCATTCGCTTGCTTTGTTGAATTAAATCAGTCTCCATCTCACAGCCGAGTGGATAACCGTATCATAGAATGAGCTGGTGGTAGCCTTTCGAGATCCCTCGGACATGAAAGAGATTCTCCCGACCATTCAGGGTCCCACAGTGTCCCACAAAGGACAGGTGCTAGATCTCTTAACATCACAATACCCACTGCCTTGACATTAAAAAAAAAAAAAAAAAAAACAATTTCCTGGGGATGCTGGGATTGGCCTGAAAATCTCAGTGCAATGTCCCCACCAACTACGATCTCTGAGGAGCCCCCTCCACCCCCGAGGGCCGACCCCCTTCCCTCCTATGTGTGTGCACCTCTGGATGACTGAATCTGCGCTGTGCACCTCCATTCGTTCCCCTGATCCCCACTTACTTCTAGGGACAATACTGGGTTAGACGCTTGATTTCATGGGGTCTTCGAAGACCCCAGATGGCAAGCGCAAGTGATGACACTCGAAAAGTAAACCGGGACGCTTTGCCTTGGTTTGCCGAAAGCTGAAGCGAACATAACTTAAATACTATTTTTTACTTTTTGTTTTTTTTTCCCCCTCTGCCTTTTCGAAAGACACACCAGGTGGGCCGGAAGCAAACGCGCGTTTTCTGAAACTGGTGCACCACGACATCAGAACCTTCTTCCACGCCCCGCATGGACTGAACTTGCGTTTCACACAGTTGAAGCCTCTACCTTAGGCCACAGACGTGGGGCTGCTCTACCCAATTCGGAGAGGCGGCGTGGAGCGTGTTCGCTGGGTCTCTCTCGGCTCCAACTGGCCTCTGCTTTTCTTTCTGCATCTTGGCGGCTGGCTCGCTACGTCCCTCTGTCTCTCTCTCTTTTGTCTCTCTGCTTCGTCCTTCTGTCTCTCTGGCCCTCTCTGACTGTGATCCTTCTCCCTCTCCCACTGCCTCCTTCTGAAGTTCTTGCGACGTAAAGTCAGGTTTACGGGCACAGATTCCGGAGCGGGCGCCCTGGGCTGGGGATGACCCCCTGCCTCCGTGAGTCAGTCTCCCTACCTGCCAGACACGCTTAGAAGGGAACGCGGCATGTGACAGGCCTGCGGTAGTCACTCCTTATTATTATTTCCCACATTTATGTAGCCAGCGTCCCAAGCAGTTTCTAGGACCAGCAAACAGAGGAACACGGCTGATCGGAGAAAGACTTTGAGAGAGAGAGAGAGAGAGAGAGAGAGAGAGAGAGAGAGAGAGAGAGAGAGAGAGAGAGAGAGAGAGAGAGAGAGAGACAGAGACAGAGACAGAGACAGAGACAGAGAGAGGCTTCGCGGGCTGAGGGAAGCAGGCGAAGACCCAGGGCACTCCTCTTGGCCGTTCGGTTCCTCCTCACACTTTTCACAAGCGGCAGTATAAAATATCTCAGAAGAAAACAGGAGAAGGAGAAAAAGAATGAGAATAAAGGAGAGGATAGAAAGAAAAAGTCCATGAGAGAGACAGTAAAAGAGCAGACCAGAGAGGGAGACAGATTATTTGAGATTCACTGCAGCCATATCCCAGTGTTTGCTGTTCAACAGAGTAAATAAGATCAACCTGTATTGGGGGGTGGGGGTGGGGGGAGATCCCACGGCCCACATTATTGCTCCTTATAAACTGCACTGAATGCAAACCCTTTATCTGTTCGATTCAGTTTTCGTACAGTTCGCGGTGCTGTCGCAGGCCTCAGTTTCCCGCTGAGGCGCTGCCTTTGTCAGCTAAAGTAAAACTCCACAGAGCAAAGACTTGGCTCCTTAGCAACTGAAAGGAGTCGTCGGGCTTAAAGAAAAAGCAAATGGAGCTCATGGTGTTTCAGAGTTAAAGCAGAGAGATGCTGAAGCATTTAATTTGGGAGCAACAAACAAAAACAACCCCCCTGCCCCTCAAACCCCATGCCATGCCGTCTGCAATCCACATACATCGCTGCAGGCGCCCAGATGGCTGGGTTCTGGGCGGGTTCCAACCCAGTGGTCCTTGAGCTTAGCTTAGCCGCTCACCGTAGCCACCTGAGAGCTTTAAAGAGAAGAATCTCAGTGTCCAGAGGGAGCCCCAGACTGATGAAAGGGAGCGACCCAGGCCGTCAGAATTTAGAAAGCTCCCTGGGCCACGCTAGTGCGCAGCCAAGGTTGACAACCTCTGATCTCGGGGAGCCCAGCGAGCTGAGTCACAACGCGTCTGGGCTCCGTAACCTGCCTGCAGGTAAGGTGGCTGGCTCAAGGAATGACTGAGCCTGTCGGGTAATTAGGGTGACAGCTCGGGGACTGTCAGAGGACGGCGAAAGGTCCATCTGTCTCGGGGAAGCGATGCAGTTCGAGTGCACCTCCCTCCCTCCCCGTCATTTGGTTTGCCCCGAGTGCGTGACGGTCCCGCTTTGCCGGTGTCTGCTGACGGCCATCTGCTGCCTGCGCTTGCTGGGGAGGGGAGCGGTGAGCTGCCAGGCGACGTGTCTGGCAGGACAGCGTTCCTACCTGCTATTCTAGGATGCAAAGGGTCTGTGTTGGGGTGGGACCTTGCACTTCTGCTCCAAGCGCCCACAGTGCACCTGTTACGGGTCAAGCTGCATCCCTCTCAGGTTGGCACGCGTGGGTCCAAGTCCCCAGTGCTTTAGGATGAGGCCTTGTTTGAAAATAGCGTCGTGTTGCAGATGTAACTGGTTAAGACGAGGTCCTCCTGGAGTAGGCTGGGCCCCTAATGCCTTACGAAACGTGAACACTTGGACTCAGAGGCAGGCATGCAGGGAGGACATCACGCGAGGCTTAAGGCAGAGGTCGGGGGACGCATCGACAAGGCAAAGAGCACCAGAGATGGCCACCAGACACTGGGGAGCGAGAGGCGGGGCGTGGAGGGGACCCTCCGTCACAGGCTTCAGGAGGAACCGAAGCTGCGGGCACCGTCATTCCAGAGTCTGGCTCCGGACCTGAGACGGCGAATTCTGTTGTTTACGTCACCCACACTGTGGTTCACTGTGACTGACAGCAGCCCTAGCAAGAGCTACGCTAGCCCAGCCTGGGAGAACCAGTCCTGCCCCCTGGGTGGACCAGGGGCCGGGTGTCAGGGCTGGGGGAGGAGGGGCCCTGAGCTGCTCAGCTGCCCTGGTTCCATAGCAGTCACGACAGCGGCTGCTCCCGACCCCCTCCTGCTCGCTGTCTCCACTGTCAGGGGGCCTGAATGCCCCACGCAGGGCCCGCTTCAGGTGCATGTAACCTGGGAAGCTGCACGGGACCCCAGGCTTTGAAGAGTCACCTGCTCGTCCCTGGAGTCGGCATCCTGAAATTCTTAGTAATTTTTGAACAAAGGCGATGTTGTCGCTTTGTCCTGGCCCCTACAGCCAGACGTGCCGCCAAGCTTCCCCCCAACTTCCCCTCCTGGCTGAAGGAAGGAGCAGCAGATGAGGGATTGTGTGGCCCCCTGGGAACAGGCAGGCTGGTCTCGGGGCTCGGGCGACCAAGTGCCACTGAGAAGCACGGAGGGAGTGTCGCGCCCCTCAGACCCTAGAGGGGCGGCTGTCTGTGTCTGGTTCCTATTAGTGCAGCATTCTGCTCATTGGATCATTTTATCCACAGCTCTCCTTGAAACCATGGCGTGGATCTCTGCCATCCTCAGGATGCTGTGCCGAGTCGGGTTATTGTTCCCACTACTTTTCTCTCTTCCTGAAGAAGAAACTGCACATGCGTGCCCTTTGCCACAGGCCTCTGCAGTGTATCCCACGGTGGGCAGTGACCCGGCTGATGTCGGGTTGGCCAGGTGACGCGCCTTGGCTGATGGAACCATCAAAGTGCCAGTTCCCAGCTGAGGCGTTAAGATATGATGTTTCCTCTCAACTTCTTGCCTGTCGGCCATCGGCCGTGAGAAAAACATGTCCCATGTAGTCACTGGTCTGGAGAGAATGAGGCAGGAGGAGCTGGCCCAGCAACGCCTGGCCTGGATTCAAACCTCGCTGATCCCGGCCAAGCCCAGAGACAGCACAGCCTCTCCAGAGACCCCGAAGCAAACCTTAAATGCTTGCCTTTGGAGCCCAGTGAGCTTGGGAGGTCTTCATTATGCAGAATTACTAGAGCAAGCGTTGACTGATATATAAAAAAAAAGATGTGTGATTTCTTTGCTGGCTTGGCTGCTCCTTATTGATTCGGCTTGTCTCCCCTGCCCGACTCCTTCCCTCCCCACCGCATGCTCCGTTCCTCCCCTCCTCACATGCTCCCGCCCACCGGTCTCTCCTGGCTTTGAGCAAGTAACACTCTCTCCCGCCACCCCCGCCCTGCCCCCACCACCTTTCACCTGGCTAACTTCTCGTTCTTCAGCTCTCCCTCCAGATGCCTCCCCCGCCAGGAAATCTTCCCCGAGGCTCAGCAGGAAACGCTCATGGCCCCCTTAAGTGCTCCTGCTGTGCCACGAGCTTCCACTATGGGAGCATTTGTCACAGTATATTGTCATCACGGGTTGGTGGGAAAAGATTCCGAGATGTTTCTTTGTGTTTCGCTGTCACTGCTGCAGGAGGACCAGGACAATGAGAGACAGTGGCAAGGGGACAGTGACTCTTTGCTTCCCCTCCTCCCTGGCCCCTGCTCTCCTCTCTCCCACGGATCCCAAGAGGTCTAGAGGGCCCTTTGCTTCTGGATCACTTTAAAACCAAATCAGTATCTGTGTTTTCCTGCACCGTGTGACGATCCCAAGCCATTCTGGTGTCATCCAGAAGGGGACCGGCGAGAGGAGAGATGGCTCTGGGATGGAGCTGTGCGAGAAAGAGCGACGATGCCCGCAGGTCCCGTAAACGAGGGACCTGTGCTCAGCACGAGGACTAGGAGGTGCTGTGCACCTAAGAGGGGCTGGACCCCAACCCCTGGGCTCCCTCCCAGGCGGCAGGAATGCCCATGTCTTAGGCGTCATGGAAACAACAGCAGGAACCCCAAAGTCTCCCTCACACACTAGGACGCCCGACAGAAACCGGCGAAACCGCGGGGAGGTTGGAGGGGGCTGCGTGCCCACCTGCTGCTGCTGCAGAGCAAAGTGCCACCAATCGCTCGGCTTCAAACAACCCAGCGGATGCTCCCCCGGTTTCCAGGAGTCTGGGCGGCGCGGCGCGAGCTCCTCTGCTCAGCCTCACGAAGCTGAAATCAAGGTCCTCTGCCAAGTTCCCCTAATAAAGCCTAAAACAGAATTACCTGCCAACCAAACTTGATTGGGGGTGGGAATAAACTTCACTCAATTTACAGAAAACAAACATCTTTGCTCTTTCTTGCATCCTCACATTTAGGTTTCAAATTCACGTCCACTATACTTTAATCCTCTGCCTTTCCCAGTAGACTGCGTAAGCTCTTGAACCGGGATGTTTCTCTCTGGCTTCGTGTTAAAAGCCTGACAATCTCCAGAGCTTAGCACAGTGCATGGAACATGGAGGGACTCAATAGATAGTGGTCAAATGAGTGACCGCCCGCCTGTAAAGTGTCCAAAGATGCTTATTTGCCTAAACTGAATGGATTCTCGAAAACACCACGTGACCTACGACAGGGTGGGTATCACTATGACCGTTTTATAGAGGACAAAACCAGGGTGTGGGAAGTCAAGGTTACATATTCAGAATCACAGAAATAGTAACAATGGAGCTAGAACTTTTTCATTCTATCCAGAAAAAAAATATATTCCTTTCTCCTGGGAACATGGCCCTGAAATGTAACGCTATGACACATCCTGAATCTCATGACTCATGCCTTTTATCTTCTCCGATCAAGGGTGGGGTAAAGTGTAACGAATTAGAAGCCTTTATAAGACAGAATTTTATGCCGAGGCCCCAGATGCTAACTAACGTCTCGTGAAATCTCAAACTCTGCAGTTGCTGACTTTTCCAAATGGATGACTCTCCTCTTATTAGGAGCAGAGACAAAGCCAATTCCAAGGGCACGGTATAACCTGGTTTTTCTCAGACCGACTTGACCAGAAACCTCATTCGGGTTTTCTGCGGACTGAACAGGGTGGTTGTTCAGGGAGCACGAAGCTACGGCGCGGGTTCTGTTCCTTATAAATCACGCGGCCACACTATTAACTCCTGCCTCAGGCCCTTTGCACGCGCCACGCTGGCCGACATGGTCTTCCCTCTCTCCCCGCTCCATCCTTCTCCTTCTTCAGGTTGAGCTCAAGCATTGTTGCTCAACGAGGCCCTCTCTGATTCCGTGTCTTAAAGGCACGCCGCCTCCCTGTTAATCCCTATCGCTACCGACCATAAAAAGCACTTTCTGTAATTTGCAATTATACATTCGTCGTTCGTTTGTTCGCGCGTTCATCCCCCGCTAGAGCACGTGCCTCACGAGGGCAGCTCCCGGCGTGGTTCACTCGCCCGTGCTGGCCCTAACACAGCGCCTGGACTATACCAGGCGCCAATTATTCGTTAAATGAACTCATGAATGCGTGAGTAAGTGGAGGTCATCGGGCCATTCCGCAAGCATCACCTGGGCACCGATTACGCGCACCAGATGCTGGGAAGACAAAGCCACACGAGGCCTGGGTTCTTCACTCGTTCATTCGAGGTGCTCAGTCCAGCGACGAAACCAGCACAGGTGACCCTCACGGCTCAGGCTTCCCCTGGCCTCACCACAAAGGGAGCCGCATTAACACAAACACCTCTGTCCCCACCAAGGAACCGCACGACCTCACCGTCCCCCAACATCTCCCTCGGGTATTTCCCGTGAGTCCCCGGGGGACCTTTACATGCGCTCCGAGACCGGTCTACTCACGCTCTCCTCCCCGGCCTCCTGGTCACGCTGCCACATCGCTCCTGGCCCCGTTATTGCTTCTGGTGCCTTCCGCGACATGTGGCTTTCTTGCCTTACGTGGGAGCACCTCGCTTCTTCACCGCTGCACGGCGGGCCGGCTAGGCGTGGTCTCCCAGAGCAGGAATGAGGGGGGTCCCTGCGTCCACTGGAATCACCTGGGACCTGGTTAAAATTCAGGTCCTGACTCAGTAGGTCTGGGAGCGGGGGGCCGGGATTCGGCGCTTCTGGCGCCTCCAGCTGATGGTGACTCTGCTGGTCCACAGACCACACTCTAAGTAGCGAGAATGTACAGGATATTTGTAGCGGGCACAGTGAACGCTCCCTCCATGTTGGCTGTTAGGATTTTCACACCTGCAAGGCACGTGGCACAGTGGCTGTCATTTTGCCAGTGCTACAAAGTGTAGGAGACGCTGCCGGTGACCTGCCCACCTGTGTCAGAACTCCCTTCTACCTGCCTCAAACCTGTAGCTGGGACTACATGCTACTTTTCCAGCCATTGCCCTCATGTGGCACGGGCCAGAGATGATGGAAACTAAACGGGCCCTAGAGGAAATGCCAACCCATGATGGACGGGAGACAGGGAAATACATGTTCCATCTCCCCGCCCCTCCGCTGGAACCGCTCTGAGGCACGTCCTTTATACGGGTTGCCTGAGTTCCCCAGAGAACAAAGGGACACTCTCCCACACTACTGGCTTGCTCGATCACGCCCCACGGATTGGCTTTCTCCTCTTCCCCGTCTCGTTTCCCTCCTGCCCAACCCGTGGTGCCAGCGACCACCTCCCAAGTGGACTCTTTTCGCTCAAGTCCTTGCTTCTGGGTCGGCTTCTGGAGGAATCCGAACGGAGACCACAGGCTCATTGCCTTTTGGGGCTGTTAAACACCAACTTGACTTGAAAATTCCCTCAGCAGACAAAACCACGTAAACCACATAAGAAAAGCTAAATCTAGCTTATTTCATGAACATGAGCGAATTTTACGTTATTTCTCATAAATGCTTCTAATAATTGCGATAAAACTTAAGTCATCATCCTAAAATGATATGAGATAATTACCTTTTAAAAATTTGTTTTCTATTGAACTATACCTGACATATGACACTGTGTAAGTTTAAGGTGGACAACATGTTGATTTGATATGTATATATTGTAACACGATCGCCACTGTAGCGTTAGCCAACCCCTCTTTCCTGTCACATAATTATCATTTCTGTTTTGTGGTGGGAATAATTAAGTTCTAGTCTCTTGGCAAGTTTGAGGTTTATATCACGATATTGTTGACTATAATCGCTACATTGCGCGTTTGTTCTCCAGGGCTTATTTATCTACTAGTTACAAGCTTGTCCCCTTAAGCAACATCTCTCCTATGGTGCGAGAATAAGAATCACTTTTAACCAATCCCCTGCTGTCTGGAAACCCCCAATGTGATAACCAATCATTGTAAAGGTGAAACCACTTCCTCATTTTCACTTTATAAGCCATCCTGTAATGTCACGCACCTGAGCTCCGTATCAGTTATAAATTTGAAAGCTCCCCGAACTGTTCTTGTATGCACAATACACTCTTACTAAATACTGTTCATCGACTTGGTCATTTTAATTTTGCCCCTTCTGGATTTTTGACAGGGCCAAATCATCGTAACATAAAATCACTATTTTGCTTTTATTTTTTTCCAGAAAGATCAAGTGTGATCATGGAGGCGACATCCAGACTCCACCTACTGAGTCTAGCAGGGGTGCTTTAGCCACAGCTCTCCTTGTCGCCCCAATGGTGTCATCTCAAATGAGGGAGACAGTTGCTGCCTGGGTCCCCACAATAGTGTTTCAATCAGCTGATGAGTGAAAAATGCATTCCAGCAATCCTCATTCCATGTCTACACTCGTCCGTTTGCCTGTTGCCATTTCATGCAGGCCACCAGCTGTCAGATCCCGCTGGCCCCAAAATGAGCCAGGTGTTGAAGGATGCGCCCAGGAGGCACTGGATGTCCCTGTTCGGAGCAGCGACGATGACAGTTTTGTTGGTGCTGATGATTTTAAACCCCAAGAAAGAAAGAACATTTCGTCTTCGAGACCCAAAGGAAGAGAGTGCAGGCGAACCAGACAAATTTAACCAACCTCTCACGGCAGGTAGGGTAGGGAGTCTCCAATTTAAGCATGCATCCAAGTTGCTTACAGAGCGTGCTAACATGCAGCTTCCCAGCAAAGACCTGGAGAGTTGGAACACACTTTGGAAAAGACTGCTTTATGTTGTCAGAGGAATAAATGTCCCACTGAATTTCCCAAGGATTAAAGAGAATTTATTGAGTGTCATGTGCCGATTACTCTTCTGAGTTCTTTACCTGCATCCCCTTCTTTAATCGTCATAGTGACCTTATGAATTAAATACCGTTATCAGCTTCATTTTACGGAGGAGAAAACCAGAGCACAGATAGGTTAGGAAACTTGCCCAAGGTCACACAGCTAGACACGGAGGAGCCAGGATTCAAACGGCCAATCTGGCTCCTGAGCCGTACCCCGCCCACCACACTGGAGCTGAAAGACCAAGCAGGACCCACACGTGTCCCCTCTGTCCCCTACAAAGGTCCTGTCAGGGAATGAATATTTGCATCCTACTCTCCCAAATGCATCTGCTGAGGCCCTAATCCCCAGTGTGACTATATCTGGAGACGGGGCCTGTGAGGAGCTGACGAGAGTTAAATGAGGTCCGGAGGGTGAGTCGGTCCCATAAGGCTGGTGCCCCAATAAGGAGAGGAGGGGACACCAGAGATCTCTTTTTCCACCACGTGAGGACACAGCGAGAAGGCCAGAAAGAGAGCTCCGCCAGACACCGAATCGGCGGGAACCCTGATTCTGGACTTTCTAGTTTCCAGACTGTGAATAAATACATTTCTGTTGTGTAAGTTACCCGATCTGTGGATTTTTTATAACAGCTCCAGCAGACTAAGACGGATTCTTACCCAAAGTGTTCCATGAGGTTCTCTAGATTCCCCCTATCAAAATTGGTCTCCTGTCTCTCTAACTTCCCTAAGCTGGCAAAGGAAATAGATGTACGCGCCCAGGATCTGAGGAGGGTCCCAAGCACAATGAGACCAAAGCGGCCCACACCAAGACACCTCATACCTAAAATGCCAAAGGATAAAGACAAAGAGAACATCTTAAAATCAGCAAGAGAAAAGCAGTTAGTTACTTACAAATGAGCTCCCATAAGACTGACAGCTGATTTCTCAGCAGCAACTTTGGGGGACAGAAGGGACTGGCATAAAATATTCGAAGTGATGAAAAGCAAGGACATGCAACCAACATCACTCTACCCAGCAAAGCTCTCATTTAGAATCAAAGGACAGATCGAAGAGCTTCCCAGACGAGAAAAAGCTGAAAGCTAAGTTCATCACCACCAAGCCAGTATTACAGGAAATGCTGGAGGGATTTCTTTAAGAAGAAGACAAAAATGATCAAAAACATGAATAACAAAATGGCAATAACTAGATATCTATCAATGATTGCTTGAAATGTAAATGAATTAAGCATTCTAATCAGAAGGCATAGGTTGGCTGAATGGGTAAGAAAACAAGACCCATACACATGCTGCCTGCAAGAGACACCCATCGGATTAGAAGATACATGGACTAAAAGTCAGGGGATGGAAAAAGGTATTTCATAACAACGGAAATGAAAAAATAACAAGCTGGGGTAGCGATACTTACATCAGACTAAATAAACTTTAAAACAAGGGATATAACAAAAGGCAAAGAAGAGCCCAGTAATTCCCCTTCTGGGTATTTATCTAAAGAAACATAAAACACTAACTTGAAAAAAACATATGAGTCTACATGTTCATTGCACCATTATTTACAAGAGCCAAGATACGGAAGCAACCTAAATGTCTATCAGTAGATGACTGGATAAAGATGTGGCACATATATACAGTAGAGTATTACCCAGCCAATGAGAAAGAATGAAACCTTGCCATCTGCAAAAACATGGTCCTAGAGGGTATTATGCCAAGTGAAAGAAATTAGACAGAGAAAGACAAGTGCCATATGATTTCATTTTATGTGGGATCTAAAGAACAAAATAAACGAACAAACAAAACAGAAATAAACTCATAGATAAAGAAAACATTTTGATGGTAGCCAGATGGGAGGGGGTTGGGGAGATGGGAGAAGGGGAAGGCATTAAGAAGTACAAATTAGAAGTTACAAAATTGTCAGGGGATGTAGAGCATAGCATAAGAATATAGTCAATAATACTGCAGTAACTATGTATCATGTCAGATGGGGACTAAATTATTCACCCAGGTGCACACTTCCTAAGTTATATAAATGTCTAATCACTATGTTGTACACTTAAAACTAACATTATTATATATGTCAACTGTAATTGAAAAATAAAAATTGTTTTCAAAAAGCTGACTGATACTCAAACATTACAAAAATGTTTTAAAACAGTAATAAACCTCTATAATATTTTTATCTTAATTTTCAGGCCGCATGTGACAATCATTTTATAAAAATATTTTCTCTAGAGAGAATAAATAATACTGACTTTTTTTCTAGCATGGTTGATGAAAATTAACGTTATCAATGGTTTAGCATATTTCCTTTTAGCTTCACAACTCATTAGCATTAGTAATGTCATGTACATTTTTAGAATTGTTATCAGATTTGAGATAATTTTGATAAGTTTGTTTAATGAGTTCTAATGAGTTTGTTTCATACATGAGTTGTATGCTTTAGAAGAACACCTCCCAGACTAGCTTCTGGCTCCACGCACTTCAAACCTAATCTCTCGTCTGTTACCTACATGTCTTCTGTTCCTGTTATAATACTTCCTCTGGCCCCGATGTTTTGTACCAAGACACCAGGTGAGCCAGCTCAGTGGTGGCACAAGTGTCTCACGCCTACCCCGGGCAGCCTGGAGTCACGTAACTACACACAGAAATGACCGAGAACCACGTAAACATATCCCGCCATACCCCATCCTAATGTATGAATCCCTAATCCCAAATCCCAAATCCCAAAATGCCCCGAGCCTCTCTGACACCGATCAATGTGACGGAGAAATTCCAGGAGAAAGAGTCAGCAGACTTCGACCACTGCAGTTAAAATGTTTTCCTTTTGCAAATGTTCAAAAATGACATGATCGTGGGAACATAGTGCTAGGGCCCTCGGAGAGGTCGTGCCAGCGAGGGGGCCCTAAAACTTCAGCTTTGTTTGCTTCACACTCAACATCTCCTCGTCTGGTCATAGGCATGTTGTGAGAATTGAACAAACCCCTAATATACATTGAAGTGCTGAGCACAATGTCTGGACACAATGGGCTTTGAAATGTGGTGCCACTATCACATTTTTACTGGCATTAGTATTGTTTAAGATGGTACCTGCCACAGTACTTTCTTTCTTTTCCCTCCTGAATGTTTTTTTTTTTTTTCATTGCTGTCATCAAAGGACTAAAACAAGCCTTTGATCCATGCTTTTTTACCTCTACTTGTAAAGGTGGGGTTTTTTTTTTGATATGAAATTTGTTCAGGGTAGGGCTTTGGTTTTCAGGGGTTAAACATTTCTATGCCTATAAAAAGAGTGAATGTCCCTGTAATCACAGTGACCAGGAAATCAAAGTAATATCTTTCTAATCAATAGTTTAATTATTTTTAAAAATTACATCTTTGCCCTGAAATCGGGATGCTATATTTAGTCACCATCGCCAAGAGACATCTGCCCAATGAGGCAACAGCACTTTTTCGTAAGAGATACGTGATCTATTTATTTCGGCAGCTAAACACCTTCTGGCACAACAAACAGCCACCTTTGGAAACAAAGATGGAATTCTGGATGCCTTAACAGATATGGGTTGTCTAAAATTACAGACAGTGCTAATTAACTGGAACACAGATTTAGAACCTGCAGTTCAGAAAATAGGCAAGAAAAACAGTGTTTGTCAGAAACTTCGGCACTGAGGAGCTAAGCTGTTTCAAGGATGCTAAACTGATGGTAAAAATTATGTACCATTGTTAAATTTCCATAAACGAAGCCTGTCAGGTGGCCCCTGAATTAGATCATTTGTTTGCTCGAAGAGCTGGTGTTTAAAGTAAATTCACTTGCACTGATAAAAATTATGAATAAACAGTGAAAAAATATACACTCTGTGGGAGGGAGATTGAAATTGACCCTAACTTCATTTATGTTTGGCTAACAAATTAATTTTTTCTCTCAAATACACCTTAACTCAAAGAAAGCAGTGGTCATTAGCATTCCTGAGTTAAAACCTGAATTAAAACCTGAATGAGTTGCTCAGAGTTTTAGAAATATTAAGAGAGCCTGGTGGACTTTTCTGGCACACGTACTCGTGTCCTAGGAGAGGGTCACGTGGAAAGGTGGAGTCTTGAGAAGAGGTCAAGTTTCAAAGTCTGGAAACTGGTATTTTCATCCCAGATCCATCACTGATTCATTCACTGGATAGTTTTAGTCATTACCTAACGGATCTGGCTAATAAGGACAATAATAATTCCTCCCTCCTTAATGGAAGAATCATTTTAGAACACTTTGGAAGGCCAGAAATGCATCACACAAAAGGAAAAGGGGGACTGGCAGTATAGCGTGGTTATTAGGAGCCCAGATGGCACGTCTACCAGGACTAGACTCTGCTCGAGCTCAGCTGCTAGGCGGGTGGTGATCAAGGGCTGAGACGTTAACTCCTCTTCTTCAGAAACAGCTTTAGCCATGGTCAGATGAGATAATGTGTGTGAATCATCTATGTGTGTGAATTAGCTCACCTGTGTGTATCAGTAGCCCAGAATAATAACAACTTAAACACAAAGAAGATGAGACCCAAGGTGAGCGGCCCAGGCTAGTATGCCCTCTCTGCTCCACAAGGTCCTCCAGGGATCCAGGACCCTCCCTGTTCTTATTTGAAGATGGCCTGGCAGCCTATCTGAATTTCAAGCAGCAAGATGAATGAAAGCAAGGTAACGGGAGTTAGGGCATATCACCTTTTAGGTGATGCCTCCGCTCACATTTCATTATCTGGAACTTAGAAATATGGCTGCCTAAACCTTCAAGAGGCACTGACTGAATCATGCAGACCTTGTACTGGGAGGCGACAAGCCCCACTAAAATGCAGGGCTTCTTCGCCAGGAAGGAGGGAAAAAAAATCCACACGGGGAGACACTGAGTTGACTGTCACATTATCCAAAGTTCTTAGCGTTTATGAGTGGTTAATACTGTAGCTGTTATTACCTATTATTATGTAGGGTCATCGAATGAGAAAAAAAAATTTAAGAGGGGGACTCTCTCTGTATTAGGTCCGGGCTGGTGCACCACATCCTTTACCTTTCTGAGTAGCTTCACCCTTAGTATGCACGAAGCCTCTTTCCTGCTGAAAGTGCAAAAAGGGGCACATGTCTGAGATCTGCAAAAGGACTACCCGGTCAGCGCAGGGGACCTGCCAGTCGAACTCGAAGGTGCCCGAAGCGGCTCCTCTTCTTTGTTATTTTCTCCCTTTTAGAACTGTTATATTAAATCATAAATCATTTTCTGGGTTATCAAGTATAAAGCCCCACATCCTCTAGTCAATTAGAAGTGAGATCCATCCTGGGAAACCTTGTTGGACTGTCCGCATGTGCTGAAATATTTGACCCCTGCCATGTACCTATCTATCTATCTATCTATCTATCTATCTATCTATCTATCTATCTATCTATCTACCTACCTACCTACCTACCTACCTATCAATCATCTATCATCATTTATCTGTATTTATCTATCATCTATCTATATTTCTATCTACTTTTCTACAAAGAACATGTTTGACTTTTATCATTATGAAATTTAAAACAATGTTTTTGCCAGGCACTCACCATTGCAAAGTTCTGAAATGCTTAGAGACAGGTCACAGTCATTGTGGGCACTTTAATATCGGACCTGTCAGAGGGAGCCTTACCCTTCAGGATAGGAAGTTTCTTGGGATGTTCCCAGTTTTAGCACTGGAAGCTCTGTGTCCCAGGGCTGCCCTCAGTCCTGGGAGAATTGAAATGGCTGTTCACCCGAGATGCCCTACAGTGGGCCTCAGAGATACCTCTTGGGGCGAGATCGGGCAAGAGCTTCGGGAGGACCAGCTGCGGCGCCTGGAGTGTCAGAAATAGAAGGAGCCTTGAAAATACAGGTCTTTCCCTCCCGCCTAATGGGAAAGTCACTGGCCCTGCTGATGTGTCAGACCAGGAACACCCAATCAGTGCAGGGGACCTACCAGTAGAAGAACGCAAGGGTACCCAAAGCCTCTCCTTTTCTTTCTCCCCTCTCTAATAACTCTTATGTTAATCAGAACTCTGTTGGGTACAGATGCAAGAAACCTAACTCGAACTGGTTTCAACAGAAGAAAAGAAATATATTGGCTCATGTAACTAGATTCATAAATAGGTCAGCTTCATGCATAGTTTGATATAGGGGATCAAACCACAGATTAGGAATATATTGCCACCTGGACTTCTATCTGAGTAAGTTTCATTTTCTGGCAGATTCTTCCCCACATGGTGACAAAATTGCTCCTGACAGACTCAGATCCTCTCTTGAAACCAGTGGGAAAAAAAAGAGTTTCTCTTTTCAGCAGTTCTGGTGAAACTCCCAGAGTTGAGTTATACCTGTCTGACTGGGTCACACATGTTCATCATTACGGTCCCGAGAGTGAGGCATGCTGATGGGGCCACCTGACTCGTGTGCTCATCCCTGGAGTGGGGGGCTGTGCGGTCAGCCCCACGTAAGATGCATGGGTGGGTGGGGGTAGAGAGAACCAGTTTCCCAGATAAAAACATAGATGCTAAAGACGACAGAAGGGAACACAGACGGTCACTAGGCAAACACGACACGTCATAACATCTCCTAACTTCTGCCCTCTCTCTCCCTCACTTTCCTTACATTCTCTTTCACCGTCTTCTCTTTCTCTCTGTATCTCTTCATCCGTCTCTCTCTCTGAGATTCTCTCACTGCGCTAGCCATGATGCGAGATGCAAAGATGGAGCTCTTGCGATCCCTGACTTCAGGCACCTCTCAGATTCAAGAAGAAGAGGGAGAATTCTATAACAAACTCTAATAATATGTGATATGCCTGGGGAACGCATTTATATATTGAATAAATAATGAATACTTATACATACATGAATAGATAATGAATGAATGAATGAATGAATGAATGAAACAGGTTAAAAGAAATGTGCAAAATTACTCAAGGCACACAGAAAAAGAAGGGATTAATTTCATCTGTATCAAGTAAAAGCTAAGGGAAATTTTCACAAAAGAGACATTTATTCTGACCCTGAAAGGTAGGGAGCAGTTTGTGACATTTTTCAGTGGAGAGAGACCACCGTGCAATCACAATTAGGATCTGTACTGTCAGTTACATGCCAACCTCCCAAATTTCCTCACGGAATTTAAAGGAAATCCCATGATCGAAAATCAGGAGATCTGGACAGACATAGCCTGTCACTAAGTTTAACCTCATATAAGTCATTTATCCACTACTGTCATCAGATTTTATCATTTGCAAAGCAAGTGGACGAAACTATTTCCGAGGCTCCTTTCAGATATAAAAATAAAGAACTTCTCTTGAAAATATGAAGACCGTTGACTTGTAGAGTGAATGGAAGAGTCTTCGATGCTGAGATTCTAGTTAAGTGTGCATTGTCGCTTTGGGGAGTCTGCAAGTATATGTAAGGGAAGAAACTGGTTCACCAGATGTCCCAGTCAGCCAGTTGCTACTCTGGGCATCTACTGGTATATGCTTAAGTGGAGTATTTCAGAGAAGAGGCAATAAGACCTCGCTAAGCTGATCCTGGGTCATGTTATCACGTTGACTAAAGCCGCCCTGGAACTGTAGCAATAGAACTGAAGGCAATTGCAGAGCCAAGAGGGGATCGCTGTGACCAAATGAATCTGTCCTCTCTGAGTCCCACCACTTAAGGGTCATTTTGGTGAGTCCTTTTGGCGGCTTTTCCCCATGAGTTAAATTTTGCTTTCTCATGGCTGAGATACTACACTGGACCAACAAATGAGAGAGTTAGGTGTCCTAAAATGTGTGTACCGTTTTAAATTATCACCAGGTTCTGCGTTCACGTCATAATTTAGTAAATGGAGGAAAAACAAAGCCCGCATCCCCTGTCTGTGTGCGGTCATCCATTCAAAAGTCCTGTTGAGCGAGTGCCATGACCCCTAGTGCCTGACTTTCTAACCACAGAAGTAACTACCTCAACCTAATGGTTACCATTTGTTACTGGTGTACAGCCCCAGTAGATGAGTGAGTTCTAGCAGACAGGGAGAAAATGAACTTGATAACGGGATGGAGTAGGAGTTCACCAATGCCCACACAGCATTCCTCGAAACCAGCTTTGAATTCTCTGGGGAGATGATAAGCTTCATTCTAAACACAAGGAAATAGGCTCAGAGAAGTAAAAGAAAGGAAGTGGATATGTAAATTAGAGTTAGGGGTTCCAATCAGTTTGTTTGTTTGTTTGTTTTGTTTTGTCTATGATTGTCTACTAAAACCACATATATGCATCCTTTGTGAACCGTGCATCCCATTGCCGACAGTAACGCATGCATACGCCCACCAAAGACATGCTCGAGAATGCCTGCAACGCTACTCATAACATCCCCGAATCGGAAGCTACCCAAATTCCCACCGATGGAACTAATAAATAAATGTGGTATACTCGCATAGCGGGATCTTAGGTAATGGGGCAGGCACGGAGCAGCACAGGGGAATTGCACAAATATAATATTGAGCAAAATAAGTCGGGCACGAAAGAGAATATACTGGAAGATATTTATATAAAAGTCAAACACTTTTATCTGTGGTGCTAAAAATTAGAATGGCAGTTCTCCCTGAGAAGGAGTGACTAGAAGGGGTCATTAGGGGGACGGTTCTTGGGTCCTGGTTATGTTTCGTTTCTTGATCTGGCACTGGTTACGGCATGACTATGATAAATTTCCAAAAACTCACTGAATCGTACCCGTATGACATGTGTACTCTTTTCTACATACACTATACATGAATAAAATGCCAAAAAGTAAAAAGATAACAGCGAATTCGCATCAAGCTAAGAAACAAGCTAGGTGAAAGCTATCGGAAATATTTGCAAATATTTGCAAACGGTGGCTGGCGCCTATCATAGGCGCACTTAGAGTCTCACATTTTTATGCATTAGTTTACTGAATTCTTTCAAAAGCACCAAGCGAATATAATTGTTGCCTTGTTCTCAGAAGTTAAAATACGACTCAAAAGCTTAATTGCCTTACCCAAGACCACGCAGCAAATAAGCAATAGAAGAGGTATGTATATAAACCAAAACAGCCCACTTCCAGATGATATTACGTGACACCATGGAATAACTTAACCATCATGTGACATCGCCTCTCACACACTGGGAGAACCTGGGACGCCCAGGAGCACTTTGATTTACAAGTTTATTCCTGTGAAAACCACTCAGTAACCGTCAGAAATTAGGAAGAACTCCCTTAAGTTGCCTCTGAAAGAAAAGAAAACATTGGAATCGAAATTCAATGTTAACTGAAATGGATAAAGGCTGTTAACAAAAATTTAAGGCAGCTGCAGGGGGGAAAAAAAAAATCCCGAAGGCTATAACTTTCTGCTTGCCGAGGGCTCCTTTTGAATAAATCACTGCCGCTATCACTCCATGGCAACTGGGGAAGATCGGGATGCATGCGGTCGTTTTCGGGAAGTTAGGGGACTGTTAACATCAGTGCAGCATTCGTGATGAAGTGTTGAAGGATGCTTGGCACCCGAAGGAGAGGATGGTATGTGTTTCGTGTTTTATGATATGTTTTGTCACTTGGGGGAATTCAGAGATGGAGCCACTTATAATGTGAAAATGGAAGCCAACTTTCTCTTCTTGTCACTTGTGTTATTTGGGAGGTTTTAAGTGGAAAAATAAATCAGAGGCTGACTCTGTCCACTAAAAGACAAGGGGGCTCTCCCTAAGAACTGGGCTGGAATCAGGAAGCAAGCAGTCGGGGGCGGCAGAAGGCTGGGCGACCAGCTCCGTGCCCAGTTCACTCACGTCCTCTCCTCTTAGCAACTGGGTTTCGGGCACAGGGGCTTCGTGTCGCTTCTTTCTGCGAGTCTTTCCCGCGAGTCTGGTCGACCTGCTGAGCACCACTGCCGTGTGTCTCATGCCCAAACCAGAAGCAGCCTGACTTAGTGACATCGTCACGGGCGTCACACACGTTGGCCAGGCCTCACCTCGGTAGGTACCACCTACGCAGACAACCTGTGCCCAGGGGGTGGGAGGGTGTGTGGCCAGCCCTGTTCCAACAGTCTGCTGTAGCTTCTTTGAGGGCAGACCACGGGTGGATTAATGCCAGGGAGCAGCGTGAGGAAAGTGGGGCAGGCTGCCCGCCACCAAACAGCGGAGTCGAACAGGGGGTGCTTGAAACATGGAGGAAACGTGAAAATCACTTTGGAAGGTTTATGTCAAAAGATACCCTAAATAAACCCCATCATATATATATTTTGCTAAATCCATGAGCCTCTTATGTTCTTTGTCCCTCACTTTCTTCTTTCAATCCTTCCTTCTTTTCCTTCTGTACTCCTTAATTCAATAGATATTTGAAATGTTTTGGACCGCAGGCCCTAGCCTGAAACTAGGTTATCCTCGTCACTGAGAGCGTGGCTTTACAGGTGTGTCTGATTTCCTGTTAGAGTGGTCAGCCTGTATGTATTTATTAGCATCTTTTGAGAAGGAAGTAGAGGTGGTCCGGTCCTTTATTGACATATAGCAGGGCAGCCCCAGACATGGCGGCACAATTCCGTGGGTCAGGAACTCGAAAGCGCATGGAAGGAGAGCTGGTGTTTCCATGAGCGCCCACGTTCTGCAGTGTCTGGGGTAATCCGAACGGCTGCTGACGGCTGAACGGGCTCAATGGGAAGTGTACGTCTGGGGCCTCCATCCTTCACCACATGGCAAATGCTGAAACTTGAATGTCCAAGATGGCTACTTCGCTCACATGCCTGGTGCCTGGGCTGAGATGGCTAGAACATTTGGGGGGTTGACTGTACGATTAGCTTGGGCTTCCTTACAATATGGCGGTCTCAGGATGCTCGACCTCGTTATGCGATAGCTGACTTCCCCTCAGATCGAGTGCTCGAAAAGACCAAGGTGGGAGCTACAATGCTTCTTAGAACCTAGCTCTGGAAGTCTCACAGTATGACTCCTGGTGTATTCGATTAGTTACGCAGGGCCAGCCCAGATTCACTATGGGATGAGATAACTTAAGGGCACGGGTACCAGAAAGTGAGGGCCTTGGGGATCTTTGGAGACTCATTGTCACAGAGGAAATACAGTGTATAACAAGGGGTCTGTTTGGATCCCCCAGCCAGGGGCTCCTAGCTGGGTCCATGGAGAGGGCAGAAGCTCCCGGAGCCCCCCACAGATGCCTCATGGTCCAGAATTCAAAGTAGTACACGGGTCAGGTGATTCTAGTCACCTTCTGCATGACTTCGTAACCACACAGTGTGGCTCTAACATCTACGAGTCACCATTTAAGCACGGGAACACAGGAGACAGGACACTCATCGTGATCACACTGAGTCATCCTCGGCCAGCCCAAAGGGCAGAATAAACAGCAAAGGGCCAGAGCAGAAGAGAAAGAATATGTAGCTTGGCCACATATTCTGGGTAATAAGTACAAATTAGACAATCCTTGAGAGAGACCCAGAGAGTCCCAGACATAAACTAGGGGCACTCTACGGGGACCTGGAGCTCCTTCGCAAGCAGTGGAAGCAAAACTAGTAGAACGTGGGTATTCGATCTTACATAAGCCGTCTGCACAAAGTGGATTGTGAAGATGCAAATTACCCTGGATAACATTTTTAGCTCAAGCGTTGTACTTAATGACCTTGCCCTCGGGGGTTTAGCATCTAATTGGGAAAATAAAATTAATATATATTAAGTAATGGCATAAGGCGACATAAGAGCTGTCACGAGGGAGACCCAAATAAATGGCTCGTACGTTAAGTTTTATAGGAATAACCGCAGAGAAAGGAGACAATCTGAGAGCCGGAATGAACAGCAGGGCCTCTTGAAAGAGAGAAATTTGATCTGCGCTTTGGAAGTTGGTAAAATTTAATTAGGCGGAGAAGCAGCAGAGAACAAAAGAAACCTCAAAACTAGGAATGGTTTTGAATGACTTTTGATCCGAGACACAATTATTTTCTCCTAAACATTTTTAATTTTTAAACCTTAGCCGTTTTTAGTGAGTAATGTATGGAACTCTGGGGTTTGAAGATTAATGAGATGACTAAAGAAAATCAGAAGAAGAAGAGGTATTTGGAGTGGTTATTTACTTACATCTCTTTTTGGACTTAAAAGGAAAATTCCTAGACAAGGGGTTGGCCAGATAGTAAATATTTTTGGCTTTGCGGGCCATACAGTCTTTATTGCAATTAATTCGGCTGTGGCAGCACAAAATCACCCATGGACAATTCATAGTCCAACAAAACCCATAAAACCGGCTCCACCAAGCGGCGGGCCAGGTTTAGCTCGTGGACCAGAGCGACATTCCACTTCGCCCCGTGATTATTTTCTGAAATCTACACTGGGTGAGAATGCGACATGGAAGTTGTTTGCTCTGTGGGCTCGAACTCTAGGCCCCTGCCGTGCTCAGCACTGTGCTGGTCAAGTGGGGTGCGCGGCTGAACAGGGGGGTACGAACCTGCCCTCACAGAACTTCCGGCCTCGGAGGGAGCCTGGAGGCGGGGAGGGAATTTGTACGGAATCTAACCTGGTCTCAGGGGAGGGAGGGGCCCGATCTGACTCCCTGGGGACTTTTAACCTGGCACCGGAAGAAATGTCATTCTCAGCGCATCTTAGACGGTCTGTGGAAGAAGGGACGTTTAGGAGGGTAGGGGAAGACAGCTGTTCGCAGCCCACAGAGGCGAGGGAGTGCATTCCGTTAGAGAAACGCATAGAAGTTCCACGTGGCTGCAACAGGAACAGTGAGAGGGGAACGAGGGAAAGAGGAAACCGGAGTCCTTGAGAAACTGGAACTACCCCGTGAAATGTGCATCGCTTTGTTTGCGAACAGCTGAGATTCTGCGGATGACAGACCCTGTGAAACCCTCGCCGGGACGTGCATCCCACACCTGAGAAGAGGGTGCCATGGCCGCCCCAGGCCGATGCGCTCAACGTTGCTTCAGAGGCAGACGGCGGCCCCACTTCTACTGTCGCACATAAAAGGACCTCGCACGACGCTCGACGTGCAGGAGGCGTCGGCAGAGAGCCGTTCTCTCCCCTCTCTTCCAGGCCAGGCTACTGTACGAGTCTTGCCTGACATCTCACAAAACCTCTCGCGAACCACATTTTCCACTTCGCCAGATGCCTGGGGGGGGGGCGGGCGGGGGGGCATCTGCAGAAACAAATCCCAGGTGGGAGCAAATTCTTGCCAGTTACTCTAGAAGGAACGGCTGATGGGCAGGATGCAAAGGAAAAGCTAAACTCTGGCAGTGACCAGGTGGGGGGGGGGGGTGCCAACGTGGGGGTCCGACCCCTGCGTGGGGCTCGTCACTCCCTGTGCTCTAGGAGAGGGCTGAGTTTGCAGAGCCAGCTCTGCGGTGGGCGTAAGGGGTTTCCCCTCCTTCTGTGGCCACATGAAAAGAAGGACCACAGGAGAGACCTCAAGGTGCCCACCCACCCTGGTGAGATGTGGCCCTTGATATCAGACTCAAATGTTCCCGGAAAGTCAGCACGGAGGTGCAGGGAGGCGCCCAAGGTTGTGTGTGTGTGTGTGTGTGTGTGTGTGTGTGTGTGTGGAGGGGGATGTCACTTGTCCCCAGGCTAAAGCACCAAGCAGATGGCAGATATGCTCCTTCCTCTCCCTGCTGTAAGCTTCAGGTGAAAACGCAAAACAAAACACATGTTTCAATGCCACCAACATTCAAACAGACTGGAGAAAATCACATTTGAACACTTGGGTTACATGGCGGAATCTGAATTCTAACTGCCACTTACACTTCCCGGAGAGTGATCTTAGTGCTGGCACGTCACCAATTCTGCGCCTCCCTGTCCTCGTGGGTCTAACGAGGGGCTCGCTCCAGATGAGACTGAAGGTTCCTTCCAGCTCTAAAATCGACCATTTTCTATGGTGACTTTAGAGGAAAGAAGAAAAAGCATGGACTCGAAGGTAGAGAGCTGGTATTTCTATCCCTTCTTTTCCACAAACCAGTCGTGTGGCCTTGGGCAAATAATTTAGTCCCTCTGGGAATCAGGTCCTTTACCTATAAAAAAGGAGAGGTGGCTTTGATCAGCTCCAAGGTTCATGAGTCGGCGCTTGCTCCGTGAGCTCCATGGGGGTCAGACAGCTGAAGGTTCGTCTGAGCTGAACAAAGGCTTTGACCTGCCAGACAGCACACAAATTGCTGTTTGCTCATTTTGCTGAAAGACCACAAGCCTCTGGCTATCTGACATCTGCCTCGTGTTTACCTGGAAATTGTTTTCTCTATTTTTGTCTTATTATAAAAGCGAGACGTGTTCCAAGGAACAGAAAAGCACAAAGAAATAATTTGTAATCTATCCCACCCTGCAAAGATGCCCAACGTTGAATTTTGTTTAATATCCTCTGGACCTATTTTCAATATCCAAGCGAGAGTCATCATTTACCCAAAACATCCCACAGTTCCTCAGCTTTCTGGGACCAGTCTTTCATTTATATCCAAATAATATAACTCATTTCCCTGGTGTTGGTCCTGCATAACAAATCACCACAAATGGAAGAGTGATCACACAGTCCGGGCATGGTATGGCTGGGTCCTCTGCTCAGGGTCTGAGCTCAAGGTGTTGCCTGGGCCACATTCCATGCTGGAGGCTCTGGGAATGGTTCCCCACCAAGCGTACTCATGTCGGCCGCCGGGTTCGGTTATTCGCAGCTACAGGACTGAGGTCTCTGCTTCTGTGTCGGCTCTCGACCAGGGGCTGCTCTCAGCTCCAGGAGGCCACCTGCATTCCTCGCCACATGTCCATCATGCAATGGCCCATTAAGTCCTTCTCACGCTTGGACTGTCTTTACAGGAAGAGCCCTGGCTCTTTCCGGGACTCATCTGATTAGGTCGGGCCCACCCAGATGCTCTCCCTTTTCATAAAGTCGAAGTCAAACTGTTTAGCAACCTAATCAAGGGAGTTGTGTCTAGGTGTGTTCATTGATCCTACCCATTCTCAAGGGGAAGAGATTATATAAAGCATAAATGAGGGGCAGGAGTCTTGGGGGCCTCTTTAGAATCTTGCTTATCACATACCCCATTCCACGTGATTACAGGAAAGTAACCGGTCACAGTGCTTGACACATAGTTGTCACTCAATAAGTATGTCTAAGTGAACTAACGTGTTCCTAAGTTTAATGATCTCGTTGTAGCCAGCCCACCCTCGGGCGCTACTCCAGTGTTGCCCCCTTTCTGATCACCCCTGGTCATATCATCACTGACTCATGCTTTTCCGCCTGCCTCTTCCGTACCAACCTTGGCCCTCCAAGGCAGCAGTGGCAGAAGCCAATAAGGACCATCACGAAAAAGGAAACAGGTGAAACCATGTGAAACTGGGTACCGGCATCACTACTCTTTCAGTCCAAGTCATGCTCCATCAGAGAGGTCTTTTACTGGTAATCGCTTGCCTTAGGCCATGGCCCTCGTGTAATAAGAACTATAGTTGGTCTCTGTCCCCAGTTCTTGGCACTGAGGAAATTTCTTAAGTGTTGGAATGTCTTTCGTTATTCATAGGAGACACTTTTGAGCTCCTTAGGTGAGTAGCAGGGGACCCTAGAGAGCCTCAGGATGGGGATGGTCGGTCGCCAGAGAGACCAAGTGATTAGAGGGCTGGAAGTTTCAACTGCACCCACTGACCACTGGGGAGAGGAAGGGTGGGATTAAGCTCTACAGAAACTCTTGACTGAGCTATGATGAGTCTCTTCTTCAGACCTCCACGGTGAAGGAAACTTCTGTCCCTGGCCACCAGAAGAAGATACAAGCTTTACAACATCCGTATAAATTTTCCTTTCAAAGAGAACCACTCGTTTACACAAAATTGTTTTAGCTTGCCATTGTCCTGCTTTCCATTCTAGATGAACATTACCTTGAACCAAACGATCTGAAATTTCTCGTTGTTTATTTACTCATTTGCTTCCTCCCAGAGCTGAATTCTTAAGCAATCCAAGACCAGGGAGAAACTATGAAATTATCATTGCTTTGCTGATCCTGTAGCTGTAGATGGAGTTCTGAGGCACAGTTCAAGGTCAAGTTACTTGTGCTTCCCTCCCTACAGCCAAGGGGATGCTAATGGGTAGGAAGCAGGGAACGGAAGAATTATCTCCCCTTCCCCAGACAGCCGCAAAAGTCCCTGTTTTCTTTCCTTTTTTTTCCTTCCTGTTATAATAGGAACTTTACAGTTCAATGGGCTCTGTAGCGTATTTGGCAGAAAATGTAGGTTGAGCTGCAACTTGCTATAATAATAATAGCTACCATTTATTGGGAGCCTACTGCATGCCAGGCACTTCGCGGAGTGTTTTATGTGTGTTATCGCATTTAATTTTCACAAGTCTATGAGAGAGGCGCTATTCCTTCTTCCATTTTATGCAAGGGAAACTGTAGTGTCGAGAGGTTAATCAAATCCCCCAGGTTCACAGAGCCACAAGGTGGAGGAGTTAATTTTAACACAGGTCTCTCTGACTCCAAAACCTTTTCCTCTCGCCCTGAACCGCGGAGCCTCTGCAGCCAGAAGGCTGTCCCTCTGTGACGCAAGGTCTGTGTACATCCCTTCTGCCCCCAGGGTGATGGAGGGAAACGGCCCCCAAAAGGGCACCAGAGTCTTGACACTCTCTTAAGACCAAGGCCATTTAATAAAGGAATTCTACTGATGATCTAGTAAATAAGTTCCAGACGGGCTAGAGGGTTGAATTCCAGACGGAACGAGATCTTAGGGGGAAGCAGTGCACGGTGCTAACCTAACGAACTTCTTGGGGGGTTCCAGGCAAGAGGGTGGGGGATGAAAAAGCTGTGCTCGCCTCTCCCCATGACGACATCAAAATTAAAACTAAATGGTAGAACAATTAGCCTGGAGAACCACCTGAGCAGAACTCCCGCAACAAAGGATATAAAGAAACAGCAGAGGGGTGGGCAAGAGGAAGGGGCTGTTCGCACACCCGGGTGTGGTGGCTGAGTCTCGGGAGGGACTTCTCAGCTGCGGAAGTCCCCCCCAGGAGGCAGGGTCCCCAGCCTCACACCGGGGCTCCCCATTCCAGGGTTCCAGGGCCGGGAAGTAGCACCCCCCTAACACCTGCTGTGGAAGTCAGCGGGGATTCCCACGTCAGGGTGAGACGCTGGGCTGCTGGGAACCCCACGGACCCTTAAAGGGCCCGTTCGCGGGCACTTACCCTGGCTCCGGCGGAGGACAGTGACTCAGGAGGCACAGCGGCATAGCGGGAGAGACTTGGCTGTGTGGCTTGAGGCTGGAGGCTGGAGGCAAGGCCACCAGTGGCCCAGTGCTGAGCCTTCCAGCGGGACAGCCCACGGGAGGGGGGGCAGGGGGGGCGCCATCTTGCTGTGTGGAGCCCGGCCCCGCCCAGCCAAGTCTGACCGTGCACTGGCCTGGGGAGCTCTGTTAGCTCCACCCCCCGCCCTGGGTGACTCCCTGGGACCCTGCCCCACCCAACTCTCCCCTCTCCGGAGGCACTTCCAGCGGCCCCAGCCAGCCCCAGCCCATGCTCCAGGCTTTCTCGGAGAACTCTCGGGGTGCACGGACCCCAAGCAGGCAGTGGATGGTCTTGGTGTGCTCTGAGCCTTTTGCTGAGTGGCCCAGGCTCAGCACTGGTGGCAAACCTCAATCTGCATTAACCTGGCGAACCCCATTCACCTCTGTCCCCACGACTCCCTAAGACCTTACCTCATCCAATTTGCTTAGTGCACCAGGCTCCTTAAAAGGCTGGGCCTTATGAGCAGCCGGCAGCAGGCTTGGGGTACCCTAGGCCTTTTGCTGAGCTGCGCTAGGCCCAGTGCCTGGGCGGCCAGCCTCAGTTTGCAGTGTGGTCTCACCCTCATGCCTCCAGGTCCAGCACAGGCAGCGATCCACCATGCACTGCTCTGTAGCTCCTACCACGTAGCCCCAGGCTGGTCCCAGGCAGCAGCCGGCCTTATCCTGCATGAGAACTCCCCCTAAGAAGCCGCAGAACCCACACACCAAGGGGCCGGCTTCAAACCACAATAAAACATGAGCCAATTACCCGACAAGAGGCACAGCCAAAGAGTAATCTCGGGAGGCACCAGAGCCCCTTGTGGCAAATCCCCAGTTCTCGGGGGGGTCAGCCCCCCTGAGCAGCAATCACACTGTGGACGTGGCCAATTCGTACGGCCACTCAGCCTGAGGGTCAGTCCCACCCACTGACATGTAAACAGTAATCGAGGCTCAACGACATGAGGGGCACACACAAGGGGCACATCTGGAGCACCAGCACAGTGAGCAGGAAGATCACGCCACCGGACCCACGCGACACCTACTCCATAAAAAAAAAAAAGCCACATGGCCAAGACTGGGAGACACAGCACATCTACCGGATACAAAGAAACAAACACAGAGAGACAGCCAAAATGAGGAAACTAAGAAACACGTCCCAAATAAAAGAACAGCCAAAAACTCGAGAAAAAGAACTAAAGAAAATGAAGGCAAGCAAGCAGATACGGAATTCAAAACACTGTATAAGGATGCTCAAGGAATTTATTGAGAACTTCAACAGAGAGATCATAAGCATTAAAACGGACATAGAAGCCATGAAAAAGAACCAGTCAGAAATGAAGAATACAATAACTGAAATAAAGAATGCACTAGAAGGAATGAACAGCAGATTAGATAAAGCAGAAAATCAAATCAATGATTAGGAAGACAAGAGAGCAGAAAACATACAATGAGAACAGCAAAAAAAAAAAAAAATTTTTTTTTTTAAATGAGGATAGTTTAAGGGTCCTCTGGGACAACATCAAGCATACCAACACTCACATTCTAGGGGTACCAGAGGAAAAGAGAGAGAGAACAAGTTATTGAGACCCTATTTGAAGAAATAATGACTGAAAACTGCCCTAAGCTGATGAGGGAAACAGGCAGACGAGCCTTGGAAGCATGAAGAGTCCCAAACAAGATGGACCCAAACAGGCCCACACCGAGAAACACTATAATGAAAATGCCAAAGGTTAAAGGCAAAGAATCTTAAAAGCAGCAAGAGAAAAGTAGTTAGTTACTGACAAGGTAGCTTCCAGAAGGCTATCAGCTAATTTCTCAACTTTGCAGGCCAGAAGATATGGCACAAAATATTCAAAGTGATGAAAAGTAAGAACCTACAACCAAGATTACTCTACTCAGCAAAGCTACCATTTAGAATCAAAGGACAGATAAAGAGCTTCTCAGATGAGAAAAAATGAAAGGAGTTTAACACTACTAAGCCAGTATTACAAGAAATGTTAAAGAGACTTCTACAAGAAGAAGAAAAACGCTTAACAATATGAATAATAAAATTGCAATAACTATACAATCTATCAACAATTACTTTAAATGTAAATAGATTAAATGTTCCAATCAAAACACATAGGGTGGCTAAATGGATAAGAAAACAAGACCCATACATAAGCTGTCTACAGGAGACAAAAGGCACACACAAATTGAAAGTAAAGAGATGATAAAAGATACTTCATGCAACTGGAAATGAAAAAAAAAAGCTGAGGTAGCAATACTTATATCAGACAAAATAGACTTTAAAACAAAGGCGATAATGAGAGACAAAGAAGGACATTACATAATAATAAAGGGACCAATCTACCAAGAGGATGTAACCTTTGTAACCATTAATGCACTCAACACAGAAGCATCTACACATATAAAGCAAATCTTGATCAACATAAAGGGAGAGCTCAACAGGACTACACTCATATTAGGAGACTTTAACCCTCCATTGACACCAAAGGACAGGTCCTCCAGCCAGAAAATCAGCAAGGAAATGGTGGCCTTAAACGACACACTAGATCAAATGAATTTATTTAATATTTTTAGATAATTTTACCACAAGGCCACAGAATACACATTCTTTTCAAGTGAACACAGAACATTTTCCAAGACAGACCACATGTTAGGCCACTCAATAAGTTTAAGAAGACTGAAATCATATCAGGCCTCTTCTCTGACCACAGTGGTATGAAACTAGAAATCAATTTCAAAAAACAACAATAACAACAACAACAAAACAGAAAAACACACAAACACAGAGGATAAATGACATGCTACTAACCAATGAGCGGGTTAACAGAGATCGAGGCAAAAATCAAAAGATACCCTTAAGGCAAATGAAAATAAAACTACAACAACCTAAAATTTATGAGACATAGCGAAAGTAGTCCTAAGAGGGAAATTCATAGCAATATAGGCCCACCTCAAGAAACAAGAACAATCTAAAATAAATAATCTGACCTTACACTTAAGTAGGAAAAATCAGCAAACGAAGCCCAAAGTGAGCGGCAGAAAAAATTAATAATAATCAGAGTGCAAATAAATGAAATCGATTCTAAAAAAATTACAAATACAAAAGATCAATGAAACCAAGGGCTGATTGCTTTAAAAGATAAACAAATTGATAAACCTTTAACCAGGGTCATCAAGAAAAGAAGGAAGAGGACCCAAATAAATAAAAAAAGAAATGAAAGAGAAGTAAACCCAACACCACAGAAATTCAAAGAATTATAAGAAATACTATGAACAATTATATGCCAACAAATTGGACAATCTGAAGAAATAAATCCTAGAAACATAAAATCTTCCAAGGCTGGATCTAAAAGGAATAAAAAATCTGAACAGAGTGATTAGTACTAATGAAATTGTCAGTAATTTAAAACAAAAACAAAAACAAAAACAAAAACAAAAGTCCTGAACTGGATTGCTTCATGGGTAAATTATAGCAAACGTTCAAAGAAGGATTAACAGCTATCTTTCTTAAACTATTCCAAAAAATTCAAGAGGAAGGAAATCTCCCAAACTCATTTTATGAGGCCACCATTACCCAGACTCCAAAACCAAACATAGACATTACAAAAAAAGAAAATTATAGGCCAATATCCTATAATATCCTCAACAAAATATTAGCAGACCAAATTCAGCAATACATTAAAAAGATCATAAATCATAAACAAGTGGGATTTATGTCTGAGATGAAAGGTTAGTTCAATATCCACAAATCAATTAATGTGATACACCACATTACAAATTGAAAGATAAAAATTATATGATCATATCAATAGGTGCAGAAAAAGCATTTGATGAAATTCAGTATCCAGCAAAGTGGGACTAGAGGGAACATATTTCAACATAATAAAGACCATATGTGACAAACCCACAGTTAACATCATACCCAACAGAGAAAAGCAAAATGCATTTTCCCTAAAGATCAGGAACAAGATAAGGATGTTCACTTTAGACACTTTTATTCAAGATAATATTGGAAGTTCTAGCCACAGTAATCAGACAAGAAAAAGAAAGAAAAAGCAGTTAAACTGGAAAAGAAGTAAAACTGTCATTATTTGCAGATGACTTAACACTCTATAGAGAGAATCCTAAAGATTCCACCAAAAGACTTGAAACCATAAAACTGATAAATGAATTCGGTAAAGTAGCAGGATACAAAATTAATATTCAGAAATCAGTTGTATTTTTATATACCAATAACAGACCATCAGAAAGGGAAATTAAGAAAAAAAATCCCACTTACAGTTGCAAAAAAATAATAAATAAAATACTGAGGAATGAATTTAACCAAGGTATTGAAGAAAGAAATGGAAGAAAATACAAATAAATGGGAACATATACCATGCTCATGTATAGGAAGAATTAACGTTGTTAAAATGTCCATACTACCCCCAAAATCTATAAATTCAATGTAATCCCTATCTAATTACCAATGACATTTTCACAGAACCAGAAGAAATCAACCTAAAATTATTGAATTTTTATATGTAACCATAAAACATACCATATTGCCACAACTATCTTGAGAAAAAAAAGAATAAAGTTGGAGGTATCATGTTACCTGATATCAAACAAGTCTATAGCAATTAAAACAGCATGGTACCTGCATACAAACAGACACATAGACTAACGGAACAGAATAGAGAGTCCAGAAATAAACCTACGCATATATGGTCATTTAATCTATGACAAAGGTGGCAAGAATATACAATTGGGTAATGATAGTCTATTCATTAAATGGTGTTGGGAAAACCAAACAGATACATGTAAAAAAAAAAATGAAACTGGATCACCTTCTTACACCATATACAAGAATAAACTCAAAATGAATTAGATTTAAATGTAAGACTTGAAACCATAAAACTTTTCGAAGATAAATATGACATCACTCAAGAATATATATATAGGCTATGTCTCCTTGGGCAAGGGAAACAAAAGAAAAAGTAAACAAAGAGGACTACATCAAACTAAAAAGTTTTTGCACAGTGAAGGAAACCATCAGAAAATGAAAAGACGACATACTGAATGGAAGAGGATATTCGCCAATGATATATCTGCTAAGGAGTTAATATCCAAAACAGATAAGGAACTAAAACAACACCAAAAAAAAAAAATCTGATTAAGAAATGGGCAGAGGACCTAAATAGACATTCCTCAAAAAGAGGAAATACAGACGGCCAGTAGACATATGAAAAGATGCCCAACATTACCAATTGTCAGAGAATTGCAAATTAAAACCACAATGAGATATCACCTCACACCTGTCAGAATGGCCATTATCAATAAATCAACAAACAAGAGCTGGTGAGGATGTGGAGGAAAGGGCACCCTCGTGCACTGTTGGTGAGGTTGCAAATTGGTACCTCCCCTGTGAAAAACAGATTGGAGGTTCCTCAAAAAATTAAGAACTACCTTAAGACCCAGCAATTCCACTTCTGGGTATTTCTCCAAAGAAATTCAAAAAGATATGTGCACCTCCGTGTCCACTGCAGTGCTATTTGCAATAGTCAAAATATAGAAGCAACCCAAGTTCCCATAAGTAGACAGTTGGATAAAGAAGATGTGGCACATATATGGAATATTACTCAGCCTTAAAAAAGCATTTGCTATTTGTGACATCATGGATGGACCTAGAGGGTATCACGGTAAGTGAAATAAGTCAGACAGAGAAGTACAAATACCATATGATCTCACTTATATTTGGAATAGAAAGAACAAGGTAAACAAATAAACAAAACAGGAGCAGACTCGTAGATAGAGAACATTTTGATGGTTGCCAGATGGGGGACCTGGGGACTGGGTGAAAAAGTTGATGGGCTTAAGAAGTACAAACTGCTAAGTACAAAATAGTCACAGGGATGTGAAGTACAGCATAGGGAATATAGTCAATAATATCGTAATAACTATGTATGGTGCCAGGTGGGTACTAAACTTATCGGGGGGATCACTCCATAAATTATATAAATGTCTAACCGCTCTGCTGTACACCTGAAACTAATATAATATTGAATGCCAAGTGTTATTAAAAAAATAAATAAAAATTTAAAATACAACTATAAAGAATAAATGTTTTAAAAATAGAGCTTCTTCACTTGTGGGATCTATCTGACTACGTCAAAATATAATGCTGAAATTGAATGGCTGGCTCACACAGATAACTTAGAACTGATATCAAGTCTGCTTCACTGTGTGCTTTATGAGAGGTGTTAACGATCGAGCACTTCCTATCTGCCAGATGCCACCGAGCGCTCTGCTTACACTGGCGTATTTAGTTCTCACCGTAACCCCTTGCCTCCGTCAGGACGGGCTAGGCTGTGCTGCAGTACCAGGCAACCCCAAAATCTCAGAGGTTACGGACCCCTGGACATTGCTTCCGGGAGGCCAGGTAGCAGCACAGGCGCTGTGTGGAGCGAGCCTGGCTGGGGTCTGGCACTTCGCTGGCTGGCCCTGCGGAAGGAAAAGAGAGACCTCTGGAGCTTCTGACTTCACCAATTCAGTATTCAAGCCTAGAAATGTCACGTGTCCCTTTTGTACAGACTCATCAGCTAAAGTCACATGACAGAGAGAATGACATTAAATATTTGCTCAAAGGTAAATGCTGTTATTATCCTACCTTTTACGAAAGAGGAAAGTGAAGCTAAAGGAGCTTTTATCATAGTTATCCAGCTGGATAAATAGTTGAGCCAAGACTCGACTTTCTGACTCCCCCTTCACCCTCTCCGGTAGAGACAGCAGTGTAAACACCTTACTGTCCTGCAAAGTGAATTAGGATATAATCACAGCTTAAACAAACAAACAAAAAAATGAATAATTCTAATGGGGAGGTGGAAGATGTAAAGAGTGAAGAGACAGGGCCTCGCGGAGAAGATTTGACGGGAGTTGAACCTTGAAAGACGGAAGCTGCATTCCAGGTGCATGGGAGAGGGCGAGTGAATGCACAGGGGAAGTCAGGGCACCCCATGCCGTGTGGCTGGGGTGTGAGAGAGAACTTGAGAGACGTAGAGATGCGGGGACGATGAGGTGGAAAGCAGACTGGTGACAGACCGTGGGTTTTGTTCTCCTGGCCGTAAGGGGGTACAAACTGGGCACTTTTCTAGAACAACTTAAACTCACTAGATAAAGCATCGAAGGGACAAACTCATAAAACAATGAGTCCAAAGCCTCACTTTTTATAGAAGTGTGGCATTTCTGGAGTTCTACAGAGCGCTTGGCACATCACATTGTAGGCATTTAATAAAATACTTATTAGACATTGAATGACTGCCAGGAGAAGACGTGTATTCAGGGTTTAAAATCTGCCCTGAGGACGAAACAGAAAGAACTAGAAATCTAGAGATTAAAGGGAACCCTGAAAGGAATTTTCTGGATTGAATTTGTCACTGAGTGAGTACACAGAACACCAACATGCTGGCAAACAGCCGAGACAATAAGAAAAATGAAATGCTAGCACAAATTGTGTGGTCAAGATTTAACTAGTCTTGCAGTGAATGGGGCTGCCATATGGAATTGTTTTTATTTGCTGTGGGTAATTTTCTGTGGAAGAACATCCTTCTAACCCAGCATAATGAAGTCAATTATTTGTGCTTAGAATTTCCAGCAGGAAAAAAAAAGAGAGAGAGAGAGAGAGAGAGAGAATGAGGGAGAGGAAGAAATGCAGTCATGAAACACTTTTATGACTGAGCTACTCTCTCGGCTGGATTCCATTCGTGGGGATGCTCCTGGATGGACTACCAAGGAGGTGACAAAGGCTGGACTGTCAGGTACACTGACCAAGAGCTCAGAACAATTGGGAGGTTTTTTGATCCCCAAATACACACTCTGAGTGGAGAGAGAACTCTGCTTGGGAGACTCTGGTGATGGCCCATCCTGAAGACATATGTAACAGTTCTCGGCAGACAGCTCCCAAAGGTGACTCAATTGCCTAAGAGTGGGTCTGTCCTTTCCATTTCATGCCCAAATGAATTCTGATCCCTAAGAAGATCTTCACGAGATCTACAAATGGATGGATGACGCTCCAGGAAGAGAAATGATTTTATGAATGGACGATCTTCTCCTTGTATGCTGGACTGATGATCCTGGCTTGTCTCCTAAGGATAACGGCGAAGATTCCTTGCAAGGCCACAGGCCACTTGAGAGATCACTAGGCAGGTGGGTGGAGAATGGATGGAAGGAAAGAATATTTGTCATGTGGTGGCAACAGTGCCTGAAGCTGATTACAATAGACCCAATGGGAAACGATGAAGACTTCAGTTTAGCTCTAGTTACGGGCATATGGAGGAGGAAACCTATATTAGTTTGCTACGGCGGCGGTAACCAAGTACCACAAACTCGGTTGCTTACACAAAAGAAATGTCATGTCTTCTAGTTCTGGAGGCTAGATGTCCAAGATCAAGGTGTCAGCAGGGTTGGTTCTGCCTAAGGGCTGGAAGGAAGAATCTGTTCTATGCCTCTCTCCTCGCTTTTGGTGGTTTGCTGGTCATCTTTGGCATTCCTTGGCTTCTGCGCCAATCTCTACTTTTACCTTTATATGGCATTTTCCCTTGTGTGTGTTCACGTCATCTTCCTTCAGTGCATGTCTGTCCGCATCCAAATTTGCCCTTTTGATAAGGACACCAGTTATATTGGATCAGGGGCCCACCCTGCTCCTTTTCGAATAAGGTCACAGTCTGCGGCACCAAAGTTAGGACTTCAGCGTGAATTTGGGGGGCACACAACTCAACCCGTGTCAAGTCCCACAGCAAAGGTGTTTTGGAGTTATAACGAAAATAACTTGGTGACTAATTGAATGTGTTTTTACTATTTATGAGTTGAGACAGTTTGCAGATGAAGGAGATATTAGTATATAATGGGGGTGTGTGCAGCTTAGTAAGGGGTAATGTCCACATTAGTAGCAAAGTCCCTGTTAGAGGACAAATTTTATCCCCTCACCAAAGTTGCTATGTTGAAGTCCTAATGCCCGGTATCTCAGAATGCAACTACACTGGGAGACAGGGCTTTTAAAGAGATAATTAAGGTTAAATAAGGTCATGGTGGGGGGAGCCTAATCCAGTATGATTGGCATCCTAATAAGAAGTGATGGATACGCTAATTACCTTGATGGTGATCACCATTTCACATGCATACACATATCAAAACAGCACGCTGTCTACCTTAAATATACACAATTTTTATTTGCCAAGTATACCTCAATAAAGCTGGGGTGGGGATTAAAAAGTAATAAAGGAGACTAGGCACAGACACACACAGAAGAAAGACAGGACACAGGGAGAGGACAGCCATTTATCAGGCAAGGAGAGAGGAGCTCTCAGGAGAAATAACCCTTCAGTCACTTTGGTCTCAGGCTTCTGGCACCTAGAACCGTGAGAAAACACATTTCTGCCATTTAAGCCACCTAGTCTGTAGGACTCTATGATGGGAGTACGAGCAGACTAATTGGTGCTTCATAATCTAGTGATGACCATTAAAGGCGTTGTGCCCAACCAACGCAGGAGATAGCGCTTGGAGGTGGGGAGCATTGAGTTTTCCCAGGTAACCGGATTCTTATCCGTCAAAGTACAAGGTCAGTGTTCCCTTCTAGTAATTGCGGGGTCCTCTCCAGCAGGCCCGAAGCCCGGAGGAAGATGTATTTATAAGGCACCGCACTTTAACGAGTCCTGGCATCCCAAACGCTACCATGTTGTTTACCTCTGCTGACCATCACTATTTGGGTTTTTAGATGTAGAGTTCATTCAGTGAGGAAAAACTATGCTTTATTTTATCTGTAATTAAGAGAAGGCAGTTGAATAGAAGAGAGAATTAGAGGGAGAGAGGGAAGAGGTCATGGGAAAAGGAAAAACAAAAGGGAAGAAGGAATAAGGAACTAGGAGAAGAGAAAAAGACGATGGAGAATGAGGGACAAACGAGCAAATGCAGACACTGCCCGGTTCGGCGGCCTCAGCACCACTGACGTTGAAGCTGGGTCACGCCCTGCTGTCTGGGGCCGGCCTGTGCAATGAGGATGCTTAACAGCATCCGGGGCCTCGCTCAGTAGATATCAATAGTATCCACCCCCAGGTCCCCAGTCGTAGGAGGACAGGGGCGTAAGCACGGGCCTGGCAGGGTCCCATGGTCTCGGGGTCTTGGATGTCATGGACTGCGTGGGGATTTGGCACATGGCGTGCTATGCTTATTCAGGCGTGAATACAACTATGATGCTTCACAATTTAGACAGGGCATTCTGCGTTTTTGTGATGGACATGACACGTTCCTTCTGGTGAACACAGTGTCTGCCTTACTCAGAGCACAGCCAGCCAAGCCGAACATAATGGCAGGGACGGGTTTCACTTCCTTTTCCTATATGGTTCTGATAAAATGCTTTTTCTCAGCATTATATCCCAAGTCTTAGTCTGATGATCTTAATAATGATTCTAAAGAAATTGATGGGAAAATTAATAAAATTAGCAGTATTATTAACTGCTAAATGCTAAGGCTCTAGTGTATTACTTTGGGCAGGTCCTTTAACTGAGTCTGCACTTTTTCATTTAAAAAAGGAGTAAAAGTAGCCTGTCAAAGGATTTGCTATGTGGATGGAGATAATAAATGAAAAGTGCTTAGGATAGACCCTGAAAAGGGCTCAGTAAATATTTAATTTAATTTTTATCAGCAAAGGAAGATTGGAAAGATGAAGAAACTGAATATTAAGCGAGGATATTATATGAGAAACGATTAAAAGGTGTTTCTTTTGATAAGAAGGAGTTATGGGGGGGAAAGGGGCCATCTTCAAGCATCTGATGTAACCCCATAAAAACAAGAGCTTTTCCAAAACAGAACTAAGAGAAAGAGAGGTGTTGCAGGAAGGCATATTTCAGCTGAAGTTTCCCAATAACTCTAACAACTTGGCTCACTCCTAGAGGAGGGAGGCTCTCCTCATGAGAACTGGTCAAGCAGAAGCTGCTTGAGAAGCCTCTTCGATTGGGTAAGAGAAAACTCCTACACGTCTTTCAAGACCCATCTCAAATGTCCCTTCCTAAGGAGGCCTGCCCAGATCACCTTCTTGGTCCAGCCTGAATTCACCATCCTGAACTTGGCCCCTTAAGATTTTACAAGGGTTGCCTGCCTTTTTCCACACCTGCGCAGGGAACTCCTTTGGGACAAGAACCCAATTATTCACTTCTTCAGCCATGTTGCTCATCCCAATGCCTGGAGCTGCACAGATACTCAGATGACGGCAACTGGGAGAAATAACTGAATAGCCAGAGAAATTTTGGACTTAGGGAGGAGGCTAAAGTTGATCACCTATAAATTTCCGTCCAACTCAAATATGTGATGATATCTTAATTATATCCTCTAACACCTAACTTACTTTTACCAACACCTTTTCAGGCTGAATAGCCAGCAACAACACGACAGCTTAAAGCAAGAAGGTAGAGAAAACCATCTGGTTCACTGTTGTTTTGTTTTGTTTTGTTTTCCAACACTTGTCCAATGGATCCATTTTGTGGTGGGCATAATTTTTCTCAAGCTAAGAGTCAATTGGCTTAAAGAACTTATTCTGGACTGACTCAGCTTTCTGCCTTCTGACAGTGAGCTCATGAGCAAAGATCTACTGGGGAATTAAGACTTATAAGGAACCATGCACTCAATTGAAATAACAAAATAAAAATAACTTGTCTTAGGATTGTACCCAGGCTTGTAAAGTCCCATGTTATAAATTTATAGTCTCCAAAGGATGAAAAACTGTACAACCAATTGAAAAAAAACCAGTCTGCCCTCATTCCTCTTTTCTGTACTTCCATGTTCAGAAGATGTGTGTTCTCTTTAAATCCCTTAGCACGGAAGCCTGTTCCCCTGGGCCAGTGGGCAGGTGGCTATTTGCAAGGTTGCAAATAAATAGAAGTCACAAATCTAGAATGGAAGGTGAGAATTATATTCTAAGAATGGCTTGTGGTGGGGGGTTGAGAGAGGGAAAAAGGAATTGGAAGCTGACGAGCTGTGAAATGATTGAAATGGAGGGTGACATTCTAAAATGTTCAAAAATCTGCATTTTGCGCAAGTCTGTAGGATCATGGAAAAACCAGTTATCAAAAAAAAAAATGACAGAATTATAATTAAATGTAATATGTTTCAGCTCTTTGTTTCTTTTGCTTTGTTTTATTTTTAGGAAAGGTATTTTGACGCAGTTTGACACACAGATATTGTGGACCTACTATGTGCAAAGCACAGACACGAGAAGACAGATGCGTGAATAGTTGTTTCCAGATATCATTAACAGAGTAGTGGCGAAAGACAATTAAAATTGTGTTCATTATAAGGATAATAATAGCTAAACTTTTAATACCCACCTTGTTCTTCTAGAAAAGTCAGTAGAGCAGAGTGGAAAGACCATGAAGGCTGGAGGTAGACAATACACCTCAATTCAAAGCTCGGACCCACCACTTAGCTCACTGTATGACATTGAAAGAGTTCCTTTACCTCTCCGCATCTCAATTTCTCATCTGAAATAACCAGCATACCTACCACATGGGGTTATTGTAACAATTAATTGAGTTAAAATGCCTGAAATAGTTAGAAAAATTCAGTTGGTGCTATATGTGTTCGCTATAATTGCTCCCATCTCTATGTATGTGAATCACGACATTTATTATACCTCGTGGCAACCTGTTATTATTCCTATTTCACAGGAAAAGAAACTGAGGTCCAAAAGAATTAATTCCTATGTTGGAGGACACAGCGAGTAAGGGTTAACGCTAGAATGCAAATCTCAATCTGGCTCTAAAATTCATATTCTTGCCATTGCATTTCACTGCCTCCAAGGTAACAATTTAATGCAAAAGAAAGTAAGTGAAAATGGAGGTTATTAGGTAAAAACTTTGGGAATGCAGGGGGAAACAAATGTGTGGATTTGAGGAAGAGGTGGTAACTGAGCAAAGTCTGGAGGGAGAATTTGCTCACCTCCTTACCCCCCGGATACATGGCCTCTGCATGCCTTGGTTTTAGACTATCTATTGCCTTATTTTGGTCAGCTTGCTGACATTTCTGTGCTAGACAAGCTATGCCTGGTACACAGTAGGTACACAATAATTCTCATTGGAATGAGAACTGACCAAATGAATTAGTTAAGAGGGATCGGTTTTCCAGGGTTTTCAGCTTAGCTTTAGTTAAGTGCCTTGGTAACATTCAACCAACCTACTATCCAGTATTCTTATTACAAAGTAATTGGATTCTCCTTTGTCTGGGAAGAGATATTGGTGCTTTTCAGAATACACATTGAAAAGAGAAGGCCTTTGGGCTTAATTAGTAATCCCTCTTTAAAGTGAAAAATACACGAACACTGCAAATGTATTGTACGTCAAGATTTTAGCCCTGTAGGTAATGTGTCCTTTTCTCAAACACAATTTCTTCCCTATTTACTTGATACATTATGCTAATTAATGAAAACACCAGCTTTCAGGATGGTACCAAGGCTTCATTTTTGTTTTGTGTAGTAAAACCTCTATTATTTTAACAATATAGATTGCCCAAGGGGAGAGATGCGCCCTTTCCTTGAGTTGTTTCTTCAGTAAATATAGTAAGATAATTGTATGTTGTGAGCGTTCAGAACTGCAAAGGCTTCGGAGAAGTTCAATGAGAATTCTCCCCTCGGGGAATCTGAAATGTGGTTGAAAAGAGAAGGTGTACACACTCACAACAAAGTCACATAGCAAAGCATGAGGCAAATGACGTTAAACTGCATCGCAAGAAAGGACAGAATGTTGCATGACTGAGCCCAACTTAGTGGAAAATGATTCTACTCCAATGGGAGGTTTTTTTTGGTTGTTTTTTTCTTTTCTTTTTCTTTTTTTTTTTTTTTTACAATTATCTATTTATTGGAGTTTAACTGGGGAAAAGGTAGTGTTCAATGAGCAGCCAAATATACAACTATTAAATTAAACCCTTTGACAAATTATTTCTGGTGGACTCAACGTCAGCCAAAATCAGAGGAAAAAAAAATCAGCTCATCCCAGAGCTTCTGACAGTTCACGCAAAGTGGTTTCTTTCCAACATTTGGATACCGTCGTTCCCCATTAGGGCCGCGTGTGCGCACAAGGACACATAGTGTGACAAGGTGGGAGACGCTCCGGCCGGGCTCCGTGTCCCGATCTGGGCGCTGGTTACCTATGTGCTCGCTTGGTAAAAGCTCTCTGAAGACTTGTGACCCGCCCCACATACATGCTATGCTTCAATGCAAATTTTAGATGGAAGAAAACAGGAATAAACTACTCAGGTAACAGCTTCTAAATTATGTTTAGAATTCTCTCCCATCTCCTACCCCTGCTGGTTTCTACAGTTGCCGTAAAGCATGATGACTGTGTATTTCAGGCAGATTTGATTTTTGTCTCATCCATTTGTGTACTTAATTGCTTGAGGACATCCTGTCTAATCCCCCATCCCCTTGCTAAAAGCCTTTTATGGCGCTGATAGAAACCTAGATTCTCTTTGGCCTGGAAAAATTCGATATCTTTGATTCCCAAACGAGATTTTAAGTTTTTGCTTAAGAAAAAAAAAAAAAAATGCCATGGAAACATCTAGAGGAGCTGTTTGCCATGGTTACTATGAAGATAAAATGACTCCAGAAAAGATGGGCATTAATGTCTGCTGCACCCCGGGGAGACGAGATTTCTAAGATAGTGGTGGTGGCCAATTACTCAGCATTTAACTCTTCCAGGCTTAGTTCTATGCACTTGTAACCTGCTTGTACACCCAGCACACAAGGAGGAGGATGCTGACAATACTTCCATTTTTACAGATGAGAACATGAAAGCAGACAGATGTGAAGTGTTTTGCCCACGGCTGCACAGTCCGTGAGTGGAGAAGCTGGTCTGACAACCAGCTCGGCCTCAGGCCCATGCGTTTATTCTGAACCGTCTCTGAAGACCAGCGTGGTGGTGATTCTTTGGCAAGATCCTGACAGGCATTAATTCTCTACCCCATGACATGTCGGGGGTAACAGCATTTGTCATATATAACACTCGCTAGTATCAGCTTTGTCTTTTCAAGGTGACTCTTGACATACAGTAAAAAGGATCGAAGGGTTATATGTGTGAACACAGCAAAAATAACCAAAGCCTGGAAAATTCCACGTATTAGCTTTAGGGCAGGACAAGCCTGGGTTTACAGCACTTCCCACCACTAATTAACTGGGAAAACTCATGCAAGTCATTCAAATTCTCTGAGCCTAATTTGTTCATCTAGAAAGTAGCACTGATAATGTCCATTTTGCCAGGATTCTAGGAGGATTAAGAGATTAAGATGCATTGGGCACATAGTAGGTGCTTAAAAGGTATCAATGCCCCATGCTCATCATAAATGCTTATATTCCCGGGACTTACAACATCTAGATATTTTCTATCTCTTACAGTACCTAGCACACTCATAAACACCCACTAGGGCCTTAATAACTATGTGAAAAAAAAAAATCTTAAATAATCGTTTTACTTTGTAGACGAAACATGAGGCTGCAAAAGAAGAGAGAACATAGCCCATGCATTTGGCGGAAATGTCACTGCAGAAATGTCGCTGAAAATTAGGCATGTAATTGTTATTAGATATTTCTCAAAAGTGCGAATCTGCTATTACAACTAGGGGGAAACAGTAATCATTTCATTATTACCATTGAAAAGCTTTGGCAAACTGTGAAGAATATGTAACCTCTGGAGAAGGACCAGAGGTAAGCAGTGAAAATTCATTAAAAGGTCAGGGGAAAAAAGGGCCCGTGTGAAAAAGGTTAAAAATAATTGGGATTAGTGAGCCCAGAAACGACAAGAATCAGAGGCAACTTAATTACTAGTTTCATTCCTTCGCAAAACGATGTGCCCTCTCTATGGCCGCCATCTCTGTGGTAACCAGAAAACTAGAGGAGCTGACCTTAAACACAGAGCAGAGCAGAAGTAGGCATGGTTCTTGGGGCATTTTAATTTGATAAAGTAAATAAACGATTAGCTAAAGTGATTCTAAAACTGTCTATCCAGGAAAGCCTTTCAGGCGTGACATGCCTGGAGCGTGGGGCTCACAGGGAGGACCCAGGGCAGCTGTATAGAAGAATGGTCGGAGAACCTGGAGGCAAGAGGCTGAACCAAGCGGCACTTAATGACCCCTCGAGTTCTCAAATTTTTAATTCCCAGACTTCGAGTCCGAGTCTCCTCCACCTCCCCAGGCGTCTCCCCGGCTGCCATGGTGTTAAAACCAGTCACGGGGACCTTCTTGGGCACTGAGGACCCCTGCTTCTGCTGCAGAGTCACGGAGGAAATAAAAGGTCAGCTCTCAAAAGCCCAGCTGGGAGCCAACTCTGCTTCTTTTGACCTTCCAAGCTTTCCATTAAAAGGGCGGTGCTCCCAGCGATTTATCAGCATGGGCGGCCGGGCTGTGATTAGGTGAAATGCTGTCAAAGGATTGAGTCTCAGGGACGTACGACCAGGAAGATGTGTGTTCTGGGGCGGGGTGGGGGGTCATAGTCTTCTTACACTTATTAGAGGAGGGGAAACCTGTTAAAATAATCAGTCTTTCCATTACCTCCATCAAACGCCCCTACGATGTCTATGAATTTGCAGATGGCTTCTTAAAATTATGTGTGTGGGGGAGCCGGAGGTCAGAGGGTCACTTTGGAGAGTGGGGCTCCCTTTCCTTAGAAAGACGCCCCTCCTTCATAGCTCCTCTGCTTCCCATTCCTAATCCATGGCATTCTTATCTTTTTAATGCCTTCGCTTTGTCCAGCACCGTCCTTCTCTTCCCTGCTTTGGCATTAGGGTAGAAGTGTCAATCATTTGATTCCATCTATCCAGTTCCCTGCTGGAGCCAGGCGTAGAGTTTGAGCCCCTTTACTGGAAGACAAGGAGAAAGGGGGCCTTTGCCACTTTCTGGCTTTGAAACAAGAGCAGATACGAGACATTCAGGTTTGAAAACTGAAGACTATCTCTCTTAGCGTATCTCCTAGTTATTCTCCTAACAGTCTCCCTTTATCTGCGTCGAATTTCCTTTCCAAACGTTTTTTGTTTTTTTTTTTTTTCCCTTAGCCTAAACCCTGGGTATGTTTTGTTTAAAGAAGGGGTCCATATAGGCGTGTTCCTAGTCTGGGATTAATTCAACTCACAGCAGCAATAATTAGATCAAGTGCTGGGGACTGGGAAGGGAGTTCACAGGAACAGTAGGTGGCAGAGAAGGAATCAATTTTATTTCACAGTGACCTAAAGAGAGATAAAAGCAGGTGAAGAAAAATGTATGTGAGGTGTGCTTGGCACTCCACGTCCACGCATGAGGAAAGAATGAGCTGAAACACCGGAGGAAATGTTAGCAGAATGACGAATCCTGCTAAACTGAAAACAGATAAACCTTCTGCGGTCACGGAGACACGAGATGTCCCACACCTTCCGGACGTTCCTAGAATCACCAAATCGCAACAATCGGGATCTGTGGACCCCAAGCTCAAGAACCCCAGTTTCAGAGGTGTTCTGGCTTGGAGCTGTTGATACGTGTGGGGCTAAAGTCATAAAATTCCGTGCCTTAAGGGAGGTGCTGGAGAGGTACCCCAAGTTCACTTAAAACATCCTCTTCTGAAGAATGCGATTAAAATGAGGCCGCCTCCAGGGGCCAGGCAGGTAAGACACGTGAGCGAGACTTCACAGAACTGGAGGGCGCTTGCCTGTCGGCAAGGGACAGCCACTAGCTAGCCACCCACAGTGCCCATATAGGAGCACACGGCCAGATCTTCCACGTGTCCCAGCTCAGAAATCTAACTTTTCCGTTAGATCGCCTCATTTTGTTGCTGATGTGTGTTTGCTTGTTTTGTTTTAGTTTTGGTAACTAATTCGGAAAAGATACGTTAAAAAGGCTCTTCGATGCTATTGTGCTACGTATATATTAGATGCTACGGATGGCCGAAGGGCACATGGCACTCTCTGTGCTATTTTTATGACTTCCAGTGAATCTTGAACTATTTCCAAATTTTTAAAAAGTTACAAAAGAAAGAAAGAAATGGCTCAAAAAAAAAAAAAAAAACAAAACAAAACAAAAAAAAACCTCTGCAAATCAAATAAAACTAGGCTGGGCATCGCAATTTATTCTGTTCTTCTCCAGTTTTAAGAGGCCGCTCCGCCTCCTCAGAGTCCTGGCTCACCAAAAGGCACAAGCGGACAGTACTCAGGTGGCTCGTCACATTTGATCTCTTTTGAGACAAAGAGCCGCAGGAGAAGGGTAGTGAACAATGTTACTGAAATTCCAGCTGTTCCAGATGTATCGCCTGCATCTAGGCTGAGATTTTTACCACGGTTGACGGTTACATGTGACTTTGGGACCAGTCACCAGAACTTTGGAGACAATCTAACTAACCTTCTTTCCAGGATGTTTGCCAGTGGGGTGGTATTTGGAGGAGGGTGCTACTTCAGACTAAATGAATTTACCGAAGAGTCGGTGCACTCGAGTTTGAACTCCAGTTCGGCAAACTTACTGGCGGAAAGAGCTCGAATAAGACTCCTCCATTTCTTTCTCCATTATCTGTAAAATGGGGGTGACGTAATTCCCCTTCCCAGGGCTGAGATGACAGCCCGTGAAATAACGCATTGTGAAAGCGCTCGATCATTGTGAAAGTCGCAAACACTCGTCAACGGTGGTGGTTGTTTTTTGTTGTTACGTGGTGGGACACATCCTTGTGATCAATTTTATACCCTCGTAATCGACTCCCCATGTTCCTAAGCCCCTATATTTTTATTTAGTTCACAGGGGCTCATTATTTCCAACGAGAAAAGGAAACGTTCCTCTGTTGTCTCGTTTTGCGACTTCCGCAGCACGCCTGGGAGAGCATCACGTTAACGGAACGCCTCGGATCACAAACCACCCTCCGGTGCCCCTTCGTGACTCTTCTCGGGCCTCTCTTTACTCATTTTCTGGCCCTGCTTGACGTTATTTTCAGTTGCTTATGGAATAATTCAAATCTCAATCCTGTTTAACGGCAGTTTTTCCCTTGTGCAAAGTGGGAGTCCAGCCAGGAAGTCCAGAGACTTACTTCCAAAGTACTTCCCGGCCCAAAGAAGGATTAATTGTCCACGTCATCGCCATCCTCCGAGACCTGGGTTTTATACAATCGTCTTAGGAGGAAGCTCACCTCCCCTCCCCCTCATAAAGACCAATTTGTTTCCTTTTCATTGCTGTTAAGGGTAATGTAGAAAATGGAAGTTCTCATAGGTCTTCGGGAAATATTTTCTTTATGTCTCCAGCATGTTCTTTTGCCCGAATTCCTACATCGTCCGACTCTGTCTCCAGTCACTGCTTCTCACTTTGCTCTAGCAAAGTGCTTGCAGACAGGCAGACGGAGTGTCGGTCACCATCTCTATGCCCCGGCTGGAGCTTCCCCAGCTCTCCTTGCCCGGTGGACACGTGCGGATTCCTCAAGGTTCAGGGGCAGCCACGTCTCCTGCATGAAGCCTTCCCCAGACTCCTGGATTCGGGCTCGGTCTCCCTTACGCGGGTTTCTGCTCTTCTTCGCCCTTTTCCATCTCCATGATTGCTATCGTGTCTGTCTCCCCTACCACGGATGAGTTCTCCAAGGAACTCAGACGCTTCCTGGTTCGTTTTTCTGTATCCAGAATCAAGCATAATCTTAGCATGAGGGAAGTTCTCAGGAGGTGTTTGTCAAAAGAGAGTTAAAGGGAAACGAATTTAGAGTCTAAGCTTTGTGGAGATAATAAAAGCTGATTTCTAAAACTGTCCCTGGAACATGGTAGTCAGTTAATAAATATTTGTAGAAGAAGCAAAGGAACATATTAGCTTACATACTAGTGATAGTGAAAAGGGAGTGTTCTTTTTAGGTAAATTTGAAATAATTTTATTCGCTACTTTTTTCCCGTGACCAAACCTTTTCGCCTTAATTCACAGTGCTATGGGATTATTCGGGGGACAGTATAAACCAGTGGAAGAATAAACTCATAGATTCTATTTGAGGCCAGATGACTTGGAAAAAAATCCTGACTCTACTACCTACCAGCTGTGTGACTCTGGGTGAGTTGCCAAACCTCTCTGGGCTTCCATTTCCTCATATGTACAATGGGGGATGTAATATTACCTCCCAGACCAGTATTTCATGAGGGCAAAAGAGTCACTTAGAATAGTGCCAAACGCATAGTAAGTGCTCATCGTATTGTTGTTATCCATATAAATTAAGAGGCATGTTTACTATAACATCGCCTATAATGAAAAATGTTTTACTGAGCACCTACTATGTGTTTGAGACTGGATTATACCCTAAGGAGGCGAACATGAAGACACAAAATTGGTCCTTACCTACGAGTTACTCATAGTCTATAAAACCCAAAAAAACTAATTTGGTGTTATGAGTTCAGTGAGGCAAATAGAACAAGGTCGGCAGAAGGGAGAGGTGATTCATTTTGAATTCGTAGAATGGGACAAATAAGATGTCCCAGAGGATAAGAGTCTGAGCCGGCAGTTTGAGGGATAAATAGGAGTTAAACAAGAGAATACACACACACACACACACACACGCAGGGCAATTTGTTGAGATTACGCCTGTGAGTGCGTGCGTGCGTGCGTGTGTGTGCGTGCGTGTATATGTGCGTGTGTGGGGAGGGTGGCAGCTGTGGAAATAAATCAGGACAGAATCCACGTGTATTTTGCTTTGCGTTTTGTGCTTTCTCCCCACCCCCTTTTAAAGAAGGCAGCCTGGCGCTTCTGAGCTTTGTGATTAGCGCGCGCGGCCAAACGCTGCAGACACACTGCCATACCCTCTTCATCGCCTGATTCTCCAAAATCCATTCAGAGAGTAAGTCAAGTAGGGGAGGGCGGTGTTTCCGGGCACCTGGAATCAGGAGCTGCAGGAGAAACAGGAAGGATCCGAAGTCTGGAACTGGTGACCTGCACCCTGCATGTTCACCATGTCCCAAGGAGGTGGCAGGAACTCTGGGAGGAATGTGTCGAATGGTTGGTCACTTGTTGCGTCATGGCACGTCTGCAAGATGAGGCCACTGGCCCAGCGCTGTGGGGCGGGTGGGGGGAAAGAACACCTGCCCACCTCGGCACCACCGATGCTGCGCTCTGGCTAGATCCAGGCGTCCAGGTGTTTGCCATTCGAGTCCCAGCCTAATCTCCATAAAATCAGAATCACTTTCTTTGCGGGAGCAGACATGCATGACAAACGGCAAGTCACAGAATAAACACAAAGGAACCAAGAATGTCAGGGTTTGGGGGGTCCAGAGAGCATAAACTCACCAGCTGCCCACTGTTTACGCACAAAGAACTTTTCGTTTTCCTTTTTTTTTTTTTTTTTTTGCTTAGGCAGTGAAAGACTGTCACAAAAAATGTCATTAACTACTATTGTGAATAAACATTACAGCACTTAATTATGTATCCTGGTGTATGTGCGTGTGTGGAAAACACACATATTCACTAGAAAAATCATTGCGTGCCTATCATTTAAATATAGGATGGTTTTGAAAATAGAGGTACAAAGGAACTGGGTGATGGTGACCATCACAGGATCCAAAGTCACTTGGAGGAGAACCTGGAGAGGGAAATGATATTCAGTAAGGACAGGTCCAGGGGTATCTAATTTTTCAGGCGAGAGAGCGATACCTGTTTTTGGAGGTCTATGGGAAGTGAGTTTTTGTGTCCACGGTGGAGTATTTTCGTTTGAGTGGTTTTCCTGGAAGGAAGTTTGGGAGGGTGCTATCGGGAGCATGCACACACACCCTGGCCTTTCATTGCCGTGCAGAAGGCCAGGCTCCCCGGAGATAGGAGGGTAATTTTAAAATAGCGGAATAGGCCTTCAAAGGCCATTTTCAAGTCTGACCTAAATGTTAGGTTGGCCCTGATCATTCTGCCTCTCAGCTGTGCCCTGCACTGTAATTACTGGCTCTCACGCTGCTCCCGTCCTCACAAAGAAACCCTCTGAAGCTGCCCAAGTCACAGACGGGGTCTGTCAACTTCCTCCTCCTCCATGCCATGATGAAATGAGAGGTGAACGGAATGTACTCTTCTGAAGGAGGTTATGTAACGAGGAGCCATCTGTGACCCTGCTCCAAGGCAACCTACACATGTCCCTTGTCTGTCCTCCCTACTCGTTGCCCACTGATGCCTCCAGATGTTGAACCAAAGTGATTTCTGAGGTCACCTATTCAGACGATCTCAACATTACAGGATATGAGACGAAAAATGAACCAGTGCTCCTCTTTAGAGCGGACACTAAACGAAGCTTTCGGTTTGAGAGCTCGTTTGAGCTTTCCCGCATAGGCCTTCAAGTTTCAAAACAAAAAACAAAACAAAAAAAAAAAAAACAAAAACAAACAAACCAAAAAAAAAAAAAAAGAACAATCAACCAACCAAAAAAAAACCAATGGTGCTCAATGCTGGTGGCTGTGAGGCCCTGTGGGCGCAGCCTGGGTACCCAGCTGCTAGGAACGTAAATCAATCTGTTCTGGGAAGCTGGCAATGCATATTAAGGGTTTGAAGAATATGTATTTTATTTTTAAACCTGGTACTTCCACCCCTATTCCAATAATAAGGTCTGAAATCCAGACAGTTTTCTGGAAAAAGGTGACCATTACTGTAAAATATTGGAAACAAACTTAAAAAGCCATCATGTAGGGAATTAGTACATATTTTTTGCTGAATTTCTCGGTGGAATATTTGAAGCCGCGTAGAATGATGTTTACCAAGAATTTAGAATTAACCTGGGAAAATGCTTATGTCCTAATAATCACTTAAAAAAAACAGATTGTAAATCGAATATGCAGTAAGACTCACGTTAAAATAAAAAATGTACACTAACAACAGAAAGGAAGAGACCCAAGTTTCCAGGTGGTTACGTCTGGGATGATGTGTAATTTAAATTATTCTCTTCAATCTCGTTGTCACTGTCTGAATTTTCTACGACAAGCACGTATTCCTTTTATATAGTAAAAGGATATTACTTTGAAAGCCTAATTTTTGGTGATAAAAGTCAGAAGAGTGATTTCTTGCGGTGAGGATGGAGCTATTGGCCAGGTGCACGAAGGAACTTCCGGAGGTACAGAGGCATCGCATCTTGATCGGGATGATGGTTAAATGAGCATTCGCAGAGGTACACGTTCACTGGGTTGTACCATCAATACATGTGTACTCCCGCCGTATGTCAATTTTACCTCAATTCGAAAAATACAGCCTGCGGACCCTTCATCCCTTTAATTTTGAAAAGCCCCACCTGTCTTTCTTTTACAGTATTTCTGGCCAGTCCCTTATCTGCACAGGGCGCCCACTGCCAGTTAAGTCGCCCTCACCCCTATGTCCCACCCCCGACCTCAATGCTGTGGGCACCTAGGAATAACCACATTGTCTCTTTCGTACTAAGCTCCCCAAAGACAATTCTTACTTTTAGTTTGTGTTCTGCTCCTTACGTGCTGAGTGATCTCAGCTAAGTAACGTACCCTTTAGCTTTTTCATCTTCGGGGTTGAGGGAAGGGGATTAATGACCCTTGTAGGGTTATGTTGTGCAGATGAGGAGTCAAGTATACGAAGTGCCTCCCACAGGGCCCGAGACATGGCGAGCATCTGGTAAGTAGAGGGGAATATCATTCCTAGCCAAACGTCTCCCATCTCACACTGGCCCGTGCTAACCTCGCACGTTCTTCAGAAGGTATCTACCCCTCTAGAAGCCGCTCGTGAGCACTCCAGCTTTCACGGCCTTCTAGATTGTGTTGTCCAATTTAGCCCTTAACCACTCATGTATACCTCGATGCTATTTTGTGGCAAAGAGAATGGACATTTATCGGTCGCCTACCAAATGGCGGAACACGTTTATGAACAGGCTTGACACTACCTCTAATCATTTTACAACAATCCTGTGAGATGTAAACCATTATCCTCATTTAACCGGTGAGGAAACTGAGACCTGGAGAGGTCATGTAACTTGTTTGAGGTCGCACAACTGGATTTAACTCCGGCTCTGTGCGAGCCCCCAACCTCTGCTAGCCTTGTTGAACATTCGAACATCTCTCGCAGTTTAATATTCCCCAAGGGCCAGATATGAGCCACAGTAAAAGGCAGGGCAGTTTTTCATTCATTCCTTAAACAGATGTCTATAAAGCATTGCTACGTGCAAGGGGAGTCGCCCCATTTCCTCTCAGGCCTCCTCGATCTAGCCCCCACAACCCGACTGCCAGTGCTAGCACCCACAAGTCCTCGCTTGAAGATCTTCTCTGGCCACCGGAGCCTGCTCTGCCCACGGACATGGTAAACCACCAGTGCGGGAGACGTCCCTCTGCCTGAGGACAGCCCTCGGTGGCTCATGGAAGCTGGTGTGTAAATGTGCCCGCTCTATCCCTCCCGCCGTGAGCTGACTCTGAGTGTGAGCTCTACACTGGTTCCTACGGTTTCCCGGGGGGTCTGCACCCCAGCCGCCCCAGTGGTAACTCGCTTGATAGCACACCTGATATGGATGAATGATTGTGCACCCCCAAATTTGTTACAACTCAATCTTCAATGCAATGGCATTTGGGGGCTTTGGGAAGTGATTAGATCATGAGGGGAGAGCCCTCGTGAACGGGGTCGATGCCCTTATAAGAGAGACCCCCGGAGAGCACCCTCACCCTTCCCCCGAGAAAGGTCACAGAGAGAAGTGGACCGTCCACCACCAAAGGGGGCGCTCGCCAAACCCGGCCATCCTGGGACCCCGGTCTCAGACTTCTGGCCTCCAGAACTGTGAGAAGTAAACGCCTGTTGCTCCTGATTCACCCGGTCTGTGGTAACTGGCCTGCACGGCCCTTTCCCGGCCGCCTTCCCTCCTCGGCCGCACTCCGGTCCCCTGCTGCACTTCCTTTGCCTCCCAACTAAACCGCTGGCACTTGAATCCGAGCCTCAGCATCTGCTTTGCGAGAAGAGCAAGCAAAGATAAGCGCACGCCTGTGCCGGATCCCTGCCTTTGTGCGGCTCGCACCCCGCTGGGGGAGACTGGCCATAAATAAGCAAACAGTAAATAAAAGATAATTATGGGCTGTGAAAATTACCAGGCGAGAACCAAGATGGCGTGATAGAGGATAATTGGGCGGAGGAGCTATTTTAGACACAATGGTCAGACGTGGTCTCTGGGGAAAGCGCCCCTGGAACCGAGACCTGGGGAATGAGAAGGAGCCAGCCACGCAAAGGACAAGAGGGAGGGAAGGCAGGAAGGGGGACGCCGGGGGCAAAGGGCTGTGAGGTGGGAAAATGCATCGCACTTTTAGGAACTCAAGGGAAGAAAGGAGGGCAGGGCAGGAGCGGAGTGACCGAGGAATGTGGAGACACAGGCGGGCGACAGAGCTTTTAGGGCTGTGGGCGCGTCGGGGACTTTGGAAGCACGGGAGCCACTGTCGTGGGCGAAGGGCAGTCTTGGCTCCTTACAGGAGTCTGAGTCGCTCGTGGAGGTTACGGCTTCCATCCCCGGGATTCGAATGCTTTCACCGGGCTTCGGAGAGGAGAGAGAGGGAGGAGGCCACGGGGAGGCTGCTTCGGCGACAAGGCTCGGCGGGAGGAGCTGAAGGGCCCCTTTGTTTCATCCGGCTAGCTTTCCCTTTGATTCCCCAATACCTCTAATTCTGCATGTCACCAGGAAATAGGTGTGCTGCAGCTCGGTGACCGCCCTCTCCAGTGTCTGCGGCAGCCTGGGGCCGGGGCCATTTTTCCTTCAGCAGAAGAATGGGCTGGCTTCCCGAAGATAAGTGACACCCCACTGTTGCTCACGACTGTGATACAGGTCGTGCGCACAGGAGCACTACAGATACCCCTGAATAGTGCTAATGATCTTGGATGGAATAACGCGAATTAAGTAAATCGTTTCTCCCCAGTCTAATTACAGATGCTTCGGGATGAAAAGGCACAAAAAAAAAAAAAAAAAAAAATGAGCGTCAAACCAGGGCCTTGCTCCTTAGTCCCACCATCATTCCTGGTGTTCTTTGTGTGTGTGTGTGTGTGGCCAGAATTCGGATGCATTATTGTCTGACAACTATGAAAAGAGCGGCCTTCCGGGTCCCTGAATTAGCACCACCGAGCTGTGCTCCTGGGAGGAACAATGGAGCTACACCAAGCCGGCGGGTGGAGGGACCAGCAGGATTTGACAACAAAAGTCTCCTGAGTTACAGAGCAGCGCGGGGCGGGGCGGGAGGTCCTTTCTCCTCTCCCCACCCCTCGGACGGGGCGATCTTTCCAAAGAAAGGCAGATCACGTCAGGTGACAATATAAAACCTGAGTCTTTCAGCCCAACGCCGTCACGCTCGGCTTTCACGACGCACGTCTGCGGAGGTGCGGCCACTTCCTCCGACTCTCCGACTCTCCGCACAGCCCGGCCTCCGGGCTTCCGCGGGAGCCCTGCTCTTCCCACGCTGCTGACTGCAGACTTCGAGCCAGTGGGCCGCGTGCCTTCCGGCCCCGACTAACGGCCTGCCTGCGTCCGCACCCCTCGCCTGCCTGGGATTCGGGAGTCCCCTGGCGCAGACGTGCGACCTGTTTTGTAAGGTAAGTTGATAGCAAGTGTCATGCAAACCAGAGGCTTGGAAGCACGTGTGGCCTCTGCATGTCCTCTCATACAGCTAGGTGTTTACCCACTCTTGGATCCCTGCCACCACAAGAACAGGCCCGGGCCAGCCTGCGGGAGGATGAGACAGGTGCCGCACACAGACCAAGGTCATCGCAGACCAACCAGTCCCCAGCCAGCCCTCCACCCGACCGGAGATGCACAAACGAGCCCTCCCAGACGGGTCGGACCACCCAGACAGACCAGAGGCTTTGTTAAAATAAATAGATAGATAGATAGATAGATAGATAGATAAGGTTATTGTTTAAAGCACTACGTTTTAAGATATTTTGTTTTATGCCAGTTGCTACACGACACAGAGGCCCACATAGGGGGAGGATTAGGTCTGGCCGGTCATCGTCCAATCGGCTGCATGGAAAACCATAGCTCACTTAACTCTCATCAAGAACAGAGATGTGAGGTCAAGAGGAGTGTACTGCCTTTAGCATATTAATTTTTTCCTATAGAGGAGGCCAGTCTGGTTTATGTTATAATCCCCTCATCTCATAAGTCAAATAAGGAAATCCTCCCTGTTCACAGGGGTGCCCGTGAGAGGTAATGAGATGGCAACCATGCCTACTTGATCCTGTCGATAGGACAGAATGTTCTCTTCTACGGGCTGTTTTGATACGAGAGGGAAGGGGAATGGCTCCCCCTGCAGGGCACATCTGAACGACCGCGCACAGTATAAAAGTTGACATTTCCAGGACTGATGCACACACCCCCTTTCCCTGTTAAGGGTGCGTTTGTTTGGGGAACTGTAGGAGAAACTACATCCGTGTAAATCACTAAGGAGAGGGCAGAGGGGAAAGGTTCACGCAGAGAGGCTGGCAGGGTAGAAGAGGCACTTCCGGAAGGGAGGCTGTGCCTTCGCGGACATCCGCACTCACACCCCAGGGTCCTCCCTTAAAGTATTAACTATAAGACAATATTAGGCGAGTGCCTGCTACAGGCCAGGCATTGCACGAGCTCCTTTAACACTCGCAATACCTCTAGACCTGGGCTGTCATCCTCATTTTACAGGCAGGGAAAACAAAGAGTCGGAAAGGAACTTACCCAAAGTCACATAGGCAGTAAGGGATGGAACTGAGATTCAGACCCAGGCAGATGTGCTCTGATATCTGTGTGTACACTGCCTCGAGGACAGAAGACACACTGCCTTGTGGCCCACTGTGTGGCATGAGACACTGGGTCTGGGTCAACAGGGATGGGCAGAAGGGAGGACAATGACCTCTTCTATACTCCACCTTAAGCCTTCCAAATTAAAGCTGCAAGACCTCTGTTGTTCTGCACCCCCCAACCCCCCACCCCATCACTGTATATATACCTAGGCACTGTGGCTTTCTTCATTACAAAGGGATTCACCTCAGGGAAGGGAGGTCTCAGAGCCAGGCAATTTGGAGCTTTGCCTTTTTTTTTTTTTTTTCTTCACACTTAATAGAACACGCCACTTCACTGGGTTGAATTCCACTTGTGTTCTTGGTTCACCCCACTAACGCTATCACAGAAATGTAATCAGCCACCTCTTTTTTTTGGGGGGGGGGGTCCTATTGCCCAAGTCATGTGCAGACTCTACTATTTCAGTCCATTCAATTTCTACACCACAATATTTCCAAATATATATAACCACATCATTATACCTTTATAAACCATAATCCAAATGCATTTCATGTACATAATTTAGTACATCTTCCCTCTCCAAAACAAAGATTTCCCTTCTAATCAATATTTTGCATCATGCCTGCCCCGGTCTTTGTCTGAATTTCTTGTCTCCCAGTAAATGCAAGAAGGCCGCCTCTCCGTGACTTGTCTCTCCAAGTCATTCTCTGCCAATTTATGCACTCCTCCCAATCAAGACGTATCTCTAATTTCCTCTACAGAAAGCAAAGTCCCCAACCCCCAACTGGATTGATTTCAAGAGCGGCATCCATGTGTTTCATTCACCAGGGATTTCTGTAGAAATCGATAAAATGGAGTCCAAAGGAAGTGATACCAATTTGCGCATGGTGGATGAGAGAAGTAAGTCAAGGCGCCCACTGACATCGTCACCAGCCTGAGTTTAGGCAGCATTTGCCTGACCTCAGCTGAATCGTAATGTGCATGTGGAGACTGATAATTACGTTCATTCGACCCTTTGCAAAATGCCTTCATGTGCTAAGATATGAAATCATGAAGCTAAGTGACCAACTCTTATTAACTCAGTGTGGAGTTTTTACAGGCAAAGGCAGCATGTTTGCACCAACAATTACCCCTAGGCTTTCAAGCAGGTCTAAATGGACAAATGAACCCCACTCCCAGCAACCTCCTGTTCCCCCTGATACGATGCATCACTCCTCTGCTGGAAAAAATGAACCGGAGTTGAGACGGAGCTAGATGCTCTGTCGGCGGCTCTGAGTTTCTCTATGATTCAGCTGGAGAAACCTAAGCCCTGTAGGGAGAGCGTTCAGAGACCTTTCTTCTGGCATGGAGTTGGGACAAAATGCATTTAATGAATGAGTGAATGAGTGTCTACCTTATGCTAGGCACTCTTCTAGCACCTGTGAATACAGTGCTGAGAAAGACCGGCACACATCCTCCCTTTATTCTACTGGGAGAGACACACACGAAATATATAAAAAAAATAAGTAAACAAGATCATTTTGGATGTAGTAAGTGCTAGGAAGGAAATAAAATAGAATAAGACCTGACTGGTGACTCTTTTTTGCCTGATTTTTTATGGGTCTGAGTGACCGGTCACCGTGCCGCGGCCACAGGATTGGACCATCTTGTTCTCACCGCCCCGGAATGAGAGCTGAGAATGCACTTCCCCCTTAGGACTGTGCACTTGAACCTCACTGTTTCCCTTTCTAGCTAAATAGATCACTTTGCCACCTTCCACCTGCTTGATGTCACCCATTATTGCTCACCTCTGAGTCACTTTAAGAATCATATCTTTTTCCGCCACCGTTTCCCCTACAATATCTAGCACGGTATTTTGCACAAAGAAATGAATAAATGAATGATTCAGCCATGGGGGAATACTGGGACACCAGAGTCTATTCTTTCAGGCCACTGTGCAGTAAGGAATTACCTTGACCCAAAGAGAGGTCGAGCCTTTCCCCTTGGCTATTGGGATGCAATCCCTAGACCTTTAAAACGTCATGCCTGGTAGAGGCGTCTTTGTTAGCCTGGGAACCTGGCCTTCAGATGGTTTATAATGAAGTTTTCGGGAAATAGAGTGTCAACTCCACCTACAAAGGAACTTAAGACTAACGACCAGCCCAGGGTTTCTGTTCTGATTCCAGGAGGGCTGTCATATGGGCGTGACCTGATCGAGCCGCAGTAAAGACCCTAGAAACCCAGGTGAGTGTCCCTGGTTGACAACACTCTTGTGCATTCGGTCACATACTGATCTGGGAGAAGTCACGCTATCCATTACTCCATGGAGAGAGGACAACTGAGACTTCACCTTCGAAACTTTCCCTGGACTCTGCCACGCACTTCCTCTCTTGACTGGTTTTAATCTGTATCCTTTCCCTATAATAAAATGTAACAGCTGCCAGCGAGTTCCATGAATCCTTCCAGCACATTATCAAATATAAGGGTGCTTTTTGGGACCTGTATAACTTGCAGTAGGGTCAGAAATGAGGCCGTCCTGTGGGGACTTCATTCCCTCTAACTATACAGCTGTCTAACTCTTGCAGCCACATGCCTGCCCATGTCACCACATAAAAAGAAAAATCCTGCACACACTTGCAGCTCACAGCCTAAGTTCTGAACGCCTCCCTTTGGAGACCTCTCTACACAGACACAAGCTCCTTATGGCCTTTCACCCTCCCGGCTTCTGTTCGTTCTCCCTTGTCCTTTTTATTTGACCAAGAACCATTTTACTATCGATAACAATAATTCCTCTTGGACTTGAGTTTCTGTGTATTGGCTCCTCAGCCATGAATAAACACAGTCCCCAGAACGTCCTATCGCCACCGTTTAATGCTTAGGATAACCCCTGCCGTGAACCGAAGGTCCAGGTAATTTACCTGAGAGACAAGAAGAAACCTGAATGAAGTAATGTTTCCATACGAGAGATAAGAACTATAACTGAGACCTCTCTAGGCGAGACTTTAGGGAAAATTCCTCGCTTGTCGCCTCCCTCCCTTATTTTCAGCATTCCATTCTCCCTTTCTCCCTCCCTTCCTCCTTTCCTTCTTTCCTTTATGTCAAAGACAATGTCTGACATGTCATTAGAAGCTCAACAAATATTTGCAGCCTCTGTCGAATGAATGGATGCACTAACCTCCCGAGTGCCTGCCACACTCTAGACACCGTTCTAGGCATCAGAGATACAGCGATGGATAACAAAGACACGTTCCAACTTCAAGGTACTCATGCTGCCTGTAGACCTGTTGAACCAGGAAGGATCTAAAGGAAATACAGTAGATAACAAGCGTAACCTCTTGGGGACATTTATTCTGCCATGGCTCACCCTCCCATCCCAACAACTGTGGCTCTTTGAGGGTCATGGGATATCATAAAAGTTGGGAAGAGTCTTTTAGAAGGATGTTAGATATTCTTCACGCACGCCCAGGCCTTATAAGCCAAGCACAGTTCTGGTCTTGCCATGCCTCAGGGAGACAGGATTTCACAAACACTTTACAAAGCAGACCTCCATTTCCTCTCCCTCAAATCCACCCGCCTTCTCCCATGTCACCACGCATATGACAAGAGCAATAGGATAGGAAGGGAGCATTATTATGAGAAACAAGATAAATTAGTGTATAACCTTCACCTTTTGCCTGGAGATAGTCTAGCCTAATGATTTTTTTATTCTCTTTTTTTGCAGGGCGGCTGATCTCCTTTGTTTTTCCAAATAAACCATAACCAGATTATTTGGTGCCCTAGGCCATACATCAAAATCTGAAATCACTGGAGTTTATATATCAGATAGGGAAAGTTTATATTTCAGAGGGGAAGAAAATGTGCATTTCTCTTTACCTTTTTCAGTCTGGCATTTACTAATACCAGTCTGCAACTGACCCCACATTTTCATACCTGGAGTCCTTAATGGAACCGTTCTAACACAATTAACCCAGAAGCAAAAGGTCAAAAGAAAGACACTGATATTTAGCCATTAAAAGCCCTTTTACCTTAAGATAATGGCTATAGAGGAGAAGCAAGTTGGCATGCGTTCTCAGACACACTTAGGTCAGTATCGAGTTTCGTATGATTATTAATATGATCCTCAAACATACACATTTACATAGTCGGTGGGCGGTAACCGACTGTCTACCCAGTGACCCTGGCTTCATAGAGAATACCAAAGCAGAGGTATAGACCCTGCCCTCCTGGAGAGGGAGTCTGAACAGAACACACGTAAAACTCAAACTTCGTCAGCTCTGTGGGTGCTGAGAGGGGAAGAATGGTGTCGTGCGGGTCACAATAAAATATGAAGACTTAGCCTCCATTGATTGTTTACCATACGCCACAAACTTCACGCTCACTTCTCGAATCTTCACGACAAGTCCCTGGGGTCTATCACATTAGTCCCATTTTACAGATGAGAAAGCTCAAGTTTAGAAGTTCGGAGCATTGCCTGATGTCACATAGTCGGGAAATTCCAGAAGCAGGGCTGGCATTCGAGAACATCTAATCCTCCAAAGCCCATGTTTTCCCACCCCCACCTCCCCCAGTAGTTAGTATTTTGGGGACAGGCACAATGTTTGTCACATGGCGTAAATTCCAGTAGATTCATTGGGTATGGAAAAGAATGTGGCAGAGCTCACCAGGAAGGTATGTTAGAACAAGAGGAGCTGAGGAGAACTAATGGGTCCAATGTGGAAGTGGCCTGAGGTGAGTGAGGGCCACAAACCCTCCATAAATGGACGTCAACTGTCTTCTTATCTCCGGTACGGACCGCCCTCGTTTGACCACATCGATGAGGATGCTGGCTGGCTCTAGACGTGTCTCCGTTCTCTCCTGCTGCAGGACCCCATTACTAAGCAATGGCCCCAACGCTTAGTAACTTAAAACCACCGTGTATTATGCTTGCAATTTCTGTGAGTCAGGAATTCAGGAGTGGCTTAGCTCGAGGTCTGTGATGAGGGTATCATCAAGATGTTGGCTGGCGCCACAGGCATCGAAGATGTGACTGGCATTAGGAGAGCCACCTCTAAGATGGGCCACTCGTGTCGCCGATGTTGGCTGGAGTCCCCAGTTGGTCTCCATATGGGCCTCTCCACAGGCTGTTATGACTGTCCTCACCACGTGGCAGACACAATCCTCCAGAGCGGGTGACCCAAGAGGGAGCAGGGCGCAGGGGCAGTGATGTCTTTTATGACCGAGCCTCAGAAGTCACCCCCCATCAATTCTGCCGCATGGTACTTGTTCGAAACAAGTCACTAAGTTTGGTCTGCATTCAAGAGGTAGGGAATTAGTCTCTGAATTTTGAAGGAAGGCATGTCAAAGGATTTCTGGACGTGGTTTTAAACCACCACAAGAAGTAAGAAGGAGGGGCCTCGGAAATGCAGAAGAACAAGTGCCTGAGTGAATTCAGAGGATTTTAAACACTTGAGTCTTGGGGGGGAAAAAAATGAATAGAATTAAACCACTCATTTAATCCTATTAACCTTGGAGAAGGAGGGGAAAAGATAATTCGAACGAGAAACAGCATGTGCAAATGGAAAGAAGTTTGGGGAGCTGAGACTTAGTCGATATAATGGGGGACCTGGAGGAAGTAGGGGTGAGAAATGAGGCTGCGGAGGCGGAGCTGGGTTTTGCCCTACTGTGTGGAGACCACCTAAGCAGGACAATGACAGCATCGAAACCGCAGTTCACTGTGGCTTTCACGTAAGGGACATGCGAACGGGGAGAGTGAGCATGGAGCTGGGCGACCAGTGTGCAAGCTGCTGCAGGAAGTCCAGGCAACCGAGGACAGGAAGTAACGCCGCTGGCATGGGGAGTGAGGAGACCAGGTGGGCAGGAGAGGGCGCGCAGAGGTCGAGTCAACAGCGCTTGGAGTCAGACTGCGTAAAGGTCGTGGCCCAGAGAGAAGGGTCTGGCAAGATTCCCGGGCCCGTTCGGGCCGCGGGGGTTGAGCATGGCGTGCCATGACCTTCTCCAGCTGCAAAAACGAGGGAATTTAATGTCAACTGTCTTGAGAGCGATGATCCCGTTCTTGGCGTGGCCCTTTGGGTGGCCTAGGTCAGAGGCACGAAAAGCACCTTTGCAGACTGGAGGGCGGGGGCTCCGGTTCCTAGAGGAAGGAGCTTCTTTAGCGGATTCTGGATTCAACCAGTGACCGTCTGCAGCGTCCCCGTGGTTCTGGCCGGGATGGGGCTGTTGGCGCCTCGGGAAGATATCGAGCAGCTAGCTAGTCAGCTGGCAAAGAATTGATCTCTCTGTCACATCCCTTTGCCCTAGGCCACAAGTCTACACAACTGCGAAGTGGCAGAGGCTTCTGAATCCTTCCTTGCCTTTGGGTCCCAGGAATCACAGAAGCTTGTTAATATCGACTTTCATTTAATTACTTCAGTATTTAGTTGGCACGGTTGTTGTTTATTTTTATTTTCTAGTTACCTGGTGGCCTAAGGGAATGCTAATTAATAGGACCTTCCGGACGCTCCCAGACTCAAAACACATTTTCCTTTCTCCTCACCCCACTGGAATTACACAGCAGTTTCATCAATTCGACTTTCTGTGCCTCAGTTATCTTACCTGTAAACTAGGCATTAATTCTATCAACTCTATTATTTCCTCTGTGCTGTAATTGTGAATAGGGGATGTTTTCCAGCTGAGTGTACTGCCTGGTACTTAGTGAGGACTTAAGCATTGGTAGCTATCGATAATAATCACCCTGTTAGCACAGAAGTGTTTGGACTCCAAAGCTCTAGCATTATACTTGGTAGCTCTCCTCAGTCCTGTGCTGGTCTCTCTTACCATGGTTTTCTCATGGATGGCTGCTTAAATAAGCTTCATCCAAGATTAGTCCAAAAATTCACAACCCCGCAACCCCAGCGCAGGCTGTATTTTTCCCATTCTGGTCTTTCCATCCCAGCCTAAGTACTCTGATGCTTCTCATAGAAAGTTCCGCTTTCTAACTGGGGTGTGAACCAGACTTCCTTGGCTTAAGCCAAAGTCTCCTTCTTGGGACTCATGCTGAAATTGCCTCCTTTATTCCCAAAACTGCTAATCCATTTCCTCTGAGTAAAGCAGCTGGAAATTTTTCACAGTAAATAATAATAATAATAATGATGATGATGATGATGATGATGATAATAATGGTGGCTGAGACTGAATGCTTACTGTAGACCAGGCAGTTCGCTAAGGGATTCATGTGTATAATATCCTTTTGTCCTCACAAAACTCCTGAAGTGGGTTCTGTTTCTATCCCCATTTTACAGTTGAGATAAATAAGGACCTGAGAAATTCATTAAGTCCTATATCTAGATAAAGACTTTCATAAACTCTCAACCAGGTGGATAGCGTCCTTCTAAGGTCGATTTTAGGGATCTACGCCAATCAAAGGATAATGGAGGCCCACTGTAAAACATAGCCTTTTACCAAAGGGAATCTTAATATCGGCCGTTACCGTCGCAGCAGGCTCTCTATGCCTCGGCATATTAACACCTGGGGACAGTTAAGAGGTCGCGCGCTTGTCTCTCTCCGCTCCACCTCCCACTCCCACACGGGGTCGCCAGCCACGTTTCTCGTTTTCTTCTCCAGTCACCGACCAGCTTCGCCTGTCTCCACCAGAAGGATTCCTCAACTGAAAAGTGAAAACAGTTCGGGAAGAAACACTTGCAACACAAATGGCACGTGTGACGCTCCCGAAATTCATCAGCTATACACACTGGTCTTTTTATCTCCCTTCGAAAAGAACTGGGAGACTCAACAGCATCTCCTGTCACAGCGAAACCCATCTCAGTCCCACCATCAGGCCGGGAGGGTCTTAGTCTCCCTGTTCCTGCCAGATTTTAAATGGATGTGGTTTTATTCCCCTTCTCATCTAATATTAGAACATATCAATCTACAGCAAGATCTCATTTTAAAATGATGTTCTTGTATTTCAAGAGGCCTTTGAAAGAGGGGGAAAAATAGCTCCACACTAGAGGAAGCTCCTGGATGGAAAGCAAGTATATTTATCTCCAATGATTCCACAAATGCTTACTGAGTGCTGGGCTCAGATTCTTGGTGGCTGGAGGAGCAGATGAGGTTCCGAAGGGGGTGTGACTTGCTCCGAGTCACAGAGCTAATTCAGCTTAGTGTCAGGACATACACTCATTATCTTCCTTCTTATAGCTACCGGGTACTTTCCATCCCCTTGAGGTGAGGCACAGACTCTGGCTGGAACAAGAACTCCTGTCCTATGCTCTGAGATGTAGCGCCCTGGAGAATAGACAATTTCAGCTCTTGCCATTCTCTGGTATAAAATCTCTCAGGATTCACCCATTTCTCTTGGAAGAGAGTCACTCGCTGGACTACGGCTGCAAGTCCCCACATCATCTGAACCTTCATGAGCCATTGGTTTATTCTCCCAATGGGCCTGTTCTCCGCAGCCACACACCTTCTCTGCCGGTTGCTTGTACTGTACGTGGTACTGTTCGCGGTACCTGCCATCATGGCGTCTATGCAGTTATGCGTCTCTCACATGCAATCACCCTAGCCCACCCTACTGACCACGTTTTACCCCGTTAACCCTCTCTCGTTGCTCAGGTCTTAATTTAAATGTCTTCAAGGCACCCACCCCCGACCACCGACTTCTCACACGAGCTGAGACATGGCTTCCTGAACTATTTATTCCTCACACTGATCACGGTGGTAATTATTTACTTAACAAGAGGCTCTCTTACTGCTCCGTAAACTTCATGAAAGCAGGAACTGAGCTGGTCATTCTGGCCATTGCCTTACAAGTATTCACGTATTGACGAACCACCAATATGGCCTGCGGGTTTTGAGGTGGAGGAGAAAAGCTGGTGTTTTCATTAGAATGGACAGTGAGGCTGGTGGAAATTTGTCCTCCCAGCATCCTTTACGATGAGCCTTTCAAAAGGCTCGTTTCATCCCACAGGGCTCCTTTAAGCCTCTGGATTTTGCAGCTGGCATCAAATTAAGCGGGTCCCCAACACCCTCATTTCATTCACAGGCTTATTCCCACACCCATTCTCTTTAGACCCTCCTTAGGTTTCAGACCAGCTTCCGACCTCTGAGATCCTCCTCCTCTGATTAAACTTCTCCCACATATAAACCTGCCTTCAGATGGTTTGCCTTTCCCCATCTCCAAAGCATGACTGGGGCTCCAACCTTCTTAGCTGAAAATGCGCCTGGTCCAGTTGCCCAGACCAAGAAATGCAGCTCTGCGGAAACGCCAGCCTAATTCGCAGCCTCTCCGTTTCTCCAGCCCTCTCTTTCTCCCACCCCAGGGCTATGAACATGGCTTTTCCATGCTCCAGACTACTCTCCTTTCTGCCCTATTCACTTGGTTAAATCAGACTCATACTTAAGACACCAGCACAGATAGGAACCCTTCCTGACCCTCAAAGCCAGCTCAGCCTCTCCCCCCAGTATACCTTCTCTTAACGTCATAAACACTGTATTTGTAAAAAAAATATCTGGAACAGTTCGCAAGGCTGTATTTGTGAGATCATTCTCATTAATGCCTATATTCTAGACTGTGAACTCCAAAAAGGCTGGAACCATGTCTCTTCGGTTGTTGTTTTGTTCATTATCATAACCTCCATGTCTGGCGTAGAGTATGTGCTTAAAATACTGGTTCAATGAACGAAGGGGGACATTCTACAGACTGGTACATCCACTTTGAGTTACTGCTCCTTCCCGACTCTGAGGAGATGAGCTGAAGAGTGCTGAGGGTTTCTTGGATAACATTCCCTAAACATCTCCTGCAGTAGAGAGGGCAACAATGCACACCCTCAGTTACTACCTGCTCTTGCCTGTTCCTCAGTCTCTACCTTTCTAATAATTACTAGAGTAACTGCCTCAAAGCACATGTTCATTCATTCATTCAAGAGCATGTATCCAGGTGAGATCTCAGGACCACCTACATGGGAATCACCTAAGCCACTTATTAATGATGAAAATTCCTAGCTCCGATATGAAGATTAGAGAACTAAAATCTCTTTATGTACAACTCAGCAATCTGCATTTTAATAAGCATTGCTGTTGACTCTTACGCACCTTTGAGGACCAACCAATGGGCACGGTGGGTTGCTGCAATGATTCAAGAAGATGCTTTACATAAAGCAGTTTGGGAACTGTTTCGTGGCACAGAGGCAGGCATGTGGTCAGTGCCACACACCAGTCCATCCTTCTGTCTACTTAACCATCCATCTGCCTAAGCCACTATGTCCTCCTCCATCTTCTCTAATACAGTACGTTAGTTTCTTTACATAATTCAATCCTATTCTCTTATATTCACATTTCCCTTCTTATTCTAAATATCTTACTCAACCCCAAACTAAGAGGAGGTCCAACGCTGCACCAAGTGAGGACAGAACTCTAGGAAATGTAGGAGAGAAATACCTAGTTCTCAGGGAGCTCCTAGCAGGAACAGGTGAAGCTATGTAAAAAATCTGTGGGCACCTCCTGGCCCGTTGGCCTTGACCCGAGCAAACTTCCTCTTCTCTTCTCTCTCCTCCTAGTCCATGAAGCCCAGTTCCGTGCTCAGCCAAACGGCTCTAGCTCTTGTTCTCAAACCTTCTTCAGCCCATGCTTCTTTGTCAGATGGAGACAGGCACAGTCACTCATTCACCATGTCCCACCTGTGTATTCGGAACTGCCTCCTCGGGGTAATCACAGGATAAGGTTAATTATGCTAATCAGCCTCTACAGACTGACACAATTAACCAGAGCATGAGATAGCTCCAGAAATCTGTATTGGAGCTACCGACTGCTGGGTTTAATTTCACCAACCAGTGCAGTAATTAATGGAGGGGGAAGGAGAGGGTTTGCTCTTTTCGGCTAAGGAGCCCTCTGTTCCATCCTCCCATGGAAGTTGCAGGAAGTTTTCCAGGAAATATCTGGCCACTTAATATCCCCTCTCGGGACCTGTGACGGAGCATCTCCTTAGGGCCAGGTACTAGCATTGACACCCAATTTTTGCTTGATGGTTATACAAAACGAGACTTGTATTTTGATACATTTAAAACATCTTTTTCTTTCCTTCGTCTACACTTAAACGCCTTTAAAATTTTTTAACCTTTTTCTCTGTTCAAAAATAAGAAAAGTTGGGAAAAGGTTAGAGCAAGGATCTCTACCAGGTGTTTCACAGAGTGCTAAATCCGCACGTTGCCTTGGGGATGAACGTTTACGACCCACATTTTGGGACGCTCGAATTTCTACCTTCCTCTCTTGAAGGGACATTATGGACACTTTCATAGTAAAACTCTGAAAGTCCTGCGCCCCAGAAAACTACAGTAGGGAACTACAGTTAACTCAATATTTTCCACATTTATTTTACTACACATTTTAGTTTTGTTTCCCCCCAAAGATGGCCCTATGATGAGGACTTTATTACAGTTAGGTTACTGACAGGATGTCTCAGAAAACAGAAGTGAGGGAGAAGGAAAAGAGAGATAGGATACGTAAGAGAGCCAATCAAGAGTGTATTAATGAACTCATTACTGCTGTAGACGATTGGGGCTTTAGTCGTGCTAAAGACCCTCCAAAGATGCACGTAAAAGGCATCACAGAATTGTCCTGCTGGAGGATAGAAAATCTTAGGCATTTATTCACTGACTCATGTCCCTTATTGTTTGGGAGTTGCCCTAAGGGACTTGAACCGTCCTGTACCACTGAGTTGATAAGCCTTCTCTAGCCTGGGAAAAGCAGAATGGTCTCCGTGACTCCATATTGGACACTGGCCAAGGGGCATGGATCTGTCTACCAGGGCAGTGCTGACATCGTGAGGGCCAGAGGGGAGTGGCATATGATCACGAGCACCTGCTGTATTATATAATCTTTGAAAACTAGAATTCTAAGTTACTGACATCGAAAACATGCATATTCTATGTATACGATTTAGGGAACACTGCTCCGCTTGACACTATTAGTGCTCATCTATATCTAGCTGTCCCTCCTCCCACCTCTCAGGAACGTAAAAGACCACGTTTGCAGCCCCCCCTTGCACTGACTCATGCTGGTCAACAGACTAAGAGTTGGGTGTGTCACTTCCGAGCTGAGGCGGCACCAGTCTCTGCCCAACTTCCATGCTTGTCTTCCCCTGCAGCGGCACCTCTGAACGCGTCTACTGAGATAGTCTCAAAGAGGAAGCTCACGGGACTCCTCAGCAACTTGGAGGGACGGCCCCAGTGGGCTCATGGACTTGCGATGAGTTTGAGTGAACAACAAATTAGCTTTCGTGTGTCAATCCTATGGAATTTAAGGCTTCGTGTTGATCGCAGCAAAACCTAGCCTGACCCTCAGCACAGAAATCCTCGGTGAAGCAAATGTCATCATAATTTCTAGGATACCCCTCCCAGGGAATATCTGAGATGGGTCAGATGTTATAGCAGAGAACAAGGAGAGGATAAAGAAAGACTGAACCGCTGTTTGCACTTCTTAGTGTAATTAAGAGAATCATGAAGATAAGAAAGGATGAAATGAGCGGCCCGAGCACTGTGTGGAGAGGTCCTATTTCTGCAGAATGAGATGGTCGGTAGGGAGGCAGGTGTTTAATTTGGTGGGAGCAGGTCCACATGGGTCAATCTCTTCCTGAAACGTAAAAATGGATCTGAGCATCGTGCTGCTGTGCCCTGCTCTTGACTCTTTAAATGGTCTCATGATCTATAAAACATACACTTGTTGGCCTATAGGTATGAATGATCGAAGCAATGTCTCCTACCCTTGATTATTCTAACTTGCTTTCAGTACATTTTCCTATGAAAACTAGCTCTTAAATCCTGGCTCTGTAGCCCTTGTTCAAATATTTTTCTGCTCCCCTTTGGGGACTCTAATTGCACATATATTTGACTGCATTTATCCCACAGCTCATTAAAGCTCTATTAATATTTTAAAATTTTCCTTTTCTCTCTTTATTTAATTTTGGGTAGTTTCTATTGCTATGTCTTTAAGTCCACTAATCATTTCTGCTGCCATGTCTAATCGTCTGTGAATCCCATCTAATATTTTTTTTAAATCTCACACATTGTAGTTTTCACTGCAAGAATGTCAGTGTGAGTCTTTTTAATATCTTCTATACATCCACTTAAATTTTGAATATAGTTATTATGACTATTTTAATCTCCTTGTATGTTAATTCTAATATCTGTGGCAGTTCTGGGTCAATTTTGATTAATTATTCTCATCATTATCAGTCACATTTTCCTCTTAATTTTCAATTGGAGGCCAGACATTGTGAATTACAGTTTGCTGGGTGTTTACTAACTTTGTATGCCTATGAATATTCTTGACTTTTGTCATGGGGCACAGTTTAATTCCTTGGAAAAGGTCTTATTCTTTCAGATCTTGCTTTTACTGTTTGCTGGGCGGAAACCGAGCAATTCCCAGTCGTGGGCTAATCGTTCCCCGTTACGAGGCAAGACCCGTCTGTGTCCCCCTCCCAGTGCCTCCCGCGTCAGAGGGTTCCTAGTCTGGCTGGCGGGATCAGGCGCTGCTCGCAGCCGCACGGAGCAAGCAGCACTGTGACCTCTCGTTCCTTCTCTCACAGTGGGCAGTGTCCTCACGCGCGTGGGTTAATGAGTGTTCAGCCGAATATTCAAGAAGTCCCCTTGAAAATGCCTCGCACACTGCTCGAACCGCTGCTTTTCTGGGTTTCTGTGACCTGTAGCTGGACATAATCTTGATTTACAGCCATCTGTTTCTTTCCTCCGCGGGAAACAGCTTTGGTCTCCACCATTACCCCAACACGGAAAGCAGAAACAAGTCGATTCTGCTTGGAGAAAGCTAAGCCGATTCCTAACGCCTTTGATAGAACCGGTGTGGAAATAGAAACTCAGAGATGGGAATTTTTTATTTAAAGCAAAGTAATAAATGATTAGAAAAATTACACTTATTACATGTTATTTATGTGTCAGACAGTGGGCTAAGCGCTTTATATAAATTATCTCGTTTAATCTTCAAAACCAGATTAAGATGTGGGGGTTTCTATATTTATGTAAGGCATATTGCTGGGTCAGAATGGTTCTAGATACTGCGGACATCGCCATGAATTATACAAGGTACTTTCTACCCGTGGAGTTACGTCCTGGTGAGGGAGACTGACAACAAGGAATACATAAATAAAATAAAAATACGAGCGATCTCTGAGGAGCATGAAAACGCTGATAAAGATAGAACATGCATTGCTTTAGATCAGGTTGTTTGTTGTGTAAGGTGCCTCCGAGGTGCATTTAAGGTGAAATATGAATGACAAGAGAGAGACAACCTCGTAAGAAAAAAATTCAGGGCATCCCAGGCAGAGGTTACAGCTGGTGCAAAGGCCTTAAATTGAGCAACAAGCATGGCGGGTTCAACGAATAGAAAAATAAATTAGCAGCGCGGCTGGAGGGTGAAGACTGAGGGGAGATAAGGCTGTCAGTGTCGGTGGGAGCGCAATCCCAACGAGCCACAGCAGACTTAGCAAGCCAAGGTCGGGAACTGTCTATTCCGTCCCAAGTGCAAAGGTAGATGGCAGACCACTGGAGGAGTCCAAGCAAGCTGGTGCTAGGCTGGGAGGTGCATTTCACGGACTCGTCCTGGGGGCTCCTCAGCGACTAGACTGTGAGGGGCGAGAGCGGGAGGAAGGAAATGAATTAGGAAGTGTTGCTGCTGCCTGGAGGATGGAAAAGACTCAGCTCGCACAGGGTGAGGAAAGATGGAGGGGCGGAGTCGAGAGTGGGACCTGTCGAGGCGGTGACGTTCTCAGAGCTCACTCGCAGATTGGCCGTGAGCTGTGAGAGAGGAGAGTTAAGACTTGCTCGTAGGATTCTGGCTAAGGAGTTATCACCCCATTTTATATATGAAAGAGTGTGTGTATGTGTGTGTGTGTGTGTGTGTGTGTGTGAAGAGGTCATACATGAGAGAGATGTGTATCTTGCCAAAGGTCATGTAGCTAGCTCATAAAATTCATTTATAATGTATTTATTTATTCATTCAACAAACATCGGCGAGGTACAGCAAAAGTATGAGTACTGGAGACAGTCATGATCCCTCACGGAATTCACAGGTGTAGAGGAGAAAAGAATGTATAAATAATTACGCACGCAGGCCCAGACACACGGAGAATATTTTATGTCTTATTAAAGTGCTTAAAAGAATCTGAAATTCCAGCTCAGTCTTTACAACCCACAGCTCATGCTACACCTCATGTTATGGTAGTTTGAATTTCCCTGGGTTTAAAAGGAGAAACTCAGGAATCAGAATTTTACAGACCCTCCCTGCCATCCTACTCAGCCCACCTCGTTCTTAGCCTAAGTTCTTTACATTCAGATACAAGTACCTCTAGATTTTTTTCCTTTTAATCTTCCCGCTCATATGCTCCAATGCAGGAGCCTTGGCAAACATTCACTGAATAGCTACTGGTCACCAGAAAATCGAAAATGAGTAAGGGGTCTTCCTGTCCTCAATGAGCTCATGATGGAGATTAAGCACAGGATACCACTGGATCACAGGGGAGGGCACCTCACGTAGACTGGGAAAAAGTCATTAGAAAGACTCTCTTGGAGGAAGCGACTGAGAGAATAATTTTGCCATCCACAAAGGAGAGGAAAAGAATTCTACGGCACGCAGAGCAGTCCCAATAAAACCACAGAGGTTCGAAATAGCACAAAAGTTCAGAGACTGCGATGTGATGGGAACATAAAGTAAGAGACGGCAGGGAAGGGGAGGCCGGAGGAGACTCGGGGCCCAGCCTGTCCCCACGTGAAATTCATTACAAAGCCTCCCTCACCCACACGCCCTCCTCCCTCTCCTCCTTCCTCTTTTCCTTCTTCTAAAAATAAAGGAGGAGAAAGACTTCAAGTGTAAAACTGGAATCTGCATTTGAAAGACCCGACTCCCTTGGTTTTCTGCCCAGCTTATTTTCTGGGGACCTGCTGTATTCTGATCTTGGAACCTCTTCTTTTGGGGGCCTGCTCATTGTTTTCATCTGAAGTTCTTTCTGTCCCTCTTCCATTGGGCCTTTTTTTTTTTTTTTTTTAAACTAAAAAGGGAACCTGTTAGGAGAACATGTCAGGATCTTGAGAGAATCTTCTGCCTGTGTATATTTTAAACACATAAAAGAAATTCCTGAGGCACTCAGGGGCATGCACACCCCGTTCCTGTTCCTGTTCCGGGGGCTGTCGCCTCCCAACGCTTCTTCCTGGAGTTAGAAAGTAATGTTTAGGGACCTCTCCCGGGTTAGGCCCTTGGAACTTTTTCTCTCATAGGGACAAATATGTTTAATTCTTCTCCTGCATGCTCTCATTATCTTTTTAGCTCTTTAGAACACACGTGCACACACAAGCACATGTGTGCAACACACGTGCACATATACAGCACGCACGCATGGACACACGTACACACATTCCCACAGATTTTGTTCATTTGTTTGTTCTCTGTTTGTTTGTTTGTTTTTTATGGAACGGCGGTGCCCCATTTCAGGGTTCTGGTCTACCCAGGTCTGCACTGTAGCTTGCTGGAGAATTCTATCCGCTCCAGATAAGCCCACAGCACAACACTTCAGAGAGGACCCCCTGTAGCTATGCTATGTTCACGGTTGATTTTAATGCCTTTTATCCCACTTTTGGAGGAACTGCTTGGAGAATTTAAAGAGTACATCCCTCTTTTCATTCCACTAAGAACCCATGGTGATCTACGAGAATTCATAAAATTCGAGTAATCGAAAACTTTTTTTTAAAAGCCAGGGAAAGAGATAGGTAGATAGATAGATAGAAAAACGATAGATAGATAGATAGATAGATAGATAGATAGATAGATAGATAGACAGATAATAGACAAAAAGAAAAGACAATATGTAAATGTACCGTCTTTAAAATTATAGATGAGCATGAAAACTGGGTTTTTAATTTGCTTTTGATCTCTCTGGAGACCTAAGAGAAAAGACACTTAAAAAAGACCTCAAAAAAAAAAAAAAAAAAAACACACTTGCCGATCAATGTTGTCTTCCCAGAGGAAAGCTCACATTTGAGGGAGAACCAGTGTCTCTCCCCTGCTATGGTCAAAAGGAATCATCTGGCAGCCCTGGATTCTGGTCCAGACTCGGGCTCCAGAGTTTGCCCCCCAGAAACCCTGGACTTCCTGGTGCATTTGTTCCTGTGTCTGTAAAAATAGACATGGAACTAGATCATCCTTCAAAGGTCTGTTCCAGGTCTAATAGCCTAGCATGTTATAAATAACTTACTTATGGTTTAGTGATTCTGCCCAACATATTTCAAAAATCATCGACTGTTTCCTGAAAAACGACCTTCTACTCTCAGTCTCTATCTATCTCCCTAACTGAGTATTTCTCGGCCCTCCTGAATCAGAACCAACTGGGTATCTGGGGAGGGGAGGGTGTTAAAAATGCAGACTCCCTGACTTCCCTGGGCTAAAATCAAGGTGTCGGCAGGGCCTCCGACAGGAATTCAGTTCCTTGCTTTCTTCCGGCTTCTAACAGGGGCTCAAACTCCTTGGCTTGTGGCCCTGCAACGCTCCTCTTTCTTTTGTCGCTTTTCCTTCTCAGTCTCAGACTCTGACCCTCTCGCCACCCTCTTTTAAGGGCCCTGTGATTATGTCAGGCCCACTCAGATAATCCAGGATAATCTTCCCATCTCGAGATCCTTAATAGAATCACATCTGCAAAGTCCTTTGGGCCATGTAAGATCACACATTCACAGGCTTTGGACACTAGGACATAGACAGCTTTGGGGACCATTATTCACTGATCACATGCCCCCTTGGTCTTGCTGGGGCTAATAATCTAAGGGTCTCAGAATTTGTTGCCACCATTTTTCTGTTGTAAAAACTGAACTGACTATGGAAGAGGCCACTAAAACACCCGACAATAATAATCTGTACTCCCCCAAGGTAATGGGTAATCGCCTACCTAATATTAGGAGCCCCACCCTCAGGCATTTTATAAATGCAAATATATTCTCAGAGGATAGAGTCCTGTCTATTCAAGGAAGTCGATTTAGGGACCAGACTGACCTGAACTAGCAAGCTGTCTCAGTCACGTACCAGCCACATGTTACCTAACCTTTCTGTCCCTCGATTTCCTCATCTGCAAATGGGTTTTTAAGCTATTAACTGGCAGTTAGCACTAAAGCCCTATGCCCAGAGATCCTGGCTCTTGGATCTGTGCTTTGCTTGGTGTGTGTGTGTGTATGTGTGGCAGAGGGGAATAATGTCAAGAGAGGGAATTTTCTTTCCTTTTTTCTAATATACTTTAATTTTTGTCTTGGGCCTCAATTCCATCAAGCAGAGAAAACTAAATCTTAAGACTATTCAGGGCTCTTCTCTTCTTCCTTGAAGGGTTGTGGTTAAATTCTGGGGCTTCTAGAGTGACATCGTCTTAAGAGAAGAAGGGTTCTATCCTCTTGTCATTATCGGTCTGTGCTAGCACCCTTCGAGAATTGTCCTCTCCCTCTGGTCAAAGTCATGGCCACTCCAGGCTTCAGTCACTCTCAGCCTCCCTTGAGCAAGAGAAACATTTGGGGAACAGGGAGACGCCCAAAGCACTCCCCACTCTGTCAACATCCCCTGCTCTCTACACACACTCATCACTCGGAGTCTTGGAAATCTTAATGCATCTATTTCAGGACAGGGGGCACTGTGGGGTCTTGCCATTGTTGAGCTGGACTCTTTCTACCACTGGACGCTGGGCATCTTCTGGAGCAAACCAAGTCAGACCCTCATCCCAACTGCTTTCTTCTGTCGACAAGCAGAGGTGAGACTCTGAGAATGGTGCAAGGCCACCACCACAACCCCCTTTGCTAGAAGAGGAGCTACATGCATGCTCACCCCTTGCACATCACTCCTTGGCAGCAGAAACTCAGGAGGCAGTACAAAGGTTATAGACAGTATCAAAGGCTTACGCTTAATTGCCTTGGGAGGGTCAGACGGGACTCTTTGTTTGGCTTTGTCAAGCTAATTAGTTAGAAAAGGATGTGCTCTGCACACAAACAAGAGCCTTTTTTTTTCTATAAGCAATTACAAATGACCCTAATCTTATTCATTTAAACAACCACGCCACCACAACATTGGAAAGACACCAAAGAAAGATTTGGAAAGCCAGGGACTTTCCCGCTGACGATGGCTTTGGGTAGTCCTCAAACCTGTGTACTTAAAGAGTGATCTTCCTTTCCGAAAGCTTCTCCTCTTTGCTAATCCTGGAGTGTTCATTGTCAAAAAGGTTTAGGAGCACCAGCCTGGAGCTCAGCTGTGCTGCGGGGATACATCCTCCACAGGCCCCGGTCCATCCCTACCTCCCGTCTCATACTCTGTTTTGTGATTGATGTCTCGTGTGGGCTGCCCTCTGCCAGCCTGTCAACACCAAGGCCAGGTGTGTGCCAACGACCATGAGTTCCATGCCCAGTACAGAGCCAATCGTCATTGAGTGGAACAATGAAGGAATGAACGCCTTCCCTAAGAGGAAAGGTAAACGTGCCAGACAGAGGTGAAGCTGATCTGCAAGTCGGCAAGGCAAATAACACTGAGAATGGAAACTAACTTCCCCCTAAATTTTCTATAAAATCGATCGTCCAAATCGAAGCAGAAAAGAATCACAAAAAGGTGGATGGCTAATTCTGCTCTTCGATGAAATAATCGGGGCCACTATTAAACACACATCGCGCCGAGCACGGTGATGACACAGTCTGTGTGCATCACCTCCATCTGCTGGCACTTGAGCTGGCCGTCTTCCATTGTCCCTCAAGTCCCTCTCCGCTCCTCGCCGTCTGCTCCAGGTGCTCTGATGCTCACCTGTAGGGACTGCATCAGTCTTCTCACTCTCCAGCTTCGAGATGGATTCGACCAATGGGAGGCACCGACAGAAGTCAGAGGGAGGGAGTGGAGAGAGTATGGGCAAGTGAGCTGGCTGCATTGCCCTGCTGAGGACCACAGCTCCTGTCTCGGGGCCCACCCCTGTATCACTGCCTCCTCTGGGTGTCAGTAGACACCTCTTCCTCTTGTCCTTTCAGGCTTCGGAATGGTACCAGTTGCATTCTGTTACCACCCCAGGGGCATTTGCTAAGCCTGTGGGTTTCCTTGAGCCCTGCTCACACTTTCCTCACAGCGGTCCCATGGCACAGGTTACTAATAGCTCCATTTTAAAGAGAGGACATCAAGCCTCAAAGCGTTTAAGAGATACGTCCAAGGTCAGAGTCAGCAGGAGCCAACCCTCAAACCTAGCTAGGTCTGTTTCAGTCCAATGCCAATGCTCAAGCCCCCTCCCCATCTTCCAGGGAAGAGGCTGGCGCCTCAGGCTTCAGATGTAACTCACAGAAGAACTGGCTAGAAGAATGTCTAGTGGGGATGGTGGGGGCCAGGAGCTGAATACTCATTTTGGAACTCGGCTTCCACAGATGGGCACTTAAGAGTTTGGCTTCGCGGGTTGGTGGTGGTTCACCGAGAGTTCAAATCTCATCACAGACACGTGTGGGTGAATAAGTGGCAGGGTCTTTGGTTCTTCCAAGTGCCTGATACAGGCGTGCAGATGGGCGGGGGTGTGAACGAGAGGGCTTCGAGTGGATTTCACTCTTGGATATAGCCTATAAATATGCATGTTGTGTCCCATGAATCACTGAGGGCTGGGCTGGCTGCATTTTTTTGTTTTTTTAAAGAAGTAGTCTGACTGACTCAGAGACGTTTGGCAAGCACCCCTGAGGGCCAGAGTGAAGCCAAAGGCTCTGCAGAAACTGGAAGGAAACCAGATAGTTGCTGCCTAACTTTATTCTGAGAACTTTTTCTGAATGTGAAAAGGCATCAGGGAGCACAGAAAAAGTCACAGACGAGCCTGATTTCACAGTTATTGATATCGGTTTGAGAAATTGCACAGATTTTTATCACTTATTACAATCGCGACTTCGAGCAAGTCGCCTCACCTCTCTGAGCCTCAGTTTCCCCTGTCAGCACAATGGGGGTGAGAGCTGCATGAGATATATTTATATAAAGCACCAGAATGAGACTCAGATTATGCACACATAACTGTTGACCACCTTCCTTCTCCCTTTCGTATTGTTCTGGTCCACAGCCAAATCTGAGTACCCGTCACCCTTAATAGCCAGGCCTCAGAGATTTATAATCGTCGTCTCGCTGGTTGCATAGTAAGCTCCTGAATGACAGGCATATCAGTCAAGTTATGTTCCTTAAACCATAGAGCCTCTCCACCCCTATGCTGAGGATCTGCGTAGACGTCCTTTGTCACTCCTCTCCATTCCATCCAGAAGGTTATCCTGGAAGCTGCCATGTTTGAAAATGTTGCCCCGATCCTGGGCAGAGTTGATTCCAGATGACCCATGGATGGGCGTCTCATCCAATCAGAGTACTTCCCTGAGAAATGGGGATCTGGGACTGAGAAAGAAACTCTATCTATCTTCGAGACTAAAATTGGAAAGCTTGAGAGGTGTTGGTAAGAAAGCCAGTCTGGAGAGAGAGAAAGAAAATGGAATAACCACTCTCGGAGAGGAGATGGAGTGAGAGAAGAGATCGTCTTGAAAGTATTCGAGTTCTAGGTTCCAACTAGAGGCCCAGTGCCATCGCTTTCTTGGCTTCTGTGTGTCACCCCAGGAGTCCATTTTTCTGAAACTCATTGGATTTCTACAACTTGCAATCAAGAGGCAACACCCAGGGAGCAGATTAACATCTATCAACTTAGGGTTTTTTTTTTTTTTAATTTTTTATTTAGAAATAATTTTGGATTTACTGCCAATTCCTTTTTACTCTGCATCATTTACGCTTTGAATTTGCCCATTTATGAAATGAGAAGAACGATTTCCCGAAACGCTCCCTTCGTAGCAGGATGTGTGTAAATCATCTGCTCCAGCACCAGGCACAGAGCGGACACTCAGTGGGGACTCACGTTATTCTCTCCACACCCCCTTTCTCTGGAAGATGGAAGACGTTTGCTTCTTGGTTTTGAGCCAGGCTAAAGGGTTGTCTGCCCATCTTCCTGATCCCTTTTCTGAATGAACGGCTCCTCCCTCTTTTCCCCATTCTTTTATATGCGCCTGGGCTGGGACAGTTTGCGGTGGGACGCTGGAGATACTCTTGGGAGTGTGAGACGGTGGAGAGAGTGTAGAGCAGGGGAGAAGAATCCCTTTGAGAAGCAACTCATTTCAATTAGGCCAGAAAGAACGTTAACAGGGCTGGTGTCTGAACTTGGCTCACATTCAAAGTAACAAACCATAGGGTACATCCATTCCAACCATTCCATCTGATGTTTTAGAAAATGATGGGCCACCAAGGAGGCTTGTTAACCAGCGAGCCTGACCCCGAACGCCACCCCCCCCCCCTCATTTCCTACCTAAACCTCTAACGGCTTAATTACCGTGCCCTCTTCCGTCTGCATTCAACATACATGGTCTAAGGACACCAAGTTTTCTCAAACTGTAGGAAAAGGAATTATCTCTAATTTTATGTCAAAGAGGGGAAACTATGTATTTGAGGGCGATTTAAAAAAAATCTAATCATGGACTCTTATTGACTTACTGTCAGATCTCAGGTCTCAGAATTAATATAAAAGCTTCATTTTTCTCCATCATCTGGGAATTTTCATATTAAGACATCTTTTTTCTCATGTTCAATGCTGATTCTTTCTATAAGTAACCTCTTACATATGAGTAAAGTGCTAGAGCTGACAAGCATCTTCACCTCTAAAATGTTTTGGCATACTTCTAGGTATATACATAGCAAGCACCAAAAAATATTTGTAGAATTAATGAATGCCATTTGGTAGTTACAGAAATGTGAATAGAGAGAAAAGGCATTTTAAAATTATTGTTCTTATTTTACAGATGGAAAAAGAAGACACTTAGGGAGGTTGAGTGGCTTGCCCAAGGTTACACAGCTGGTATATGTCTGAACTAGAACTCAAACCTAGGTCTACGTTTCTTTAGCAAGCATCTTTTGGTCACTTATCATCGATTTTCTTTGACAATAGAGTAATAAGGTCAAATAATATTCAGTGCGTGCCCTCGGCTAACAGTCTAAAAGGAGAGCCCAGTAAAATAAAGCAATGATTATAAGAGTATTTATCATTACTATATGCTTGGGATGTATAAATTATATATAGTCTCATTTAATCCCCCACGAATATTATAAGATAGGTATATGATCTTTACTCCACGACTGGGGAAACTGAGACACAGAGGCAGAGCAGGGGTTTGGCACCAGTGCACAGAGCCCTACGTGGAATGCTGGGAGATTTAATCCAATCAAATGCAACTGAAAATATTCAGCCACTTTTAACCTACGAAATGGCAATTGCATGTGGTTCAGCCAAACAGAAAAGACACGGACCTATGGTAGACACACAGGATGAAAGAGGGCAGCCTTGGGAGATTTGGGGCTGGACCGAATTAGCAAAGATGAAGAGGCAAAGAAAGCTTTGGCCGGGAGATGTAGGCAGAAGCCACAGCAGGAGCAAGGTTACTGGGACGTGCGAGCGCGTCACACGATCACACTGACCAGGACTTCGGGTGTTGGAGAAGAATGGCAGGAAATCGGGCTAGGAAAACATACAGAGGCCAGACCCTGGAGGTCCCTGGGGCCAACTGAGGCGGAGCTGCTCATCTTCTGATTCCCTGCCAAATTCCTTCCTGGTGCAAGATATGTGTCGATTACTCAAGTTCTCTGGGGCCTTGTGTGTCTTCTTTCCTTCTGTAGAACCCCAAGCACAACACTTGACACACACGAGGTGCTCAGCGAATGTCTGTGGATGAGCCAATGGTCTGCCCAACACGATGCCGTCGCGGCGATGATATCAGACTGTCGCAGAAGTTAACCCGGGGTTCACTGTTATTTCAAACAGGCTGCAAGATAGCCTCTGGTTTTCATTATCTGGAGGAGGGGGATGCTATTTTTTATTTATTTTTTCTTTAATTATTAAGTCCCTTTCAACTTTTATCAGTGAAAGACATCCTAAACCCAAAGGCTATATTGCTAAAAGATCTATATTCAAAATCAGGTTCGACTAATCTATATGAAGCACTGAAGTGCTCGATACTTTCACTTAAGTTCATTGAAACTTTAAAATAATCCTGATAAAAACAGATTTTATTACACTCATTTTATGATAAGGAAACTAAAACAGGCACATTAATGGATTTGCTCATAAATGGTGGCATCGGGATTTGAACTTGGTTCTCTTTGTTCTTTGCCGTGGCTCTTTATGAAGATGCTACTGAGAATCTATTGTGATGATGCAATGATGATGACAGCGGCAGTTATAAAAGTAATGATTGCAAACAATGATTGCCTTGCCATGTGCCAGGTACTGTCCTAAGCACTTAAAGGAATAACTTCATTTATTTTTCAGAGACCTTCTGAAACAAGGCTCTTTATTATCTCCAATTTGAACAAACTGAGGCTAACAAAGGTTAAGCGACCTGCTGGGATCAAACAGCTTGTCTATGGCAGGGTAAGGATTTTAAACCAGAGCAACGAGATATCTGCCTGTTTTTGATTTTAGACCCCGCTCTTGGTGCTACCCATCTCACTCCTCCTCTACCAGGAAAGAAGAGCAAAGAAAACCTCCCCTCTCTCTGTGCAAGGTTCTCAGCATCCTGTGTCACCATGACAACGAGCCCTAGTCAATTTCCTCACAAGGTGGGGAAAAGCAAAGGTCAATCAGGACTTCTGTCCCGGAACATTCTGTGGGCAAACACAGAGGCCAGAGCACTGGGGCCTCTGTGTCCTCACTCGAACAGGGTGAATCACTCCTGCAATTGGAGCTGGGAGGCGGGCCAGGTTCCTAAATAGGTGAGCTTAGTGGTGCTCTCGGAGAGCCTTTGGGTCGCTTTGAAAATTAATCCTGTATCTTCAGAATCTGAGCTCATAAATGAGCAGATTAGAAATTAGAGGGGGGAAGAACGAAGGAGAGCTCCTGGCAAAGGGTTTCAGTGCATCGCGGCTTCCTCCGGAGGCTGACATCATCCTGCCTCCCCGCCGTCGCCCATCCTCTGCCAAGGTCTAGGTCTGCTTGAAGACCGTCAAGTCCCCGAAAAATGAAGACTCCAAAAGGTTGGGCGCTACATTACGCTAATCTTCACTGGATACACAGTGCCTGACACAGTGACTGACTCAGAGGAGGCCCTTACTAATTGTTGATCAATTAATCGATTGAGTGAAGATACTACAAGCACTGATTTGGTTGAGAAAAATGCTTTTGTTTCCGAAATTAGGTAACTCAATGCAGAATGTCTTGAGCTCTCTAGGAGTTAACATTTAAGCTGAGATTTGAATGACAAGAAGCGTCAAGTTATATGATGATTAAGAAAGAGAATTTGGGGCAAGAGAAAAATTGGGTTTGGAGGTGGAAAGGATCGTGTATTTAAGAAACAGCTAGAGTCCTCTCTGTAGCTGGAAAGAAATGGAAAATGAGTTTGACGCAGAAGGGCCAGTTCCTACATGAGGGTGTAGAACTGAAATTTTCTTCTAACTTTATGTGAAGCCACTGACAGATTTTAAGAAGAAGAAGAAGAAAAGAGATGTGTCACTCACTCAGTGTCCCCAATGCTTGGCATAAAACAAGTGTTCAGAAACTGGATGAATGAGCTGAGATAATGCATATCAAATGCCTTTTAAACAATGAAGGGTTTCAGAATTGACAGTTATCATCATACGGAGGAGAATAAGACACTTCCCTCGATATGATTCTCTTAGGTCGCAAAGTGATTAGAGACTTCTGGGTAACGAGGGTAGAGATACAGAGGCACCCGATTTTTACAGCGCTTCTTTTCTGTTAAAATGATTTCAAACCGCACTGAGATGCATGGTTGCAATAGCATCGGCCAGGCTTCGGGAAGAGATTTCCATGAAGAATTCGCTCTTGGCCACCTGAGGCAGAGCAGCAAGCTCAGGAAGGGAACAGGTAATAGATCTCCCCTGACTCCCGGTATCTAGGACACGTGGAGCTCTGATATGTAGGAGGTACATTCTGATGAGGTCATGGCTCTTTCATTGACCCCCTCCCACCCTCGTCCCACCAATACTACCTTTCTTAACATATTCACCTGAAGATTTTGATGGCCCATCACTGTGACGTGGTGGAGGGTACAAAGGGAGAGAGTGAACAGGGTTGCTCACTGTGACCTGGGATGCGAGATGAAGAATTGAAGTCAGAGGAGCAGAGGAGAAAGAGCAGTAGGAATGATGGATTCTGCATGGTGTTCCACGTGCTGCTTCTGATAAAAGGACTATACGTTGCCTCAAATAATCCGTAAATGAACTCCCACTGCAGCGTCGGCAGAGCAGAGATCACTGTCTTCTGCCCACACTCACTGTGTAGCCACCTGGTTGCAGAAATATGGCCAGCAGCGGGGGACATTCAGCAGCCATTCATCAAAAGGTCTGAGGGAGAGCGGCCTAGACAGACCCACGTGGACAATTACGGATGCAGAGGAAAGTCCACCCACCCTGTCTACCAGCAAATATCAAGCCTGCCTAAGCATCTCATCATTTGGGGGAAAATGGGGAGAAAAAAACCCCACAAAACCAAAAGCCTGGGGTCTATAAAACAACTTCCTGCCATAAAAAAAAACGTGGAACATTGCACTCAAAATGCATAGAAAGTGCACATATTTTAAAAGATTTACCGAGAAAGAAAAGGAAAATTTAAAAAGCATGTGGTATGCTCTTGATAAAATTTAAGGAAACATGAACTTAAGGGAAAATGGTTAAATAAATTGAGATACATCCATATGGTAGAATATCAGTTTTTTTCATGTGTAGAGGGTACAAAACACTAATTTGTAAAGGTATATGCACCTCCATGATCATTACAGCATTATTTAAAATAGCCAAGATAGGGAAGAGTCGGGAGCCATTATGAGGTACTGAAGAGGTCACGTACCTGATAGCCATGAAGCAACTGCTGAGACTGCTTAAACAATGGTTCTAGGAAGCAGGGTGTGGAGTTAAACGTTACTGACCCTGGAGGGGAGGTTTGCCCCCTAAAGAAATCCTCTTAAGATAGTGGAATGTTACAGCCCAGAAAAGGATGTTCATACCCTGAGGGAAGGATATATAGGAACTTATGTAAATGTCAGCATTCCTATGGTAATGTACACTGTGCTTTGCCATTGTACTCTGTGCTTTGCTATTGTATCCAAAAACTTATATAAAGGCTGTGCTAAATCAACTCCAGGCTGCAGCTTTGACTGTATGCCCTTCTGAAAGTTCTTTCCTGTCTTATTCTTTTTTCTTAGGCTTCACCCCCCCTCTTTTAGGTGCTGTTCAACTTTAGCCGGCTGGCTCTGGCAGGGAAGCAACCTATGTGACCATGAATACATGAATGGATAAACAAGAGGTGGTACATATAGACAATGGAATATTACTCGGCCATAAAAAAGAATGGAATCCTACCATTCGCGACAACATGGACGGACCTCTAGGATATTATGCTAAGTGAACTGAGCAAGACAGAGAAGGACAATTACCATATGGTTTCATTTCTTTGTGAAATCTAAAGACAAAACAGAATAAACAAAAAGACTCATTGAAATAGAAACCAGCGGGATGGTTACCTGAGGGGAGGGGTTGGGGGATGGGTGAAAAGAGAAAACGAATGTAGTCAGGAATGTTGTATGAGTTTGCACGGTGACAGATGACTGCTAGATTAGTGGGGTGATCACATTGTAAGGTATAAAAATGTCAAATTGGTATATTGAAGAGACAGAAAGGACCAGTTCCTACATTGTACACCTGAAAGATTATGACCTGAGAATGTCCACCAAATCGCCAAGTTATTAGCGAGGCAAAGATAAAATCATTCTAATAGCAACAATAAGCATTTGATAAAATCAGCACCTGTTACATTACTAACAAAAGCTTAGTGCAACTAGAATAAAATGAAAGGGCCTCAGTGTAATTTTTCAAAATGGTCTTAAGTCGAAGGTCTACATCATATAAGAAGTATTGCCATTAATATTAATAATTACACAAGGAAGTCCACAATTGCTTATTAATGTACTAGATATTCCAGTCTATTCAGTAGATCATGAGAAATAAAGGAGTAAGAAAGTTCATTACTACTTCCATAAGGCACAATTGCCTACTTAGGGGAAAACGAGCTGGAAAAATGGGGAAATGATAAGTACGTTGTGAAAGTGACGGGTTGCAAAATCAGTGTCTATATTTTTCTATATCCTTGAAATAAAACCATTAGAAAATTCAAAAAATTGATTTACAGTAGCAGTAATAATTTTTAAAAGAAAGAAAACACCCAAAAACTGATGGGCAACACACGCGCGCGCGCACACACACACACACACACACACACGCGCTCGCGCGCGCGCTCTCTCTCTCTCTCTCTCTCTCTCTCTCTCTCTCTCTCTCTCTCTCTCAGCCTGGGGCTCTACACAGAGATTTGAAGAACTTAATATGTCATTTTCCTGAATAGGAAAACTTAATATTATTAAAACATCACTTCTACAATTAATGAATGCATTTATTTCAAGGAAAGTCAGAATTCTAAAAGGGATTGTTTCAGGACTTAATAAATTCCAGTAAGATATTCCATAAAATAGCTGTAAAAGATAAATGGGTCTGGGACAATTAGTTACCTATTTGTTATTGAGGAAAAGAAAGCTGATAACTCGTGCCAGAAGAAATTCTAATCAGATTAAAATGTTAAAAGCAAAGACATAAATAAAATCATAGAAATGTATAGATGTTTACTTTATATTTAAAAAAAAGAAATTTGTAAACAATGGAAAAATCGCAAAGCCAACACTCAAGAAATTCAACAATGCATAACTTATTTAAACCATAAACAAAATAAAAGTAAAAATGCATTTTAAATATATCAGATAAGTTTGGTATACTTTGCATATAAATCCATAAAAATATGAAAATTTGGTAGGAAAAAAAAATGGCCACAGGACCTGAAGGAACAATTCAGAGCAAAGACAGCTCAAATGAAGGATTGATGGAAAATATAATCAGTTTTTGCTGACATGATCAACTACACTCACAGCTGGCGGCAAAGTAAATTGGAACAAACTTTGCAGCAAATAACTTGGAAACAAGTTTCAACAGTCTGAAAACATTCAATCTCCTTGACCCAGTAATTTTCAGAATTCTACCTTAAGAAAATATTCGTAGATTTTTGTGCCAGGATATCCGACGCGGGCCATGAGGTGGGAGATGTCCACCAGAGTGTTCCTTCCTGGGCACTCCAGGGACAGGAGAGAAGGACATGTCTGGCGACGAACTTGGGAGAAGGCACTGGGTCTGAGCGCTCCGGCTTCTCTCCTGACCTGCGGGTGAGAGGCCTGCCCAAGGCGGAGCCTGAGGTTTGCCGGCACTGCCATCGAACACCAGTCAGCCACACGACAGAAGGAAACCCTGCCATTTGCAACCACGGGGACGGACCCTGAGGCCATTATGCTCCGTGAGCGAAGTCAGACAGAGGAAGACACAGGCTGACTGAGCTCGCTTGTACGTGGAATCTAAAAGAACTGAACTCGTAGCAACGGAGAACATAATAGTGTTTGCCGGGGACCGGGGAGGTGGGGGAAATGGAGAGATGTCTATCAAAGGGTATAAACTTCCAGTTATAAGATAAAAACGTGCTGGGGATGAAATGTACAGCAGGGTGACTATTCTTAATAATACTGTACTGTGTGTTTGCAAGCTGCTTAGAGAGCAGATCCTGAGCTGTCAGCACACACACGAAAAGTTGTAACTATGTGTGGTGACGGATGTGTTAACTAACCCTATTGTGGTCATCATTTCACGATATATACGTATATCAAACCATCTTGGGGCATACCTTAAACTTACACAATGTTATATGCCAGTTTTATCTCAGTAAAGCTGCAAAAAATATTCTGGAGGGCAGCAGCAGGGGGTTCTTTGCTGCCCCCAAGATGACTGTAAACAACACGTTGACCAGGCGTTTCTTCGGCAAGAAAGGATTTATTCAGGAGAGAGCAAGGACCGCAATCCACACCTGCAGCCATGGCGCGCCACGTTCAAGATCCCCAGGGTAAGGAAACAGGGCAGCTGTTTTCAGAGGGAAAGAGGCAGTGATGGGGAGGGCAGCCTCCAGCACAGCGTTCCTCGTTACCATAGCGATCTCCCCGCAGCGCCTTCGCACAGACGCAGTGCGCGACAGCGCCCCCCACAGGCCTCCCCGGCTCCTGTCTTGGATGGGGTCCCTGTCCTGAATTTTGACACGCACCTCAGCCACATCTTCCAAATTGCTAACCCATGGTTAACCAAGTTGACAGTTTGATCCCCACCTGGCCTGCCTCTCTGCGTGTCTAACCCTCAGGTGGCTGTGAGGCGGGGCAGGAACAGGAAGGCAGCTGTTTATTAACCGCGCTCTCGAGCCCCAACTCACTTTATTCATAACGACGCACCGGAAACCGATCAGCGCGGTTACTACCGCGAGCGAGGGGGTGGGTTCACTCAATCTCAAATTTCACTAAAGGACTGAATATGATACAGACTCTACACAAGGGAAAATGGCAGTATTTTAGATAAAATCGGAGCGAGCACACCACGAAAACAGTGCGTAAGTAAGCACAGCTACAGATTGTGATACACGGGAGGGGGAAAATGTCAGCATTTATCTCTGGCTGCGGGGGCCATGGGCGATTCCTATTTCCTCCTTTCTGCCTTCTGGTATCACGTAGATTCCTTACAACATGTTTGTACTGCTTTGATAGTCAGAAATGAAAATCCATGTTATCTTTGAAGAAAGCAGAATCTTAGAGGTCACTGTGACTTTGCACTTGGTCTTCGTCCCCTGCACATCAAGAAGAATAAACTGTGATCGCGGCCCAGGGCGCTTTGAACATATGCGTACCAACCCAGTAAACAGTGTGTACCAGTAAAGGTTTATTCTGAGACACATTCCGAGAGCTGCTCTCAATCAGGGCATCTGACAACTCTCAGCCCCTTCGTCCCTGCGCAGGGTCAGTGCACCCAACCACCCACAGACACACGCCAAGAAGAGTGACTGAGCAGGGACCCTGTGCCCGGCGCTGTGCTCAGCATTGCCATGCAGCCTTCAGAGGTTTGATTCTCACCCCGAAGGAGTGTTGCATGGGAGAAATTCGGACGTGCAAACGAATACAGCAGTGTGGTATGGTAGATGCTGGGCCCGAGGCCTGCACACGGCCCTGTGGGGGAGACGCAGGAGCCAGCATCCAGTCTCCCCGGGATAGTCAGGGAAGGAAGGAACAATTTATCTGAATCTTGAAGGATGAAGAACCAGGTGGATGAGCCAGGTGGGCAGGATATTCCAGGCGCAGCAGTGGGAGAGGGAAGGAGCGGGGAGGAAGGGAGGAGAGAGAGGAGAGAGAGACAGAGAGAGAGAGAGAGAGAGAGAGAGAGAGAGAGAGAGAGAGAGGGGAAATGTAACTACTGGTATCCTAAACACTGTAAAGTGCGTAGGAAGATAGGAGAACGTGACAGAGTTCTTTGGTCACAGATCACAGACACTAACTCTAACTAAGGAATAAGGGGAACTTGCTGGAAGAATGTAAGGTAGCTCCCGGAATCAAAGCTGAAAAACGAGGCTCGGGAAGATTTAGAACGTTAGACTGGTGTCTTCTGAAAGCAACAACAGGGTTGACCATGGTGAATCCACTGTTTCATTCGAGACTAAATTCCAGGAAGGCGCATTTCGGGGGTGTAGCATAAGTCACCCCTTGCTCCTGGACTTTTTATGAAGAGCCACATAATTCATACGAAGCAACATAACGCCCGGGCATTCAATACATTTTTCCTTTCCTTCCTTACAGCATGCAAATTGTGGTAAGACCAGTACCTAAGGTTTCACTGACATGTGTGAGAGGGATTGATACTCAGAAAGCACACACCCTTTGTGTGCCCCTTGGTGACCACATAAGGGACCGCAGCCAACCGAGTCCCTTCCCTGAGATCTCCAAAACCCTTGCAGGCCCCGGGACACGAAGTCGCTCCCCACGGGAAACTCAGGCCGGCACTGCTCTCGAGCTGCCGGGAACACTGCTCCCAGCCAAATCCAAAAATAATCCCATTAGTCACATTCGAAGCACCAAGCAGAAACAAAAAAGAAATCAAAATTAATTTCGATACTTACAGTGACAGCAGCAATTAAGGTGACAAGATTATGGAAATCATCGCCATCACAGGAGATCTTTGCCTAAGGGGAAAAAAATAACCAGTGATATAGAAGGACTGAGAAATGGAGGGACTTTAGTCGTGGCGTGTCGAAACCCACTGCTGATGACATACGGGTGACCAGCCCTCGGGGGATCCAAAGTGAGCATGTCTCCCCAGAATGATCATGTACTCTCTACCCGTTATGGGCCAAGATCTTTAAAACGTCACCTCTCGGTCTCACATCAACTCTACTCAAGTTATTATTGTTCTTATCTTACGGATGAAGAAACCGAGTCAAGGAAAGTTTCGATAAATTACTCAAGTTCATGTTAATGGAAAGCAGCCAGATCGGAATCGAAGTCTCCCTCACCCGGGACCCCAGGACCATCCCACGGCCCTGTTGTTGTCGATAATCGGCTGAGTTTAATCCTATTCCCCGAGCTTTCCGATCTGTGCCCTACATGCTAAAAATGAGAGAGAGGCTGCTAGATGTATTTTGAATGGTCTATGAGTTGCTCATGTTTTTCTGTTTCTGCATTTTTTTTTTTTGGTTTGGGCCACTGCAAGGGATTGCTAACGCAAGCCAGTATGATTATCTGAAAGAGACCAAAGCACGAGAGGAGAGCATCCTGTTCTGAAATCACAGAAAAGATAAACTGCTTCTTGCTGTGCAGAACGAAAAAAAAAAAAAAAAAAACAATCATTAAAGTCAAGTGAGGCTGGTATAAGGGCATCCGAGCAGCACTGAGAGGTTTTCTGTGGCTCTGTCCCTTGGTCGTCTCTCCTGGGAACAGTGCCCTTCTGCGTGCTTTATATATCTTATTGATCACCTCCGTGGAAGCCTGGGGTAATGGAGAAAAAGGAAACTGGCCTGAAGAAAATTTGCTTTTAGCAGAATAACAATGAGTGGCTGGCTGTCCAGGGCTAAGGACATTACTCTGTCCAATTTGGGGCATGTTTGAAGGCTTTTAGAGCAAGGAAGCAGGAACAGTTACTAAGAGTCTTCTTGTGTATGGCTGAGGGCAAATAAAGAATAACCATGACGATAACATAATACCCCCAGCCACCCTGAAGGTGTGGCATGTTTTAAAGTCCACACTCTCTCCCCACTAAACGCATTTTAATCTCTGAGCCAGTGGGCCTATTTTCTGAGGGTCCTGAGAGAAACCTAGAGAAGTCAGAGAGTCAGAACTGGTTTTAGTAATTTGGGAAATTATATTAGATTCGGGATGTCAGGAGGCTCCTCCGGTGAGATCAACGTGACAGCGGGAGCTCGTCTTCACGGGGCACGTGATGGCCCTGGCCTGCCTTCATCGCATTGGATCATAAAGACCCAGGAATCTGTTTTTAATTAGAAGCCCAGGGCATCTCTATGTCAGGGGTTCCAGGACCGTGCTTTTGAGAAAAGGGCCGAGGATGGGTGAGTTTACCAGACGTTTCATTCTGAGACACACAGCTGCAGGAGGTTCCAGCCCTGCACCAGGCTGGGCATATTTCTGTTTCTGAAACACCCCTAACCAGGCGCCAGAGCAGCCCAGCAAGGCTGTGGCTCAGGTTTGGGTGTCTGAGGGCTCAAAATGTGCTCCCCGCTTCCCATAGCCTGGCTCAGGAAAAGCTCTTTCCCAAAGCTATTATATTTATTCTTTCCTGACTGCAAATATAATGCTTGCTTGGGGTGGGAATTACTGCCATGAATAAAGAAAAAACAATTGCTTTTAGTTCAGACTCCTCCGGGGTAACCACCATAAATTATGTCTTTCCATCTCACATTTTTTAATTCATTCTCCCTCTCTCCCTCTCCCTCCCTCCCTCCCTCTCTCTGCCTCTCAACCTCCCTCTCCTTCTACACCCCCCTCCAACCTCTCACTGAGCCTTTGTTTCCTTTTAATATGGGGATAAAAATATCCGCCTTTCAGGGTTATGAAATGGATGCTTAATAAATTACATTATACCTACCATTATTCAACTTTGATTGTGTTTATTTTTTCCACTTGACATTCTATAATGAACATTTTCCATGTGTCATTAACTGCTCTTCAAAAACATGACTTTTAATGGCTGCATAATACGCCATCATTTAATGAACTGTAATTTACTTAACTATTCTCCTATTATTGAGCTTTGAAGTGTTTTCCAATATTTTTCTATTTAAATCTTTCCGTACCTCTCTGCTTCCCTTAGGATAGACTTCCAGAAGAGGGATGACAAGGACAAAGTGTATAAATATTTTAAGGCTTTTTATGCATGCTGCCAAATTATTTTTCCAGTGGGGGGTGGTGTATACTTTCAATACCATCATCCGCACTAAAACTTACCTAGAATTTAACACTTAGGTCAGCAACGAATGTGTGTCAGCATAATGATTGGGAGTAGTGAAGAGGAAAGATAAAATCCATGATAGATTTTAAAAACTGGCAAGTCTTTGGGGTGAATACAGTGCATTAAACTGTATAAGGGAAGAAATGCAGAAATGCTGAGCATTTCTAACCACTGCTCACTTCCTAAGAGATCTCCATCAGGGGGACAGATATCATTTCTCATTGGCAAGATGCTAATATTAGTCCATATCCTGAAACCTCTTCCACTCTTCTGGTCCCTATTGCAAAATTCCAATCATCCTTAAGGGGATTGATAATTGTGGCAATTGCACAAAATGATTGCTACCTGCAGAGGCAATCACTGCTGTCGCCTGCAGAACTGATGAGCAATTCATTATCAAGGATTTAATTGCTGTCAGCCTGGGAGGAAAAGGGACTTCTCGTATGATTTCCAAGATGTCATGCATTCGACCCTCCTTGGCTTCAAACTGGCTTTCATGAACGGGAATTTGGGATCAGGCTGTGGCAGGAGGGTGGCAGAAATATTTGCATAACCTGTCTTGAACTTGAGATATTAACTTTAAATGGGATGCCGACTCCATGAGTGGGGTAGCATCTTCTTGGATGATTATGACAATCCTGGCAGCAAGCCCACAGCTGGTTTCAGTCAGAAAAGCAAAAATACTGGTTAAAGCAATGCGTGCGAGTGATGATGTGTTCATTAGTGGTTAGAACTGGAACTCTGGACTCAGAGTACCTGGATTCAGAGACTGCCACTGTCCCCAGCCTTTACTGGGTGAACCTGAATAAACCAGATGTGTCCTCCATGATTCTCAGTAGAAGTGACAATGACCATAGTGCTTGCCTCATGGTTGCTACAAAGATGATCAGATATGGGGCCCTCTGAAAGTAAATGAATATCACTTCTAAGATATCCTAAAAGTTTCCTTTATTTTCTGAATTTGAATTTGCCTGTTGATCTCAAATATTCTCACCACCAAGAGCTTTTTTTTTTTTAAATTAGACCTCCCTCTATGGAGTCCTTGTTTTAAGAAATTACAAGGAAAGGGGGAATATTATTTATTGAAGATCCACTATCTATCAGGGACATGTCATGATATTTAATCCTTACTACTTTTTTTTCCCCAACTACTTTTTAAAATAGGTATCATTTTGCCTTATTTTCATGTGACACTCTTGTGAGTCAGAGTTCAAGTCCGTGTGATTTAGGGCAAGTGATCTCTCTAAGCCTCATTTTCTTCACTCATAAAATCAGGATATTAAGAAATCACAACTTTACTGCGATGGCTGGTGGGTGCATTATATATGCTCAACAATGCTGGCTTTTATCACAATTTAGTAATTATTTACTTTACTAGTAGTAACTAAGCTGAGACTTATTCAGATAAGTTAGGTAATATTCCCAAGATATCCACAAAACTAATTAGCGTCTGTGCTGGGATTAGAATTCATGTCTTTCTGATTTCAAAGGCCATATCTATTTTACTCTATCATGTTGACAAACTGTACTAGTGTCTGTACTTTTAATTAAACTGTAATTTAATTATAATTTATTCATTCTCATAATCTTATCAGTCAAAGAAAATTGTAACTGCCACACTTCCTTACCAGCTCACAACTAGAGGACAAGTACCATGTGACAAGCACATTGTGTTGAAAACAATACCTCAGTTTCCTCACTTGTGCTTTCCTTGCACGGTTGTTCTGAGGCTTAGAAGTGATGATTTGAACATAATATTTGCTTTTGAAGTAGTTGTCTTTATTTTTATATTTGATACTTTCAGCCCAAAGAAACAATAATGAGGAATGACACTGTGTAGATTGATTGTTGAGAAATGTAAATTTTCTGTGGTTTCAGAATATAAAAAGTAGTTTACTATTTCTGAAGTCGAGCACCACCGTTGTCACCTAGGTAATTTAGCCTGGGAACTATTGTAAAACCTGGTCGCGCTTGTTAGAAGTATGCCTGCAATTTCTGCAGCTGCCACTAGGTGGCATCTGTCTCTGCCCACATAGGCCTGTTAGATTTTCTCCAGGCAGAAGCACGGAGAGAAAGCAAAATTTAGTACATGGCTCACTTTGGGGGAATCTCTCTCCATTGATGATGTATCTTGGCTAAAGATAAAACTGTGGCTAATGTTCATATCGAGAATAAGTACTAATAAATCAATTAATGGCACTCCAGATTATAGCTGTACCCCCCTCCCCACACACAAAAAATGTCATTTATAAGTTGAAATCATACCCTTGTACTTCTCCATAAGTCATTTGGGTATATTGGTCACTGATAGTGCTAAACATGGAGAATGCACACATAGTTGTGATGTACAAAGCATTATCTTGAACAAGGAAGCAGAAATGTTGAGAATAAATGAAGGAGACCTCAGTTTAAGATAAAAAATTATAACATAAGGAAAGTAAATAAATGTTATTTATCTATTGTCTGCCAACATTCAACACTTTTCACATATACTTTCAAATTTTGCCTTCTTGATAGACTTTTTTTTGCTTGTAATCGAGGTGAAATAAGAAAGACTAGATTTATCTTCCCACCTGACTAAAAAACTGGGCATGATAAATTGTTTTCAGATATTATACATCAGGCAGTGCAAGATGGTAAGTCCTAACAGAAAGGAACGAAATCAGGTAAGTGCCACAGATTGTCCCAACTTACTATTGGAGAGAGTTTTCAGGACACATTGTAGGGATGGGGAACTCAGGCAAAGTCCAGTGATCACTCTGAGTTGATACAAAGCTAAAAATTTAGAGAAAACAAGCTGACTAGCATTCACAGGGAAGAGTACTGGAGAGGAGAGTATAGGAGCAGGAACATACAGAGAGAGAGAGAGAGAGAGAGAGAGAGAGAGAGAGAGAGAGAGAGATGAAGATCTCTGTCAAGTACCAGGCTAACTAATGATCACATTAGTGAGAAAATTATCGAAGTCTAGGGAAAGAGCCACCCGAAAGCAGCAGAGGGAATAATCCCAAGTTTACGAATAACCAGGACAAGTTCCTATTTTTTGCCAACCAGAGTGGAAAACCTCATAACTTTCAGGGCATTGGATAAAGTAGTCAGAAGGATATTGCCTTGGTAGGGGGACAAAACTAGCCCTAGACTAAGGGCTGCTCTGGTCTCCCCTAACGAAGCTAAAAAGCAAGCCTCAAAAGGATCGAAATGTTCCCATATAACTTAACTTCATTCCAGGACAAAGCCCAAGATTATTTATAGAATACAAAATTATCCAACACCCAACAAGCTAAAACACAATGTCTGGCATACAAACAAAAATTATCAGGCATTCGAAGAAACAGGAAAATATGATCCATAATGAGGAAAATAATAAATTAATCAAAACAAACCTACAAATGACACATGATAGAATCAATTAGATGAGGATAATGAAAGTTATTATAAATCTATTCCATGTGCTCAAGAATGTAGAAGAAAGATTGAGCATGTTAAGTAGAGATATAAAAGACCTAAATTGAACTGCCAGAGATGAAAATTACACTAGGGAGATCAACAGAAATTTAGACACTGCAAGCAAAGATTTGCGAATTTGAAGACATGGCAATGGAAACCTTCTACAGTAACATGCAAAAAAAAGAAAAGAGAGAGAGAGAGAGAGAAGAAAAATAAAATTAAGCATCAGTGAGCTATGATCAACTTCAGTTGGCCTAATGTATGTGTGATTAGAGAGCCTAAAGAGCAGGGAACAGAAAATACATTTGAAGAATAAAGGCCCAAAAATTTTATAAAAGTCATAAAAATTACAAACCCTATGACCCAAAAAGCTCAACATACCTAAGCACAAGAAACATGAAGAAAACTGCACCAAGACATGCACCATAATCAAATTGCTTACAATTAGTGAAAAAGGAGAAAATCATAAAAGTAGCTAGAGAAAAATACGCAATTACATATAAAGATATGAATGATAGCAATCTTGTAAGAAACAATGAAGGCAAGAAGATGGTGAAGCAATATCTTTAAGTTATTACTGAAGAAAAAACAAAACCTGCCAACCTAGAGCTCTATACCCAGTGAGAACATCTTTCAAAACTAGAAGTGAAATAAAGAACTTTTCAACATACAAAATCCAAACAATTCAGCAGAAGCAGATTGGCGCTGGAAGAAATGTTAAAGGAATTCCTTCAGGCAGAAGAAAAATTATTTCTGATGGAAATCTCGAGCTACATGAAAGAAAATGGTAACTACATGAGTGTGTGTATATATATTTTAATCAATTTTCTTACGTCTTAAATATCTTATGTCTTAAATTTCTTAAAGACACAATTGTTTGAAGCAAAAATAATAACACTCACGAAGGTCTGTTAAGTGGGAATCATTATCGCCATTTTGGAGATGAGAAAACTAAGACTCGTAGGAGTGAAGAACTTTCCCAGGGCCCCGATGTATCTGGGGCCAAAACCCTTGCCCCTCCCCCACAGGAGTTGGATGTGGTTGTAAGGGTGAAATCGGTTAATATTTTTCTTCCAAGAACCAACGATGTATTCAGAAATTTGGAGAGGCTTAAAAAAGTATTCAGTCAACTAGAATCGATCTGAACCCAGTACCTTCTTACAGGGCAGAAATCTGAGGCCAACGAATAATTTCAAGTCTGTCTTGGCACCCCCGCCCTTATTTCTGTATGAATAATCCATTTCTGGTGGTTCATTTTATGTCTGACGTTGTCTGTCCCTTTCTGTCATACAGCAGAATTTCTCTAACGGGGCTCCGTGAGAAATGAATGCGTCCATTAAGTGTTTCTGTGGTGAAACATAGTGGGAACGATAAATTAAGCAGGCTTATTTCCTGCTGAATACTACAGAATCTTAAATGTGTTCGTGCACATTATGAACCTCTAAGGGAGGAAAGAAAACACGCAGTGTCTCCCATACTAATTTGACCCTAGGAAACTTATTTGTAAAACTCTTAGTTATAGAATAAAACTTATACAATCTCTGTTTGCGATCGAGATGTCAGAGGACCAGAGGAGGATACAACTCCTAAGACTTATGGACTTGGAGTATTTTTGCTGAACTTTGGAACATGCCTGTCTACCTCTGAATAAGGTCACTGATGGCAAGAATGCCTTGATATATTGGTGACTTTTCCAGCATTGATAAGTAAATATTTTAAGTTAAAACATGAGGTGGGCCCAAAAGAAGAAACTGGTTTCACCACAAGACACTTCTGAAAACAAAACATTTCTAAATTGGGGGTAAAGGTTACATTTACCAACTTGTTCTTTTTGTCCTTTCTGCTAACATCTTTATTGATTATTATGGGATACAAGTTGCTATAGCGATGAGAGAAGTGTTCAACCGGAGAGTGGGAAAGAGGCTAGACCAGTGTTTTACAAATGTTAATGTGCATATGAATCACTGAGGCTTTGTTAAAATTCAGATTTATACCGAACAGCTCCGGGGTGGGGTCTAAGATTGTGCATTTCTAACGAGCCTTCCAGGTGATGCCAATGGTGCTGCTCAGCGGATCACATTTTGACCAGTCTCCGTCCTGCGCACATTTTGGGAAAGTGTAACCTTTTGTTCTAGGCTCGATGCTCAGGGGTCTCACGGGATGCTGCTGGCAGGACTGTCCTTTATTTGCACAACTCAAACCAAAAAGCAAGAAGATAATAATAACAACCTGTGCTCCTAAGTAGTAAAACTGGCAAAACATCCAAACTCTTGACCTTGGATTTCCAGGCCATCCATAAATTGTCTCTACCTACCTGTATATTCTTTTATAACACTGTGGTCCCTTGCAGAATGCACTCTTTTATTGGGGGGGGGGGAGGGTTACTGTTTACATTTTTAATTCTTCTTAATTAAAAAAGATTTTCCATTGTGGTGGACATACAATACTGTGCTAGTTTCAGGTGGACCACATAGCGAAAAATGCACTCCTGAGACACAAATTATTTGCTTTCCTGGGGAAAAGAAATTGACATTCTTCATCTCTTTTCATCTTTGTGAAAGCTGTTCTTTCTCCCTGCCTGCTCTTTGTCTGGCACTGAGGTGGTCTGTTTCAGATTTACGAATTCTACAGAGTGCAGTGAGTTCAAGCTCTACTTTCTCAAAGAAATCTTCCAAGTCACCCACCTCATGTCATAGCTACTCATATCAGCAAGATCTCCATACGACAGCCATGTACGCTACATCATCTTTCTCCCTTGCATAGCGAGATCCTGGAGATAAACAGCCTTGTCTCACCTATTTTTAAACCATCTTCTCTATAGTACTTAATACGGAGACACGCCACAAGAAATACTTGCTTAATTAGTTAATGATGAACAAAATGTAGTTAATTACGAACAAAATTGGTCTCTAGAGAAGAATTTACCATCTTATTTGGAAACGAGGCTTAAAAAAACCATTTGAGAAAAATACAAGACTAAAAATAATAATCATATACGGAAGGATTATTAAATGCCAGGCACTGTACTAAGCATGTTTCACACACTGTCATTTAATCGTCACCAAAAACTTTATTGTAGAGGAGCAAACTTAGACTTAGAAAAAGGCTTAGAAGGACAAAGAACTCGTCCAAGGTCACTGGTTCTCAGATGAAGATGCACATTGTAATTGTCTGGGGAGTTTTAAGAAATGTTGATTGCTACCTGGGTCCCACCTCAAAAAGATGGGGATTTCATTTGTCTGGGGTGGGGCTTGGATATCAGGATTTTCAAACTCCCTGGATTATTCTAACACACAACCAGGGCTGCGAGGACTGGTCCAGGACACACAACTGAGTGTACAGCTGGGTCTGTCTGACTGCATGACCTGGGCTTTCACCTTGAGTTTCACTGTCTGTAAGCAAAGGTAAGAACATTGTAAAGAGAGATGGGTTGGGGTAGGTTGGCAGAGTTGGAGATCTAAGAGGGGTATGATTTTGACCACATTTAGATCTGGGGTTGGAACGCAATTGTTACAGGAAAAACGAAGGTTCCTGGGGCTTCGAGAGAAGTCGTGGCACCTGGTCACTGCATTGAATTTAGTCTGCAGGTCCTAAATGTTTGAACGAGGCTGCCTGGGCAATCTCTGTATGCAAGCATGCAGCAAAGAAGCCATACCATAGATGAGGCACAATGCCTCAAACTGACTGAAGGACGTATTTTTTTCATTTTCCATCAGTTGCCTATACCCTATTTTATCTCATTATGGCAGGCTAATCAGAAGCATTCTCAAATCTTGCAATGGAGACTTTCCTTCCTGTAGAAGAGGTGTCTTGCCCAGGCTAATCTTCTACTCAGATTAACAGCAGAGATCAGGAAGGGTGGATATGGCTTTGACTCTCCCAACCACGCAAGACTGAGAATATGTGTCCTTCCTGTCTGAACACAGGCTGGGGCCCTCTCTTTCTCGACAAATCCTAGCAGAGGAAGAATAAAGTTTCCATGACCACTTTCTACTTAGAAGCAGAGGGGAACAAGTTTTGAGGACTTGCTCATAAGATGGAAGCCACATTGTTGAAGAAAGCTCCTGCAGGGGAAGGAAGAAGTTGAAGATACAAGTCCTGGGTAATGAGGACAGAAGAGAAGTCTGACCCGAGAGGGCTTACGAGGTACTGCCGGGCTGGGCGGAAGGCTCACAGGGAAAGAGCCGAAGTTGTAACTGATCTAGTGCATGCATTCTTTCCTTTAGTGAGCACATGCATGCTGGGAACACACTCTGCGTGAGGCACCAAACACGGTAACACAACACAAAACAAAACAACTGACCTGGTTGCTTCCCTCACAGAGAGAGCGCACAGGGCAGGGAGGGAAAAGTAAGTATCACTGTGGTAGTGGGTAGAATGGTGTCCCCAAATGTTCTCGTCTACCCAGACTCTCGGAATGTTTGAAAAGAGGGTCTTTGCAGATATAATGAGTTAGAAGGGAGGTCATATTGGATTAGGGTGGAGCCCAAATCCAACAACTGGTATTTTTATAAGAAAAAAAAAAAAAGAGGAGACACAGAGGTACAGAGAAGAGAAAGCTATGTGAAGACGGAGGCAGAGTTCAGAGTGACTGGAAACCCCAGAGTGCCAAGGAAACCCCGGGACTGCCGGCAACCCCCAGAAGCTTCCTTGGAGGCTCCAGGGGGAACCAACCCTGCCGGCACCGTGATTTCAGACTTCTGGCCTCCTGCATCACGAGAGAATAGATTTCTGTTATTTTAAGCCATCCAGTTTGAGGTGATTTGGTGCCGCAGTCCCGGAAACTAATACAGTTGGCTCGCGAATTTGCACATTATGCTCGGATTTCAAAGAGGATGCACCATTTGTGTTTCCTGAATTAACCTGATAATCCTCATAAATCCTCATTCTGACAGGCAGTGGGGAAAACCCAAATTTAGTTTAATCAAATTAACTCGGTCTGATGCAACACTTCAAACAATCTCTTAAGGTAGCAGCTTCTTCCCAGCGTTTCCAATTTCTTCCCCGTGTCCTTACACTCACTCTTCAGTGGGTACTGGATGGGGATCAGGAGGCAGGCGTATAGGCATTGTGGTGACAGGAAAGGGAGAGGCCTCAGATCCACCACCCGGGCCCGTCCACTGAACCCAGGTTCCCCTGGTCTCCAGCAAGAGCGATGTCCCTTGTTGCCTGGTTGCCTAATTGGTAGCAGATGACCTGGAAGCCAGTGACTAGTGAACTTGACACCTGTGCTCTCCCCAAGCAGATGGGGCCTGTGATGGGTCTCTCCCTGCTTCTGCTCAAGCTGCATATCCCTCTGAGGGTGATCGTTCCCTTTCAGCCTCCAGACCAGGTGGCCTGCCCTGCAGTATCCTACCATAGATCCCTTTGCCTGTGGAAGAGTAACCTCTAAGGCAAGCTCCGTAGTCATTCTCAGCTAACATCCAGGACCCTGGCTTTTTCCAGTCCCCACAAGAGCCAAGAGATGCTCAGATGTGGCATCAGACTAACTCTGCCCTAACCACAACATGCCTCTGACTTGGCTCTGCAGTAGCCATCCGGCGTTGACGCTGGGGATGTCTTATAAAGCCCTCTCCTCTCAGAAGAAAGCAGGAAGAGAAAAACCCTCTTCTGCTTTCGTCTCCGCTCCTCGATCTCTGTAGCTGCTTCCCCACCAGCACTTTGGTCCAGAGAGACTGATAAAGAGACTTGTGTTTTGCCACCCGCCCTGTCGAGCTGCTAACTCGTCCCCCCCACCCCCACCAGAAACAGCAGGAATGGTCCTCAGCCACTTCCTTTCTCACAAAGAGATTCCTATTCTATACCTGTCTCCTTCTCAAGGTGACATCTTTCTTCCCTCATACTCTAAAGCTGCATTGAAAGAACGTGATTCACAAATAGAAGAAAAAACATCTCTTTAAAATTTTCAAAATATTGCCCTCACTACATGAGTAAACCAAGATGCAAATCAAGCACTTGAGGAGTATAAGAAAAAAAAATAAATGGATATTATGGGCATAAAACTGAAAGCAACAAATGAACAAGACCAACAAACACTTATAGGCAGAGATAACAGTTTAACAGTTACCAGAGGGAAAGGGGGGAGGGGGGGAGGTAGATAAGGGTAAACAGGGTCAAGTACATGGTGACTGGAGGAGATCGACTTTGGGTGGTGGACACACAATGCAATATACGGATGATGTATTATCGAACTGCACACTTGAAACCTATATAATTTTATTAACCAATGTCGCTCTTATAAATTTAATAATTAAAAAAAGGTAGAAAATAATTGAAGATTTCTTGAAATAATTAACACATTTGGGGCATAATAAGCCCTCAGTATTTTTTTTTTTTTAACATTCCTGTAGTTGCAGCATTATTTTTGTCACTGTTAGGGGTAATTTCACTGTTAATCATGGTAACTGATGAGATGTCAGATGATGGATAAGCTCGTCCACAATCCAACTGGCGATTAGGCATACGGCTGGGCTGGTGTTGACCTCATGCCGTGTTTCCAAACATGAAGGTCATTACCGAAATTCACAGCATGAAGTACCAAGTCTTCATAAATTGTATGTCTGTAGCTATGGTCATCTTTATTTTTATTAGCCGCACCATGGGATGCTGCAATTTCAAAAACAGTAATGTCTCATTTGTCTTGATCGTGGACACACTGTCCAGACCGAGGGAGACCCAGAAACATTAGGGCCACATGAGCTGCGGTGACAGTCACATCAGCAAACACCCTCATTATTGATGCGGTGCGATCGGGATACTGAAGTGTTCTGGGGACGAGAAAGTTCCTAAAACCATCCACCATTAACAAGATCAAATTCTTCAGCAGAAGAGCCAACCAGAAGATTAAGAGCAGGTGGAGGGGTCTGGTGTCCCGGTCTGAAGCCACACGGAGTTCATTCATCGCTAACAAATGCTTTAAAAAATGTTGATGGCACAGAAGGTTGGCCATCGTTCAATGTCCCTTATGTCACCTCCTAGTCTGGGAAGGGCATCTTTGCCCTCTCCACTATGAGCCCCCCCGAAGAGGAACGGGAGTCTTTCGAGCAGCTGATTTGTCCTTGGTCACGAGCAGCTTTCAGGCTGCGGGAGACCTCTCTGCACAAATTGTTCCCTATCCATCCGAGAGCCCTGGGTCAAAATCTCTGTGCCCTCCCCAGCTTTTCTCTACTCCGAAGTTCTTCCCCACTTGCCAAGTCGGTAAAAAGCTCTGTCTTCTTCAAAATCAGTCTGGCGTCGTCTCTTCCGCAAAGTATCCCCTGAACCTCCCAATGAAAATCAGCCATTCTATTCTCTCCCAACCCCGTATACCTTGCACGCATCACCACGGGTGCATCTAACGTCCCGTAGCGCGTGCGTTTATTCGCCTGATTATCTCTGTCTACCTTCTCAAGGGAGCAAGTCATGTCCTGTTCAACACCTCCCATTTAGGCCTGTGGTTCTCCACCCCGACCTCACGCTGAAATCACCTGGGAAGCTTTTAAAAATATGAACACCCAGGAGAGTTCCCCCAAGTTCCGGTTGCATTAGTCCGGGCTGTGGCATTAAATTGATCATTTTTTTTTATTAGCCGGTTTTTGAATTCCAAGGATAATTCTAACACGCAGCCGAGGCTGAGAACGCTGCCCTTGCGGCCGGCACAGGGCTCAGCATATTCCATCGTTTGCTACTGAACCTTTGCGTTTTCTTATGTTTAATGTTCTTAACCTTTAGCGGATTTCCCCTACAACTGTTGTTAGGATGAGTCAACAAAATATCGCTTCTCCCTGAAAAACTAACCTTTGAAATAGAAATCCCCATCTATCAGTGCCCTCCTCCCAGGCAGCTGGCTCATAAAAATACTCAAGAAATAACCCCCTCTGAAGGGGCAGCCTAGCTGTCGACTTTATCATTTTTGCATGAAGCTCACATACACCTTGGGAGAAACTCTGTAGCCCAGAAACAAAGTCTGAAACAACAGCAAATCTGACGAGAGCTCCCCTAAAGCCTGAATGCCCTGCCTCTCTCCTTACCCAGCCTTGGAATCTGAAGTGTGTTCACAATGCTCCCCAATAACCCCGTTTAAGATGAAGGGGGCACTGTTACGAAGAGAGCTGCAGAGGCATTTGTGTGAGGTTTCCCGTGTTTTATTTTATTTTTTTTTTCTGTGTTGACCTGGAGGAGATTTTCCATAGAGATGCTCAAATGCAAAGACAGAAAGAGGCTTTTGCATCAGGTATGTGATGGGGAGCACTGGGAGCCTCTTGCAAGACCTTTGGAGTATTTCTGCAGTTACGCAGAAAGGAAAAAAAACCACCTTGAACAGTTCTTATCCTAAAGACATGTTCAGAGCCTCCCCCATCGGCCCCTCCCTCAGTGGTTTGATCATCTGTACACAAATTGGGGATGCTCTCCTATTAATGATATTGACCCCGTTTGCTTCCTGGACCATTAATGAGGAGCCCCAGGTCCCCTTCCTTGTACCTTGCTTGACCTGGAGGCCAGTCATCCTTCTACATCACACTGATTTATACATATTTTAATATGCAGGCAAGGACTGGACTTAATGAAAGCGGACAGATTTTGATTCTTCTCCTTTATTATTATGAAAGCCATATTAACCTGGGCTAGGCTGACCTAACGAAAGCTGCAAGGAAAGCCTGCCCAGGTCAGGTGAAGCTGTCTTTTGCCTGCAAATATCTTCCCTGATGCTGATACCCATCATTCAAAATGCATCCTTTGAGATTTAGGACAGCTAGTGTAGGGCCAGGCACCTGTGTCAGCTCTATTGGTGATAACACCAAACTTCCAGGGCCAGGGGCAGAAGTGTGTGTTTCTCTGTGTGTGTTTGTGTGTGTGTGTGTGTGTGTGTGTGTGTGTGAGAGAGAGAGAGAGAGAGAGAGAGAGAGAGAGAGAGAAACAGAGAGAGAGAAACAGAGAGAGAGAGAGAAACAGAGAGACAAAGAGAGAAACAGAGAGACAGAGAGAGACAGAGACAGAGAGTGACAGAGACAGAGAGACAGAGAGAGAGAGATGCGATTCATCACTTGGTGTATCAGAGGTGAGGAGCAGGAATGCTGGTTCTGGTTAGGCAGCATCCAATGTCAGATCTGGGGCGGAGAGAGAAGACTGGAGCTGGAAAAAGCCCTAAGAGGTGAGCATCGAGCATTCTTATTGAGCACAAAAGGGACAGACTGGCCATTTTAAAGATGCAAGACTTAAAGAGACAGTAGTACAAGAATAAATAATTACTATAGTTGGCATATGGCAAGTGTTTTCTATGGGTCCGGCACTGATCTAAGAGTTTTACATGCATTGTCCAATTCGATCCTCATAGCAATGCGGATTCTGGGAAACACGGCAGAGCGAGACATGTCCCTAGATCTTTCCCGTTGAAACAACAATAAACTGAACATATAAAACTCAACAAAAAACACCCAAACTGCACCCCAACACATCTCAGTGTGGGGTCTACATATAAGAATTACCATGGGTCAGAAGCCCGGGTGTCAGGCAGTGGACTGGAAGAGATAAAGAAGCTGCCTCTCGCAGCCTCCGGAGCCCCCTGCAGGAGGAGGGGGAGGGGAGATGGTGTGGCGACTTCCCTGCACAACCCTGCCTGGAAGTGCTGGGACTTCCATTCAGCCGGCAGCAGGCCCTACTCATCAGGGCAGAAAGCAGAGAAGCTGGACGGGGCCGCAGAGAAACAACAGTTGATTTTTATCTGATTTTTATCGGCCGCAGTTGCAAAGCCGAGGCTGAGCCACAGCCCCCAACTCCCAACCCAGAGGGCCCCTCCCCTCCATACCCTCTGAGACGGATCGTGGAGCCCCAGGGGAATCTGAGCAAACACTACCGAAACTGCCGTTAACAATGACGAGGACTGAAACTGAGAGGAGCAAGTGTGATCAAATATCTACGAGAAAATAAAAAAGACATTTAGGCTTTAAATAAAGCAGGGATCCAAGGCCTAGATGCCACCTACTGCAAATCAGAAGAAAAGCACCTTTTCTGCAGCAGGCTAAAGAGAGACCTTCATACAATAAATCTTCTTTCTGGAAAAACAACAGAATATACTTCCATTAATGCCCAGACGGAGAAAAGTCCATTAAATACCATGAGCAACCAAGGCAACAAGGCATCTCAGAAAGCAAGAGAAACATCTCCAGAACATAAGCTTCCAGACATAGAAATATGCAACTTCAATGACAGAGAATTCAGGATGGTACTTCTGAAAAAACTCAATGAGATCCAAAACAACTGAAATCAACGATTTCAGGAATTGAAAAACCAACTAGATGAGCAGAGCACAGAGACTGAAACCCTCAAAAGGAACCAAATAGAACTTCTGGAGATGAAGAACACACTGCAAGAGTTGATCCTCACAGCAATGCTAAGAGGAAAGTACTACTATTACTATCACCCTTATTTTAAAGAAGAGGAAACTGAGGCTAGGAAGGTGAAAAATATGCCAAAAAAGGGTGACGCTAGACTTTGACTCCAAATAATTTGGCTCCACAAACAGTACAGCCGGCCATTGTGCAATACTGGCTCATTGACAGAAAAGTGAAGATGCATTATTTTCTGGTGGGAGGTGAATCTCAGTATCCAGGATGCAGTCTGAAGACCAGGTGTCAAGAGAGACAAGGCAGGGTGCACCACACACCAGCCCCACACATTCACCTCAGGTCTTGTGGGCTGGACCCCACCACCAACTCTGATGACAATTTGCGATCCACTTCAGGAACCATGGCCACAGATGCCCTGGAGAAGGTCCTTCTACAGTGGCCGTTCCTCTCTGAGCACAGGCAAATGGAAGTCATGCTACTCAGTCAACCAGAGGCCAAAGTCAGTCCTGCTTTTAAGACTACATTTAGTCTCTCAAGGACAACTCCATCAGCCTGACCACAGTGACTGTCAAGCCAAGATCAATTTGCTTGGTGTAGGATTTCTCAGCAGTTGACATTCTGAGACGAATGATTCCTCACTGGGGTAGGGGGTGCTGTTCTGTGACCTTGTAGTATATTTAGCAGCATCCCTTGCCTAAACCCACGAGATGCCTGTAGCACCCTCTGACCCAGTGGGGACAACCAAATATGTTTCCGGACATTGCTAACGTCTCCCAGGGGGCAAAATAACCCCCCGTTGAGAAAAACAATATAGTTCTTGAAGTTTAGTGTGCTGATGCATCACCCTATGGGCTTAATAAAAGAGAGATTTCTGGGCCCCCAGGCTCTTCTTAGAGTAGGCCTAAGCAATCATATTTCTAACGAGTTCCAGGTGATGCTTAAGCTACTGGCCTAGGAACCAGCCTTAGGGAACCACTGAATTAGTTCACTCCATTACACATCCAGAGCCTCATGTACCACTCATCCTGATAAGGCACAAAGGGGTGTGGATGACTCTGCGGAGCCCTTCCTACCTGCTAGAAAAGCAAAGGCTTCAACCTACACATCGACTCTCTGTAGAGGAGTCAGATAGTGAAGAGCAAAGTCTGGAGTTAGAGTCAGGAGACATGGATTTAAGGCTGTGAAAAAAACTGGATGAGTTGTTTAAGCTCTCAAAGTCCCAATTTCCTAACCTATAAAATGAAGCTAAAAACAAGTGACAACCTACTTACTCTCGATTGTTGGTGACTCAGTGAAATAACACAGTGCTCCCCAAACTTTGATCATCCTCAAAACACATCATAATTTCTTACCATATCTACCCACCACCTGAAATTAATACTTCCCTTCAAATCAACTCACTAAAATGGGAAGGGGGGAAAAAAACCTGAACCATCTACTTTATCATATGAAATGATATCTGCGAAATCCTGGTTTTCACTTGATAATCGTGTTTTCCCTAATATGCATTAAGATAACTATTAAAAATCTCCGTGTACCACTTAAAATCCTCTTATGTTTCCCGTCATCACACTTTGGGGAGCACTAAGATATTTGTGAGGGAGCTTTATAGGTTGCAAAGTGTTGCGCAGATTCAATGCGTTGCTACGAGCCCTGCGTAGGCAGGGGAGCTGCAACTCCCTAGAGAGCGAGGAAACGGTGAGACAGCGGTGGCCTCTGTGGCGCCAGCCGGCGCAGCAAGCGTCTGTGCTCCTGCTGCTCCTTCGGTGTGGCCGTGTGCCTGGAACGGCCACGTGAACCCGTTATCCCATCGCCTTGGGTCTCGAGAGCTCTTCCTCATATGCTGGGACACCATTTCGAATAGGAGACGATGAATTCAAAGGGCAGAGAAAACTGAAGGCGGTAGCTGTGTACTTGACACAAACAAGATCCGCCCGAGTTTCAGTTATTTTTCTTGTAGTTTCATAAAAACAAAACAAAACAAAACAAAACAAACTAACCAACAAACAAAAAAAAAACAGGTCTTAGCTCCGGAAGAGACCCATCAATGGCCTCAGCACAGCACCTCCTGGACAGGACATCGCTCTGAGCCTTGCCAATGTCTCTGCCTGTGGCAAACTATACCTTCCCCGCCTGCTGTGAGCGCACGTGGCTCTTTGGTCTTAGTGTCTTCCTGCAACAGGCTCAGGTCCTCAGGCAACTGCTTCTCACGTTCAGTCAGTGGCTCTGCCTTCTGTGCGTATCAGACTTACCTGGGAAGCTTTGTCAAAAACTAGTGCGTGTGCCCCAGCCCAGCCCACCAGAATCAGAATTCCTGGAGGAGGTACCTGGGCATTGGGATTTACAAAGCAGAAGGAGCTGAGATAACTTCTGCATTAAAATCCATGTGTGCATCCATGGTTAAAACACGGTTTCCAGTGAATAAAACTCTGCGGGTACTTTGAGTCTCCCTGTAACCAAAGGACCTCAGCCTTAGAGATAAGCACGCACCAATTTCCATCTTAAGAACTCCGTGACCTTCTATCTGTGTCCGTTTGAGCTCATATGCTGATTTTTTTTCCTCCTCTCCAAATGGCAACTCGATCTGTTTTTCATCTCAAATCTCAAAGAAGGGAATAAACAAACACTGCTGAGTGATCAATACACAAACCTGCTGCATTTATAGAGCTTTTACTTCCACGGACGCTGTTCTACACGCCTTGCATGTAATTCACTGGATCTTCTTAATTAGTAAGTACTACCAGTTAAGAGAACTGTCAGATTGTCTATCCAACACCACCACAACTAGAATCTCCCCGTCGCTTTCTTCTGAGATCATGTCCCCTTCCCTCCAACCAGAAAGTTCCAAGGAGAGCTGCCATTTTGGTACATTACTCCCAGCCTTTAGGCACAGACAAATGGGCTGGAGTTGGATACGAGCTTTAGCTAGGCCAAATAATCCCTTCCTTGAGAACATAGAATTTGCAGGGGGTTGAGCTGGGGAGAGAGAAAAAGGGGGGAAAAAAGGAAAAAGCAAGGTTCTTTGCATGAATAATCTAGTCACATGTAAACTAGAGGCGGCGGCAGTCACATATTTTGTTTAATTTTATGAGAAGTAAAGGAAGCTGCCGTACAGTGAACAAAAATGTAGCGAACACACAGAGAAGCCCATATAGTTGAGGGAAATTTCACATGGCATTTGAGGTCTAGGTTATCCCCCATTTGACCTAGACTCGCTCTCGGGCTCTGTGAGACATCAGTCTTCTTAAAATCAATTCCTCCTTTTGCTTAAGCTAGTCTGAGTGGGTTTCTGTTACTTGCAACCAAAATAAGTCAATATGACTATGCACAGAATAGAGAGGAGGCGTGCAAAGAAGCATAAGACTTTGGCAGATGCCCTACGGGAATCTGCAATCCAGGAAACACAATAGAAAGATGAAAGCTTTAGAGTCGGACACAAGTCAGCTCAAACCCTTGCTCACCGGCTGTGTTACTGTGGGCCTCTTCCCTCTGCGAACCACAGTTCTTACGTCTCTATAAAAGATACCGATATTTCGCGTGAATATTGTGAATATTAAACGCTATTATTTTGCCTGCACGTCACTTCACTGGGATCTCAGCTAACCAGGATTCTTTCCCCTTAGAACTAGAAGGGATCTTGGGGAACAAAGAGGAGAAAGTGCGGAGGGCTTGTCACCCAAGAGCTGAGTGTGACCTGGGTTTCACGGGGTCATAATCTCGTCACCTCTCCCCTTGTGCATGGCTGAGGGGTGCCACCACATAACCCTAGGAAACTACTGCCACGCTCCTGACCCACGCGGCCCAGAGGGCATCAGAGCAGCTCATTAAGACGTTTTCTCCTAAAAGTTTCCAGCGAAGGCCGGTGGGACGAGGAGGTCACGGAGCTTGGAGTGCAAAAAAGAAAAAAACTTCATTGCAGCATGTGCTTTGAAAGTCTCATCTAAGGTAAAAATTAGAAAGAAAGAAAAAAAACTGGGTCATTGAATTGAATTTGTCAGATCCTCATTAAAAGTTGGATTGTTTTTTTTCCTCCTATGAATTCCAAATAATAGAGGAAAGTAAGGATGATAATTTGGTTAGTTTGGGGTCACAGAAAAAGTTTGGGTTTGGAGCCAGACAGATCTGGGTTCAAATGTTGGCTCTGTGACTTAGTAGATTAGTGACCTGCAGCAAGCCACAGGCCCTGCCTCAACCTCAGTTTACTTACATGAGGAACTAAAATGCCTAATTCATAGGGGTTGATTAAAAGAATTAAATAGGATTCTTGTAAAGCATTTCCTAAATACCCAGCACATGGTATGTGCTCGATAAAAATGATCACATCTTCTCTCCAAACCCCATAAAGCTTTAGTGTGACCCTAAACGGCGTGTATTTTAGGGTCAGACACAGTGGGATTCGAGTTCTCCTTCTGATCTGATGACTGTGTAAAATTGCTTGACTTTTCAGACCCTCTGTTTCCTTCTCTATTAAAAAAAGGGAACAACACCACCAACCTATATTGGTCCCTGATTTTGCCCACCCAGATCCATTTTCTTTTCTTTCTTCCTCACAGAAGCTTGCTTTTCTTCAGATACCATGATTTTCTCAGGTAGCTATATGGTTCTGGAAGGCTGATCTCACCCTTAGCTCCAAGGGTGACCTGATTCATCTGGAGGAAATCATATTCTCTGATTGGTTCAGAATGGGCTGTGACACAACTTTGGTCCAAGAGATAAGAGCAGAAGCTCACTGGGGACTTCTGGAAAAAGTTCCCCTCTTCCAAGAGTCTCTTTCATTTCTGGTTGTTGTCTAGATGTGATGCCTTTAACTACTTCAGCCACCTTGTGACCAGCCTAGGGGCGAAGCCTACACTGAGGAAAGCAGAGAAGAAAAATAAAAAGAGCCTGGATCCCCGGGTCACTGTTGATCCTTGGAATAAACTTTTGTTGAAACCGGACTTACCTCTAAGTTTCCAGTTACGAGCAGTAATAAGTGACCCACCATTTAAGCCAGCTCAAGGGCAATTTCTGTTACTTACACCCAAAAGAATCCTAACTGATGAGAGTTAATTAAGAGACCACATGTAAATCATTAGTCGCAGTCACCCTAGCACCCCAATAAGGGCACAACAATTAGCTCTTATCACTGATGCCACCAGAATCATAATCATCATCACTAGCTAACGATAATAACAAGAGCAGCAACTAGAAAAATAGTAGCTTGCATCGCCTATGTGCCAGACGTGATTTTAAGTGCTTAACATACTTAAGTTAGTTAATCCTCGTGACGACCCTGTGAGACAGACGTCATAATTATTCCAGTCTTACAGATGGAGAAAACGAAGTTCCGAGACACAAAGCAATTTCCCTAAGGTCACACAGCTGGTAGGTGATAGAGGCACTATTAATAGAGGAGAGGAAGCCCACAAGGGAACGTGATTCGACCTCCTGACATAGCTTCCCTTCTTCCCTCTGGCTTCTGAGCAAAGTCAAAGCAGGCGAATAAGTTCCCTGGGGAGGGACCCCCACGAGGCAGAGAGGGGGCTGATTCTGGAGTCCGAGATTTGTGTGCAACCTCAAGCAAGATCACCCTGTGACTCAATTTCCTATAGGCAGATGAGGTGAGGGAAAAATATCCACTTTATCGAATTGCTGTGAGTCCTGGGGAGAGTGCTTCGTGATCAGTGTGCAGGTCAGAGCCTAAGCGAGTGCCACTAAAGACGAACTATGACAGAATTTGAGCATTTTCCTACCTTGCTCCCACCTTCCAATTGCCTGCTTTGTCTCATCTAATGATAACACGAGGAGGAAGATATGGAGACTGTCCGAATGCCAAGCAAGTCGGCAGTTCCCGCTTTCATTTAAGTCCCTTCTTTGACTCTCTCCACTAAAAAGTCTGACGATAATTCCCTTCCGGGGCCTCGTTTCGTAATCCAGGCCAATCTGACCCATTGTCTCTCCGTCAGCACCAAGAGAATGAAAACCAGCTGTCACGACCAACTTGTCCCTGCTCTGAACAGAATCATAGAGCGAGGCAGCGTCGAGGGCGAATTCCCTGCACAGGGCACTGACCCTGAGGATGACACTCAAGGATTCTCAATGATCCCGGCCCTGGATAAGGCTGCAAACCCAAGAACCTCCTGGGTAAGCTCTGGGGATGACCTCCAAAGGTGGAAGCCACGTGGCCAGGGCAGAAGAGACGAGGTGTGACAGAACCGAACAGAGCCTAATGTTCAGATTCACGAAGCGTACCCAGCCAGAGCACGGGTCCTGGAATCAGGCAGTTGTGGGCTTGCATTCAAGCTGCCCTGTGGCCTTGGGCAGGCTGCCCATCCTCACTGAGCCTCAGTCTTCTTGCCAGTATAATGGAATAATAATATATATCCAGTAACCAAACTCTGACTGCGCTCTGGGAGCCATTATTTTTTCTTCTCATGTGTCAAAGGTGGAAAGGTGTTGTTGCCTCATATGGCTGCTTCTCAGCATTTCTTTTTCGTCCTGCTTCCAAATATTCAGCTCCTTTGAAGTTCATGCCCAGCCTTGACCGTCCACAGCCCCTTCCCTTCCAGGCCTGCTGCGGGCCTCACAGTCACTCGCATTCACGGAAGGTTCTGACACTTGGATCACTGTCTTCCTGTCCTCCATTATTCCTGTCACCCTACCTTGTGACTCCAACAGCCACACAGATCATCCATCCAAGGACCTAGCATCTCAGGCCCGCGACCATCCGACCTTCACAGAGTGTCCTTCCGCCTCGCCTCAGCCACCATTTACATGGTTATGCTCTAAAACCAAGATCTCGAAGTTACATTAAGTATTCAATTCTCTGAGTAGACCCCCTTATCTTTGTGGCTCATCCCTGTGGAACCCTCTAATCCAGTAATTCCTTATCACCATTGAGCCCCGCCCCCCATCACGACCTCACTAGTGATCATCTCTTGTCCACTCTGACTTCTTCCCACAGTTTACGTACATGGTCAAGCACTACACTTTGTCACCTGGGGACACTCTTACCTCTTCCACCTCTCATTCCCACTCTTGTCTGCCCAGTCAAGCCAAATCCAGATCAAACTCATTATTCCGCCTGTTCTGTGCCTGCATCTTAGCAGCTCAACATGGTTGCAGAAACACACACCCGGCTCGCTGACCAACGTCCTGCCAGCAAATCGTACTGCGATTCTCTGGAAAGTCCGCCTTTTTATTTTTCCAGGATGACTATTTAACGTCTTCTCCTCCAACCTCCAATGTGGTTTCTCCCATCCTTGGAAAACTAAGGACCTTTCTCTTATTTCATAACAATCTAGAAGCATTCAAAATAATTTTTTTCATCATCCCATCCCCCATTAGTAAATTTACAAGCATCTGTAAGATTAATTCTGACTTCCCTGTCATGCTGGATGGACTATCATAGCTCAACCCCTCCACTGATTCTTGCTCCTCGAAGACTTTCCCTAGATGGCCACATCGATTCTTATTACTTTAAATATCATCTGTATGTTGATAACCCCAGAATCAACCCTACTGGCTAATCTTCCCAGAGTACTCTACTCTTCACTCAATTCTCTAATCACTGATTCAAAATCTTCATGTACACATTTAAAGGGCATCTTAAATTCCTTAGGTCAAAAGTAGGACCTCTGATTTATCTGAGAAAATCTACTCCCTGTCCAAAAAACACATATGATTAATCTAATCACTTATCGCTACCTTCATAATAATTCTTAGTAAGGCGGAGGCAACACACTCTGGCCCTTGGGCTAAATCTGACCTACCATCTGTTTTTATAAATAAAGTTTTATTGGAAAACAGCCACTCTCATTTGTTCCTGTATTGTCTACAACTGCTTTCATGCTATAAAGGCAGAACTGAGTAGTTGTGACAGAAACCACTGGCCCACAACATCTAAAATTTCTTACCACTTAGCCCATTACAGAAAAAGTTTGCTGACCGCTAGCCTAAGCCACCATTGTTCCATGCCTATGTGACTGCCATGGCTTCCTACTTGGTAGTCCTTCTTCCATTATTTGCCCTCTTCTTCAACCAATAGTCAGAATGATGTTCTTAAAACAGAAATCGTATCTTGTCACCATCCAGATTTTAAAAGCTTTAATTTTTCTATCATATTTGTGATGAAAGCTACACTCTGTTTCATGACCTATAAGGCTTTAAATGATCTGGACATGCTTTCTCTCCAAATTACTTCCCTATACTTCTTCTTCTTACGTACTCAGCTCCAGCCGCATAACCTTTTTACTGTTCCTCAAATGGGACACGTTCTTTCACTCTTCAGGGTCTTTGCACTTGTCTCGCCATCTGCCCGAAGCAGATTTTTATCCACATATTCCTGCGCTGAGTCTTTCGATGGGGGTCTCTGCTGCAATATCATCTCCTCCCCTGTAAGAATGTCATTTCCCATTTGACAGAGACTTTGTCTCTCACTCACCGCCACATCCATAGAACCCAACACATCTCTGCACCCTCTCGATATATAACTGTTGAGTAGAGGAACAAATGAGTCTCAACATAGAGATAAGCAGAAAGGACTGTGGGAGAACGAAGCAAGGGCACCTAGCTCAACCCAGCATTGAGGGTGGCTAAGAAGGCTCGAGAAGAAGGGGGCAGTGGAAGGGGAAAGAGGTTTTTCAGAAACGAGGCGGACACGTGCAGAGACGGAAACCACGAGAGAAGACGGCACATTGAGGAGAGCGCGAGAAACAGGCACATGTGGAGTACACCGTAATATACACATAGATCAGAACTTGGGTGTGGAAGTAGGCTTAGAGCACGTGATCGAAGACCCTGAATGTCAAGCTAAGCTATTCCTATGTTTCTAAGGTCATCGAAAAGTTACTGAAGACTAAATAGACAAGCGGCATGATCAGAAATACTGGTATCCAGCCCAAGTATTGTCCTGTTCCAAATTTCACATTCTCCTCCTCTACGATGAAGCTTTTATAAAAATTCCTCTGAGTTTTCATGGAATCATGTCTGATTCTAGAGTTAAGCTTAAATTTTTTTCATCATTTCTCATGTAGCAATCCCATTTCTGAAACTAAAAAATTACCTAAAATCCTGGAAGAACTCTATGCACAAAAAGGTCCATCACAATATTGTCTATAATAAGAAAAATTATACTAAATATTTTACAAAACAACATTGTTAAGAAGAATGTGATATAACTACTCACTGTAGTATTATGCAATCATTAAAATAGTGTTTTTCTAGAGGGACAGAAAGAAGAACAGTGGTTACTAGAGACTAGAGGTGCAGAGACAGGCTGACTCAAAAGGTTTATGAGGAAATTCTTGGTGTGTGTGGCTGTTCTATATCGTGATTATGGTGATGGCACACATTTGTCAAGTTCAGAGAACTGCACACTAAAATGGATGAACTTTACTGCACGTAAATTATACCTCAAGAATCCTGAAAAAAATTTAAAACTACACTTCTTATTATTTTGCAATTATGTATTCAATATGAAATAATATTAAGTAACACAGAAACTATGCAGAAAAAAATACAAGAAGTAACTATATCAAAATCCTAACAGTAGACTTATCTTTTGGTGGTGGGAGAGAGAACGTTGTTTTCTACTTTTTATCTTCTTGTATGCACTTTATGCTGATGATGAGACAAGTAAGTTTTGTTTGACAATATGATAGATTGTGGGAGTTTCTCTAAAGTTTCTTTCAACTGTTTCTGAGTTTAAGGGTTTTCAAACACCACAGGCCACTGTGTTTGATAGCTGCGATCTAATGTCGAAGACACGGTGGTGGGTACCATGGACAGCTCCCAGGTATTGGCTAGCGTGGCTTTTGTCTGGGTGTGTTTGGAATGGGACCCAAACAGCTGCCCCCTCTCATCACCCGAATGCACGGCCTCAGGTCAGGAGAGCCAGCTTTTCTCTCAGAAGGCTCTGTAATTGAATGCCTTCTACGAACTGACACACACTCCAGTCCCCGCCTCCCTCTCCTGGCTTTTGTGAATGAACATGAGACACGCTCGGACCACAAGAGAAAAATGGTGTTATTATCTAGACACTAGAAGTAGACAGTCTCTTCAAAACCATTTCATAAATAATATCTTATAGCCTGTCAGAAAATATATATTGCAGACAGTAATAAAAATTGTGTACTTTGGAAAATGGATTTTAAACTTCCATCTAAGTCCATCAGAAACTTTTTCCCAAATGCAATGCATGTTTTTGCTTCCTCGTTTAAATGATTACGATGGACTCAAGTGGTGGTGAGGGAACAACATCCTAATGGGGACAAACAGAGAAACCAAGAAACGAGATGGAAAAGCTAAAATAAATTATAGATGTTGATAAATTACCCCACACTGTCGAGTTTCAATTAGAGAAACACACAGTTTACACATGTAATTACTGAAAAAATCACCACAGAGGCACATCCATTCATTGAATTATAAGGCGCCAATTCTCTCCCCTGATTGCATCTTCAGTTCCGAGGATGGCAATCATGGCTTCGCACAAAACTTTAATAACACAATCTTTTGGGGATGAAAAAATGCCATGGGATGTAAAATGTGTGCAGGGATAATAAGAAAAGGCTGTTGGTTCACACTGAGAACAAAAAAAAATGGCTTCAATGAGTTAATTTCAAAGGCAGAAGTTTAACAGTTGAAAGTCGATCACTCAAGAAGCCTGCTCTAAACGCGAGTCCTAATGCTCTCTGAGGGTCTTTGGCATCATCTTGCGGGTCAGAGAGATAATCCGTAGAGAGTGAGGCCTGGCAATCAATATATCCTGTCGATGCTGAAGTGTCATGTGACACCTGGGCTGGATGGGCCTTTAAGTGCTTTTAGTCTGACTTTCAATCCAACGTTTACATCCCTTCAACTCAATATCTAGGTGTACGTACACAGACATACAGGTACGCACACACGTCAGATCTCCCATAGAAGACACTCATAGTGCCCCACCCCCCAAGTTCCTGCACTGTTTTTTTAAAGTTATTTTTAAATCAATTTGATTGAAGATGTAACTTATATACAGCAGTATGCACCTATTTAAGTGAAGCTTGATGACTTTGCAATACATACCCCTGAGTAACCATAATTGTGTGCGTGTGTGTGTGTGTGCGTGCGTATATAGCCCATCACCCCAAAATATTCCTTTGTGACTCTTCCCAGTCAATGCCTCTCCCGCCCAACTGCAGAAGCAATCACTTTCTGTTTTCCATCACCAGACTTCGGCTTTTCTTTTTCTAAATTTTCACATACATGAAATCATAGAGTATGTCCTGTTTTGTGCCTGCCTTTTCTCGTTACAAGGATTTTGAAATTCACCCACAATACTGCACGTAACAACTGTCTGATCTTTTTTTTGTTGTTGCTGAGGAGTATTTTGCTCTATTAGTGTAGCACTGTTCGTGTATTCCACATTGATGGACATTTGGGTCGTTTCCAGTTTGAGTGTTTGGGGACAGCATTTCCTTCACGAGATTGTTAAGAGCTGAACCGCCATCCAATTCGACCACCACTGATTGAGGAGAGTGGGGCGGGCTGCTCAAGAGAGCAGGGATGATTCTTGGGGAGTAACATCTGTGAGTCGATCCGTCGCTGAGAAAGGATGGTGAAGTGACAGAATGAAGGGCAGGAGGGCATCCAACACGAAGAGCAGAATTTTCGGGTTACGGGGTTTAATGGATTGAATAACGACCCCCTCACCCCACCAATTCATGTCCACCCAGAACTTCAGAATGTGGTCTCATTTTGAAAATACAGTCTTGTAATTAGGGTACAAATTGATCTGAGATCATGCTGGCTTAGGGTGGACATGAAATACAATGAGTGTTCTTATAAGAGATTAAAAAAAGAGAGGACTCAGATGCAGAGAGGATGGTCATAAAGAAGGTCATGTGAGGCCAGAGACAGAGATTGAGGTGATGCTGCTGCAAGCTGTGGACTGCCCGGGGCCACCGCAAGCTGGAGGAGTCAAGAAAAGATCCTCCCCCCGAGCCTTCAGAGGAGCATGGCCCCGATCACACCTACGTTTCAGACTCTGGGCCTCTAGAACTGGAAGAGAATAGACGTCTGTTGTTTTAAGCCATCGAGTTTCTGGTAATTCGTTACAACAGCCCTAGGAAACTATTACACGGGGTGACTGCCCAGGAATGGGGGGTGAACCTTCACAACCATCCTGCCATTTGACCATCACAAAGAACTTACAATACAGATAACAGGATCTCCATTGTACAGTGGAGGAGACTAAGTCCCAGAGTGGGTAAGTGACTCCCTCAAGATCACACAGCTCTTCACTAGCAATGCAAGGAGTAATTTAAACTCGGGCAGTCTTCCCCTGCCTCTGAGCCCAAGCTGAGATGCAGGGTGGCTGCGGGACTCACAAAGAATAAGTGTACCTGCCCCTACTCTATGCAGAATGATCTATCTTTTCTGCTCTGCCCTCCCCCATACCACCAAGTACAGAAAAACACACAGGTGTATAAGTCTAGCCTTTGGGGGGCGGGGAGGGGGCTGCACGTAGTATAAGTTAACTTATTTAAGTCAAAATAAACACCTGAACTCAAAAGGGGGATTCGTTGGTTGACATCATAAATATCCGAGTAGTCCAGCTTGAGGCATGGTGGACCTGGGCTCAAGTGACCCCACCAGGAACGTCTCTTCTCCTCATTCCATCTGTTTCCCCATGTTGGACAGTGTCAGGTAGGTTCTGCTAAGTCAGGGCGACCAGCAGCAGGAGGTTTGCACCCAACCAGCTTAGCAATTCCAATGGCAACGTGAACCTAGGTCTGAATCCAAAGCTTTTGCCTTTGCCATTTCACTGCATCATTCTGACTCAAAATTTTGCCTATTCCTCTAATCCGCCAATATTTATTGAGTGCCTACTGTGTGCCAGGTGCTTTGTGAGGTGCTGGGATATAGCAGTGAACAGATGTGAGAGATCTCTGTCTGAGGACATTATTCCTAGGGGTGGGTAGGGTAGGAAATTCAGACAAAAAAAGATAATTATAAACAAAACAACAGGTTGTATTGTTAGGTGGTGATAAGTGTTAGAAAGAAAATGAAACCACACTAGAATATAAGCTGTAACAGGACAGGAGATTGTTTATTTTCAATATGGCGAATGCTTAATCAGTAGGACCGACTGAATGAATGTCATAGGAGTCCAGTCCCCCAAATGCCAGAGCTATGGAGTAGGAAAGACTGATGAGCCCAAGGAATATGAACTAAGGACCCTGTGAGGACAATCTGAGTAGAGTCCAGAACTGATGAGACAAAATCTCAAGAGGCTGGGACTGCAGGAAAAAAAAAAAAAAATGGAACTGGAGCCATGAGTCAAGAACTGGACCATGATTTGATCTAGGAGAAAGGAAGCTGGGAACGGATGAGAAGGTCTGGGTGAATCACTCCACACTGGGGTTGCTGACAATTTCCTTCATGTGACAGAGTGTGTGGGTGTCAGACGGACGCCGAGTACTGAGCTGGCGACCAGCAACGAACATGGCTGATGGCTTTCCACCTTCACGTACAACGGCATAATAATGGGCAGTAGGTCAGAGCAGCAATTTTGAGAAAAACACCATTGCCGGGAAATTTCAGGGAGCTGGACTTGGGTTGGTTTCATAGTACAGGCTGTGGTTCCGAGAAGAAGGGTAAGAACTGAGGACCAGAGTGAGTGACCGCCCACGACACAGGAGCCATTCGGGCACTGTGCTCTGTCCAGCTGGGGTTGAGAAATAAAAGGACTCGGCCCTGACCTTCAAGGCTTTTGTATGCCCAGAAGACGGTGGTTTGGTAAAGCCAGAATAACTGGGGCTGAGAATCGGGGCTCTCAGAGCAGGGTCTGAGATGAGGTCTCATTTGCCTCCTTTAGGTAAAGATTTCACTGGTGCTAAATCATAGCATCTCAAAATATTAAATGCACATTAAGAAAAACAAAGTTCATAGAGCACTTTCTTTATGCTAGACCCTGCCAAACATTTTGCAAGGAGCAATTCATTCGATCCTCCCGACTGCCCTGTGTTAAGGACCATTATTGTGTCCAGCTTACAGATGTGAAAACTAAGGCTCGAAAAGATTGAGGAGTTTGCTGAAGATGTCAGAGTGAGGAGCTGGGATTTGAAGGCAAGCCTGAACCTCCTAGTCCTATTCCACATGACCGACCTCCCAATGCAGCTCTAACCTCAGAGGGACCCACGTGGATCTAGCCTGCGAACCATCCCCCACCGAATGCTGGAGAAAGTGAGCTCTGTGAACCACAGGTCATTCCCAGCTTTCTGGTCAAGATAATACATCACCCTGGATGTATTATCTGGTAGCTAAGATTCCATACAAGGCTTGTTTGTAAACTATCCCCAAGTATGTTTCTTCCTAAATCACTGATTTCACAGAATAATAAACTCTTCCATTCACAGGGTCTATGATGGTCTGTGACAGACACACACACACATGCCATGGGGCCCCACACTAATGTTTGTCAACGTGATCATACCAGAAGAAATCAGAAGAAATACAGCTGGAAGATTTTATCTGTACTTTTTTTGCTTTAATAATAATAATGCCCATCTCATAGAGCTGTTGTGATGGCTAAATTTGTTAATAAATCAGTAAAGCATATAATAACACTTGATAATACTTGATTATTGAGTTTACTATGCACGAGGCAGTGTTCTAAGCTCTCTACATATATTATTTAGTAATTATGAGATTATCGTTATACTGTATCATCATAAATTAATAGTTAATGTGATTATTACATAGGAATAAAAACAGGGTGTCAACCGTGATGGGAATGTAGGAGTTCAAGCATCAGATACTCCTATGTTTTGGCTCCTCAACGAAATTCTATGAATCCCTTCTGAAGAAGGGAAGACTCAGAAAACTGAGCTGCCTGTCCAAGTGTACATAGGATTTGAACCTAGGTTTGTCTGACTCTAAGTTTGAGGCCCATGTGTGTATGTGTGTGATGTATGTGGTTTGTGTGTGTGTGTGTGTATACATACATGCATTGTGTGGTGTGTGATAAGCGTACGCATGTGTGTATGGTGTGTATGCGTTACGTGTGGCATGCGGGTAAATGCACGCGTATGTCCATGTCGTACGTGCATGGAGGATGCTGTGTGTCTTCCATTGCCTCCTGAGCATGTGTGAGCTCACAAACTCTGGAGCTGGGAGGACGCAGTCACGGGCTGTGGTAGGCTGTGTCGCAGGGGTCTGCCTCCGCTGCCCTAACAGTCCTCTCAGAGTCCCCCGCTCGGCCTTCCACGCCGGGGAAAGGCCAGGCCATTTTACAGAAGGAACTGAGGGGACTGAGGAAGCCAAGACAGTCGAGTGCAGGTACGTGGGGACAGTGTTGGAGCTGCCTTCGGCCTATAGGAAGGGAAGTGAGGTATCCAGAGAGGGGAGGGAGGAATCTGCACCTCTGTCCAGCTCTGTCTCCACTACCCGCCTCTGTGCACGCGCTCAGTCCACGTCACCACCTCTTCCACCGCCACAAGGGCAATAGGATTCTTGTTCTCCCTGCTGCTTCTTCTTGCCCACCTCCATTCCATTCTCCTCGGCCTACAGAGTGATGGCTTTTAAAAACACGATCAGATCATAAGACTTCCTTATGCCCCGAGGAGGAACACAAACGCCTTCCCACAGCCTACAGTGTCCTACAGCAGAGGTTTGCAAACTGTGGCCCTTGGGTCCACCCCAGCCCACCATCGTTTTCGTAAAGACAGTTTTATTGGAACACGACTATGGGTATTTACCTTCTTCTGGTCTATGGCTGCTTTGCAGAGCTGAGCAGCGGCAACTGAGACCACGTAGTCTGCAAACCCTGAGCTACTTACTATGTGGCCCTTTTCTGGAAAAGTTTGCCAACCCCTGCCCAACAGCATCTGGCTCTCATCTCTGGCTCACCCTTGCTCATCACCCTCCTACACTGGGCATTATAAATCTCCTCCTCGCCTTGGGCCAAAGTCTTTCCTTCTGTCTTCGCAGGCTGCGTCCTCATTACCAAGCTCTTAACTCAAATGTCTCAGAGAGACCATCATCTCCTTCATGAAACTTATTGCTTTGGGAAATTCTACTTAAATCACTTGTTCGACAAATATTTATTGACTGTCTACTAAGTGCTAGGCAATTAGTATATGCCAGTGGACAAGACAGAAATGATTCTTGTATTTTTAGAACTCACGTTTTAGTTTGGGAAAACAAAAAAAAAAAAGTTAACTTACACCACTGGGATTATTTTATTTAGTAACAAAGGCTGTGAAGATGAGAAAACAGGGTGATCGGCTAGGAAATGACTCTGGGGATGGGGAGTGTTTCAGATAGCATTCACTGAAGGGTTAATATCAGAGCTGAGAGTGAACCTTGTGAAGTCTAGAATTATAAACAAGTGCAAAGTCCCTGGGGCAGGAGAGAGCTTGGAGGAGCAGAAAGCAAGCAGTGTGGCTTCAGCAGAGTGGGGGCGGTGAGGGCCCCACCTCTCCCCCCCGCAGTTCTAAGCCCCATAGAGACCTCACCCACCTCGTTCACGGCTCTGTCTCCAGTCCCGGGGAATTCAGTTTCCTCATCCGCACAGCAAGAGTTAAACTAGATAATGCATAAGTGTCTCTCCAGCTCAAACCCTCTACATTGAATTTGAACTTTCTGGGATCGTCGCGTTAAAATCCACTGACTTCCTCTTCCAACACCAGCAACATGTCCTCCTCATCGTTTTAAAAACCAGCCGAGTGGCAACCCTTACACATGGATCAGCAAGCACACAGCTAAGCTGGGGATTTCCAGCACATTCTCGCGGATGTGTATTTTGTCGGATCGTAAAGGAAGCGAGATGTGTGAGTGTGTGTCTGGCCCATCCGACTCCAGGCCTTTCTGGGAATGTCAGATACGCAATGCAGCTTTTTAAAATAGTTTCTCCCTCACATTTTCAATATATCCTCACTTTAAAAAATATCAGTCAGTAGTCACTGTGAAAGGGGAAGGAGGAAATAATTGACTGATAACATTGTCCCTCTGAGTGTGTGTGACCTCGGTCCCTGTCTCTTTCTTAGGTTTACTAAGTGGAGAGAATGCAATTAGTTCAAGCGGTGATGGGCACAAAGGTAAAAATTCACTGACAATCTTTCCTCCTCTTTCTCTCTCTTTCACACATCCGCTCGCACATGCATAGAAAAAAAAATGTATCAAAGGCACGGCCATTAATAATATTCCCTAAAAGACACACAAGCACGAATTGGGATTTATATTCGAAGCCTTCAGCAGGTGCACAAATTGTCACACGCCTGTGTGCCTACATGTTTAAATATTCATGTGCGCCCCAACACACTTCTTCTAAAAGCTGTCACATAAACACATCCGTCCACTCATGAACTTAAAAAACACAAACACAGAACTGAGGTGTGCCTGCACCAGTGAACTCGCACGCTCGCACCGGCACACACAACACAAACATGAAGGTACACGTGTAGAGACTGACCTATGAGTTTCAATACGTAGACACACAGGGTCCCACACCCTGACGCATATGCCGCCGTGGGCACGGGCGTGGACACACGCTCACATGCACACGTACTCGGAAGCGCTCGCACGACACACACGCGATCACTCCCCTCACCCCCAGCACGCAGACACACAATCGCTGTGTGGAAACGCACACTCTAAGGGCTGTGCACTGTTTTCCGGAATGACCGGGTCAAAAGCAGGATAACTGGCAAAGGACCGAGGATGCACTCTGCTGCCGCTTTACGTTTTTTTCCCTCCCGCTACAAAATGGGAAGGAGATAGCAGCGAAGTGAGGCAGTCAGAAGACAAGACGTGGGCTCCTGGCGAGTGAGGGGCCCGGCATCCATCCGTGCAAAGAGGCGTGGGGGAGCCTGTAAACTCAGCGGGGGGCTGGGCCCCACACCCTTGCAATTCCTGAAATTCTCCCAGAGGGCGTCTCCCAGGACGTTCCTCCCACCCGCGGATTAATATTAACCACAGCCTTACGTTTATGATCCCCTTTGACTCTGGTGTGTGTGTGTGCGGGGGGGGGGGGGGATGCTTTTATATCATGTGCTCTTTTCATCCTTAAGCCTCAGCCAGCGGTGGGAAGGGCGGGTGTCAGGCTGCCCTGTCAGAGTTAAACGCCCACCAAGCCGCAGTAGGGCTCGCACTTGTTCTGTGGTGCTGGGCATCGTGCTAAATGCCTCCGCTGCCTTCACTGGGGAAAAAACCCTGCAGCAGCCCTAGGGGGTAAATGTATCATCATCGCCATTTTGCAGTTGAGCAAAGTGAGGATAAGAGAGGGAATAACTTGCTCAAGGTCAGAACTAACGAGGGTGGGAGTATTTGAACCCAGGTCAGATGTGGAAAGGCAGACACAGGAGGTGGTGGAGCCTGGGGTGTTTTAGAATACTGAGACTTTTTTTAAGGCTTTATTTTTTTAAAACCCACTTCATGCCGCCAATCTCACTTTCTTTTCTTCTGAGAGTGGACCTCTGACTTCTGGGAACGACTTCTCATGGGAAGCAGAAGTCACGTTCAGACTCTTGACTATAGCAGATTTTCTCAACCTTGAGCACGCTTGATATTTTGAGCCAGATAATTCTTAGAGGGAGTGGGGGTGTCCTGTACGTTGTGGGGTATTTACCTACATCCCTGGCCTCTCCACACATGCCAGTAGGCCCCCTGCATCAGCTGTAACAACCAAAACCACCTCCAGACATTGCTAAATGGCCCTTGGGGGGCACAATCATCCTAGTTAAGAACCGCTGCACCATGTCCTTCCTGAACACCTACTATGTGCCGGGCACTGAGTGATGGATTTGAATTCACTTTCTCTTCCCAATAACTCTGTAGGTTTGGCACTATCGATACCCCCATTCTGTAGATGGGGAAACTGACTCACAGAGAGGGCAGCTTATAACACAGGCTACGGTTATTCTTCTAGAGTCTTCTGCTCCTACTCGCCATGGCAGCGCCCGCTCTGTGCCAGGCGCCGTGCCTGACATTGCACATTTTAAGTATCACCACAGCTCTCTGCAATCAAGACCACTAACCTCTCCACTTCATGGGTGAGAAAACAGAGGTCCACCTAGTAAAAGGTGGAGCAGGGGGTCCGAGCTTGCGCCACGTGACGTGCAGGCTCAGCACGCACCGGGTCCGTGGGGAGGGAAGATCACGGCGAAACTCCTGGACCGGAAGGAACACTGGCTTTCACTGGAACAATCCCTGGCTTGTGAGCTGCCAGAGGGATCTCGAGCCGTCTGAGCCACTATTTCAAAAAATCATAATAATTGTGCAACTAGAGCGAATTTCTCGTTGGCATCATCGTTAAGCCTTAACCATCACTTCCCTCGGAGTCAGCACCAAATCATAGATAGCATCGTGCTTTAGTGAGTTAGTATGGACTACTATACAAAACTGAGCAAATTTTCTACTGATACAGAGTCTGTGGGGAAATCTGCCAGCGGGGAAGACCCAGAAACCTTCAAGTCCAACCCAGATGATGATCCTCACCTCTTTGTGACTCAAAACAAATGAGTCAGGGCTGTGAAAGATTAAAAATAACGTCCTATTAATATCTTAAAATCTGGCATCCTAGACATCTTCTAAATGGTGCAAGACCACAACTTAGAGTATTAGAGAGGAACACTCTTATTCTATCCTGGGGGAAAGTAAAAAGTTAAAGAGCAACTAGCATCTGCTCCCTTTTCTTGTTGGTAATGAAACCGAGGTTTGAGGCTAGGTCTCCTCCAACTCCTACACACAAAGCCCCACCCTCACTTCCAGGGATGAACTCTGATTGGCTTAAAATAGTTCACATTCTCCAGGAAGCCACTCTGCGTGGCTCAGTGCATCTGATACATTTCAAACCAATGAAATAAAACATCTATTTGCTTGGGGGGAAAAAAAAAATTACTACCTACCTGAGGTTAACTACAGGGAATTCCTGTCGCCTGGGGACAAGGAAGTCTGGGGCTCCTGCAAGCTCCTGGCAGCCATTTGGAATCATGAAGGGAGTCACTCTTAAGATGAGGAAGAAAAGAAGAATTCAGAGAGAAGAGATGGGAAACATCTACGTAAGCTGTGGCAAACCTTGCTTGAAGACTGATCTTCTTCTGGCATGCTCATTTGCCCAGGACAATAAGACAATAAGTCCTTTTTGCTGTGCAAGTCAACTTGAGCTGAATTTTCTATTACCTTGAAGGATAGGATTTAGCTAATGATAGGATCCTTTTTTTTTTTTTTTTTTTTTTTTTTTTTTTTTTTTTTTTGATATTAGTAGCATATAGGAGGAACTTGGGAAGAGAATGAGACCTGACCTTAAAAAAACGTGTCTATGCCAGAAACTTTACATGCATTATTGCATTTGTCCTCAAACAATCCCGAATGATTAAATATACTCATTGCCATTTTTCAGACAAGAAAACTGAGGCTTGGGAAGGCCCAGAGGCTTGCCTAAAAAACTCATGGCTGGTAAGGAACAGAATCAGGATTCAAATCCCAGTTTGATCAATCCTAAAAAAGCTTGTACTTTTTATTAAATCACCTTGCCTCACCTGAATTGTTCACAGACTGATGTCCTCGCTGACGAGGAATTCAAACAATTAAGAAGTAAAGAATTGGGATCCAAAGATTCTCTAACTTTGACACACTGTATCCTCCTGCTTCTGGAAACCTGGTTTGGGGACTTCTTCAGGTCACGGCACAACTACTACAGACAAACTCTCTACGTGGGGCCGGTGACTTGGGAGCTTGTGGCCCATGCCTGTGAAACCAGAGGGACCTTGCTAAGTATGAACAGATTTAGACTCGTTGGTTCCAAATTCCAGCTGCACCTTTCCCCAGACCTGCCACCTCTGCATCACCAGCTCCTACAGACACGTCAGTCTGGTACGTGAAGTGCCATGAACTCTCCAGCTACTTCTAGCAAAATTTACGTCATTCCCTTCATTCTAATCTATAACTAGGCCAACGAATGCATGAATAAGTGATGCGAGTATCCATAGCTCATTGGTTCCTTCGAGTACCATGTTAATACTAAGTTCATTAAAAAATAAAGAGCAATAAAATCTCTCTCACATTGGAGATCTCAGATTTGTTTTCTTAACGCCCAAAGGGAAACTAAGAGGAGACCTGGGAATTATCGAGGGTAAGCTGACAGGGTAGGAGCTGGGGAAGGAAGTCACTGCAGGCGTCTGGGCCCAAGAAACGCTCCCATGTCCCGCAAACCCAAGGCAACTGGCACCAGGACGCTTATGAAATTCCAATTCCAAGATATATTAGGATTTTCATCTTCAGTATTAACTCTGATGGGCAATGAAGGAAAATTAATTCTTTTAAATAAGTTCTAAAAGCCACTCAGAAGCTATACCAGTCCTATGCATGAAGTCATTCATTCACTCATTCATTTGGTGTTTACCGAGTACTTACTATATACCAAGTATGCCACTAGGCACAGAGACAAGCTGTTAGCCTTGCAGCCTACGGTCATTTAGGATACACACATTATTTTGTGTTAGATCATTAGAACTAGGGAGGCTGTGGCCTGGTGGTTAAAGTAGACTCTGGGGTCAAATGACAGAAGTCCAAAAAATGACTCCGTCACTTAATAGTTAACTTATTGGTTCGACAAGAAACTTGAGTTCTCTGGGTCTCCATGTCCGCGTCTACAAAACAGGGCTAACTAATGACAATGACATAAGGTCGTTGTGAGGATTAAGTGAGCAAACGACCCACACCCAGTGTTAGCACAGTGCTTGGTCTTCATAAATATTAGCTGTTGTTGACTCTAGAATATTCTACCTGTACAAAACTTGTACCACAAGCCCCGATACCAGGTCTGGGCTTGGAAAACATCAGCCCTTCTCCCCACAGAAAGGCCATTTTTTTTTTTTTTTTTTTTTTTGTATACAGACGGTATAACCACCCTCAGAGTCTTCCTAAAAAAATGGCCAAGGGCAAGTAAAGTCTTTCACCTAAACCCAAGAAGGTTTGGTAACTCACACAGTGCAGGAAAAACAAAGGGTGCCCGCGGGCTGAATGAGAATGAACCATTTTTGAATGAATAAGAAGCCGAATTGCTTAAAAAAATGAGCGAGAGAGAATTTATTAACTTGTGCAACGGGCATCTCAGACGAACCAAGAGGTCTGCAAACGAGGCGAGGCGGAGTGCCTGGGAGGGAGTTCTCCAGCCCCAGAGAAGTTTGAGAAATACAGTGTGGCCATTCGTCCTAATGGTATAAAAGGACAGTGGGCCGAGCTGAGCTTCAAGGCTGCCTACGACACTGATGCTCTGTCGTTCCCTCCTGGAGACCCTTGTCCCCGGTGGTACTTAGGTTAGGGAAGGGGGCAGGGTATGTTGTAATTAGGAGTAAAATACCTTTCCACCTCTCAGCCCCACAGCGAGGTTCAGCCTGGGGGGGAGGGGTATGGGCTTCGGCATCAAACCTATCTGGGTTCGGCTCCTCGCTCTGGCTCGTGACATACTCTGCGTGCTCAATGGCAAGCAACTTCGCACTCCTGGGTCTCAGTTTCCTTGTTCGTGAGAAAACGAGGAAATGTGGCTGACTTCTGGAGGCTACGCAGAGATTTAGATGAGATGAGCAAAGCGCTGACCGCAGTGCCTAACTGGACCAGGCCAGCCGCCCTTCACACTCAGACTTGCCTAAATTCCTGCTTCAGGACATGTGCTCATTTGCTTCACATACCAAGCTCTACTGACCAGGCTGCTATCGAAGACGTTAAACAAGAACTCGTTTAATGAGTCGTGACAGGTATTTTTATTATCTCCTGTTTTACAGATGATGAGACTGTGGCACAGGGTGGTTGAGTGACTTTTCCAAGGTCACAAAACTGGGGTTGGGATTTGAGCGCAGTCTGGCTTCAGAGTCCAGGCTCCAGTATATCATTCTGCTGCTCATTTAATTGATTAAAATACGCCTTGGCTCTCTTCTCTATCCTCAGCACCTAGAACAACGCCTAGCACAGAGCAGGTGTTCAAAAAATATTGAATGAATGAATGAACAGAGTATATTCTCAACAAATGTCAATTTCCTCTTCTCTCCTTGCTGTCCCTAAGGAGTCAGTGAAAGTTGAATCCAAATCTCTTTCTTCCTCCCTGAATCTTAGATTTCGAACAAAGTGAGTCCAAAATTCCAAGTAATCATGGATTGGTTATAAAGATGAATTCAGTTGCTTACGTCAAAAATGCAATCCCCATATTGCGACGCAATGGATTTCTCCAGCAAAGATATTTGGCTAGAAATTCAGCTGAACCCAATGCTTCTCTGAAAGCACCAAGGAGAAGCACGGCCTGGTGGATAACAGGATGGTTGAGTGCTAGGATTAAACGACGATTAGAAGACACCCGTGGCAAAGCTGCCTCATAACAAGATTAATTTGGGGGCGAGGAGAGGGTGGTTATTAATGTGTCCGGAAGGCGACTCCAGGCCCCGTCTCCCTGATGAGAGCAGAATCACAGGTTATTTATAGCCACTTCTCAGGAGGAGCAAGGTACAGGGCGTCTGAGGAGAGAGCCATGCCAAGGTGCACTAATGGAACTTTGAGGATAATTTACTGCTCAAGTTCAAGGACTTCTGCAACACGAGAGAGCCTCTCAAACTCCCAGCTACCTCTGCTCACTTAGGAGGCTAATGGTGACAATGATGCAGGTTTGTTGTTTGAGATTCGGCATTAGCTCCCACCCCAGTTACTGTCACAGCTTTCTAACTGGTCTCCTCCCCTCTTCCTTGCCCTGCTTCTGTCTCGTCTCAAAGATGCAGCCAGAGGGACCCTGTTAAAACTAACTCTGATCATACTCCTTCTCTGTCAAAACCCTGCAACAGATTCCCACCTGGCTCAGAATGAAGCCGAAGTTCTGCAGCTGCAGCTCGCAAAGCCCTGGGTGACATGGCCTCTGCCTCCTCCACCTCCTCTCCCGCTCTCCCCCTGGCTCACTCCTCTCCAGCCACACCAGCCTCCAGGCTGCAACTCCAACATGCAAAGCACACGCTCCCACCACAGAGTTCTCAGGCTCGCCATTTACTCTGCCTGGAACGAACACACCTTTCTCACGCGCTTTTAAGACACGGACTCCCTTTCCTGCTGCCCCCATTGGTCTGACCACGACTTCACGGAGTACCCAGGTGCTTCCTGCTTAAGGTAGCTGTGTTCCATGGAGTTGCAGCGAACTCTGAATTAGCAAATACTGAACCATTTGCTCCTAGGGGACATACAGGATTCAGTTCCTGCGAGGCTCTGGTTACAACGTTTTTGTCAACCAATCAATACATCGCTCTGTCTTCTGTGTTTTAATTTAAAGGCGTCCTTTTAATATATGTTGATTCATTAACACTGAACTCACGACCAAGAGCATTGTAACTCATGCCTGAATGAAGTTTATCTAACACAACACTTGCCATTAGGAACACGAGACAGAATTTCAGAACTACACTTGGGGGCTCTCTTTAAAAGTGAAATCACTAACGAAGAGCACAAACATTTGAAAAACCTGGCACTAAACAGAATGCTAAAATGACATTTGTTTACACGTGAGAACTGAAGCAAGAGGGCCGGGCATTGCTTTGTTTGACCTCAGCTACATGTGTGTGCGTTCGATGACTCAAATTTTCACTATTCTGCACATGACTGTGACCATCCTTTGGCCAATGACTATAAAAGTATCTTGAGTACTGATTTGGGAGTTACAGATAAATTTTAGCAATGAGGCAAATTTGCAAACACAAAATCCATGAACATTGAGGATGTACTATATCTATTACTTAGATATTTGTTATCTGACTCCCCCGCCAGAATGTAAGTTCCGAGAGAGCAGGTGCTTTTACCTGCTTTGTTCACTGCTCCATCTCCGGCACCCAGAACACAGAAGGTTCTTGACAAATATCGGCTGGGCAAATAAGCCTGAGGTTCTATTTTGATCAGATACAATATCGTGCATATTTGCATTATTTGCACGCAAAGTGCCATGTTTAATGGCAAAAAAGGATTTTAGAGAACTATCAACCAATGCCCTCGCATCACGAATGAGAAACTAAAGCCCGAGGAAGGGTGGTGAGCAGCTCAAGGTCACAAGGCAAACTGGATGCAAAAGAAGCACGTCTTGCATAAGCCATGGCTCAGGGCTCCTTCCATTTCACTGTACTGCCAGCACCTTGCAGATAAAATCTTTGCTATTATTGGGGTGTCACAGAGTATGTGGCCCAGTGCTTAGAATGGAGCAGGTGTTCGATAAATGCTGACAAGGTAGATTACGAAAAAGGCGGAGGGTATTCCCAGAAGATCAAAATGCAGCCTACACCTTCAGCTAAAGTCAATCACACGAATTGGAATGACTGACTTGATTTTAAGCAGTAGCTCTCACTGGAAGAAGTTCACAGGGAAGAAAGAGAGGCTCTGAGTGTCAGTTAAGACTTCGTGTTATAAGGAATAGAAAACTAAACTCAAATTGGCTTTAAAATGAGCAAGGCAGAGAATTTATTGACTTGTGCATTAGAGAAGTTCAGAGTTAGGGCGGATTTCCAATGTGGGTTGCTCCAGAGATTGAAAATATCACTGAGTTCGCAGATTTGCAGCTTGGTTTCTCCACAGTTCTCTTAGCTGTGTATTCAGGACAGCTTCTCACAGTACCAAAATGTCTGTAGGAGTTGGAGACTTAGCATCTACTCAACACAGTATCCAGAAGTTGAGCTCTGGTAGTCCAGAGTTTCCAGCCAAAGACCTGAGATTCACACTGATTGGATCAGCTTAGGTCACATGTCCACCCCTGAACCAATCACCATAGCCAGGAAATAGACACTGCTGGTTGGCTGAGCCAGGTCATATGCTCTAACCATAGCGCCAGAGGTTGATGTCAGCTTTCCCTATACTTAAAGAATCTATCAAAATTCAAGGCTGGTAGAAAGAGGAGAAAGGAAAATGGGTACAAAGAAAACAATAGTTTTCTACTATATTGTGATACACATATGAGGCCAAACACCCTCAAACCACTCCCAAACGTAAGAAGAGATTTCAAAAAATGTTATTTTTTAAAAAAAATTTATTGAACCACAATTATCATTTTTCCATGTTCCATGCTGGGTTCTGGGGATGCAGAGATTTTAAAAAAATACCTCCCTATCTCCACCCTGGAAGAAGCTCACAGTCTAGGGATAAAGAAATATACCAAGAAGTACATATAATATCAATAATAAAGTATGAAAAACTCAATGATAGAGGTAAACTCAAGATATTGTGGAGTCAAAGAGACAAGGCATTATTCCATGCAAGTTGAAGAAGAGCTCAGAGCAGAAGATAATGACTGAGCTAGGTGTCTAAAGAGGACTATGAGTTACCCAGGTGTATTTCACAGTGAGAACCAGGATGGAAAAGCTATTCCAATAAGAGGGAATGGTGTGCGCAAAGAAACAGGCTTGAGAGGACACGGGCTGTGCAAAGAAAGAATAGATCATGAATGATACTCAAAAAGGGGAAAGCAAACTAGAGAGATGAGATGGCCGTCTCAATCCTGAACAAAAAATTGTCTCTATGTTATTTATTTCTCTTAACATCTTTTTGAATAAAATATATACACTAGGGACAGAAATTTTCAATGTGATATGCACTCTCTTTGGCAGGTATTAGTCCCGGAGTATCAGAAAAGCTCAGGTTATCTGAAAGAATGTCTTGGAGAGAATCAACAGTCCTCCCATCAGTCACTGCCTTACTTACATAACTCACAGGAGCCAGAGCAGGGGGATCTGGCTTCACATCCCTTACAGTATGTCAGGGAGATTCCCATGACTCCATTCTCACACTGATGTCAATCAACTACTCTACTGTTAAGCACTGTAAGTGAGAAAGCAAACTGTGGACAGGAACCTCTCCTCGTTCTACTGACAGCTATCAGGAGGGGTGAGGTTTGCAGTAATATGGCATCTGATACTTTTGCTTGGATTTTGCACTGAAGAATACTGATCCTTGAGGACTCCGTTCAAACCCAGACACCAGCTATCCAGCAGTGGTCAGATGTGGGACGGGAGGAAGGTCTCTAGAGGAAGTACTGGTTCCATGGTTTGATTGTGCTACAAAGGTCAAGGACGTAACCTGAGTAGCTCTACAGGTCAGGCCAAGGGCTAAGGAAATCAACTAGGACAAATTCTGGAATAAAGGAGATGCTAAATAAATGTTAAATAATATACGGGACTGTGACGACAGAAAAGAAATGCAGGTCTGTTTCTGCATTGTTTGCAATTCAATTTCTTAGCTTAAGAAAATAAAAGATGTTCAGTAAGTCCTCACTCAATGGCATTGATTAGTTTTGTGATTTAAATTAGCCTATGGTAAAATTTGTTTCATTATATGTCATTTTAAGCAAACAAAATAACTGTTATCATAAGCTAATTTCTATAAGCGAGAGTTAAGTTCTTACAGCATCTCATCAATGTTATAAAGAAAAGAATGAAAAGATGTTATTTGAGGACCTGCTATATTGGCTTGGGCACCTGACAAGTTGCAGATGGGACTAGTTTGGGGCAGGAGCAGGTTAAGGGACATCACTGTCAGAGCTTTGTCTCTCTCTGTCTCCTGGCTCACTTCTCGGTAGGTAGTGGTTCCATTCTCACTGTCCCCAAACAGCCTTTCTCTATGCGGACAGAAAAATAGTTATCCCCAGTCACTAACTACCATTCTTTCATCTTTGTGACCTGAAAAGAGACGTCCTTTTCCTCCAGCACCAGAACAGGAATTGCATGAGAAGTTATTCATCTAACGGCTTGAGTAGGATACCACCCCTTGGAACAGGCATTATGAACTACAGATAAAGGGTTCCATGACCTCAGCCTTGGAGTGGATGTCTATCCTAGTAGAAGAATTGCCCAATTCAGCAAAAAAAAAAAAAAAAAAAGTGTAAATATGGAGTAAAAAATTTTTCATTGTTTATCTGAAATTCAGATTCAACTGGGTGTCTTATATCTTATCTGGCAATACTACAGTAGAGGCAGGATGAGGGTTCTATAACTGGGAAGTCCCCGGAGTCACATGCTAGTGAGGAGGGAAAAATCCAGAGACTGTTGGAAGGACGAAAACATAATTGCCCTTTGCAGCTTACTTTCTTATTAACATATTCACGGAGATATACGAGAATTCAAAACTTGATCAAAAAAAAACAAAGGAAAAAGACTATAATCCAAAGTTTCTTAAAACATGTTATACAAAGCGTTCAACAAAATCCAGCATCCATCCATGGTAAAAACTCTCAGCAAAGTGGGAATAGAGAGGACATACCTCAACATAATAAAGGGCATGTATGATAAACCTACAGCTAACATCATACTCAATGAGGAAAGGCTAAAAGCATTTTCTTTAAGATCAAGAACAAGACAAGGATGCTCACTTTCACCACATCTATTCTACATGGTATTGGAAGTCCCACCTACAGTAATCAGACAAGAGAGAGAAATAAAAGCCACCCAAATTGGAAAGAAAGAAGTAAAACTGCCATTATTTGCAGGCGATATCATTTCTTAACATAGGCATGTAAAGTTATGGATATATTTTGATTCACTGTATTTTAAATAGTCCCTTTTTGCTTGATTCGAATGTTATTTAGGAAAGGTATATTTTTATATTTGACTGTGTTCTTATAACCCATTTCTGATCTTACTGCCTTGTGCTGTGTAAAATTCCTGCTATTTCATATTTCCTGAGAACGTGTTTGTGTATATGATAAATTGTAAAAAAAAAAAAAAAAAACAAACTTTTTCGCAAAAATTTCCACTTGAAAGTTATGATACACCTGATAATCATATTGGATTGTTTTGTTAAGATGCGCTGAATTCTTTCACTGTTCTTTTTGTTGCTAATTTGATTCCTCATATTCGAATAATGAAATGGTTCTCCAACTGGGATTATAGTTGTCTCTGTCATGTTGAATTTATCAGTTTTTCATTTTGTAAAAAATAAAATTACATTTTCTTTTATTTACTGGATATTTTAAAAAGGTATTATCTGGTGCTTTTGTGTATCATTTAAAGAAAAAACACGTTACACAGAATACTAGTTCAGTTGGATATTAATAGTTCTTATATATAAAAGGAATTCTATGGCCAAATAGGTTTAGGAAAAGCAGGATAAACCCAATTAATCGAGGTTTCTCTGCTGTAGGACTCTCATTGCAGTAAGATGTCAATTTCCATCACGAATTTCTCAGGAGAGAAAGAGAGTATGTGGTTTTCCTGAAATGCATTAGGCCATGGAAGCCTTTTAGAGTAGGACAGCTCCTGGGGCTTGCATTCTGTGGAAATCACAAAGTCCGGGAGGCATGCTGCTTGTCAATGGGATGGAGACCACAAAATCTGAACTCTGATATCACAGGGTACTCCAAAAAAGAACGAAACTAGATGAAATATTTATCCCACTCCACTATCTCCAACTGCAGCTAGGAGGCAGGGACTGGACTGCAGAATGCCCCAACCAAATGCACCCACGCCTCAGGTGCACGGGGACTGTGTCCGGAGCCGGCCGGGCCAAGTTCTAACACCTCTCAACTTCTCTCCCATCAACTCTGTGCTTTAGGCCCTTGCTCAGAAGTTGTACCTCCCAGCATGCGATGCGACAGGAAATGTGGGCACAGAAGTGCAGAGGTCTCATTTCTGCAATGACCCTGTTCTACCTGGTCCACCTTTATACGCTCACAAGTTCACAGAAATCGGGACCTAAGAGAACTTTAAAGGGAAAGTAGGAGAATGGAATCACATCCTGACCTCCTCCTCTTTTGTTCCTTCTCCCAGTTTTTTCCCCACAACAGCCCCGATACCTCGCACATGAAAGTTCAGTGGCCAAGGAAGTCTAGGTTTTCTCAGGGCCACTCAGTCGATGCAGGACCTGAGATCAGTGCCAACAGCCGGACTGAGCTAATTTCACACCATGGAAAGGAGTTTGGATTGAGAGATCTCTGTCCCCCTACACTGTAGCTGTTTTATACTTCTCTCTCTGCCGTGCAATGAGAAACTCTCCGCTCCTTATTTTAATGCTTGTCAACTTCCGCCCCTCCACCAAATTTCTTCTAACGAGCAGCATCCAGGAAGCACCTGTCCCCTTTGTGCGCCCCCCCCCAAGGACCCTCCACACTATGTTTGACCTCAACATCCTATTGAAAATTGGGTATCGGCAGTCGCCTGCCATGATAATGAACTATTCGTGTCTCAATTTGAAAAGGCATTTAAGACACTTGTTTTCATTAGTAATTATAGAAAACTGCACAGCGAGGTTTCTTTTTTAATTGCATAGTTAAAGTCTTTGAGAAATGGGGCAATTAATTTCCTGAAACCTTACCGAAAGCAAAGCATGATGTCAGCCTTTGCTTTAGGAAGTATTTGTAGGTATTTGAGCTTGGCTGCTTGTGAGGGGAAAAAGTAAATTATATTCCAGACTCAGTGTCTTGACGTATCCTAGCCATGAATAACTATGACTATTTTTTTTTTTTAATGCTTTCAATGTTTTGTTCAGAGTTTATTCACTCATTGACTCAAGCACACTTGTTGCATGACTCCTATGGGCCGGACACCTCGTTAAATGCTGAAGATGCAATGACTCACTTTATTCACTCAATCATTTATTCAACATTTAGACAATTACTATATGCAAAGTACTGAATATTCAAAAATGAATTACAATGTGAAGCCCTAATTTGATGGAATGATGCCATTCTCCTAAAGTAATGTTCCTGCCCATTGAGCCCACAATTCCATATTTAAAAAGTTATTTTTCAGAAATTATATTTAAGTTAGGAGCAATATAAATATTTATCAAGAGCAGAAAAATGGCTAAATGAATGATGATAATATACAGTCATTAAGAAATATCCTATAATCTAAGAAACAGAAAGAACAAACTAATCAAAAACAGACGTACTAATGTAGTGGAGAATTTGGTGATGGACAGAGGAGAGGTGGGTTGAGGGGCTGGGAGAACGAGGTGAAGGGCTAAAGAAGTATAAATTAGTAGTCGTTAGATGGACACGGGGATGGGGAACACGGCATAGGGAATGCAGTCAGCATTAATATGTTTGCTAGATGGAGGGGCAGGGGAGGGAGGGAGCAACTGGGGGGATTGTTTTATGAACTATATAGATGTCTAACCAATGTACTGTATACCTGAAACTAATTAAAATTAATTAATGAATTAAAAAAAGAAATATCCTATAGAAGAAGATATGATATAGGGAAGCGATAATATAAAAAGAGGGGAAATGTAGTTATGAAATAACTCCGGACTTGCAAAATGAAGAAGACTAGAGGAATATAAGCCAAAATTAAAACTGCTATATTATCCAGCAATCCCACTGCTGGGTATTTACCCAAAAGAATGGAAATTAGGATGTCTAAGATTTATTAACACACACGTTCACTGAGATATTACTCAAAGCAGCCAAGATGTAGAAACAACCTAAATGTATATCAACAAACGAATGAAGGAAAGGTGGCCTGAACACACAATGGAATGCTATTCAGCCTTTAAAAAGCAGCAAATTTTGCAGTATACTTCAACATGGATGTACCTTCAAAACTAAGTGAAATAAGCCCATCGCAGAGAGACAGATGCATGATTTCACTTATCTGAAGTACCTAAAATGCACAAATTCATAGAATCGAAGGGTAGAATGACGGTTTCCAGGAGCCTGAGTAAGGAGGATGGGGAGTTAGTAATCAACAGGCATAGTTAAGCAAGAAATCTGGTATATAGCATTGTACCTATGGCCAACAATATTGCACACTTAATATCACTTGTTAAGAGGGTAGTCCTCATGTTAAGTGTTCTTACCACAGTGACATGCAATAAAATAAAATGAATGAAATAAAATTTAAAAAGGTGAGCCAAAATGGGAACAGTGGTTAGAATCAGGGACCACTACAGGAACACTAATTATATTTGGAGATACTGTTGGGGGATGTTTTATCTGGTGTACTTTTCTGTTATTTCAAAGTTCCAACAATTGTCATATATTACTTTTATAATTATGGAATCAGGAGAGGTCAGAAAAGGTGAGGAAGTGTAGATGTGAAGGTTCTGCAGCTCCGCTTTGGGAGATACAGAGCTGAGTCCCACAGTGATGATATATTCCGGATGATAATAATTGCAAAAGTAATTCACAAGATCTCAGGATTGGAGAGACCACAGAGGTTGATTCCCTCTATATCTCTGATTACCAACCCTGGCCGCAGATAATCAGCTCTGAAGCTTTTAAAACATAGAAACGCTCAAGTCCATCCCCACAAACGCACCCTTCATGAGGTTCAGCTTCGGGTAATTTTTACACTGTGTAGCAAGAGCGGGTAAGAATCGCTACGCCACTGGTTCTCAAACTTGGCTGCACATTGGAATTACCTGGGAGGCTTCACAAAAAGTCGAATTCCTAGGTCCCACACTGAGATTTGGATCTAACTGTTCTGGGGTGTGGTCTGGCATCGTGATTTTTGAAAGTTCTCCAAGCAATTCCAACATTCAGCCAAGCCGCTCTCCACCTTTGTACTTAGAGTGGCCCATGGAACAGCAGCGCCACCTGGGAGTCTGCAGAAAATGCAGAATCGTAGTCCCCAGCCCAGACCTCCTGAAACAGAATCTGCATATAAGCAAGATCCTCAGGGTGGGGGTGGGGGGCGGGGGTCTACATTTGAGAAGCACTGCCCTACACCATGCCAGACAGAAAACAATGAGTCTCTGAGCACTCTTCCGAGTCAAATTCCCACAAACCCCCATCTCTACTCCGCCCCCATGCCTATCCCTTTGAAAAAAAGGGAAGTCTAATTTAGGACAGTTCTGCAGCAGGTAAACTAAGGCTCCCAATCTCTATCCAAACGTTCAACCTCCCATGCTACCCCATGCTCTCGGGAGCTGGAAGATCCAGATTTTTTATTATTCCGAAGTACCACAATGCGTTGGGACAGAACAACCCCCGACGAGGACATTTCACCACTGATCAGCTTCAGGTGGTCTCCCGGGAGTCCCCAGATTCACCCACAACAAAGTGAGTCGATTTTAATCAGCAGCTGCCTTCTCATCCGCATTTGCAATCTCACGAATATGCAAGCTGGGGATATGGGGTCTCAAGGAGCAGGAATAATTGGCCCCTTACACTTGATCCTCTGGGTGGCTATTCTCTTCTGGTACAGTCTCCCTCTCCTTCAATCTTGTTAGGGATTTAGGTTTTGCACAAGTACCATAAGCATTATCCATTACAGCCAGATCAAAGGGAAGAAGGGGTGCATTTTAACGATGCCAGTGTGCAGAGTGATTACTTGGTGATACCATTAAATTTCTTTTGTGTTTTGCAACCTCTCTGGAGAGGGATTTTCCAATGCCCCAGGCCTCATTAGCCTTGAGCCAGAGCAGCCCTGGGCCTGCTGTGTGGTGGGAGGCCTGCAGCTGGTGCCTACCAGTCTGCAGCCACCTCCATCTTTGGGAATGGAGAGATGCAGGAGCTTTCCAAGGGCAAGGTTAGCTGGGGCTGTCAACAGACCCAAATCATCCAGATGTGGCCTCTGGAGCAGACAACCCTTTTTGTCAAGAGCGTTTATTTTCTCTTCTTCCTCTAGAGAACCACTTTCTCCCCAGTTCTTAACTTGCATGATTCAGAGGAGACTGACTCAAGCCCAGCCAATCGGCGCATCTCATTCTCCACAATGACCTGGTCAGAAATGCATACTTGACCTAATCAGAGTCAATGAGAATTTTAAAGGGAAGAGTGTTTGTACCTGGGAAGATCTAAAACCAGGCTGACAGCACCACCTCACCACCACCCAGGGAGGCGCTGTCTGAGTCTAAAACTGACACAGAGGAAATCAGAGCCAGAGATGGAAAGAGAGACACTTCTGTCCCCCTGGTTCTGGTCACAGCTGAAGACTTGAGCCTTAGGGAGACAGGAACCAATGAATTTCCTATGTTACTTAAACCAATGGAGTTATGTTTCTGTCACTTGCAAGCAAATGCGTCCTAACTGGGAATGCGCTTTTCTGTTCAAATCATGTCGTGACACCGTGGTTCTGTCCTTCCTATGTGCCAGCCACTGTTCTAGGTGTTTGGGATAGCTCTGTCAACCACATGGGCGAAGCCCTGGCCCTTGCTGAATTTCCATGGGCTTGGATTTAGAAGGCCTGGGGGGAGGTCCCATTTTATAGATGAAGGAACCAGTGTTTTGAGACATTTGACAACCTGCCCAAGGTTGTCCAGGAAGCATGTGATAGAATGGGAGTTCAAACCTAGATCAATTTTACTGCTTAGCCCTGTGTGAAGATCCAAGCCAGAGGTTGAAACTTGGCTAAGTCACACCAGATCATGCCAAAAGATGTATTTTGTTTGGACGGTAAGATTTTTATTTTTTTAATTTAGAAGTATTAGCCATCATTAAAATTCAGATTTTATGTAAACATCAAGATTCCAAGTCATCCCGAGAAGTTGAAATTTCTGACAGAAAAACACTAAAATTCCCACGAAGCAACAATGGGCCGGAGTGAGAAGAAACTGTCCCTTGAAACATGGCCGCATTCTCCACCGGGCCACTTCTCATTTAAGTTTCCTTCTGGGACCTCGTGGACATCTGAGTTGTGAGCCCTGCAAGAACACTGTGAGAGCATCCTCCTATTTGCCTTGGCCACTGTCATGTCCCCTGTCCTTAGCACCTAGCACAGGATCAATGTTGGATCACCCGTCTTTCTACCATACGGAAAGCGAGATGAGGAAAAGGAACTTTGCCCAAGACGGCACTGATGGAAGCTGCCCAACCATCTTTTTAATTAAATCAAAATTGCATATATTTAAGGTATATATTATGTTTTGATATACATATGCACAGTGAAATGATTACTACAGTCAAGCTAATCAATATATCATGTTCTCACATACCACTGTGTGTGTGTGTGTGTGTGGTAAGAGCACCTGAAATTTCTCTCTTAGCAATTTTCTAGCATTCAACATAGTATTATTAACTACAGCCACTTTGCATCACACATTAGATCTCTAAACTCATGTTCTTTGACATCTGCATATGATTAAACCTCTTGGAAGCAGAGCTGTCAAGTAGGACCAGTTCCAGAAACATACGCCCCTCTGGTCTCTTTCACTTCTGGAGAGGAAACCTAAGCATGGCCAAGGCTTCGTAGGTGCTATAGGCAATCCAGTGATTAAGGTCGACATTACAGGGGAAAACCACCAAAGCGATAGAAATAAGCATGTCTCCTGCTCGTCTGAAGAGGAATGAAATGACAGATCAAAAAGGGCTTGACTTTTTTTTTTTTTTCCCCACAGTGGGGAGAATATCTAACTTATTATTGAGCGTGTGCTGTGTGCCAGGCGCTGAGCTAGGCAGTCAGGGTACAAAGGTGAGTGTGACACGGTGTCTGTCCTCGGAGAGCTTACGATCTAGAAGGGGATGGAGTGATGAGATGTGAATGGACGTGATGCTGTGACGTGCGTGAGAGCTATGACAGAATTCTGCATGGAGACCTGTGGTCACTTCCGGGCAGCGTCAACAGCGCGAGCAAAGAAGCAGAGGAGTAAGACAATAAGGCACATCGGCAGACACTAGGTATGGCTGGAGCATAGGTTGTGAGGAGGGCTGGGGACCAGATTAGACAGATTAGACCAGAGAGGTGGACGTGTGCCATAATCATGATGAGTCCTTAATACTATACTGAATCAGATTTTCACAGTGGGTAAAGGAATAACCCGCACAGACCTAAGGTCAAATCCCTATTCCTTGCCTAATTTGCTAGGTAACCTTGAATGAGTGAGCCTCAGTTTTTCATCTGAAAAATGGGAAACTAGCAGTGCTTACCTCATAGAGCTGTGGCAATGATTAAATAAAATAATCTATTCGGATGCTTACCACAGTGCCTGACGCTGAGCATGTGTTTAATTCATGTTATCATGGAGTGCTCCCAAAAGGTGAGGCAGGGAGTCATAATTCCCCCAAAATAAGGATATGAAAAAAAGGGATCCTGCAGGGAATTTGATCCTTGAGCTCCCCTGGGAGACCAGTTCTGTCTCTCCCCATCCCCACTGACGAGATGCGTTGTCAGTACATAGGGAATGCACATAGTTTTTGAGGGCCTCAGACATGAAAATGAAGTTTCTGATTTACTTTTCAATTTGCACTTTTATAAATGTGTTTGGGCTGCAGGTCACTCGGAATTATTCAGAAACTTTCTGAACAATGCCCATGATGGAGTGGGTGCTTTGAAATGGTGCTTTCAGGGGTGACATCACTTGGAAGTTATCAGCAACACTTCCTCAGAGATACCAGGAGAAGCTGAATTATTTAGACAAGTGCTAATAATTTAAGCTTCTTGAAAATTAAAAGGGAAAAGTGATAAAATTAAGAAAGAAACAGTTTACACTTGCAATTTGCATTTGCAGTAAGAAGTGCCTTGCGTGACAGCTGCATATGCAAGAATTGAGAGGGTTGGCGCCTGAAACTCCACTATGACGTCCATTCATTTGAGGCTCGAAGACTTTATGAGGCTTTTGGATTCTTATTTAAAATGCTAATAACCCTATAAAAAGGAAAAGACTTTCACATAAGTATTTCATGTCTAATTCCAGCTATCTGCTATTTATGCCTGAAACAAATTATAGCAAAAGTTTGTGAACAAAACGACAGGTATAAATATAAACTAGGCAAATGCAATATGGGCGCTGAAAGCCTAATGGTAATAGTATCATCAGATAGAATATAATGCAAGATCAAGATCATAAATTTGCTAAAATAAGAGATTATAAAATGTAGAAGGTGTAACCTGTGGAAAAAATAGTATAGTAATGAAACTTTCTGCACCGAACGACAGAGCATAAGGGAAATACACCAGGGGCAACTGGAATGGGAATGAACAGAGAAGCAGATGAATAGATTCTGATGCATCTTTACTATGGAATATTATATAGCTATTAAAATGGATGAGTTGCATCTGTATGTAGTGGACGAGATCAGGGCCTCTCAACCCTGGCCGCACATTAGAATCATCTAGAGAACATTTAAAAATGCCCATGTCTACACTGATTCAACGAACCCAGTCTTTGGAAGTGTTTAAAAACTCCCAAGGTGATTCTAATATGCAATTAGAGTTCAGACCTGTCAGCTTAGAGAGATGTCACTGATATATTAAGTATAAAAGCAAGAAAACAATACAGGGAGGGTGAAAAGAAGGAAAAAAATTTAAATGAATAAAAAAATAAGTGAATAAATAATATAAATATGTATAACTTTGCACATCTGAGTAGTGTGAAAAATGAAAAAAGATATATATAATAATAATACATATATATATAAAATACTAAAAGTAAATAAGTAAATGCTGGTGATCTAATTCAAGGGGAGAGAAATCTGGAGAACAGGGGGAGAGTAATCATCAAATTTCTTTATTTACTACTTTGTGTAAATTGACTTGCAATGACAAGCATAAACTATTATAAAGCTTTTAAAATTCAATTATTGCTCCCTGACCCCAGAAAAATAAACAAAATAAAATAACATTCAATTATTCAAATTGAAATATTTCCAAAATAAAGGTACGTTTTAAAAAAATAAATAAATGTTTTTTTCCACTGGAAGAATTCATTAGCCAAAGATTTATCCTACAATCAAGAAAGAAATTCCTTCAGGCAAAATGAAAGCTATGACAGAAGAATCTGGATCTATAGAAAAGAATGAAGTGCATCAGAAATAATACATACGTAGGTAAATATATAAAAATTTTCCTTACTTTTAAAATTGTTCTTATAATTGACAGTTTGAAGCACAAACCACAAGAATATATCACGAGATTCATAACTTATGCAGAAGTATAACATATGACAAAAGTAGGTCAAAGGCAGGTAGTAAGGAAATGGAAATATAGTTAGACTCTTCTATGGGGGTAGTTTGATATTACTTGAAGACGAACTGTGATAAGCTAAAGGCATATACCTTAAACTGAAAACCACTAAAAAGTACACCCAAAATGTTAGCACTAACTGAGCCAACACAGAAACAAAATAAAATCATAAAGAAAACACAATTAAATCAAACCAAACCAAGGCAGAATAATAGTGTGTGTGCGTGTATGTAGGGGGGGGGGGGTTAAATAGAAAACCAAAACCAATACAACTATGTTAATATTTGCATTAAACATTAATGGGTTAAGTATCCCCACTTAAAAGGCAGAGATTGATAGGTTGGGTGAACAAGTAAAATCTCATTAAAGCCTAGCTACAAGGAATTTCTTTAAATATAAATATTCAAATAGGGTAGAGGTAAAAGGATCTCAAGATAAACATAGCTAACACTAATCAAAAGAAAGCTTAAGTAGCTACAATAATATTGAACAAAGAATATTACCAACGGAAAAGGAGGGTAAATTTATAATGACAAAGGGGTCAATCCAGCAAGATGTCATAAACATCTCAAAGGTGTATGCAGCTAACAATAGAGGTTCAAAACACAGGAAGCAAAAACTACAGAACGTAAGGAAAAAAAGTACTCAGATACAGTGAAAGACTGCAAAAGCTCTCACTCAATTGATAGAACATGTAGACAAATCATCAGCAAGGACACAGGTTAACTAGAATAATATTTTCAGCCGACATGACCAAACTGACATTTCTAGAATATTCCAGCCAACAACAACAGAATACATATTCTTTTCAAATACACACAGTACATTTTCCGTGATAGACCATACTCCTGGCTGTAAAAAATTCTCAGTGACTTTGATGAAGAGTATGTTCTCTGACCATAGTGGAATTCAATTAAAAGTCAATAAAAGAAAGATATCTGGAAAATTTTTACACATCTGGAAACTAGCAAACTTCTCAATAAGAAGTTGGCTAAAGAAATTAGATAACGTTTGAGCTGATTAAAAGTAATAATAAGATATTTTAAATGTGTGTGATACAGCTAAAACAGATCTCGGAGATAATTTTATAGCACTAAATATCTATAGTAGAAAGATCTCAATGACTTCAGCTTGCTCCAGAATAAAATAAAAAGGGAAGATCAAATTAAATCTAAAAAAGAAGAGGAAAAAAACATAATAAAGAAAGACTAGAAATTAGAGAAATAGAAAAATACATGAAAACTGGTTCTTTGAGAAGATCAGTAAAATTGATAAACTTCTAGTCAAATTTGTCAGGGAATGAGAGAAGATGTAAATTACCAACATCAGGAATGAGAGAGGAGACATCAGTATTGATCTTACAAACACTAAAGGGATAATAAGGGAATATTACAAATACCTTTATGCCAATATAATTAACAACTTAGATGAAATGGACAAATTCCTGAAAAACTACAAACCACCAAAGCTGACTCCAAAAAAAAAAAAAAAAAAAAAGATTCAAATAGCACTGTATCTACTAAAAAATTGAATTTGTAGTTTTAAAACATTACCACAAAGAAAACTCCTTGCCCAGATGAATTCATTAGTAAATTCTATCAAGCATTTAAGAAAGAAATAATATCAATTCCACAAAAACTCTTCTAAAAAACTGAAGAGGAAGAAAATACTTCCCAATTCATTCTATGAGATCAAGACTTCCCTGATTCTATAACTGGAAAATGACATTAGAAAACATGATAGCTACAGACCAATATCCCTCATGCACATAGAGGCAAAAATTCTTAACAAAATTTGAGTAAATAAAACTTAACATTTTTAAAAGAGAGAATAATCATAGCTATGTGGGGTTTATCTCAATAATACACACTTGGTTTAACATTTGAAAACTGATCCATGAATTTCACTGTAAGAGCAGTCTATGAAAAAAAAAAAAAGACAACAATGTGTGATCACTTCAGTAATAGATGCAAAAAAGCAAAGATCTATTCATTACAAAAACTCTGAAAACTAGGATAGAATGGAACTTCATCAACCTAATAAAAAGCATCCACAAATAATCTATAGCTGGCATCATGCTTAATGGTAAAAGATTGTATGTTTAATGGTAAAAAATGCTTTCTCCATAAGACCAGGATCCAGGGAGGTATATCTGCTCTCATTACTTCTGTTCAACCTCGTTCCAGAGGTTCTAGCATTGCGGTAAGAAATAAGAAGCATCCATATTGGAAGGGAAAAAGTAAAACTGCCTTTATTCACAGACACTATTATTTATAGAGAAACTTCATGGAATCAGACAAAAAGCTACTAAAACTAACAGGTGAGTTCAACAGGGCTTCTAGATATTAGGTCAATATATTCTGAAAATTAGTTTTATTTCTACATATTGGTAATGAATAAATAGATGTTAAGATTTATAAAACAATGCTATTTACAACAGTACCGTAAACACGAAATATTTAGGAATGAATGTGACTAAAGTTGTGCAAGACCTGTACACTATAAATCACAAAACATTTATGAGTGAAATTAAAAGGCATCTAAATCAATGGGGAAAAAATATGGTGTTTAGGGACTGAAAGACTTAATATGAATAAGGTGCATTCTCAATTTGGTCTATGGAGTTAAAGCAAACTCATTCAAATTCCCAGCAGGCTTGATTTGTATAAAATTGAATAGCCACTTCTGAATTTCATATAAAAATGCAAAAGGCCTAAATTGCTAAAATAACTTTGGGAAAGAAAAACAAAGTGGAGAATTTGCACTGCGAGATTGCAATACTTACTATAAAGCTGCAGTAATCAAGACAGTATGGTATTGGACAAAGAATAGCCACGAAGATCAATGGAACCAAAGAGAGTCCAGAATAGAACCACACATATGTGGTCAATTGATTTTTTCCAGAATACTGAGATATAACTAACGTATAACACTGTAGAATTTTAAGGTGTACAATGTGTTAATTTAATACACTTATGTATTGCAAAAGGATTACCACCAAAGCATTAGTTAAAAGGTATATCACATCACATAATTATTATTTCTTTTTGCAGTGAGAAAATTTAAGATCTACTCTCTTATCAATTTTCAGGTATTAATACAGTATTATAAACTATAATCACTACATGGTTATGTTAGGTCCACAAGACTTATTCATCTTATAGCTGGAAGTTTGTACTCTTTAACCGACATCTTCACTTTCCCCATGGTCAATGATTTTTGATAAAGATACCAAAGCAATGCAATAAAAAATGAAAAGGAAGCCACAGACTGGCAGAAAATACTTGCAAAACATATATCTGACAAAGGACTTCCATCTAGAATCCCCATCACTAAATAAGAAGACAAACAATCCAATATAAATATTTGAGCAAACAGTTCACCGAAGAAGATATACAGAAGGTAAATAAGCATGTGAAAAATTGCTCAATATTATTAGTCATTGAGGGAATGTAAAATGAAATCAATCACACCGAGACACTACTGTACTCACACTAGAATGGCTGAAATTTGAAAGACAGACCATATTAAGTTGTTGTAAAGATGCAGAGGAACTAGAAAAAATTAAAACCACTTTGGCACATAGTCTGGTAGTTGCTTCAAAATTTAAACATTTGACTAATGTTCGAGTCAACCATTCTACTCTTAGGTATAAACCAAGGAGAAATTGAGACACATGTCCATACGAAGACTTGTACCCACATGGTCAAAGCGGCTTTATGCATAATAGCCAAAAACTGGTGACAAGAAAAAAATTCTGAGACACCCTAAATTAAATTACAGCAGGCCAGATGGTGGAAGGGAGCGACAGGAGAAGTTAATCAATTTACAGCTAGCTACAAGCCAAAACCAACAGACTGCCTACATTCCTGAGCGTGTGTTGAAACGCTGAATAAACGTCCAGGTGCCTATGTCCGCCATTATCAGGAGAGAAAGGCGGGATAGCCCGCCACCAAGTGCCACCACATCTTGCTGAGCCCTGAACTTAGCCAGAACCAGCCCCTTCTCCCGTACCCTTTATCTACAGCCAGTGTGAACTCTTTCAAAACAACCGGCATCTTTCTCCCCCAAACATAATAAACAGAAGAGCCTGTCAGCTCCAGGATAGCAGCCCTGCTGTCTCCTCCACCCGGCCCTGCTGCTGGAGGTTCGGGCTGCGGGCCCCAGGACGTGGTCCTTTGCTGGCTAGCACGTGGCTCAATCAACCCTTTCTTGCAGAAATGCTTTCAGCTGTGAAAGTCTATCATTAGGTGGATAAACAAGTAAAAGGTACCAAACAAAAAGAGCATGTATGCTATGAATCTGCTTACACATAAAATTCTAGAAAATTACAAACTAATCTACAGAGTCAGCAGATCCACAGTCATCAGGAGATGAGAGGAGGGGGAAGATGTAGGGATGAGGGAGGGATTCCTAAGGGGCATGAGCAAACTATTGGGGGTGGTAAACTTGTTCATGACCTTGATTGTGGTGATGACCTTGCAGATGCTCAATAATGTCCAAACTCATCAAAATGTATACTTTAATATGTGAAGTTACTGCAAGTCAATTATACTTAATAAAGCTGCAAAAACAGTGCAATCCTCAGCCCCACGCCAAGAGATGCTGATTACGTAGCCATAGGTACAGTACAAGAAGCAGCTTTTTCATCGGGCCTCCCAGGACGTGCTGATGTAAGTGGTCACTAAATTGCACTTTGAAAAATGCTGCTCGAAAAAAACACATCTCTTGGCTCCCCCCGCCCTGCCTGGGGTCCCAAACGCCAGGCACAGTCACTAGTTTGCCCCAACCAGCCAGGCAGGCAGGACCCACATTACCGAAACCTGTATCCACAATTTTCTTCTTTCCTTTTCTCTACACACTGGCTTATCCACTAGTTCATCTTCTTTCTCTTGTCACCCCTTGTCCAGTGTTCTTACCTGTCATCACTCTACTGGCTGGTCTTCCCCAAAAGTCTTCCCCTTGTGTTTTTAAACTTCTCATTCCCCTAAACACCCCAGCATTGCCAGAGTCCTCTCCACCCTGGAGCTGGAAGAATCCTCCAACTAAAAGAAGAGACATTACAAAGTTTCCAAAACTGATACATACAAAATATGTTCTTTTTGCCTCAGAGGGCTAAAAAACTAAGCTCAGCCGAATGGAGAGGTGTTAATGGCTCTTAAAACACTTTCTTTTTTTTTTCACAAATTTTTATGTCTCTTTTTCTGACTCTATTTTTGATATTTTGTGATTTGAGGCGAGTGGCTAATAAAAGAGCCTATTGTATTATTATCAAGTATTTTTTTAATGGAGTAAGAAATGGAAATAAAAATATAATAAACTTAAAAAAATGCTAATAACCATAAATAAGGTTCATGCATTTTGCCTTATGATATTTGCCTTGTGAGGATTAAAAGGGGTGTGTGTGTTTGTGTATGTGTGTGATTACTAAACTGTTTCTGTCCATATTTTTAAATTAATTAAATAGGGAGGTCACTAGACCGAGGTGGCTTTAAAACCTCAGTAGCCTAAATAAGCAAACCAAATCTAAACCTACAATGTCTCAAGTTTAGGAAATTGAAACCTAAGGACAACCAATCACAAACAGCCAATTAGACTTGCCCAGAAAAGGCAACTGCTTACGCTATTGTCAATCGAACCATTTCCTTGCTTTGTTCCCCCTCTTCTCTATAAACTCTGTCCCTTTGTTCCTGTCCGTGGAGCACTCCTAACCACTTCCAGTTTGGCACTGCTGATTCAAATAGCTTTTTGCTCAAAAAAAGCCTTAATTTTTTTTAATATGCCTTAGTTTATCTTTTAATAACATCGAGACATCACCCACTTGCCCGCCCCACTCTACTTTTGCCCGCCTTTCCTCCTGACCTGGTTCCCTCCCTGGTTTGGTCTGTCGGTCCTGCAGTGGCCACTTCGTTTGAAAGTCACTTTGCTTAGCGCCTGGACCTCTGCTGTCAGGGAAAGCTGGCCGGGGAATCTTTTAGTGCCCTCAGAGCCACCGAATGTTTCTCTTCCCCTTCTGAGACGATGTAAAACCAATTTGGAAAGCTGCCCTGGCTTTGGAAAGTTACGCTCCATCAGTCGAACCAGGGCTTTATTTACATAACAACAATAATCCTATAAATTGATTAACTGATTCTAATTTGCATAGTGCTTCTGGGTCCATTACAGAAGTGATACCCAAAACTCCCAGCTCAGGGAGTTGAGCAAAAGAGAGAAAGGAAAAAAAAAAAAAAAGGTGTGTGTTGGGGGGAGTGGCTTACATAACCTGAAAATACAAGAGTAAATTTCAACCGCGTCTTGATGCAAGGACTTAACTGGCTAGCTAATCCCTTGTTTTTCTCTCTCGTTTGACTCCGGCATCCACTGGTCCCTGGCTGGCTCACCTCATCACCCCATAATTACTAGCAATATCCATCGAAAAGACCACACCGCTCTCTCCCAGCTTTCCTAGCAAAAATGTCCTTGTGTTTCATTGGCTCGCATGAGATCACATGATTATCCCTGAACCAAGCACTATGGCCAGGCAAATCTGACACTCTTTGGTCCCAGGTCGCAAGCCTACTCACTCTCAGAGTTGGGGAGAGTTGGAGGGGGCTCCCAGGGGAAAATTAAACGGCATCAGAAAGGTGAGTCGTTGCTATTGGTGTTCTGTCCCAGTCCTCAATACGAAGCCTGTGCCCAGGTGCTGTGATGCGGTTGCTAAAAGCTTATACCGCACCTTCTCTGGAGGACTGTCCTGCTACTGACAGGAGCCTTCTCACCGTACATGCCTGAGGTATTACGCCCTTCGCCTGGGTGTGGCCAAAAACCGATGACTGATCGATGCTGGGGTAGAAAGCCCAGCTCACTGGCCTCCGGATAGGACAAATTCTGTGCTACCATTCACGCTGCAGAGGTCTCTGTGGGATCCGGGGAAGGCTAGACAGCACCTGAGGCTACTTCTTTGCATCCCTTCCTCTCCTGTGTCCCTTACTCCCTTCCAGGTTTGTCCTCAGGGCACTCCCTAAATAAGACATTTGCACAAGAAACCCTATTGCATACTATGCTTCCAGGCTACACAACCTAAGGCAGAGGGGAATGGCCAAATCATGCTAAACAGCAACAACAGCAATTGACAATGATGATGGTGATGATCTGTACCATGTATTGAGGACTGTAACAGATACGCTCTGGTCAGCGTGCTAGTGTTTTACATATACTTCTTTATATCCTCATTATTATCCCTGTTTTACAGCAGAGGAAGCTGGGGTTTAGAGCGTGGAACTGAACTGCCCAAGTTCATATTGCCAGGATCCTGCTAGCAAAGCCGCACTTGAATCTACGATCCCCTGCTGCCAGCTGCTACTGCTCAGAGGCCAGTTCACTCGCCTCCACACTGCCAGGCAACATAATACACCTCTATTTATTTATCTTTTTAAATGTGTGCTATGTGTTAGACACTCTGCCAAGCCTTTATATGCATCATCTCATTCAATCCTCACGACGGCTCTAAGAAGTGGGATATTGGGATGTTATCCCATCTTACAAACTGAGACATGAGAAGGTGAGTGAGCCTGTCAAAGGTCGTACAGCTAGAAAGGAGTAGAGCGCTGGTTTGCATATGACTTCGGAGCCCACACTCCTAACCTCCACTTTCATACTGTTACTCAAGTTCTTCCAAAATTTATGTGGCTATAGAAAAACTAAAACAAGAAAGGTTTCTCTCTTCTTCCCCTGAAGACTGAATTCCTAGATATGTAAGTGATGATAACTCTGGGTCATTAATCCATGACTCTTAATCAATTTAAATCAATTTCAAAGATTGCCAGAGGTGGATATGAAATCATCTGTCTGCTTCATACATTTATGACCTGGAAAAAAAAAAATCTGAGAATTGTGTTTAAAATTGGGACCTGTTTCCTTTCGCCACACAAAGAGAAGCTGGGTCTTGTTCTCTTTAGAATATGCCAGTTTTCCTAGGAGTCCTTTATTTGTTGGCTGATTCTTCCTGAAAGCAGGTGCCATAAGAGGAGAGAGTGGGTCAGTCAGGCTTACCAACTGGCACAACATACGGCTCTGTCATAGCACGTAGTGGGTCTTTTAAACATACCTTTGAATGAATTACTTTTGAAAATGAAAGGGAATAGCACTCACGTCAAACCGTGTCACTGACACAGAAACTTCCCTTTGAAAGGGAACTAAACATCAAGGTTGGAGGTTAGTAGTGACTCCTCATGATTCTCCCAGTGATTAAAAGCCTGCAGTTCCATCATTTTGCTCTGTTCTGAGGGTTTCCAGAACTTAATTCTGCCTTGTAAATTGAGGTCAGAGAGATGGTAGAGAATCAAAATCCTCGGGGCTCCTTCTCCATTCCAGAGACGACAGGCGCCGTCGGCACTGTCTTAATGAATCTCCACTCTATTAAATTGTTATTTGGTCCCGAAGCAGGTCATTTGTAGCCCCTCTTTCTCAGAACGGAAGGCAGCCTGCCGAAAAGCACGGAGAAACTCGGTCGAAGCAGGAGATTAAGATGTATCGTTCCGACTGTGGAGCCTCATGTAATTAACTCTTTCTGAACGAAGGGTGCTCGGAAGGCAGGCTCGCGCTGTCAAGGAGACTGTAGGTTACGGAACTTCCTGCGTGGGACTGTCCAGAGCTGGACGTGGTAGGAAGCTCGGGTGATGAATCTGTTTGGAGAACGGAATCTCTTGCTGCTGGGAGCCTGGAGGACGTGAACTTCTTGAGTCGACGCAATTCAGGTGGGAACTAATCCATCTCATTCTCTCCATCACCCAATCGCTGTGCTAGGTTTTGCTCCCATCATGTTTTATTACGCCCTCTAAACCAGTCTCCCTGCCTTCAGTCTCAAACCCCATCCCTCCCTGCAGTCTAAAAAGAATAATTAATGAGCTTCAACTACATCCAGATACTCTGAGCACATGCCAACCCAGCCTTTACTCCATCCCCTCTACCTTTCTTACTCTGTTTCACACACACTATTCTCATTTACAGCTCAGCACATTTGCATATGCTGTTCCTCTGCTTTCCCTTGGGGATACTGAATTATCGTCCAAAGCCCCAGGGGTTGACCCTCTATAAAGCCTTATCTGACTGTCCAAGAAGCTCATCTCCCCTTCTTTGGCTCTCACGGAACTCTTTCCAAACCCTTACCCAGGCACTGAGAGTTTTGTATCATAGCTGCTTACCGATGTGCTTGCTCATATGACTTGCTCAAGGACAGGAAGGGTGGATTATTTGTCTTAATATTCAGAGCGCCCATTCCAGTAGTTCTCAACTGGCAGCAAGTTTACCTCACCTCCAGGGGACATCTGGCGATGTCCAGAGACATTTTTATTTTCATAATTGGGGGAAGGGGAGTGCTACTGGCCTCTAGTGGGTAGAGGCCAAGCATGATGCTAAATTATCTAAAAATGGACAGATAGTCCCACACGACGAAAGACTATCCAGTCCAAAATGTTAAGACTGCCGAGGCTGAGAGACTCTGGCTTATCCGAAAGCCTGGGTACAGCAAGCAAGCTGACTGGCGCGTCTATCTGAGCAAATGCAATCAGGAACCTCAGCTGGGGCGGGTGTTCGTGTTAGAGAATCCAGGCCCTACCCTTAGGAACCCAACTGGAGAATCCAAACAAAATCACAGGTCTTAAAGTCCCATGAATCTGCTATACAAAAAAAAAAAAAAAAAAAAAATACTCAAGAAATAACTCCCTCTGAAGATGTATTTGTTCTTCAGTCTTTTGCTGATTGGGGCTTTTGAAGACCAATGTATGTTTGATGCAGACAGGATACCTGGTATGGCAGAAAATATAAAAGAGCTCCATTCAGACACATTAAATTTTCTTTTTCTTTTAGGAGCTGTTGTGGAGAGGAAGGAGAGAATTATCAGAGATACAGAAGTGGATGAGTAGTGTGATCTCATGACTGTAGGACAGAATATATCAGAGAGAGTACTTCAGATGGGAAGTGCAAATCATGTACGTGTCTAAGGGTACAAAGGCTGTGTTGTGTTGAGATGTTTTGAGCGGAATATTGGGAAAATCCTGGCCTAGAGAAAAGAAGACTGTGGCTAATAATGAGTGATCAGGGCCCAAAAGTAGGGATTTTGAAATATTTCTTGAGTAAACAAATGGACTAGTGATAATTATGCAGGCATTTTTTTCCTGGGTGGCTATGTATTATTTATTATCCAAACTGGGACCTTCATGAAAATAGAGGGGACACTGTGCATAATGAACAGGGATTCACTGATCCACGACAGTCATAAACTGAGGCTTTCCCAAGCAAACTGAAACTTAGGATAGTCACTTGTAAAGTTTTCAGTGTTATTTACTCTCCATAGGCCATGGGTAACATATGTGGCTTACATAATGCCATTTCTTTCTCCTGTGTCTACAGCAGACATTACTAGTCAATTACAGCTCTCTTTGCCTGTGAATTAAAATCATTCTACACAGAGCATCTCTACCCTTCTTACAAATCGACGGGCATTGGCATAAGAGATCAGATTCCTGCTGTGGGCAAGCACCCCACTTTCATGCTCCACTCGGTTCCTCTCTGTCTTTATTTTCCCCCGACTCCTCTCCTCACTGGAGTTCTCACTCTCAGAAATCTAGAATTCTACGGTTTCAGATTCCCACAAAGAAGAAGGATCTTAGACACAATGGTCCTTTTACACAGAACTTGCAGAGTTATTTGAATACCTTGTTGTTCTTTTTTTTTTTTTTTTTTTTAATGCTGTGTGATGTTTTATCAATTTGGTATCTAGGGCCAACTAAGCATGAATATTAAATATGTTTTTCAATGACTGGTTAATAAAATGTAACCCTCAAATGGATTTTTGCTTCTTGAAAGTTATAGGGTTTGATTAACATGGCCGTTTTTTTTTTTTCCAAGGAGAGATTCCAGTTTTTATCTTGGCAAATACGTCAAGGAATTTCAACGTGGTTGACTAGTAGTTACAAAACTGAGTGGGATGAACAAGAATAATGATTGATGGGCTAAAAGCTTTAAGCGATTAAGAGACACGGCTCCCTCTATGCCACTGAGAACATGGTGGGGCAAGGTCAGGGGGTATGGTAGAGAACCTTTCAAGGGTCACACCCCCCACTTCCATTATTTCAGCCATGATGGGGGTCAGTTACCTGAACACAAGGCTGACTCAAGGTATCTATTTTGTTTAGTAAAATACAAATGCAAATTGCTAAAGATGCCTCTTTAATTCCATAATCTTTCTTTTAAATTGCTATCTAGAGAACCCTTTGTGTTGTGTATTCACTAAATTCTAACCTCACGCCTCAAAACTGGGCCTTAATAGAATCCCTATCAATGTTCTAAGGTTTGCATTGTTCAATAATAAACATAGTATTTGATATGACCCAAGGTTGTTCATTGTATATGAAATATTTACTGCAAACTAAAATGCCATTACAGATGAAAACATTTAATTCTCTTTCTCAGACTGATGGCCTGCGAGCTGGATCTAGGCTGCAGATGTGTTTCATCTGGGCCACATAATATTTTAGAAATTACATTTTAATGTTTCTAACTTCTAAAAATTTTTTAAATCGGGAATTTTTATATTTATTAAAAGCACAATTTAAAACTTTTTAAAAAATCCAACTCTTAAAAAGTAGACTATCTAGCAACACTGGGTATCCATTTTTGTGATGACAGGGTTTATTTTATAGTTGTACCTACCCATTCTCGTTTATTATGTTTCCTTTCTGGTCCCTCAAGGTATTTTAGTTTGCAATTCCTGGTTTAGTCTAATAAGTCAATCACAAAGGAATCAACCATGAAATTGAAGATGTAGTCACCCAAGAGTGTATTTTAATTTTAATTTAACATTAGCCAATGCTTCAGGCTAATATGAACATTATCCAGCTGTTCCAACATAAACACACACAGACACACACAGAGCTTCAGAATGAGTTCTTTCATTCAACCAAATATTTGCTGAGTACCTACTACGTGCCAGAAATGATGTCAGGTTTTTTGATAACAGCACCAACTTGATCCTGGCTCTTAAAAAGCCCAGAGATAATTAGGATAAACACACCAGTGAAAAAAGAGTTGCAATACAGTGAACTGTTGGATAGGGGATGGATTATGGAAATTCTGATGTGAAACATGTTTCCCAAATTTTTTAAATGTACCTTGTACATAGTCTATGAGACAGAGGTGGGGTTGGATAAATGTACTAGTTTATAACCGCCTTGGTCTTTCAGACTTGAAGAGGTCGCTAGAGATCCCATCCAAGTTATGACTCGTTCAAGGTCAACTGGTTTACATCACGGGCAGGACTAGAACTCAGGAGCTGGGCAGTGTTTTATTTATTTGTTTATTTATTTATTTTTGGAGAGATACAGATTCCTATCCACTGACTTAAAAAGTGGGTCACTCCACTGCTGAGAGATAGGGGAAATATTATCAGGGAAGATTTCATTTCAGGCCACTGCTCTGTAACATCCGATTTCAACTCCTCTGCAATCATTATGATGGCAAAAAGGGAGGGACATCTGTCTTGTGGGTATTCACCTAGAATACCTGGCCTTCATAATGATTATTTGTGCGGTTTAGGGTCAAACCAGAGGTCAGTCTTCAGTGCGACGCCATAAGATCATTACAGTGAAATCAAGGGCTTGGAGGAGGCTGTCGTGGTTATGCTGATCCAATCTCTGTTTGACAAAATGCTGAATGGGACAGCTAATCCCCAGAATGAAAGAAGCAAATTGAGAAAGATCACACTAGACTGGAACATTGGGCACAAGCCAAAAGATGAGTATTAACACAGATAAATATTGCTTTAAAAAGTCAATTGCTAGACTGGTAGAGAATGGAGAGCATCAGGCTTGGCTCTGGTTCCCGTGAGAAAGACCTGGGGTGTCTTAGGGGCTCGTGGGCCAAAAGTGATGCAATACCCTAGAAAGATGCTAATGAAGAAAACTCTTCTGGTGTGTTGTGTCCTGATAAGAAAAGATACCAGAGAGCTGTGTGTGTGTGTGTGTGTGTGTGTGTGTGTGTCTGTCTGTCTGTCTGTCTGTCTGTCTTTACGTGTGTGTGTGTGTGTACACAACTGAGGAAAAGCCATATGAAGACACAACAAGAAGGCTCTCCACCAGCCAGGAAGAAAGCTCCCACCAAAACCAAATCACAGGAACGCTGACCTTGGGCTTCCAGCCTCCAGAACTGCGAAAAAATAAATGTCTGCTGTTTAAGCCACCCCAGCCTATGGCATTTTGTTATGGCGGCCTGAGCTGACTAATGCAGGCTTCGAGTTAACTTGCTACATGATAGTTTTGATTTCAGTAACTGGTGGACAGCTTCTCCACTAGATCCTGACCATAGCAAAAAATCCAATGCCAAGGACTGTTAGATGCTAGAGCAAGATCAAAAACAGGCCTTGACCGTATGGACTTTTAAGGAAGATTATTGAAAATTTAGAAATGAGGCTAAAAATTAGCACAGCATGTCCTGCCACTATCATGTCGCCACATTGTTGAACCGTTCTGCTCACTCAAGACGTACTTCATTCTCTTAGAGAATGTATCTGTATTGGCTCTGCTTTTCATTCTTCGATTAGAGATCAAACGCTATGAGGTTACATGTCATCTTATCGATTTCCATGCACTGGAAAAGACAGCCTGAAAGGTTACAGCTCTGTCATCCTACAGGACATTACTCCATTTCCTATCCAACACACAATCTTGTTCTAACGTCTTTCAAAATGCCCGTACGTGCCCAGTTCTTCAAAATGTTCTTCGAACAAGTTTTACCTCTTGGCTGACTCCTTCGTTAAACGGTGAAATAAAATCTTGACCTGTGTTCGATGCATACGTGCATGAAAGTCGTGTATTTAACTCTGCGAAAATTATTCTTCGATAGAGCTTTCTAGGCGACTCGGGGAGACGGTAAGACAATGATGGCTAGGAATGGCATTGGGGGAAGGCAGCCACCGTGTGTGCTGGGCGGCCACGTAACGGAGGGTTTGAGCTCTTCTGAAGGGTTGGGAGCAGCTTCCCTGAAAATGTGACATTTCTTGAAGCATGAGCGGGGATTAGCCGAGTGAAGGAAAGATGATTTGGGGTGGGGTGAGATGGGGTGGGCCTGTAGCAAAAGCTCAAGGTCATGGGTGAAAAGAGGGGGTGGGTAGAATCGATGGGTAGGGTCTGATACAGGTAGGGTCTGATATGATGGGGAAGGTCTGATACAGAGCTCCTGGCCTTCTGGGGATGTCAGAATCCCCAAACTGAGGATGAAAGTGGGGCTCTCACCCCTGAGTCTCTGAGGGAGCTTGCCTAGGGCTGTGCCTTCTACGTAAGTGGCCAAATGGCTCCCACAAGAGAAAGAGCTCAGAGGCTCAGCCCTAGGACTCAAGAGCTCAGCTCCAAGGATCAGGAATGCGGTTTCCCTCTCCCCACCGAAGGTGGGACCCGGCAGGGGAGGACCTCGGCACAGGGGAAGAGGGGACCTTTCCACAAGGAAAGACAGCTCTCCGCGCTTGCGCTGCATGGGGCCCTAACTGAACCCACACCCTGCCACTCGGGCTTGTTCTGATCCCTTCTCTGCTTTGCAGATGAGGGGGTTTAGATGATGAGCCCAAACCCATTTCTCATTTAGTTGCAAATTTTACAAGACCAGAGCAGAGGTGCGGGAGGTGGAGAATTAAAAAAAAAAAAAAAATCCTGGGGCTTGGTGTTGCCGGGATGTTAAACCATTCCTCACAAAACAAGATGACTAGAATGCAGTAGTAGGAGGTGCCTTTTCACCAAGCCTTGCTGGACCTCGAATTCTCAGGTGCAGGAAGGTCTTTGGCAGGGAGTGCTGGCCTAGAGGATTATGGGCAAAGTGCTTTGTTCAACGTGCCACCGATCCAGGCAGTGCTGGCCTCGTGAATGTCTCTGTTTGGATTTTTTTAAAACTGGCCAGTACAGTGCAGACTTCAGAGTCACACAGACCTGGGTTTATATCCTGGCTCTGTCAACTTACTAGCTCTGTGATCCTACACAAGTAGACGCAGCATCTTCATCTGTATTAGGGGACGATAACAGTCCTAACCTCGCGGGGTACTCCTAGCCAGAAATGAGTTAATGCACACAATGTGCTCAGTGCAGGAGCCGGCAGGTGGTAAGAATTACCTACCATTATTATAATTCTAGTGATAATAATGAGGACGATGGTCATCGTCAAGGCTTGGCTATAATTTCTCACTATTATAATGAGATTTAAAATCTAGCCGTTTTTCTAACGCAAGTTTCATCTTTCACCAGTTCTAAAGAGCATGTCTGTATCTTAGGGGAAAACACAAGATGTTCTTGATGCCTGTTATCCAACTTTGAGGACCCGGTAGGTTTGAAGTGAAAACATGGGTGACCGACTCGTCTTAGCTTGCCTGGGCCCTGCCTGGTTTTAGCACAGAAAGTTCCGTATCCCATGAAGCCCCATAGTTCAGGGCCAACCGGGACGGTTAGTCACCTTAATTGTAAGACTGACTCAGGTTACACAGCAAGTCTGAAGAACTGGGACAGCACCCCAGGCCTCCTGACGCCCAGCCGAGAGCGTGACCCCAACAGGGTGCCATAACCAACACCGTGTCCTAGGGTGGCGGGGAGAGCAGTACGCACTCTGGACGTCCCCATTTACAAGCTTCAGGGCAAGGCTTTTTGCAGAGGATGCTGCAAATGCAGGGGGCAGGCCAGGGGCCTCCCGCAGCAAGGCACGCCACCACCGTGGCACTCTGTAGCTACAGCCGTGGGAACGGGACCCCGGCGTCGCCAGACACACTGACTACTCAAGAGATGGCAGATATCCACATTTTTTTTTTTTTAAACATGAAATCTCTCCATTTTCAAATGTCGGCAGCTAATTCCACTTAAACAAACAGACAAAAACAAAACAAAACAAAACAAAAATCCTGTGTGAGCCCAACAAAATTCACTGGTGGGCCACATGAGTTCTGCCTGCCTCCAGTTTACGGTCTGGACCTGGGCCAGGCTTTTCCCGACTTCCAGGTCTTCTCATGCACCACTCTCTCTGCCTGGAGACCTATTTCCTCCCCTCACCTCTGCAGACAGTGAACTCTGACTTACTTTGGGTATCAGAGGCTACAGACGAATGACACCAGACACTCCTGGTTTTCTTGCTAACTTTTAGAGAGTCTTAGGGCTCTGTCCTTGGACATTTGTTTTCTATGTATCTTTATTTCCCTGTTCACTCATACTCGTGTCCTTAAACATCATCTCTAAGCCAATAACTCTCAAATTTTATTAACGGCCCTGAATTCTCTCCTAAACTTCAGACCCACATACATACTCAGCTGCCTACTCAACATGTGTGCTTGACATCTAATAGGCATTTAAAACTTAACATGTCCAAAACTGGACCTTTGATTAAATGTCCAAATCTGTCCCTTCCCAATGTCCAACGCATAGTAAATGCTCAATAAATATGTGTCAAATTAATGAAGTGCAGGAAGTGCAGGCACCATTCTTCCATTTCTCAGACCAAATTGGAGCCATCCGTGGCCCTTCTCTCTGCCGTAGCCCACATCAGTCCTTCCGTAGCTCCCACTGGCTCTTCCTTCACGACGCATCCAGCATCTAAGTTCTTCTCAACCCTCCTCTGCTCCCACCGTGGTCCAAGCAGCCATCACTTATCCGCAGCCTCCGCACTGGTCTCCTGGCTTCTACCCCTCACGACGTCCAATAAGCTGCCCTCCTCCCCATCACGGCCCTTCCTTCCTATCACGGCCCCTTTGCGCTCACTGTTTTCTCAGTCCAAATGCTTTCCTTCCAGATATCCTTGTGGCTCATTCCTTGCCCCCTTCAGACCTTCACTCAAATAGCATCTTCGCAGCAAGATAAGGCCTTGAAAATGCAAACTTTGTAACTCCCACTCTACCCCAAGGCATGCCCAGTCTTTTCACTTGCTTTATTTCCTCCCCAACCTCAATCATCATATAACATTCAACGTATTCTAGTTTTCTTGCTTTTTGACTCTCGCTTTTCTCACTAGCTCTTAGAGAGCAGAGATCTGTGATTCTTTTTTTCTCTCCTCTCTTCCTAGAACCTAAAACAATGTCCAACGCATAGTAAGTGCTCAATAAATATGTGTCAAATTAATGAATAGAAGAACTAAAAGGGTATTTGGCAAAGATCTAAAAAAATTGCTGCCCTTTACGGACGATTTTGGAAATTTGAATAAATGGGAATAAATACATTCCTGCCCAGCCAGAGAAAAAAATGCTTTTGTATCATGAAAGACAGAGAAGGGGTCCTTTTTTTTTTTTTTTTACTGAATAAGTACAGTTTCAAAAAAATAAAAAATAATCAATGTCCCAGGAGAAAAATCGGCAAAGGACACAAACAAGGGGTTCACAGGCGGGGAAAAAAGTGCAGTGTCTTATCAACATATGAAAGAGGCCTAACCGCTCATAACTGAAGTGATGCAAATTAAAACAACAGTGAGATGCCCATCTTCACCTAACAGGCTGCAAAATATTATAAAGATATTTATAACACACAATGTTAGCAGGAGTTTGAGCAAACGGTGAGTGTGCCAATCAGGGCAGCCTCTGGGAGGGCCATTAGGTCACTCCTACAGAAACTGTCGGACACGAGTCCTGTGATCTAACAGGAATTCATCCTACACGGAAATTATCCTTGCCGAAATGCTCTGAAATATATCCACAAGGAAGTTCCTGGCAGCATCGTGCACAAAGGAGAAAGACTAGAAACAACCTAAATACCTGTCAATGGTCCTGTTGTTAAATTCCTGAAGCAGATCAGGACTGTCCCATTTTATAGATGACAGTCTACATCTATTTGCAGGGGAGAAAAGATTAAGGTAGATCTGATTATTTATACGGAAATAGTGAATAAAAAATGCAAATGCAGAGCAGTGTGTGAGTTTTATCCCCTTTGTGTTTAAAAAAGAAGATAAGCTCACCTACATGTACTTACATATGTACAGAAAATTTATGAAAAATACGCAAGAAACTATTAACATTGGTTCTCCCTGGGAAGAATGATGGGAAAGCTGAGGTGGGAGGGAGACTTTAATTTCATTCATATGTTTTCAAAATATTTAAATGTTTTTGTAAAAAAATAACAATTAAAAAAAAAATATTTCCCAAAAATATACATTGAGTGTTTTATGTGACACATCCCAGGACCAAAAGGAGGTTTCCTGTTAGATCACAGGCTCCCCATTCCGCCACTCCAAGTGGGAATTTCTGCTGCTTCTTACTCTGTGAATGGGATGTATGAGCTGGAGGGAGAGCGTTCCGCCCTCGTCATTCGACCCAGGCAACGGCGCCTTCCGGTCTGCCCGTCACGCACGTAACAGCATTATGGCGGCTCCGTCCACAGGCTTTTGGAGAAAGACAATCCATGAAGAGCTTTTACCCCTGACTTTAAAATGCGGCAGAAAAACCCTGTGAACTACCTGGGAAAATGAAGAGTAAGGCAACAAGAGTAAGGGGCAGGAATAATTTGCTCTTTAGACTTGAGTTATTGTGGTTTTCATAATTACAGTTTCTAATTAAAATTTTTTTCTTTTGTATCTCTGGACCACCTCCGCCCATCTTCCCCACCCCACTCCCTACTCCCACCTCAGACAATCAGCAATCTGTTCTCTAGCAGTTCAGGGGTTTTTTTGTTTTTGTTTTCGTTTTTGGATTCCACATATAAGTGAGATCATACACTATTTGTCTTTCTCAGTCTGACTTATTTCACTTAGCATAATGCTCTCGAGGTCCACCTAATGTTCCTGCAAACGGCAGGATTTCCTCCTTTTTATGAACACTTAGGTCGTTTCCAAGTCTTGGCTACTGTGAATAATGCTGCAATGAACACTCGTGAGCGGGGGGAGGAAGGCGGTGCATATATTTTTCCAAGATAATGAGTTCGTTCTCTTTGGATAAATACCCAGAAGCGGAATTGCTGCCATACAGTAGTTCTACTTTGAATTTTTGAGAAACCTCCATACTGTTTTTAGGATCTAATTAGACCATGTAAAACAAAGCAAAACTAAAGTCATCCTCTCACTTCGGTACCGAGAATCCAAGATTCCATGGGAAGATAATGGCTTTTATTTAAATTACCTGTGTTCATGCTAATGAATATTGATTTAAGAATGCTTTATGCCTCATCTAGGTTGTTCACGCAGTTTTATATCCATGGTCAGCGACTAAAATTCAACTCCTGGAATCACTAGAGTAAAAAAAAATTGATGATAATGCCAAAGAGAGTCATAAACAGAAGTAGAAATAGTAGAAATAGTGGGAGTGAAAGGAGTAGAAGTCAGAGAAACCGTGGTAGTAGATGTAGTCAAAATAACAGAAACGGCATTAGCAAAGGCGGCTGATGCAGCAGTGACGAAGACTCTCTCCTTGATGGAACTTGCTCAGGTCCCCCGAACTCATTCCAACGAGGCCTGACTCTGGGACACCCATGTTTGTCTCTGCGCGGTCCAGTTTTAGCGAGAATCCTGCTAAGTTGGTTTAGCTAGAGTCTCCCATCCTCTGTATCTAACCACCTCTAATCTCTGATAGGGTTCCTCCTCCTCACCACCCCCCATTAGCCCAAATGATGTCTGATCACCCCGACCCGTCTTCAGTAAGAAGTCAGGTCAGTTTAGTGAGAATCCTCCTCACCCTTGATAATTCCTCTTAGTAATTTTTCATCCCTTAACCTCCGCCCTGACCCCTGGTTATAAATTCCTACCTGCCTTAGTCAGTGTTCTCTTCACTGTTGAGTCCAGCCTCCCTCCTCCACTGCGAGACCCCATTCCAGTGGCCCCTACACCCATTTTGATGTCCTTTCCTTATACCATGAGCTTCATGAGGCCCAGGACCTGCACCATGAGCTTCATGAGGCCCAGGACCTGCCTGTCTTGCTCCTTGTTATATCCCCATCATCTGACACTAACACTATTCTTTTTTTAAACATTCTTCTTTAAGCCTTTGTTTTCCTTGAAACAAATGCACATGTGGCTATTTAAATTAATTGAAATTTAATAAAATTTAAAATTCAGTGCTTCATTTATGCTCCTCACCTTTCAAGGGCTCAGTAGCCACATGTGGCTCATGGCAACAGGATCGAATGGCATGCATACGCCATCCCCATCATCACAGAGAGTTCTATTGGGCAGGCTGGAATGGACCGTGTTAGCACACTGCAGATTTTCTGAGATTTGAGTCCCTGTTTGAGACATTGCCAACATTGATCCCAATACGTACTTGGGTGTATTATTCCTTTCATTGTTCAGAGACACCCAGCAAGGCCCATCTGGACCAAGGGCAGGTGTTAATGGCATCCCATGAGGACTGCCAAGACTTGTCTCTATAGACAGAAATGCTTGACTTGGGGTGGTCATGCCATGTGACATCAGTGTGGTTCTCGGAATCCGCACAGCCCACCTTCTTCCTCCACGGTCATCCTCCTCTCCGTGGATCCCTCCATGGGGGGAAGGATGTTGCACCTCGGGGCGTAGGGGAGGCCAAAAGTGGGAAGCGAGGGGAGAGGGGACCTTGTGGTGTTGCCGTTGCCGTGAAGCCTCTCAATGTCCCTCTTGATCCCCAAATGTGGCAGGTGCTGTGTGAGCAGTGGGGAGCAGCTTCTTCAAAGCTGGCCACCCCCAGTTTAATTATTTGATCCAGCGGCATATAGAGACCTGACCAGCTTAAATTCAGGATCTTTCTAGGCAGCCAGGACTCAACTGAGGGATGTTAACTGCTCCTCAGGTACAAGATGGAGCCCCAAATTCCATGAAGCTCAAACTACATTTGGGTGGAAATCTCTTATTGTAGGCTTGAGGATGCAAAAGCAAAAACAAAAGGAAGAATTGGGAGGAAAAACAAAGAAGGAAGAGAAATGGAGACTACAAGAAACACATTTAATCAGAAGAAATGTAGTGGTCGAAAGTAGCCCTTGAGGATTTAAAAACAGGATTTACTACTTGAACAAGCAGTTATTAAGGAGCGAAAGGTGTTCTGTGTTAAGTGCTCTGGAGAATTTAGAGGAGGGAGCCCCTGTGTTTCGATCGGAGAGATCTGACTGAAAATCCCAGCTGTTCTGTGTTCCAGCTGCGTGACACTGGTGAAGTCACGCGGCCTTCCTATGCTTCCAAGTTCAATGGCGCCTACCTCAAGGCACCGCTGACGAGCAAGCGAGAGAAGGTAATGGATGTGGAGCACCTCACAGACGGCTAGAAAACACGAGGGTCCCCGCTGGAGGTACGGAGGTGGGTGGGCTTGCCCGGGCGATGTAAAGTGAGAGAAGGGACAAGAGCCCAAGCGTAAGCCCTAAGAAAGGCCGGCATTCTCTGGAGAGGAAGGTGGGAGACGAGAAGGCAGAAGCTACCGGGGTAGCCGGAGAGATCACCGAAAACCCGGGATGGGGTGGAGTTCCTAAAGCCAAGCAAAGAGAATGTTTCCAGATGCTCCCCAGAGGTAACGAAAAAGGAGAGTGAAAATGTTCCTTTATAACCAAGTGCCGCCATTAAAAACGAGGTGTCGCTAAAATAGTGGAGGCCGTAGTTGTTCGTGATACTTTGCTGATTATGGAACATTTATATATTTAGAGATAAAAGCTGCTGATTGAGCTAGTATTTATTTAGCTTATTCATTTAACAAGTTTTCACTGAGTGTCTGCTACAGTCTGAGCACTATTCAAACTGTTAGTGATTTGGGGGTGAATGGGCCAGGTACCTCATGGTGCTTATGTCCTACGGTACACGTGTTGTGTGAGATTGTGTGCATGCATACACGTAGATACATGTACATACATACATGCATACGTATCTTTCTTTACCTTTGGTTGGAAATGAGGTATATGTGATAGATAATAAAACTGGACAAAATAATATTTATGCATAGGACTTTTGCTTATACAGTGAAATATGACAGGCTCTGTACCGAATATGAATGATGATTCACCCAACTGGTGGGACAATGTCTGAGTCGTTCAGAGCGCAACCTGGATTCAACTGACGTTTGCCGCCTCCTAGCTGCCGAGCTGAGCCAGCAACTTGACCCCACATCCCGTTTCCTCTTCTCTAAATGGAGATAATGATAGTCCCCACCTCGTAGCTAATAACCCAATTCAGCACCTGACATATAGTCAGTGCTCAATAAATCTCAGCTATAATCGTTCAGCTTGCTCGAGTTTTATAATTTTTGTCTACAAACTGGGTGTATCCCTTTCATAATTAGAAAACATAACAGAACTTGTTTAAAATAATAACTTTTAGTGGAAAGCAATGAGGGGCCAGCTGCCTGGAGATTAAATGCATGAAGAGAAGACGAAGAAGGTCACACAGTATTACAATCTGTGTCAAATATTGGCGCTTTGCAAATTTAACTGTTGAAGCAAAATCACAGAAGAACCTCATTACCAAGGACGGGCTATGAGATAGGCCAAACATAGTAAAAAATCTCATTTCTGAAAATGGTCTTAACAAGGTGTCCATGGGAGAAATGAGCATTGTGAGACTTTCCCGACGGCCTAGAGATGCGAAGTCACTGCCCCCAAATTAGGAGTGAGGCCCCTGGCTCCCACATGTCAGCTCCCCTCTATTACACCTGGCCGGAAGGTCATTACTACCTTCGGAGATACTCTCTGCTCGGTGGGTGCCCTGCCTCTCATTCTAAGAAGACGTGTGTTTGCCCAATTTCTGAAAGACTACGTTTCATCTTTCTGTATTTAAAAGTCAATAAAAGGTGGGGGAAGTCAATCAAAGAATCTGGTAACTAGGTACATAAAACTACACCTTTTCAGTTTTTGCAATAAATGAAACACAACGATAACAAAAATCATAGCAGGTGAGTCAGGAGGCCCCAGGTATGCTCGCATAAGAGGTCACTGAAGTATAATTTATTTCAAATAGCCCTGGGAAGGTGGCCATGTCAAGTTCCTTCCTAACGCAGGAATCTTTTCTAAGATACCACTGATGGATGATAAGTGAGCTGGTGATTGAGCCACTATTTATTCAGCAACTATTATTTCCAGGGACTGAGTTATAATCTACTCCCCAGGCAGCACACGGTGATCTTAAAACCTAAATCAGGGCACAGCCCCTCCAATGACTTCCCACCACACTTGGAAGACAGTCCAGATCCTCGCCCTAGCTAACAAGAAGGGCACCACGCTGCTCCTCCGTCTGCAACTCCTCCAGCTCCCCCCTCATCGATTACACTCCATCCCCTGGCCGTCTTCCGGGCCTTCAAACATGCCCAGTTCATTTCCCCCTGAGGTCTCTAGACGAGCTATTCCCTCTGCCTGAAATGCTTCTCCCCTAAGCCAGAGCATGGGCAGCCGGCCCTTGTCATTCGAGTTTCAGTTCGAATGCCCCCTCCTCCAACAGGCCTTCCTTGGTACTTGATCTAAAGTAAGACGTTCTTCCCTGGTTACCTTGCGCTTCCACTTCTTCATGGCCCTAATCGCTACCAGCAATTATCTTGGATTTCAGGTCAGGTTCCCCAGAAGCAGAGCCAAGGACAGATTCTTGAGCAACTGACTGACTTACTGGGGGAATGCTCTTGGGGGAAGCTTGCAAGGGAGCAAAGGAGGCAGAATAGGATGGGGGGAAACGCTGAGCAAAGATGTGGTTTAGATGGCATGTCACCTCAGCCCTCTGGGGACTTCGGAGCATGAACCGCACCATCGAGTTTGTCCAGCCTTGAATCCGCATTCATCTCAGTGACTGAGGGCTCCTCCGGGTAGGAGACATAAACTTTGAGACAACCTCAGTTGCCCAGTGGCAGCCTTTGCGCCAGGCTGGAGGTGTGAGGCATTGGCAGGCAGCAGCTGGTGGGTGGAGGTACCAACAGTGAGCCTGACAACAGTATCTGCAATGCCTGGCTCACGTACTGTTTTGAGTGATCCATGTCTGTCTGTCCTGCTGGACTTTAAGCTCCACGAGGGCAAGAAGATCACCTGCTTCATCACTGTGGCAGGCTCCTTAAGACATAACAGGCACTCAGGAAATACGGGTTGAATGTCCAAAGAGTTAATTAATAAGACACTGTACTTACTTTGTGTAGCTAATCCTTACGCTCACTCTGGGAGGCAGGACCTTCAAGTCTGAGTTCTTTCCAGGCTCTGATCCAAACCTGTCCATCTGGTAGCCAATTAACCAGGCAGCCTGGATGGAAATACATCACGTCGTTGAACGTCACTAAAGCCTTTACTCTGAGTTTTTTCCCACTACTATATTCCCCACTACTTCCTACCCCAAACACACGCACACACACTCAGGTAGGCTTTTCCCCCAAGTATTTAATCCCAAAATCACAGACTATGAGATCAAATAATTACAAAGAAGCAGCATATACTCCCTGCACTGCTTTCCTTGATGCCTCATTATATTCCCAAGCATTTTAAGGATCTTTTAAAAATAAACACGATTTGTCATTAGCACAGCTGATGAGGGCTGTGTGTGCAGATGCTAACAGCATGAGTTAGCATGTACCAAGGTTACACAGTGTTTTAATATATAAAACTAAAAATTAAGAATAGAGCTACCATGTGACCCAACACCTCCTCTTCTGAGGATCTACCTGAAAAATTTGAAAACGCTTATTCATAAAGATATACGCACTCCTACGTTCACTGCAGCATCACTCGCAATGGCCAAAACGTGGAGGCAACCTAAGTGTTCTTTGACTGGCAACTGGATAAGGGAGATGCACGGTATATGTGCAATGGAATACTACTCAGCCATAAAAAATGATGAAATACTGCCCTTTGTGACAACATGGGTGGATCTTGAGATTGTCATGGCAAGTGAAATAAGTCTGACAGAAAAGGACAAGAACCACATAATCTTGCATGGTTGTAGGATATAAAACAGAAAGCAACAAACGAACAAACAAATTCATAGACACAGACGACGATATGTTCGTCGCCAGAGAAGGGGGTAGGGGGAGGATTAAGAGGATAAAAGGGGGTCAAATACATGGCGATGGAAGGAGACTGGGCTTCGGGTGGTGAACACACATCGGAGTCTCCAGATGATGGATTCTAGGACTGTACACCTGAAACGTACGTAATGTTACTAACCATTGTTTCCCCAATACATTTAATTTTTTTTAAAAAAATAAATGGAATGAATTATCTTGCCAACAAAAATATTGGAGAATGCTCTATCCCCACTCGTTGCTAGGGTTTGGCAGGAATGTTAAGGCAGAATGCTTCAAGATCTCACTCCTCTAAGAGTGATGTGTGCACCTGTAACGCAAGCATCACCTGCGAGCTCGTTACAGATGCGGGATCCCAGGCCCGGCCCCAGCATGATGGAAATACATCGAGCGCACGTCAGAGTCAGAGCGGCATTTCCTCATGACAACTATATGCGGCCTTTCCCGTGGCTCCTTGTTTGGCGACGCTAATTATTTTAGAACGACCCTGTTGGTTCCCTAGATTCTTTCTGCCCTGAGTTGCAGAAGACCAGACTATGGTCCTAGATCCCATCTCTGGTCTGCAAAAGTTAAAAAAAAAAAAAAAAACAAAAAACCAGCTTGGGATCTTCAAAAGTGAGTCCTGGTCTCGGATCCAGCTTTGTGGAAAGGCTCAGCATAAAGGCTGTCTTATCCTAGAAAGACGAACTCCGACAGACGCCGCTGCCTTTACCTTCTCTCTTTTCTTGAACTTCAGAGGGAGAAACTTCTTCACGAGCCCGTGGACTGATTCTGTCTTCGTCTTTTTCAGGTAACCCTGAGTGTGCCGTGCCTCTCCTCAAAAGCCCCCCAGGGCCTCCCCATTTCACACAGAGGAAAAGTCTAGACCCAAACAGTAACCTACGAGGATTTACACAAGCTTTGCCGGCCTCGCTCCCGTCCCGCCCCTGGGAACCCCTCAAACCTCTTCTGCTAGTTGCACCCTTGTTCTCTCTGCCCCGGCCACACCGGCCCCGCTGTGGTTTCTCAGACACGCCGGCCCTGCCCCTGTCTCGGAGCCTCTGCACTGGCTGCTCCCCCTAACAAGAAGGCGGTTCTCACACCCACCCCCACGTGGCTTTCTCCCTTGCCTGCTTTAAGTCTTTGTTCAAAGTGACATCTTTTCGGTGAGGGCTTCTCTGATCACCTTATTTTAAACTACAGCCCATACTCCTGGCTCTTCCAGTCTCCCTTATTCACCATTAATTTTCCTGTATCACTATCTTCTGACACACTAGATAATTTGACCCATTTATTGTGTTTGTCTGTCACCCGGCCACTAGAATGTAAGCTCTGTTAGGACAAGGACGTTTGTCTCTGCTCACCACAAAATCCGCAGCACCAAGCAGGTGCCTGGCACAGAGTAGATGCTCAATAAATATTTGCGAAATGAATGAGTTCATTCACTCGCTCAACAAAACGAGTCCTGTGTTACACACTAACAGTTCAACACTGAAGGAGACCCATCTCTGGAGGTTCGTTGGGAAGCCCACTGCCCTCTGTAAGAAAAGGACCAAGGCGCAAAGAAGATGGGAAGTGAGAAACCTACCTAGGAGAGGTGCGTGTGCACAGTGCACACATGCAGGGGCGCTTGAGGGAAGACCAGACTTGGCCCAGGAGCCAGGGAAGGCTCTAGAGGGCAGTTGGCACTTGAGCTGGGCTTGAGGATGATTGAAATTCTGACAGAAGGAGACCTGAGAGGGAGAGATGAGCCCTCCCCAGACAGAGGGACCAGCGGGTCCGGGGCATCTCAAATGCAAACGTGTTCAGAACAGCTAGCAGTGAGACAAAGGATGTGAGGCAGGAGTGTGCGTGCGTGCGTGCGCAGGTGTGTGCATGTGATAAGTAAGGCTGGAGAAGGAAAAAACAGAGGAGGATGGAGGTTAAAATCCCAGCCGGCTCCTCCCGTGGGCAGGGCCCTACTGCCATGGTGATCAGCTCCTTTCCGTTCAGGCAGGACTATTTCCTCAGGCGCCTTCGCCCTCAGGCCCTTCCATCTTTTGCAGAGAAGTTTACCTTGGTCTTATCTCCATCTTCTTCGTTAACACAAAAATACCTCTGTGAAAATCAAGCTCAAATATTCCAGAGACAGACCGGGCCTTGAAGCAGCAGGGAAGAAAGAAAGACCTGGTAGGGGCTTTAAAATTCCAGACTCTCCCCACGGGTCTATCTAAATGAAAGCGATTTCTTCGACCCCTCTTATGACGCATGCAGCTGCCCCATCTGCATCCTCCAGGAGGTGTGCTGGCGACGGTCCATTTGGGTTCATCGGGTTCCTAACTGTTTTTTCATCTGGCATTCCACGTTATCTGACTCCTCACAGCACCCCGTGAGGTAGGCATCGTCATCTCAATTTTTCAGAAGAGGAAACTGAAACCCAGGTCTGTCTGACCCCAAGGAGAAAACACTCCTTACCCGACATCAACGAGAAGAAGAGGACAATGTCTACCTCGTAAACAAGAGATTAAAGGCTGATATTCTAAGGAGACTGAAGATTCAAAACCACCGCAGAGAATGGATGCTTCCTTCTCTCCTTGCACTGTGCCCGTATTAAATATTAATCCTCTCCGTCTTTGCAAATACAGGAGTCGACTAAGACACACATCATAAAGAATGCAAGGCAAGGTTTCACTCTAATTTCAGCTTTTTGTATTGGAAACGCATCCGGTGACTTTCCTCCCTCCTTTGTCCTTGGCCAGTCTTATCTAGAAGAACATAGGTGTCCATGAGGAAGTGGCAAGAGATCAAGGACACAGTCCCATCAGGAGCCTGACAATCCCAGCTCCAGGCATCAACAAACATGATCCTTTAAATATATATATATATATATATATATTTTTTAGGAGGCAAGAGGACCTGAGGAGTCCTTTCTGACTAGCAGTTAGCTAGATCTCGGGAGGGGGGCCAGGATGGACAGCGGGGGTGGCAGGGTCAAAGGACCCACCAGGACCAAGGCAGGCCATTGACGACGGCAAGCTCCTGAAGGGACTGGCTTTTTTCAGACCTGATTTCCTTCCTCTCTGTCGGGGTTTAAAAAATAATTTTACCTTCCTTTTGCTTGAAAAGATAGGTGATCGTGGCAGGAAATTTCAAAGATGTGAGCATGCAAAAAGAAGATAAAAATTAACTGTCACCCAGGAAATGCATGGGAAGGATAAACGCCCACGTGCACAGTGGTGTTTGCCCCCGAGGGGAAGCGGCCGAGTGAAATGGGACAGGGACCTTCAATTGTATGGATAACGTTTTATTTCTTTGCCTGGGTATGGGATACATGGATATTGGTTACATTTTTTCTTTAATACTTTTCATCATATGTCTTAATTCAGAATAATTTTTAAAGTGATCTGTTAAACAGTCATTACGGAAAATGTAGTGCCTAGCAGAACCTCTGATACATAGTAGATACCCAATAATTTTTTCCTTGAACGAAGGAATGAATGAATAAAGGAATGAATGACTTAACTGTGTTACCTCTGAGCTTTAGTTTCAACTTATCTAGAAATTAGGGCTAGAAATATCTACCCTCAAAATTAAGGTGAGAGTTAAATGTGTCTGGAATCCTTCCTCCCAGAACTACCATTTTAATAAATCTTCAGAATTTTCGCTTTTCTAAAACATGAATATCTTTAACAACATTTTTAAAAATAGGATCGTGCAAAACACACTACTTTGTAATCTGATATAATTAAGGCATCTTTGCTCATTCCTTAAATTCCTTTTTTTCACTATTTTAGCGGCTGTATATATAGTATTCCATCGTATGCGTGAATCTCCTTTGAGCTTTATGAGAGTCGATATCCTTAGCCCTCGAGAAGGGCTGTCTGAAGGTGGCATTGCCCGAATCGCCAGCCTCAGCATGGACTCCAGGAGTCAGAACGCCTTGTCCCCGGCCAAGACAGGGATTAACTGTGTTCCTCCAACACCATCTCAGTTTAAACTCATTTCCCCAGGAAAATGTGTTAGGGAACATTCTAAGAGGTTTTCCATTCCCGGGGAAGCATGGCCTCAGAAACCCTTCTCTTGGCTTCCAGGTACCTGCAGAATAAAACCCAAAACTTCCCCGTACCCCAGCCTATCTGGCCCCCACCCACCCCCATTCTCCCCTCACTCACCACCAGCCACCCATGGGGTCTTGCTCCAGCTCTGGGTCACACCAAGCATTCCCCAGGCTCAGGTTTATGCACATACACCATCCCCCATGCCTGGAGCACTTCTTCCCCAGCCCCTCCTCATTCTTTAGGCCTAAGCTAAATGTCACTTCCTCAGAAGGGCTTTCCTGACCCCTAATTTGAAGGTGGTTCCCTCTCATCCTCTCTCATAACTGTCCGCACTACCCCTTCGCTGCCTTGACTCTACTGTAATAATTACATGTTTAGCTGCGCATTTATTTTTTGAATGCTTGTCCTCCTTACCGAGGACTCTAAGCTCCTTGAGGACAGAGAGGGACTGTATCTATGTAGCTCACTACTGAATATACAGCATCTAGCACAGGCCCTGCTGCACACAGATACCTAACAAATCTTCTTTCTTGAATGTAAGAATGGACGGACAAATAAATAAATGAATGAATGAATCACCATACTGTGTGTTATTTACCTCTAGGCTTTAGTTTTCCCTTGTCTACAAAATAGGGCTGGCAGTATCTATCCCCAAAATTACTATAAGAGTGAATGCACTACTTTCTGTAGAAGATCTCACTGGACGTAGTTGACAGGTGAGAAATGGTTCTCATTCGCATGGTTACTTTGCCCTTCAAACATCTCTGGACTTAGTCTATAAAGAGAGGAACCCACCATCCTACTTTACTTAAAAGCTTTTTCTTTGCTCGTTTGAAGGCAGGTACAAATAAGAACACTAAGATATTTGTTTTAATATAATCCCTTTGAACCCCGAAATGTAGATGATAGAAAACTGGATGACACGTGCAATTTTACCTTTTCTTCTAGCTAACTGCTGTTTACAAACGTCAGTCGCTCGGCTTCCGCTCAGAAAAGCTTTTCAAGGCTCAGGCAGTTAATTACAGCAGCCTCTGGGGCAGGGGAGCCGGAGCCACACTCAGAGATCAATAGCTTTGACTAGATGGGGAGGGAGTAAGTGTCGCTCAGGCTTGACAAGCTGAATACTAGTAACCTCGGGAAGCAATGTCTCTATAAGTAGCGGTTCCGCCCTCACGTCCCATGTGCAATACTTTACACAAACAACAGTCAATGCAAAAACATCCTTTATTTACCAAAGAAAATCTGGAGAGTGGAGGAGATGTGCTGTAATTCATGCATTCGATCTACAAATATTTAACCACTCACCTCGTGCCAAGCTATGTACTAACGAGGTGCCGATCAAGGACACAGCAGTTAACAAGGTAGCTAAGATCTCTGCTCTCAAGGAGCTTATGTTTTTGGAGAGAGTTAACAGAAGACAAACAAATGAAAGAAGAAGAAAACAAAGAAAAAGATCATATGGTGATGAGTGTTTGTTCAGAGAAATTAAAATGGAACAAAATAATGACAAGTGAGAGAGTGGCTTCTTGATACTGGATGAAGACCCGAAATGTAATCCGGGATCTGAATGACAAGAAGAAACCAGCTACACAAAAACCTGTGAAATAAGAGCATTTCGCAGAGAGTACAAAAGCCCTGGGGTGGGAACTTTAAATTTTAGAAATTTCGTGAGTGAATGGGCATCTAACCTCGTAAGCCACGGCAACGAGCTTCCCATTTGATTCTAAGGGCCAGGCAAAGCCCCCGGATGGTTTCAGGCGAGAGAGGAATGTGATGTGATGTAATTTGTTGTTGTTGTGGTTTCAGTTACTGTGCTACTGTTTGCAGACTGTGTTACAGAGTCAGGTATAAAAGCAGGAAGGCCGTTCAGGAGGCTGTCACACTCATCTACATGAGAGGCGATGGTGACTCGGGCAAAGACATGGCAGGCAAGCCCTGTCCGCAGTGGGTTCACAGTCAGTTATGGCAAACTTTTGACACCGCCCCCCCCTCCCCCGCAGAGGAGGGACATTAACAAGAGGGTTAGCGACCACATAAAACCGTCAGTGAATTTGGACAGGAGAGGTCAACGCCCCCACCTTGGCTATTGGAAGAGGTGGTGTCTGCGGATGAAGCTTCCTCCTTCTGCTGCCCGAGACACTCATGTTAAGCTTTACCTGCAGATTCTGGATCCCGTCACAGCCTTCAGAGAGCAAGGTCAACGGTGGGAAAGATGAAAGACAGGTGTTTTTCCTTTCCGGGACGTAAAATCCAAGAGGTGTTAGCAAGGAATCGGCAAGGCCAGAGTTTGTTTGAATGAATGCAGCCGCAAAGCAAGTCTGAATTAGAAACCTCTCCCTCTGCCCCACGTGGGGGTGGCCAGGACCTCTTGGGTCATGGAGTGAAGGCTGCAAATGAAATGACCCAGGGTCTCCAGATGATGTTCACTTGGGCAGTTAGAAAAAAGAAATGTCTTGGGATGAGATCGGTAAGCAGGAGAGAGTGCGTGTGAAAGCCACTCATGGCCATGCCTGGTCCGATAATACTGCCCGAGTCTTTTCCAGGAAATTGCTCTTTTTTAACTGGTATTGCTCCAGGGCCCTGTGGCCATAGCAACTGAGTAGGATGGGGGAGGGGGTTGTGAAAGCCTTGTGTAAAGAGTCTAAAACATATCAAAGATTAGTAATCAACATTTGGATGACAGGAGCCGAGACTCGCCCCTGAAAGTATTAGAGAAGAAATATTAAAACACGCATAGAGAGTGAGTGAAGCCGTGCTCTGAAATGAAAGCAGTATCTCTAAAATGCCTGTGTTTCGTAAGCTCTTTTATATCTTCTTCAGATGTCTGAATTGAGACATTGTTCTATTCGCCAATAACTAGGACAAGGAAATCTGAGAATCAGATGGTGAGAGAGAGGGAAAGAGACAGAGAGAGAAACAGACAGAGATGGAGAGACAGAGAGATGGGAGACTATACAGATGACGCTATTCTAGTCTCTAATAATACGAAGAGGCCATTATAATATGTCACAAAACCAGGGATCTTATGTCCTATTTCATAGAATAAAAGCAGTTCAGGAATTTGCTCCACAGGAAATGTATTATAAATCAACAGGAAGCTATGACTTGGAATCAATTAGATGTAAGTCCTTCCAACGGTTGCTCTTTCTTCCCAACTTGAGAGCGAAGTTCCTGTGTGGAAGCGGGCCCAAAATTCACGCACACACACGCACACATTCATCCCCAAGACACACGTCCTCGGATCAGGCTCTCAAATGTAATAAAAGAATTCAAGTGGAGGAACCTTTAATTTTAAATGAAACATCCTGACTAAAAAAAAAAAAAAAAACCAGGAAGTCTGGATGCCAGGAAGCTGATGTCTCACCAAAGGTGTGTGGCACGCTGTGGGAACATCTCCTTTCCAAGAGAAAAATGTCCAACTCACCTGCCTCGCCTCCCCACCTCCTTCTCTGTCACCATGGCTTTCTCTCTCTCCACGTGGCAGTCCCTTCCCCCCCCCCGCCACCTCCCCAACCCACAAGGGCAAATCAAAGAAAAATTCAAGTCCCCCCACCCCACTTTGGAAACGTCTTTCTTGTTTGCCACCCTACAGACAAAAACTACTCTGTGTTCCCCCAGGAGGATGCTTAAGTTGAAAACCTGAGTCTCAGAGGCAGCAAGGAGCAGCAGAGCCACTGACCTTTGAGGGGTGACCACCTTCGATTACATACGCCTGCTTAAAGCAGGTTCCGGGGAGCGGAAGAGAGGCAGCGGAAAGGGCAAAGTCTGAAGCCAGCCAATTCAAACACCGAATTCCTCGCCGATGCACTGGAGCACGGGCTGTTCACTAAGTTACGTGACTTAAAACTAATTTGCGACTCACACAAACCGATGGCGAATCTGCATTGTGAAGTACGCATGCTCGCTTTATCGACTGGGACTTTCTTATTCATTTATTATCTGTTTCTCTCCCCTTCTACCCACTTAAGAATGTCGGCTTCAAGAGGGTAGGGGCCTTGCCTCTGTTTTTCACCACGACAGCCACAATACCTAGAACACAGTGGTACTTAATAAATTCTTGTTAAATGCATGGAAAGACTAAAAGGGACTCGATCAAGAATTGATAGTGATTACTCTGGGAAAAGACGTTATGGGATGGTTGGAATTTATTCTTGATACTATATTTTCCAGTTTTTCTTTTAAAAAATACTATTTTCTAATTGAATAAAATGGAATGATTATGGCCTGGGAAAAACTCAAATTATCAACAACGACAGCATTAGCTAGGAAGCAGTGGGCAAGTTCGAACCTGTCAGTGATGCATACACTTGAACTAACATTATATTAATAGCAATGAGGTTCTACATTCCTGTTTCTCATTTAATCATTCATTCAACAAACATTGATTGCGGGCCACCGCGCATCCATCTTTGAACTAAGCAATGGAGAAAGTCTTAAAGGACCATTTTCGAATTTCCAGAAAATGTGAAATCATGACTCTCATACAGATGGAAAATGAAACACGTTAAAGAACTTACTTAAGTCATGAATGAATAAACTAGAAGTATGCTACTCTTAGTTCAGAGGAGAACGTAAAGATTGGACACATCTATAGGGAAGAAACGTCAAAATGAATATGCGAATGGAGGCCAAACTGGCCTCGTCCACAGTTTGGGAACCTCCACTTAAAGATCTGAACCTCCAATGCACAGAATTTTTACATGGCTACCGGGAGGAGTTTATGTGGCATCGCAATCAGCCATCTGCACCTTACGAACTGTCAAGGAACTCAATAGCTATGAAAGCCTAGCAGTCGATAACCTGGAAAAGTGTGCTGTAGCCAATGAGCAACTTTCCACTGAAGCATGTTTTTTCCTTCCACTACAAAGATGATTAGGAGATAGTCTCTGGCCTCTCATGTGGTACCCGGATGACTGACATACACAAAGCACTTGCCTTTTCCAGGCGGGAGGAGAATAAATCTTTACGCGTTGCTCCGATTCTGTTTACAAAGCTCCCGTGAAAGAAACTCCTGTACAAGAATTAAAGGACCCCCAGGTTCTGCCAAGAAGTCCTGGGAGGGGAGGACTGTAATTTGCTTTCAAAGTGCATTTTAAACTTTTTTTTTTTTCGCGGTAACAATCTTATTACAAATACACCAGCAAACTAATGCACTCACTGTAAAAATAAAATGCAAACCATTAAAAAAAAAAAAAGGAAAACAAAAGAAAAGAGTCCTTAGCAGCCTCCCTTCTGTAACACTTCTGCTTTCTCACGCGTTGGAAATGCTACTAAAAAAAAAAAAAACCCATAATGTCCACAAATCCACAGATGGCATTGTGGGAGACACCAGGGGGCAGAGGGTTCTTCATTCAGCGGGGACCCTTTAGCACAATTTCTGGGCGTGTACAGTAGGATCCATTTGGGGCCTGGGAGGGAGGGGAGCTAGAATGTTCTGCATTCGAAAGTCAAAAGAACCTTAAGGGTTCAAGGCCGAGAAAAGGAGAGGGAAGGGGCTGTCCGGGGAGCTGGGAAGGCGGGTACGGAAAGTGAAATCCATAACCGGTGAGAAATCCCCAGCGCCGGGCAACGTTTGATGCATTCTTGGGACCGCGACAGCTAATATTTCATCTCGAGTTATTGTCTGTTCTGTTCTATGATGTAATCTCTGGCTATGAGGGGGGGAAAAAAGCTTTTCCATTAAATAAACAGCTGCTAGACAGGACGGCCTGTGTCGGTGGCACTCTGGAGACCTTTGAAGACGGTCGTCGGTACAGACCGAGGGTGTGGAGAGAAGAGGGCAGCTGCAGAGGGAAGAACCAGGAGGGGAGAAGCTCCAGAGTCAGAGACTCAGAGGGAAGGGTGACCGGGAGAGTGTAATTCCGCCCCCAGTGCCCCGCCCCCGGGTTCCGCCTAGAATTCCTGGAGACACAGGGCGCAGATACTAGATTCCCAGCCTTCTCTTGAATTGGCGCTCTATGCGTGTGAGATAACTATTGAAGGAAAGGTGTCCTCTCAAGAAGCTGGAGCAACCAGTGAGAGCGTGGAAGGCTCCCAGAGAAAGTGACATTTGCACTGAGTCTGGAAGGAAGACAATGCGCTCATCGCACAAAAGGGGGTTCAGAGGAAGGAAAGGGAACCGCATATGGGAAAGCGGAGAGGCATAAAAGGGCAACGAATGTTCGTGGGACCCAAGAGCTGGTTGGTATTCTTAGAGCTCAGCCAATGCGGAACTGGTGGAATACAATTCTGAATAGGATCCAGACCTCTGGGGCTAAAGATGATATTCATCCAAGAAGATATACCTGGTACCGGAGGGAAAAAAACTGGAGATCAGACGAGGATCTGAAGACCCGTGCCCTGACACTCACTCTCAGTAACTTGAGCAGCCTTCCTTCACCTGTGAAGCAGAGACAAGGACTCTTCACCAGGCTGTGTGTCTCCCCCTCAGAACAATGTACAAACACGAGTGCTGGGATCACGGAGAACTTCTTCCCTGAGCAAGGACAAGCGCGTGAAAGAAAAGAGTATTTCGCTAAAACTGCTCAGAACAAGTAAATGGACTGAGTTTAACTGCAAGTGTTGAAAATGAATCAAGGCAAAATGAACCCCAAAAAAGTCACCTTCTAAAAAAAAAAAAAAAAAAAGATGCCAAAGGTATCGTCTGGCGTGTAAACAAACAGCACACAATTTTAACAAATTCTGCCCGGTAGGGTTTGTTTATTTCTTGCCCTTTGTTGGCATAATGACATGACAATAAAGCTCGGGCTTACTTCTTTCTACCTCATTAGCTGTGTTGGTCGTTGATGTTGTTATTTCCACCCGTTTTTCTCTGATTCTCTTCTCCAACTCTGTTATCGCGTAAAAGAGATGTGGCAAGGCAGAAGAATTCCCTTCCAAGCCAGGGTTCCTAAAGATACTTCCGAATACTTATATTTCCACTGAGTCATTGGAGGGCATTAAATATGAAGTGTGGGCACTGGAGGCGTGAGCTCAACAGAGGCAGTCTTGCAGACGTCCAGGTGGACAGACGTGCGGCCACTCCGATGCACGAGCACTCTTTTCATCTTTCTCTCCCACAGTGTGAAGTGCTCGGGCTCCGGGAGCCAGGATCGGCCCCACGCACTTCTCTGAGCCCGCGCTCCCCGGAGCTGCATCAGTTCAGCCTCCAGGATTCATTCATCTGCTTTGAAAGAACCTGAGGCCTCAGAAGAGGTCCTTCAAATGATCTTTAGATACTGAAGTTCTGCTTCCTCTGTGGAGACATCAAAGTCCTCAACAAGTGGGTTCTGGCAGTATGTCAAGTGGTTCTCTGGACACAGAGGTGGGAGTTAGACTTACTAACAAGTCTCTAGGTTTACCAGGCCCCCAAAGAAAGTGCTTTTTTTGTGGGTAAGATTTAATCTATGGACCAATGTCTGTTATAGCATCATCATCATTAAACGCTAATTAAACAACTGTGATGAGTCAAGTGTTATCAGAGCATTGACTCTGACGCACTAAATGGTTTGCTGCTGGTCTGGGAAGTTCTTTTTATACCATAAAGAAGAGGTAGTTCAGGACCTAAGCAACTTGGGCTTAAGCATTTCTGTTTGGTCCAGAGCCAAAATGCATATTATACTTACATCCAAGAGAAGCAGCATTTACAATGTCCACCTTTTCAAAGTTTGCATATAGTCCCTTTTACTTCTGACAGTAGATCCATTAAAAAATAGTTATTGAATCAAGTTCAATATTAATCTTGTTGGAAATGGCCTATCGGCAACACTAAATATAGTTCCTTTCTGCAGGAGAATAAACCTATGGAAGCCCAGGTTCTAAGTCTGGGGCAAAGGAGGGTAGCAGGCCATGGATGGGCCTCAAAGGGTTTGAGAACATTCTGGAATATTAGACGAAATTCTCTGGAATTTTGCCTTGTTAATTTTGCCTTGTTAACCTGTTGGGAAGCAAGAGTTCATGATTTAAATAAGTTTTTTTTTTTTAAATTAAATAATGCTTAAGAACTGGTACACTATTTGTTTTTGTTTTTGTTTTTTTTTTTTTTTTTTTTTTACAAAATATGTCTTCCTAGCTAATAGAATCATTCTAAATGGACAGGATTGCTGATTCAAACAACATTAAATTGAAGTTAACCATAGAGATGAGCCCAACGTTTCTCAGAAACAATATGTAAGGAAAATGCTGTCTAAGAAAAAAAAAATGTCAAGGAGAGAAAGGCTTCACCTGGTTGGGAAAATTCTGGGACATTTTTGGAAACAGAAAACACTGAACTGTCCATTGGATGATAGAAAGGAATTTGTAGACAAAGGATGTGAGTGCAATCCTAAGTTAAAATAAGTGTTGACTAAAGTCATGGATGCGGGAGAAGGCATGCCATCTTCAATGGCTGAAACTTTGTAGGCAAAAGTAGGACATAAGACAAGAAACGTGGCCTTGAACCTGACCAGGAAAGCTGGGCTCTAGTCAAGTAATATTTCTGATCAAAGGGGTGACGTGAAAAAGTAAATCTGTGTAGGGTACAGGCAGAAGAAAGCAGATGGAGGAGGGAGGACCATCATCTGTAGAAAGCCAGGGTCAGGAGGATTGGCCACAAAGGCCGGCTGGAAGAAATGAAAGATCACCTTGAATTTGAAGCAGCCTGTAGCTATCAAGGGCAACTGCTCTGGGGTCGAAATTTCTGTCCAAAATGATTGACTGCCTTTTTCGAATGCTTGGCTGGCATGCACACACAAAGCCGCAGACCCTTAGCACCTGCCCCACTAAGTCCCAGGGTGATGCATCAGCAATAATCCTTCCCCTAGTTAACTGGCCTTTGTATAAATGAAACGGTCCTGGTTCTCAGTCCACAAAGACGGGAATGAATTACTGCCTGAGCTCTCTGGCCCTTGGTTATGAGCTTAACTTCCTGCCTCCCTCACCAACACGGGACACCAACCAACGTTCCCAGTGGAGGTGCCGATCCACCGCTCTTGACTTGGAGAAGTGTAGCCCTGTCTATCTTCACCACCCACTCCCGTCTGGCTATCCGCCGAAGCATGAATTACATCTCACACTCAAGTCGACCAGTGAAGGTGGCCAAAGAGCCAGAGACCATTGTGAATAGAAAACGTTCTCCTCCTGTAGAAACCATAACGCTGAGGCTTTGGAAGGGACTCGCAGGTCCCTCGGTCACACGACCAACAGAACATAGGCCTCTGAGGGCGCTATCTGACATAGCATCATTAGGACAACTCCAACGAGAAGAAAAGGCAGCTTTAGGTGGGAATCTGACGTGGTGTGCAGAGGTTTACACAAACAACAGCAGACTCGCATGGTCCTCTGGTATTGCAAGTGTTCTTTGGTAGGAAATCATAAATCTTCTCTTGCTTAAGTTACTCATGGTTGGATTTGTTACTTTTTGCTTTTGGCAAACCCCAAAGAGGAAAATGCCTACCCACAAGGACTGGAAGAGGAGAAATGGCCCCAATATTGAGATCTTAACCTGACTGTATCAATTAATGGCTCAGCAGAAGGTGGGTATCTTCGAGCAGAAACCTCATTTTGGACCCAGTTTGGTGAGCGGTGATTTTGTGAAGTCCTGAGACATCTGAAATGTTCGCATAGTAATATTTCCTCCTGAAGAGAACATTCGTTTTAAACAAGGGGTTCCAGAATCCATGTGTCATTTCTAAAATTATCTTGTTCCTCTGTAGCGAGGAAGAACTTTTCATTGTTTAAATTTCTTGGTTTACATTTCATTTTGTTTGATAATTCTGCCGGAGATAAAAGTCTCTCTTTATTCAAGAATCGTGGTCAGTAAAATGGATATACAGAAGCTTTTTACTAATCTCACAAATAAGATTTAAAAAAAAAAAAAAAAACGCAGTAGGCTGAATAATGCTCCCCTCCAAACATTCCCATGTCCTAATTCCTAGAGCCTGTGAATATGTTAAGGGTAACACCTGGAAAAAGAGACTCTCCATATGTGATAAAGGTAAGGGTATGCGGACAGGGTGATCACCCCGGATTACCTAGCTTGACCCAGCATAACCACAGAGGTCTGTATAAGAGGAAGCAGGAGGTCAGATTCAGAGAGGGAGATGCGATGAAGAAATCGGTGGTTGGAGTGCTGCACTCCGGAGATGGAGGAAGAAGCCACAAGGCATGGAATGCGGAGGGCCTCCAGAAGCTTGAAAAGACAGGGAAGACTGTCCTCTGAAACCTCCGCGAGGAATATATATAGCTCTGCCAACACCTTGCTTTCAGGACACCTGACCCCAAGAACCAGAAGATAATAAATGTGTGCTATTTTGAACCATTAGTTTATGGTAATTTGTTGCATCAGCAATAGAAAACTAACACAACAGTATCATTGGAGTCACGAAGGGCCCTCAACTTCCGGCCAAAGGAAACACTAAAGAGGTGGGAATGGCCCCCCACATTCCTGCTGCAGATCCCCAGAGGCACCTGAAGGGCCTGAGCTGCAGACCGTGAAGACCTCGTTCTGCTGTACGGAGCAACCCCTGGCATTTAAAAACCATGACGGCCACATCTGGTGGGATCCTTCAACTGCCTTCGGTCTCTTCGTATTCTACATTTTTATTCCATTATGATGAGAAGAAGGAAAACATGGCCTGGCCCAGGAATAAGTGGTCTGATATGACAGACCCAAGGCAAAGAGAGGGACGACTTGCGCAAAGCGAGTCAAGACGGGTCGAGCCTGAGGCGGTGAGGAGGGGAGATCTGACAGAGAGCGGCGCGGCAGGGCCAGTGGAACACTGTCATCAGCCTGGGTCTCCGGAGAGCAGCAGCAGAGACAAGGGCCCGCATGCACACTGTTTAGTAGGGAAGTGATTGTAGGAGGTGAAGTGAGGGTCCAGGGAGGAGGAACAAAGGGAAAGAGAAGGCAGGGCAAAGGCACGCTAGGAGGTGGCCCCTGCTGAGGGTGCTCGGTCAGCAGACGCTAACGAAACGCATCCGGAACCCTCTGCCCGGAAGCATCCATCTGCCCAGCCCGCAGTTCATGGCGGTCCTGTGGGCATTAAACACTCACGCACACACGCTCCTGGGTCCCGGCTGAATGCCAACCAGTTCCTACAGGGCACTCGAGGTAGCTGCCATGGTGTCAGAGAAGCCCTGAGGTGGGAAGCCAGACACACGTCCTGAAGGTCCAGGGTGAGGGCTGGCCACTTACAGACTGTTGACATCTGCTCTCAACCAGTTGGCACAGCAGCATTTGGAGCGAGCGGGGCAGGGGGGGAGGGGGAGCGGACAGGTCCATCTATGAGGGGAATCCAATACATTGACAAAACCCAAATGGAAAGGATGGTCCAATTAGAAGCAAAAAATAAATAAAAATAAATTTTAAAAAAGAGGAAGAAGAAGACAAACCAGCCCATATTGTGTGGTCACTACCATGTATCATCAATGGTGACCTGGCAGACAGTTTCCTGATTCCCAATACCTGGCACCAGGCTGAAAGACACATAGCAGACCCTCGGCAAAAGTTTGTAAACTTCGACTGAATTCTTTCCCACTGCCTGTTCCTCTGTATTAATTTCTAAGGGCTCCCATAATAAATTACCTCAAATTTAGTTGCTAAAAACAACAGAAATTTATTGTCTCACAGCTCTGGAGGCCAGGAGTCAGAAATTCATTTCAGTGAGCCAAAATGAAGGCCTTGGCAGGGCTTTGTGCCCTCCGGAAGCTCTAGGGGACAGTCCTTCTTGGCCTCTTGCAGCTTCTGGTGGCTCCTGGACTTCCTCAGCTTGTGGCAGCGTGACTCCAATGTACGCTTCTGTCCTCATATGGCCTGCTTCCTCCCTGGGTGTCTGTGTGTCTCCCTGCGCCCTCTCCTCTTCTTGTAAGGACACGGGTCATTGGATTTGGGCGCACCCTAAACTTAGGATGATTTTATGTCAAGATCCTTAACCAACTGCTTCTTTACAGACCCTATTTCCACAAAAGGTCACGTTCTGAGGTCCTAGGTAAACATGAATTTTAGGGAGATGCTATTGAATCCACTACACGCCCTTGATACTCACGAGGGACAGGAATCTGGGGGCAGTTCTAGGCCTTGAAAGGAAGGTTGGGATCAAGGAAACTCAAGGAGTGATCCAGGAAGAGGCGTCTAAACTGAGAGGGAAAAGAAGAAAAGCAAGCGAGAGAAGGGTTTCAAGAAGCACTGCAGAGAAGAGAAATCACCAATGACCCTGAGCTTGGAAGGCCAGGTGAACAGGAAAGTGGAGAAGGGGACATCCGTACTACAAGGGACAACTCTGCACCTTCTACATTGTCTGATTCGACAGGAGCTGCTTTACAACTTTGTGAGCTGCAGACAACTGGCAGCAATAAAAATAATTCTGGCGTATATGCAAATGAACCACATCCAGTAGAGGAACAGCTCCTCAGCCCCCCGCCCCCACATAAAAAGCCAATTGTGTGTCCATTTGCGCATGCATTTCAAGCCTCTCTCATTCCCTAGAAATGCACGAGTCTTTGAACTGTTTACTGCCCAGTTCCCTCATGTTAACTGAGTTAAATAAAACTTCAACGTGTGTGTATTCGTTTCCTGGGGCTGCTGTAACAAATGACCACAAACTGGGTGGCTAAGGACGGCAGACATTTCTTCTCTCACAGCTGTGGAGGACAGAAGTCTGAAATCACGGTGCCCGCGAGGTCGCGCTCCCTCTGAGGCTCTAGGAGAGCATCCCTCCTCGCTTCCTCCTAGCCCCCTGTGCTTGCCGGCAATCTCTGGTCTGCAGACGTATCGTTCCGATTCCACATGTCTATCTTCCTCTTCCCACAGGGCACCAGCCGCTGGATGTGGGCCCGCCCTGACCCAATACGACCTCGTCTCTATTTGGTCACATCTGCAAAGACCCTATTCCCAAATAAGGTCTCATTCACAGATTGTGGGTCGGCCTGAGTTTTGGGAGATGCTATTCAACCTAGTACATGAATGTTTATTTTATACCAGTAATAGAAGTCACGATTTTACTTTGGGGGGAAAGTCATCCTATCATAGTGGTGACGTCATGAAAAGTTAAGTCAGCGGGGGGGGGGGGGGTGGTGATAACTGGGATGGAAGAGGTCCAAGAGAAGGACCAAGGCTGAATGTGTTGAACTGGCCTAAACATTGAGCTGGGGGACAGCGGAGAAGGGAGGGCTAGATGGAGAGCAGAAGTGGAAACCCCAACAGCGAAAGCTCTGTACCATCTGATGTGCTCATTTGACAGATGGGAAAACTGAGGCCCAGAGAGAGATGACTCTCCCAAGGACACAGAGTAGGTCATTAGTGGGAGCAGACTGCAACCCAGACTTTCCGACTTCCAGCTCAGGACCCGCATGCTTGTGGGAAAGGTGTTCAATAATTCCAGCATTTGAATGGAGACCTTCGGACACTTCGTTTTTCCCACCTTAAACATTCCCATGTGCTCACACATACGTGTACGCACATGAGAAAGCTCCACATGTAGGGGCACAAAACCTAACTGTGAAATCTCATTTGTAAAGCTGAATCTGAATCAAAATTTGACCACAGATCATTAGCTTACACGTCTCCTTGATTACACTGTTATGCAATCTTTTGGCCGCAAGGAAATGTCTAAACTGTAGACAACTCTATAGCTATTAGTACAATGAAATAAATTTGGAGATGAAGATTTCAATACTTGATAATGGCACAGGTACAGAGGATCTCTGAATTCTCAGAACTCACAAAAGCAGGAGAAACTGTGAAAATGAAAAGCATCGCAGTCTCAAACTTAATTTTTGTTAAATTATGGCACTGACACTACGGGCCTGGAAATATTATAATCAAGTATCATTTTCTTGTCTAACCCTACAGTGATACTCCAGCTCCTAAGAGTTTATAACCATCAAGTCATAAAATGCAGTATACTTTCTACCCTTTTGCACTCCGTACCCCTGCATGTATTAGTTACATGGTGAAAGCTCTTTCCCAGCAAAAGAGGCTTGAGGAAATTTAACCATTTCTTTCATAAACTTTCTCAAAACCGCAGTGCTTCGGAGAGGTAGCTCTCCTATTCTGCAGGAAATTCAAATCCGTACCAGGGTGTTTTTGCTGAATGTCGCCGTATACTTTGGAAATGCATAAACACATGAGTAACACCCAGGCAGTGTTTTCTGTTTTCCCTGTTTCTGTGACATTGTGTCATCTGATTCTCACCACCGCCAAGATATTTATTGCTGTCTTCATTTCAGAGATGAGAAAACTGGAGTTCAGGCAAATTTAATTGGCTTGTCCAATCAACGGCTCGCCGTGAAGGTGACTCAGCTGGACCTCAACTCAGGGCTCCGCCTCGCCCCACCCGCTGCCTTAAACGAGGCCCGAAGCACACTCCGCAGTGAGCACATGCCTCTCTAGAAATGAGGGGAGAGTCATTCCTAAAACATATTCGTGAAATGATGTATTCAGAGCTGCTCGAATAACCAGCAAGATCTATCCAGAAAAAGACAATGTCACAGTGGCACACAGTAGAGTCTCAATAAAAATTAGTGACTAAGTTCTATAAAAATGGTAGTCAAAGACCTAGAGACTACTTTCATTCAAATAAGTATAAACCATCATAAATGTCTAGAATGTCAGAGCTGGAAAAGATAATAAATATCATCTAGATGGGTGGTTCTCAGCTGGGCGTGTTGGTTAACACCTGTGGGGAGGATACCACTGGTATCTAACGGGTAGAGGCCAGGGATGCTGTTGAACACCCTACGACGCACAGATCAGAATCCCACAAAAAGAATGATCTTGCCCAAAATGTCACCAGTGCCAAGGCTGAGAAATCCTGAACTTGACCAGATGTCCACAGTGTTTTCTGGAAAGGACCAAATAGTAAGTATTTTAGGCTCTTGCCATTTACAACAAAAGCAACCACCAACATCCTGTAAGTGAACAGACATGGCTGTGTTCTAATATGACTTTATTTACAAAAACAGACAATTTCCTGGATTTGGCTGCAGGCTATACTTTTCCCATCCTGATCTAGATTAATGGATTTCTAATTTCCTCTTTTAAAACCAGTGAAATATTTCATTCGAGTGAAATATCACGTGGACTCTAAGATGTAACACAGATCACAGGGATGCTTCTTTGGGTGAAGCAAGGCTACATCCAAGGTAGTTCTCAAAGAAACTCCAGCTACCGCCTGGACAAGCCTCCTCAGGGCAGTCTGAAACACTCCGACCTTACCCAATGCCTTTTGTAGAATGACCGACATCCTCTGCTCAACACTCTTCATCAGCGTCCCACTGCCCCTAGGGTACGGTCCTCCCAGCCAACAGGACCTCGCAGGGCAGTGATGCTCAGTGACTCAGTGACTGAGAGGCTTCTAGGTCTGACTACAGCACCAACTGGCTGTGTGGCTGGGGGCAGGCTACTTCACCTCTCGGAGCCTCAGCATCCTCACTTACACACAAACAACTTGGATCAAAACCTACTTCACACTGTCTTGAATAAAATTTAAAACGAGATTGATTAAATGAGAATGAACACACTGCTCCCGTACGATGCCTAGTACATAACAACACTCAGTCAATTAAAGGACATAATAATTCACTTTATATTCACAGTGATTTGGGGAACTATATGATATCCTTTGCTTGCAGGAGAAAGAAACCCAATCACAATGGTATAAATGAGAGAGAAAGATTTGTTTTGAGAGGAAGATAGTGCAACATGAAGGGCTGAGCTAAGAATTTACTAGAATGCTAAGGGGGCACATATGAGGGGTGCTGAGCCAGACTTGGGTAGGAGAACATTTCCCACATTGAATCTTAGAGGGCAGTTGCCCATCAGGTGATGAGAGTGGGAAGAATGTTCTGAGCCGAAGGAACAAATCGTGGTGAGAAACCACATAAAGCACACGCTTAACATTTGTGGACATGTGCACACATGCATGTGTGCACACGCGTGTGTGTTTGTGATAGACTGTGGACTGCCAGACAAGCAGACCGATACTAGCAATGGATAAGGAACGGGTGCGAGATGAGGTTGGACAGGTGAGCAGGGCCCACCTCATGTAAGGAGGTTTCCATGCCAAGGGAAGATGCATAAATAGGCTGTGTGGCTTCCATTCACAGTGTGCGCGGAGGGAGAAAGATCCCCCTCGAGCAGATGCTAACAAGCCAAAGCTGAACGGAGCTGCCGTCATTCTTCTTGTCAATCCTCGTGGCTTCCACAACTTTCCTGCACCTCCTCTCGACTTCTCACTCACTGCATCACCCATGCAGCGAGTGAGTGCCTTTTTTATAGACTTCACTAGATTTCCCTTTCGAGCTACAAAATGCATGCGTGTGACAAGTCAAAAACAGAGGTTTACAAAGAAAAAGCAACAATTTCTCTCCTCTCGCTCAATCCCTGTCACCCTTCCATCAAAGAAACAAGGCTAAGTTTGATGTGAGTTTCTACACTTGACTCCATGTTCGTACAACCAAATGTCAATATATATAGTCACATACGTAACATTTGTTCATTTTTTAAAAAAAATTAGATCAAACTATTCTTGTTATAGTATGACACTTTCTCAGGTTGATAATGTAGAGATGCGATTATTTCCTATAAAACTGTGTGGTATTTTATAGAATGAGCAAACCTGTCAATTCGATTATCTCTATCAGCGGATGACATTGGATTTGCTTCTGCCATTTTTAGCCATTCTCAATAATCTCGCAATGAACATGCTAGCACATTTATCTTTATGTATTGATATACTTATTTCCATAGGATAGCTTCCTTAGAGTTAGACTCGTGGAGTAAGGGGTAGTCACACATCTCATTTTAACAGATAATGCCAGGTTAGTCCCCTAAAAGGTCATAGCATTGTATTTGTACTGCAGCACTGTATCCACTTCCCAAATGAGGAGTCTATCAGAAGACACCATTTTTCACCCACCAGATTGGCAAGTGCTAGCCAGGGGGAGGGAGAAAGGGTGAATGTGTTTGAGGGTTTGGGGAGAAAGTAAACTACTTGGATGGTGGAGTGTCCTTGAGTCTATTCTGTGGTCCAGACACTTAAGAACTGGACTAGAGAAACTGATCTGGAGCAAGTCACCTGGCTCTTCAAGAAGGCTACTTTCTGTGTGTGGGAAGTTACAGAGAAAGTGGCCGTGAAACTATATTAGCTCAAGGTAATTCCCAAAGAAGCCATAAGCTCCCCCATCTCCAGAACTCTGCCAAAGCGTTCTCCTCTTTTTGGGTCACCATTCTTCTCCCAACTCATATGCTCATGTCAAACCTTTACTCTTAGTTCAAGATGAAGCTCAACTTTCCCCTTTTCCAAAAAGCCTCCAAATACCTCCATTGCAATTAACCTCCTCTACCATTTGCTTGAACAAAAATAAGAATGGCTACTCCATCATCATTTATGATGAGCCAGACACTATGTATTATTTTATTGATTCCTCAAATATCTTTTTAGGTAGGTCATATTAGCAGCCAGGTCAGTCACTAACCCAAAGGCACACAGCCAATAAGGGTCGGAGCTGGGCTTCACATGGTCTGATTTGAAAACCCGGGCTCTAGACATCATTTAATGTCACATAACAGAAGAAGAATGTCACTGAGCAAACTTCGACTCCAGCGGCAGACTGGTTGGGTCATTGCTTTGTAAACACTGCCTGCTATAGATGAATTTGCTGTCTACACCTTCTAAGCAGTCTTACCCCTCAATGAATCGTATGCGTGAAGCGAAGTTGTCAAGTCCTACAGTAAATGGTGTGCAATGCGATGTTACCAGAATTCAAGCTTTCTGCTGCTAATTTTTCACTGGGTTGCAAGCTTTAATTTAACTGTCAGACCCTGGGTCTTTTGCCAGCGCTAATGGAGGACTGTGGCAGTGACGGTAATTATTTCTAGACGCTGGTACCTCCTTCGTTTATCTTCTGGTCGCAAATACTCAGCGGCTTCAAGCTAATTTCCTTTCTTATTTTCTTCATTAGTTTGCAAACTCCCACTGCCAACAAAAACAACCCATCTGATGAAAATGTCAACATGGAGTGTTCAAAATATTAAAACTGTCAAATAAAGACTGTGTTTCTACAAGGCAGTCTAAATATGTCATACATGTTGAAACCGCTTTCTGAAGGCAGATTATATAGGTCAAAAAGTTACCGGGCTATTTTCGTAACTCACGAAATAAACCCCACTGTGACAGGTCCTTCTAGATCTTAATGTGATGTCTTGAAAAGCAGCCTCCAACCTACTCTGAACAAATACGATTAAAATGCGGCCGTCAAATGTTTTTGCTCCGCGTGAAGACCACGGGGCTTCTGCTCACAGTGAAATTAGCAGGAGGATCACCTGAAAGAAGCCGCAGGATTTGGCTTGGTGCCTGTGTTTCATTCCCTCCACCACGGAACCATGCAGACAGAAGAGGGGCCTGCCAACCAACACTTCTTATCGGGGGTGCTATTGTCTCGCAAACCTCGCAGACCAAACTCCCTGATTCAAATTGCTAGGTAGCAACAAAAGTTGTGGATGGGAATAAAAGCACCGAAGATCACTGAAAAGCAGAGAAGGAGGGGACAGACCTTGGGTGGGGCTGAGTGGCAAAAGAGACAAAGAATGAAGCACGAATGGGTAACTTTAGGCGGGATTTTGAGGGAGGAATAAGCTTCCCAAACGGAACACTTTGCTAAATAAACACTGGCGTGTTTGCGATGTTGGTTTAGAGACCAGGAGCCACGCGGAGGGGCCCTTCTCTTCCACTCAGCCCAACTCGAAGAGCTCAAGTGAAGAAGACAGTGGATGTGTGTCTTACAGACTCTCGCGCCCTAGTAATGAAAGGAGAGAAGAGTTGGTATGGGATAAAAGAAGAAGCAGAGTGATGTCTGGGAAAATGCTCTCTCTCTCTCTCTCTCTCTCTCTCTCTCTCTCTCTCTCTCTCTCTCTCACACACACACACACACACACACACACACACACACACAGAGATACACACAGACAAACACACCATGGGTATTGTTTTTGTGTGTGTACAAGAGAGACACTGAAAGAGAGAGAAAGAAACATAGACAGGCAGACAGAGACAGACAGGGAACTGAGTAAAAACAAAAAGAGAAAGGCTGAGATAAAGACAGAGAGACAGACGGGAGACAGAAATAAAGACAGAGAGAGACAGCCGGAGACCAGAGACAGAGCAGAGAGGGGGGAAACCACGATGTTCGGGAAAGGCAGTTGCATATCCGTGTGGCCAGGACATTGTTATTATTTTGCATATATATATATTTTTTAAGTTTGAATATAGCTTAGCAGTGAGAAATGAAGATATTGAGGTCAAGTGCGATCATTATCCTTTCAGAGAAACGAGCCAGAGACGTTCGTAAACTGCCCGTGACAATTCCGACAAAGGTGAGAAGTCTCTGTCGCTGCACGGAGGTGGCGATCCCCTGGCTTTTTCTTCTTTCCGGAGTGCTGCGGCAGGAACGTTTGTGCCCCTGTCCCCCAACTCGCGTGCTGAAATCCTAACACCGGAGGCGGGGTCTTCGGGAGGTGCTTGGGTCGTGAGGGTGGAGCCCTCGGAATGGCATTAGTGCCCTTTTATATAAAAGAGACCCGCAGAGACCCCCGCAGAGATCCCTGCCCCTTCCGCCGTGTGAGGACACAGCGAAAAGACAGCCATCTACGAACCGGGAACGAGGCGCTTTGCCCTCAGACTTCTGGCCTCCGGGGCCGTGAGAAATAAATGTCCGTTATTCGCAAGCTACTCAGTCTGTTTTTTTTTTTTTTTTTTTTTGTCACAGCTGCCCAAACGGACTTAACCACGAGGTGTAAAGGTTTTGAAGACCAACGCCATATTCTGTCACTTATATTTACTGTGAAATGTATGCATGTGATGATATATCTTGTATTATATATGTTGTAAGTCAGGTATATTTTTAAGTACTTATAGGGATTAATCCATTTAATCCTTATCGCAAGTGAAGGAGGTAGGTCCTTCCTATTTTCACCCTTCTTTTGCGTATGAGGAAAATGAGTCCTGGAGGGATTACGTGACTTGCCCAAAGTTACACAGCTGGAAGCCACAGAGCCAGGGTATAATCAAGGCAGACGTCGCCTCAGAGTCCGTGACCTTAATTAGCGTACCACACAGATCCTCCCCTCTACGCTGAATTGGACATTTACATATTTCTATATATTCCACAAAAACAGAGTGCCCTGGAAATTTCTAAAGAAATAAAACTTGCCCTGATCAGGAAATATCTTTTGGGCAAACTGCCTTCCTGGCGCTGGCTTAAACCAAGTTAGATCACTCTCTTTACAGCAGCGCTTGCCTGGCCAATGGGAATGTGCGCTATGCTGCTCTAAGAGGGCAACTCGCAGCATCTTCTAAATATGATTAACTTTCTTTTCCCTACAGATTCGCCTAATTACATAGAATTGGTGGACAATACTGACCTTCGATGCTCTTTGAGGCGTGCCCCCCCCCCCCCAATCTGGGACTCTATAGTTCTTTACTTAGTAACTATGAGTAAAGGTAATAAAAAAAAAAAAAAGGATTTTTAAAAATCAGGGGGAAAAAATCAGCCATATTCTTTTACTCACTCGACAACTATGTATTGAATACCCAGTTTATACTCCGATCCTGATCCCGTTTAGTGACTAAAACATGAAGCTCATTTTTGGATGTGAGAAAAGGGGTACGGAAATAGTCAACAAACAAATACCAAATAAACAAGAGCATCGGGGAGCTATAAGAACTATGAAAAAATGTAATAATTCAGAGTGAGAGGAGGAGGGAGACCAGAGTTGCTCTTTTAGCTAGAAATGTTACGGAAGGTGACATTCGAGGAAGTGACGTTTGAGCAGTTTGAGCAGAGTTACAAACGAAGTTAGGGAGTAAACCACATGACTGTTGGGGAGGGGGTCCAAGGCAAAGGAGAGGGAAGGGCAGGTGCAAAGGCCCTGAGGCACGTATTTGTGCATTCGCGGATCCCCGGGGAAGCCAATTTGGCTGGAGCACTGTGACAAGGAGGAAAGTAACAAGAGAGGTTTAGAGAGGGGCCAGGAGCCCGGTGGTCACGTAGAGCCCTGAAGAGCACGGGAAGGGCTTGGGTCTTTGCTCTCATCACATGGTCAGCTAAGGGGTGTGGAAGGAAGGAAGAAAGACCTTATTCTACCACGCAATGAGTCTTGAGAGCCAGTTTCCCCAGGAAGAAGGCTAGTGTTGACCTACGATGGCGTCTCAGAAGGAGAGTAACAGAGAAATCTAATTACTGAAGCATCTGAAAAGAGAAAGAGATAAAGGGGTATTTGGGGGAGAGCCGTAGCACGGTGCTGTGGAAGGGGGCGGGGCAGGGTGGGGCGGGGCCAGCATTGGTGGTCCGAGTTCACGTCCCACGTCATCTGTGTAAGTGTGCATGTGTGCGTGCGCGTGTGTGTGTGAGCACGCCCGAATACAGCCTTCGAGATTGCCTTTAAAAGTGGCTCCTTTTATTTAATTCCAAAATTTTCCAAACACAAAGACAGGCATGGGTCTCCTCACTTCCCATTCATTTCCCCGCTTGGCTCCCTCCCTCTCTCCCTCCCACGGAAACCTCTCTTGACAATATTACCAGCGACCGCGTTGTCAGACCCAGCGCCCGCATTTGGTCTACTTGGTCCTTCAATAGCACTTGTCAAGGCCAGCTCGAAGCCCTGAGCTCCTCCGCAGGCTTCTAGAACATTCAGTCATCTTCCTGCCTCCTCGATCATGACGGCTTTCCACCTACGGCTGTGCTTCGTCCTCTGCTCAGAGATCAGAACCGCTGGCGGGCGGGGGGGGGGGGGGGGGGGGGAAGGGGGGGTCAGTCCTGGGCCCTTTTCCAGTTCTTTCCTTTCCTTTCATTCTCCAAGCCAGATTTCCAGTTGATCGGAAAGATTTCAGAGTCAGACTCAACCAAGCAATCTGACCACTGAAATCTTCCTGTGTACTGGAGGGAATGTGACAGGAAACTGGGCCTCTGTGTCCCCGGAGGGAGGAAGCGGGGTGCGGTCCTAGGCTGGTGCCAGTGGAGAGTGGGACGATCAAATAACAAAGAGCTTATCGCGGTGGGGCCATAGTGTTTTGCATATTCATTGACAGACTGCTGCTTGCAAGGATGCTGCGATATGCCCGATATGCCCAGCTACGTTGAAAACTAAGAGCAGCATTCCTGGCTTCCGGCTCCAACGCAGCCAGAATTATTAATGATTTCTCGGCTGGCCTCAGAGCCGCTAGTGAGAAAACATCAAAAATGTTTTAATTCAGAAATTATTCATTAGGAGTAACCTTTAAGTGGAGGCAGTCTCCTTGACCTTGGCTTCATTTAAAACTCTAAATTCAAGGCACCGGAAATGTAATTAACCCACAGTTTCAATCCCATTCAAAACCAATAAATTTTTCTTTAATATATGACTGATGAAAGCTTCCTTCGTTTATGTGCATTATTTGAGAATTTTGTCCAGAACACACGAAGATCAAAGAAGCCCTTTGAATTTTTTCAAAACTTATTCCTTTCCACTGTTAAAAAAAAAATTACAAGTTTTTGTACAGGAAAATTCCTAGCACTTTTTTGTTAACCAAGGGTAGGAGAACCTGGACCCTATCCATTTAAACATTAAAGATCGATGGATAGATATGAAGATAGATTAATGGATGGATGGATGGATGAATGGATGGATAGATGGATGGTGAATAGAGACAGGCAGACAGACACAAACAACTGTATCAAACCACAAGAAAAAAAAAACAGTAAAAGCATTATTTCACTTAATCTCCATAGCAACTCTGTATAGAATATATGATCTTTATCACCATTTTATGCAAAAAAAAAACTGAAGCTGAGGGATGTTGGGTAACCTGGCCCAGGTTACTCAGCTGGAAAAAGGAGGAGCAGCTGAGAAGTCAGGATGATCATGATGATGACACTAATAACACAGTAATAATAACCATCTTTTAAAAAAAATCGGCTATGTGCCAGGCACCATATTTGGTATTTTATATGTCTTATGTCATTTAAGCCACAATAAATTTTTCAATATGTCTATGTAAAGAAACGAAGACTCAGAGCAATTAGGTAGCATGACTTAAGTCACCAAGTTATAAGCGCTGGCATTGCAATTAGAACTCAGGTCAACCTGGTATCAGTGGCCAAGATCTTTCCATTGAACCAGGCTTGTCTCTGCTGAAATTTTATTTAAAATTTTATTGAATATTTGTGTCAAAAGCCATCGACTTTGTGGATTGCTTATGGAAGTCATAAATACAGAGCCTCAAATAAGCTCAGCTCAGAAATATCTCCTGGGTATTATATTTTGAGATCTGAGTAAATAAGAGCCTCTTTTAAAATGTAAATACCACCTGAAAATGTTAAGCCTATTAGAAAGTCACACCTTAGTTTTAACAGATAATCCAATTTATACTTGAGCAGCATACTGAATGGGTGTTGTGACTGTGTCAAAACGGGTCATTTTCTTTTTTTCCTTCAGTCTGGGACATTACAAAGGAGAGGAACAAAGAAAATAGCTGGGTATTTTTTTTTTAATAAGCTTTTTATTTTAGCACATTTAGGATTTATAGAAAAATTGCGACGGTAGTACAGAGTCCCCATACACCCCATATCCATGTCCCCCTATTAACGGCATCTCACATTAATACGGTGCAGTTGTCACAGTTAGTGAACCAATACTTATGTATTATGACTGACTCTAGAGCCCATTACTTATTCATATTTATTTGGTTTTTACCTAGTGTCCCTTTTCCGTTCCAAGACCCCATCTAGAATACATTACATGTAGTTGTTACGTTCCCCTCAGTCTCTGCTGGACTGTCTTAGTGTCTCAGGCTTGCCTCATTTGGGATGCCCTTGACGATCTGAGGAGTACTGGTCAAGTATGTGGCAGGATGCCTCTCTTGGGATTGGTCTGCTATTTTTCTCATGATTATACTGGGGTTGTGGGTTTAGAGGAGGAAGAATACAGGGATACAGTGCCACCTTATCTAGGCAACATGTTTTCAAGGTGACTTACCACTGTTGATGCGAACCTTGATCACCTGGCTGAGTACTTTTCCAGATTTCTCCACTGTAAAATCGCCCCTATTCTCCCTTTGGCAGGAAGTCACTATGTGGAGCCCACACTTAAAGAGTGCAGATGGAGACTCCACCACATATAATAGCTACATAAATTATTTGGAATGTGTCTGTTTTATTTATTTATTTATCAGCATGAACAGGTGGATACTTATTTTCCACTTTGGTTTATAATCCAATATGTACTTCTTTATTATATTGTGTTGCTTGAATTGTTCCAGCTCTAGCCATCAGAAAGAAGCTTTTTCAAATGACTACTGTGTGCCTTTGACATATCCCTATCATTGTGAGATCTGGGTAGGGGGCGGAACTTTTTGGCATTAATAAGCTGCTCTGGGCTTATTTGTGTATTTCTTGTGCCAGTCTTAGAATCAGCCATTTCTCCAAGGAGCACAGATACATTTTATGGGAGAATGGTAAGAGAAGCTAAAATGTGGACTCTAGGAGTGCCTGTTGCTGCTGGGCTATCACATTCTTCTAGGTCCTCTCAGCTAACAGAGAAGGAAACATATAGATATATACTAACCGTGTGTATACACTGTTAAAAAGAAGCACCAAGTCCAAAATGGAGTCACCTGTGTCAAGCCCATCAGCTAAGATTTAATACTTAACTTAAGTGCAGTTTTAGTTTCCCAGGAATGTAACCTTTAACCAGTCATCATGGCATTACCTGGTCAGCACTAGAGAGATCATCAGACTGGCGGGCTCCTTCCATCACCCTTAAGAGGACATTTTTGCCTGAAACCATTCATTCTTTGCTATAATTTCCTTCTTCTGCTCCCTGTCTTTCAAAACCCTCCATTTTATACAGCCCTTTGGAGCGCCTTTCTACTTGCTAAATGTGATGTTGCCCAATTCATGAATTATTCGATAAAACCAATAAGATGTTAAAATTTTATTCAGTTAGATTTTAGTTATTTAACCACTCATTTATCAATAAATATTCTTGTACATAACCTTCTAAGTCTGTTTTAAGTTAAACATGAGTTCATACTAATGCCTGCGCATATTTTTAAAAATACCAACACCCAAAGAACAGCCCAGATCAATTGCATTAGAGTCAATTAAATTTGAACCCAGGCATGTTAGAGAAGTTATCTTGCCAAGGCCTAGGTTATTTTTTGAAAGTTGAAAGATGCTATTAGCCTTGAGAGTCACCGATAGAAACAAAACAGTGGATGTGAAGGGAATATGATTTTTTTTTTTCTGGGAAACTACATATTAAAATTATTAATAGATGGAAGAATTAAAATATGTTCCTAATATCTCTCAAGTTTATATCTTAAGGGTTTTCCTAAACTTTTTAATTTGATTCAATGTTTATTTATCAAACTCAGCAGCAGCAACATTGATGTATCTATTCTGGAGGAGCAGAAAAGGAGTTGTCTTAACCTTGAAAAGAACGAAGGTGGAAGAAAAGAACCACAGGCATGAGACCCACACACAAAAGAGATGACCATCTTCTTATTCATACACCCAGGAGCCTGAGAATCACCCAGGGACAATGGTGGAGCACCTCTGAGCTGTGAAAAACTGTGCTACGCACCTGTCCTGGGACACTACCATAACAGCAACGTTCACCATGACAAACGAACATTCAACTGAAAATAAACTATGTGGTCTTTGTCCACCATTTTGGGCCTCAACCTTCAAAAACCCTTAGGATTTCTTGAGTGATAAGAGTGTCATTGTTTGCTAATAAAGTAACCCTGGCAGGTCCCCCAGATACATAGAAGCCAAACCACGGGCCCATTATTATCAGGCTCAGGAAGTAAATCATTTGCCTCTAGGACAGAAGACTCTCCTTCTCTATTTGTTTGTGAAACCATCCCTCAGGAATAAGATATCGAGCTGGAAATACATATAAAACCTGATGCAGCCTGAGCTGAGCCAGCCGGGAAGGGAATGTGGCAAATTATAAGTCCTCCAAGAGAAAGGTCTGCACCACGTTTTTAAGCAAAACCATGAACAGGAGGAGGAAGCTTCACCATCCATGAGCCCCAAAAATCTGCTACCGTGAGGCTATTCCAACAACAGGAATGGATCGTCAAATTAAGCTCGACGAGCACCTTGACCAAATAAAGTTCTCAATTGACATTTTGACAAAATCAGGACTGGCTCGCTACACAGCTACAGTAGGTGACCACATGGTACAGACAAAGGAACAAAAGTTTTAGGATCAGAGTAGACTTGGGTTCACATGCCACTGTATCACTTACAAATTACCTTAAAAATCCACTTTGGCAATTAATTTCACCCACATGAGTCTACCTTCCAGCTCTGTAACATGGAGATACTATATTTCTAGCAGTGTCTGTTGGGAAAAAAAATATGTGTTGAGGGCTTACGATGTGCCAGGCACTGTGCTAAACGTCTATAACCTTCACAACAACCGGTGAAGTAGGTACTATTTTTACCCCATATTACAGACAAGGAGACTGAGTCATGGGGAAGTTAAGTAACTTGCCTGATCAAGTTCACACAGCTGGGGAGAGGCGGATAAGACAGAGCATGTGACATCTAGCTGATTCCGGGCACTAGGGAGGCCTCCAATAAATGCTTCCTCCTCACCCCATGTTATTCTCACTAACACTAATAAACTTCCGGTTTAGGCAGTTGAGGCCCCTTTAAAATGTAAATATTTTTACTAGGACAAACAGCGCATCAAACCGTATCAGGCATGAAATCCAATTAGCTTAGCATCTTGCTTTCCAAACTTCCCTGAAGACAAAAATCACTTGTGACACTTGATCTCTCTCCCCAGCTCCCAGGACCCCTCCCCTGGAGATTCTGAAGCAGTAGACCGGGGTAGAGGCTGGGAATTTTTATTTTAAACAACCATTTCAGGTCATTCTGATGCTCGGGGAAGCTAAGGAACTGGCGTGTTCACCAGAGCCGATAGGGAGAAGAGACCTGTGGGAAGCATACGGCCGTTCAAATAGCACCACGAATCTTATGTACACCTGATTTTACCCCATCCCTTCATTTTACTTATGGGGAAACTGAGACCCAGTGAGGGGAAAGCGACTCGCGATGGCAGATTTAGAATCTGAACCAACCCTTCCTGATCCCCAAGGCACATTCCTGTCTTCTGACACCTTCAGGATGAGCAAGGATTGGTTGGGGTGAGAGGTCCAGAGGCAAAAGCAAGTGGGAACACTGGGAGATACCTAAACAGGATCAGTTTAGATGAGACACTTACGGGAATGGCCCTGAGCCGCCCAGAAGGGAATGAGGTAGAAAACGGGAAGAGAAAAGGTTGCTTCTCATGTTCTGTGAGAGCTGGTTTTCTCATATTTATCCACATTTATTGTCTCTCTCCCTCCCTTTACCTCCCTCTCCCACTTAAATCTTTCATCTTTCTCTTTCTCTTTTGTTCTCTCTGTATCTTTTTCAGATATATTCCCTGTGTCGACTACAGAGGCAAACTGAGGCAAGTTCGAAATTGCGAAAAAGACGAGTTTGCTTGGGAATAGCATTGAAATTGCAACTCTGGAAACGCAAACTGTAGCAAGCTACCGGCGAGTCCACCGAGGGTGAGAGGTAGGTTATATTTATGGGCAGGGGATGTAAAGAGGGGAGAGTTCAGTGAGAGTCGATTAAAACCAAAACAAACGGACTGTCCTTGAAAATTTCCCAAGCTGACAAAACCAGTCCAGTCATTAAACAAACAAACAAACAAACAAACAAACAAACAAACAAATAAAGGTTAATTTCACCTATTTTGTGAGATCAACCTGACCTGGGTCATTTCTTGTTTAAATCTCTGGAAACCATTAGCAAAATTTCCCAAGGTTGATAACGAGGCAAACTCTGACAAATTCCCTTTCACTTAAGGAAATTCCAATATTATCAATTTTCTGTAAGTCAGGCATTGATGGGAAATCAGCCTTTCCTTGTTCCGTTTTCCTCCGCTCCTTTCCAGCAGTGGCACCCCTGTTTTGTTTTGTTTTGTTTCCAGAGCTACATATCTTTTTAAAAAATTAAATTTATTGGAGTGATGTTAGTCAATAAACTTTAATAGGTTTCGAGTGTACAATTCTGTAATTGTATATTGCACTGTGTGTGCACCACCCAGAGTCAAATCTCCTTCTGACACCATATATGTGACCCCCTTTTACCCTTATCTCCCTCAGAGTCATTTTTTAATCACCTGCTGGAAAACCTTTGAGAGCAGCCGGGCCATAGTTGGAACAGATCTGAACCGTTTAACATGCCTCCTGGGTGTGAGGTTTATCACACCGTGCTCCCTGTCCATCAAACAGACCTCCAGAGGGGGTTCCTTGATCTGGGGCGTATCTTGAAATCGACAAGGTGAGTACACTGGGGAAAGGCTCAAGTCGAAGTGAAACACCTTAGCTTTGCTTTGACCTCTTCAGGGCATATGGGGTGAAATCATTTCTGGGCTTCGGAAAGTCAAACGGAAAAACCAGTGGATTCCGCCAGCAGTCAGCCGGGTTCCAGCAGGTGCACTAGGGCAGCAGCCAGCGGCACAGGACAGAGCCAAGATGTCTTTCTCAGGAAGCCACAAGCTCTGCTGACCGTCGGGCAAATGTCTAATCAACTGACACCCTGCAAGGAATCCCCTAACCCCACACCCCCTGGACTGAAGGTTTCCCGAGTCTGACCAGACTGTGATCTCATTCCCCACCTAGATGCTCAAGTCTGAAGATGCAGATAATAGGACCAGAGAGAAACTGATCTTTTGTTTTTTTTTAAAACTACTTCCCAGAACGGTCTTCTGCAAATACTATTTAATTCCCGATTAGCATAATTAGATCAAAGGCGGAGGACTTTTCCTTTCCACTGGAGGAGGTGGAAGAATACAGTAAGCTCTGGTGTAAAAATTTCTTAGGTTCAAATCCTGGCTCTGTCGTTTGCCAGCTGCGCAATCTGGAGTAAGTTACTGAACTTCACTGAGCCAAATCCAAAGCCATGGCCATAAGATGCAGCCAAATAAAATGACCCGGAGCATAACGCAAACATTTCCAGCGTCATTTCTATATGACTTTAAGGTCTAAGGCTTTTTTTATATAGTGACAGATTTAGCCTCTTAATAATATTCACTGTAGTTAATATTAACATGAGTTTTTATTCCCCAAGAATGCTCTGCGGTTCCTGTTTGCACCCAGCTTCAAAGGGAGGTCAGCCGAGGCTAGAGCCTTACCTGCGGTAAACCAAGAAATGATACGTGACATGCAACCCACCGCTAATCACCTAAGTAACGGTGTCAGAATGACCCAGGTTTGAATTCTGTTTGTTTCTTCCTTAGCAACAATTTGGGGCAATCACCTAAACTTCTGAGCCCTGGGCTCCTCTATAATGAGCACCGCGATTACAAAAATATCTTTCATAGTTAGTCTTTGTGTGCTTAACTACGAAAAGTACAGGCACTCAAAAAAATGCCCTTTCTGTTGTTTTTCCTTGCAACCCCCCAGGCTCTCTCTCTTGACTAACTCACACTCTGCTTGTTGGTGAGATCCATAGGGGCAGGGACGGTGTCTATTTTTCTCATCATTGTATCCCCAGCATATAGCACAGTGTGTGGCACATGACAGGTCTTTGACGAACACCTGCAGAACGAATGGAGACCGAATAAACACGAGCTTCCTGAAGCTCGTCAGGAGTCCTGTGTTCTCGCCTCTTCCCTCCCTCCCAGCTTCCTCCATCCGAACAGCCTCCCGACAGTGGATATTTTTGGATGAAGATGCTGGGTACTGAGCTCTTTCTCTCTGTGTCCATCTGCCTTTATTCCTGTGCTACTAATAGCTTTGAGAAATTTTTTTCCCCTGTAGGTTGAATGACAGCTCTTGGCTGAGAACATCTTCTGAAGTGACCCCAGTGGTATAAAGTTATTTTAACCCTGTGGTATCTCATCTATTTAGATGACTTCTATGGGCCCTCTCAGAATCATATAAAAGGCTGGCTGTTCAAGGAGCACTTGGCCATGAGCCTTCTCTCCCTTCCCAAAATATGTCAGACGAGCTCAAAGAGAGCAGGTGACAGTGCCCAGGCGGAATGGGGAAGCTCAGCTCACGCTTGGCATTGAAAGCCCATGTCAGTGGGCCCAAAGACTGAGGCAAAATTAGAAAGGAAGCAGTTTATCTCTCTCGACTACCATATCCCACCTTGCCTTATAACCTCAGCCTTTGCTGATCCCCCAAATGTCTAAGGCTCCCTGGCATTGAGATCTCCTTTATTGCCCTATACCTCACTCCCACAGTACAGAGTTTTCATTTTGTTAACATGATTTCTTTTTAAAACCACATTTCCATATCCGATAAAGAATTAATGACCTAACTACATTGAATAGCAAAGTGCTTTTGCTTTGATATCTGCCAACGGGTGTTCCACTGAATTTGTGTTTATTATTCCTCGTCAGAAACTAAAATAGTGGCAGGCATCTAGTAGGTTCTCAATCTATATTTATTGAAGGAAAATAGAATATTCTGTGAAAAAAAAAGAACTAAAATTAGTTTTGACTTAAATTAGTTTTGACTGTTAACAGAAATTCAAAATGTCAGTAGTTTAAACTAAATTGTCTTTATTCCTCTGTCATAAAAATGTCTAGACGTTGGCCAATTCAAGGCTGATGATATGGTGGGTCTGCTTCCTAAGAATACAGAGCCAATAAAAAAAAAGAAAGTGTGGAGAGGCCGGCACTTTTAGAAGTGGTTGGTACCCTGTAGTGCATACATACTACAGTAAGCAAAGTACAGGACCTTCCTTTAGTTGGAAAAGATCAGCTCTTGGCTCCGAAACTTACATGCACAAACTTGGGCGAGTGAGGCGACTTTTCCGGGTCTGTTTTCTCCGCTATATGAAGCCGGGGCGGGGATGGGTAGAGTAGGGGGGCAGAACAACAAGAGCCCCAACAACTCATAGGCGAACACGGAAGCATCATGGGTGAAAGAAAAGGCCCCACACCCCACACCTTTTCCGGAAAAATGGTGATTCCCCTAGCTGGCCATGGCTGTGACGCGCCTCGTCTCTTGACCACAGCCCTTGGTCACGGCTGCGACCATGGTTTCAGAATTCCTAACAAGGAGTGAACTAGCGCCCCTAGCGCTGGGAGAACAAACCAAACAACCCGAGGACCTGGGGAGAAGTTCTAAATCTTTCTGTCACTTCTACAAAAACATCCTCAAAAGGTTGTAGGGCAGGGTTGACCTGCCGACCACAAGGCGTGGCACATCGTAGGTGACTCGTAGATCTCAGTTTTCTTCTCTTCCGTTCCTCAGTATTATTGGTACTTTTTAGATTTATTTTTTTTAAAAAAAAAATCGTTAGAGTATCATCTTCAGATATAAATCCGGGATAATCCAAAATCTACTCGTTTTATTCTCAAGAGTATGACTTCTTGATCTCCTATAATACCTTTAAATAAGTATGGCCTGTTTCAAATTCCTGCGCATTTAGGAACGAAGAGTGATTTTAATACCGTGTTTTAACAGGAGATCTTGGGAGTGGGCATTTCGCCTTCAGTCCATGGATCCAACTGCCTGAAATAATAGGAATGTTTTTTGACTTTGGGTTTCCTAATCTATAATTTTGGGAAAACATGTCATTCAAATTCGGAATTTCCTACTTGCACAAATTTAGTCATCTCCAGCGGGGAAAGGGAAAGGTGAGCAATGAGGTAAATCAGAAACATTGCAATCTTTCCATTTTATGATTTTCATGGAAGACAACCCTCCAGGAGCCCTCTTTCTCCAGCTACAAGCTAGAGATTCCCAAACTGCTGCATGGGATTTGAGCATCCTGGAAAATCCCTTTGCCTCTCTCCTAAACTGGATCCTCTGTCTCCTGAATTCCATATATCTATCTCCTTTTTTAAATCTAGGTATAACTGACATATAAAAAGCTGTAGATATTTAATGAGTAGAGCGTGATGTGTTTGGGGATGGGTACACACGTGTGAAACCATCACCACCATCCGGGCCATGAACATAATCATCACCTTCCGAAGCTGCCTCTTGTCCTGTTATGGTTATTGTTATTGTCCTTGTTGTTACTATTATCATTATGATTATTATTTGTGGTAAGAATATTTATTAGTATTAATATTAATTATTATTATTTTTTTTGTGGTAAGAACACTTAACATAAAGCCTATCCTCTGAGCACATTGTGAGTATATAGCACATCGTCGTTAGCTACAGCACTATGCTGTTTAGTAAATCACCAGAACTCATTTTATCTTGCATAACTGGAAAAATTCCGACTCCCTAATCTCCCATCTCTCCTTCTCCCTAACCCTTGACAACTGTGCTTCTGTTCTCTATAGAATTCATTCCTGAATGTCTATTCCCTTAATCTCTATGCTTATTCAGCACAGACTTTATAAGGAAACCTGCGGGCCTGATGTCTCCCCTATTTCCCCTCCCCTCTACTTTCTACCCATGCTGCAGGCAGGAGAGACACAAGACCCTAATCTCGACTTAGCTATGGACTAAATGGCATCGGAGAGGTTGTGGGTTCTCACTCTCCTAATCTTTAATGGGGGAGAGGTGGTAAATAACTTGTAAGGTTTCTCTTTCAGGCACAAGTTATGTGTTTCTACCACTTAAATAGCTGAATTGCCATTATGACAGTAAATTAAGTATCGCGTAAGTGATGCATATCTTATTATATGCATCATGCCTCTCTTTTATGTCATAAAAACAGGTTCCTTCTCAAAATAAGAGAAAAAAATCCAGAAAAAAATATGGATTTTGTTTGTTTGTTTGTTTGTTTGTTTGTTTGTTTAAGAAATAGTAGAAGTCAGACCCACCAAATATGTTTTGCCCAAAGCAGAAAAGATAAACTCATTTCTCTGTATTACATTAGTACCCTATAAGCTATGTTATAAGCTTTACAGAGTTTTGCCTTGTTCTCCACTGTCTGTGAGAGTTCCTCTGCCTATGTTAGTTAGTGTTCAACTAATGTAATAACTCTTTGATGAACCCTAGTAATACTTATCTCACTGTGTTGTCATTATTTTCCAGGTCTGCCTCTTAAATCAGCACAGTATCTACCACATTGCAGGTGCTAAAAAAATGCTTGCTGAAATTATGCATGGGTCAACGGAATTCACTGCCTTAGGGACAAATACCTCTCTCTGTGATGTTAAAATTTTACACCCAAAGTACGAGTTACAAAATGCCCTGAATGTGGCCCCCTTTAGCTTGTGACTTTTTCTAGCTGGTTACAAAGTTAATGTCATTGATGCCCATTGCATTTAATGGATCTAGTTAGGAATTACTCAGCATCTGTAGTGTAGAGCCTAGAATCCATCACTTCTTGGGTGATGAATGGAGACCGGAAGCTCAATAAGGGCACTGGGGTTGCAATTAATTTCCTTTTTTTTTTTTTTTTAAATTATTCAGGGTCCCTTATAGAGCATAGCAGATTGGCCTTGTGATCACTTATCATGGAATCCATGTTCTCACCAGAGATCCAAGCCGGATCTGAAAAATGTACTGTTTTTGGCTGACATTGGTACTGATGCCAAACATTTCTTTTTCTTTAAATTTTACCAAAAGGTGTTTTCTCCCTCTTATTTACAAAAAGGAGATGCACAAAGCACCATCCAAAAAAAAAAAAAAACCCATAAAAAATGTCGTAAAGGAAAAACTGGATTCTCCACTAAATAAATAAATAAATAAATAAATAAATAAATAAATAAATAAATCGATGAATGATTCCATGAAATAAACCAGTTCTCTCTGTAAAAAGAAAATCAGCCATTACAAATGTCATGAAAGTCTTCACTTCGCCTTTCCTTTTTAAAAGATATTTTCGTCAGGAGTAGAGTTTGGGTCGACAGGTTTTTTCTTTTGACGCTTTAACGCTGTTCCACTGCCTTCCTGCATTGTGTCTAAGAAATCGCTGTCATTCTTAATACTGTTTCTCTGTACACGACGTCTGTTTTTTTCCTCTGGCTGCTTTTAAGATTTTCTTTTCATCACTGGTTTTAAGCAATTCGATGTGATATGCCTTGGATAAATTTCCTTCACCTTTCTTTTGCCTGCAGTTGTCTGAGCTTCTTAGCTCTGTGGGTTTATACTTTCCATCAAATTTTAATTTTTTTCAGCCATTATTTCCTCAAAAATAGGTTTCTCTGTCCGCCCATTCTTGAAACTGCAATTGCAAATATATTGAGACCCTTAAAGTTTAACCACAACTCTTTCATGCTATTTTTTCCCCAGTGTTTTTCCTACTATATCTTAAAATTAGAAAAACTTTTCTTTTGCAACATCTAATCTATTGACACCATTCGTGTATTTTTCATCTCTGACATTATGGTATGCAATACTAGAAACTCAATTTGGCCTTTTAAAAAATATGTCTTCCAGCTCTCTAATAAACATGTGGAAGGAGGTGGTACTGTGTTACCACAACAGGGGTAAACCATTACCATCATCTTCAAAATACCCAGTGGGGAAGAGGATACACAGCCCCTCAAGGGAGGAACTTGCTTGAAGGTCATTCGAATTTCTGCTGCGACCTTCCTCCTGTTGAAATCATCACACCTTGGCAGACAGCAGTGTTCCCTCTCGCTTCATAGTACTTCTCAAACTTCCTCAGTGATAAAAATGGCTTGGAGTGTTTTTGCTAAAAGCACGGATTTGCTTTACTCTAGTCCTACTGAATCCACAATTCCAGGGACAACATTGGGGAATCTCTATTCTTAACAAGTATCTCATCGTCATGGAAGTCTGGGAAACAGTACGTAGGGGTCCGCAAGGCCAGACGTCTCTAAACTGTTCCTTTCCTAGAACCTGGTCTGCAGCTAGGCTTTCCTGACAAAATAAAGGGGGATAAACATTGGGCTGCACCTGCACACTCTAAAAAGAAAGGCTTTCCACGCTCGTAAGCACCTAAGCCAAAAAGAGCATTTCCTTTTCCAATCATGGTTTTAATATTAAAATCTGTGCTTAAGTAAAGCAGAAATACCCATCACTTTGCTGACATAGTGAACCATTAACATTTATCTTTCTAGATTCTAACAACTTATGAGTGGTGCCGAACATCTATAATTTGAAAATGATCCAAAGATACAGGAATTCCTGTGAATTGCGGGGTAAAAAAAGGTTACTTTGGGAAAAAAAAAAAAAAAGCCTAAGCCTTCTCCCAAGAAATCCAGCCGCTAATGCTGGTCTGGAAGCAAATGATATACAAAGAGGACTGAGGAAATGATAACGTTAAGCCAGAACTTAGACGTTTAAGAGGAAAAAAATTAACATGGTATAGTTTGCAAACATGGGCCATTAATAAACTAACAGCTTGAGTGATATTCTGTCCCCCTCCAAAAAAAAAGCTCTATTGTAATTATATTTTAAAATTTATAGAATGAAAAACTTCTAAGTGTAACTGAGTGATTTTACATCACTGCTTCATTTAACTCTATTTTTTTTTTTTGGTCAGATTTCCATAGGACATTTTCTTCCACTGAACCAGAATTTCTGCACATCAAGACAACAGTCACCTCACAAACATAACAACAGTATTTCTACATTTTTTTTCAAGGTGTCCAAAAACTCTTTCTGGTGCCATAGACTTTAATTTTCTTATCAAGAGTATCTGTAGAATGCCATTGATATTCGAGATTCCTCCTAACCAAATAAATCTCTCCTGGACATCTAGCTCATTAAACATTTACATGAGTAAGTGACCTTAGGTAAGTCAACCCACCCCTCTGAGATAGTTTTTTCATCCGCAAAATGGGAGAGAAGGGAGAAAAGAGAGGTACTGGATAAATTGACAGTCTCTAAGCCCTAGCATCTAAAGCATGCATTTTATACTTAACATTTCAAAGCACTAAATCCAGAGTGAGATACATTTGGATTCGAATATTAGTTCTACCACTCACTATCGTTGAGTCCTTAGAAGATTTCCTTAGGCATCTCTCTACTCACTTTAAATGAAATACTACTACTATCTGCCAAGAGAAAAAATATTGTTAGAATTAAGTGAGCTCATTCGTGGGGAACAATTGACATAATGCCTAGTTCCCAATTAGTCTTCAAGAATTGTTAGCTCTTATATATGAGGAGGAGTAGGAATTATTAAAGTCACAAAGGAGGTAATAAGCTGTTGGGAGTTTAGCTAAACTACTCCAATGGTATTGCTGCCTTGGCACCCACTTTTCTTGGCGACGTGATCTGAAGGAACTTTAAAGTGACACTAGCCACTCCACGTAAGCCCGTGACCAGGTTAACAACCTGTGCAGTCCAAGCAAGTGTAAGTTCGCAATGGGACTTCCCAACGGTCCTGGTGATCAAGTCTCCCTCGTGCCCCTATGAAGATTTCCAAAACCCCACTCTTTGGGTTTGAATTGATCAATCTGGCCTCAGCCCAGGAATCCCAAATCACTCTACCCATGGACCCTAAGAAAGCATATGCCCCAGGTCCCCTCTCTCTCTCTCTCTCTCTCTCTCCAACCTGCCTTGACCTCCCATATGGTTTCTCGAGATAGGATGGGTACTTCCTCCAGGACCTGTGAGCAACAAACTTCTCTATAACAGTTTCCCTCGAGGTCTATTGTTGAACCAGGGCTCACCACCCCGTACCCTGTGCTCAACTTCATAAGTGTTCATCGGACAGATTGCTAACCAGGGTGTTAAAGCATTGATGCAGTCATCAACTTTTCTAGATGTTACTTGGCCTCTCTAGGAAGCTGGAGGACTTTAAAAACCATTCTCAGTGGCGCTCCTCCATGGCCTTTCCCCAGCTATTAATCAGAGAAGGGTCATATCTCTCCCAGTGTACCTCACCTTTACACATATATCTCATTGTTTTCCATTGGAAACCAAGAGGCTTTGAGGAGAACTTGAGATAAAAACTATGGTACAAGTAGTCTTTTAAGTTTGTTGATTTAGTTCCAGCATTTTAAGACCCTTAATTTCTCACCAGCTCTGTCTGTGTTAATACAATTTATGGTCATTTTAAAAACAAAACTATTATCTCTAGCATAGAGATTAACGGGCACCCAATCATTTAGTCTGGCGCCGATGCTAATGCTTTTGTCTTCCTCAGGACAGGAGGGCCAGCAGAGAGAGAGAGAGAGAGAAAGAGAGAGAGAGAGAGAGAGAGAGAGAGAGCGCACAAGCGCGAGCGAGCTTGTTTTCATGATAATTCAAATGACTCCAGAGGCCATCATAGCTCCCAGACCCAATGCACAAATTAAAAAATCAAAATGGTAAATCTCTTTGCATTTACTGCAATTGTTCATCTTTACCTCCTTCCTTGGCTCATTATACAAAGGTGTTTGTATAACAGGATGATGCCCAACCAGTATCCAGGACCCCAGAACGGATTCCTTTGGAAGATTTCCAGAAAAAAGCCGGTCTTGTCTTCGCAGTCTTTTCACCAGCTGACAGTTCCACCCTGGCAGGCCCTGGCTTTCATCCTGCTCTGATCTGCAGTAAAGCCATGGACATGCTGAGTTTATTGAGCAACCGTTCCACTATCTCTACCAGCACTTTTTAACAAGAAAAAAAATGTAGATTTGCAGTACATTTTCAGCAATCTCCATGGTCTACTGCCTGGTTCCCATCGTTCCTTCACTGAAGAATTAGAGGCATGGAGAGGGAGCAGCTAGACACCTGCCTCTATAACCTCCAGGAGTTGCTTAATGAAACTGTGACCTTAGGTGAAGTGATTAACCTTTTAAAATTAAAATGCCCCTGCTGAGTGCCACATCCCATCCCTCAGCAGCTCCTTTTCTGTCTCCAAAATGTGTCGTAGCGCCACCTCCTTCTTTCGATCTCCATGGCCACCACTGTAGCCATCATCGCTTTTGCTAGACTCTCTTAGTGGTTTCCAGGCCGGTCTCCCGCTTCCTCTCCTGGATGCCCGTGATCCAGTTTCCATACAGAGCGATCTTATAACCCTACACCCAATTCCAATGTGGGAGGGTTTTTCCTACGCCATCAAACAATTCTCTGACACCTACTGGATGCCCCACAATTTAACTCAATTCTGGCACTAGCTACCTGAAAATAGCATCGGATTCCACGGGTTAAAGGTTCAGTCCTACAAGACTTCCTCCCTCCTCAGATGCCAAAAGCAAGTCCCAGGTTGTTGCCTGGGCTTCTGACCTACTGGCTATATATAGACTGAAGGTTCCCATGACACCCTCCTAGGGTTTGATTAACTTGCTAGAATGGCTCCAAGAACTCAGAGAAACATTTTACTTACTAGATTATTGCTTTACTATAAAAAGACATAACCCAGGAACAGCCAGATGGAAGAGGTACCTAGGGCAAGGTATGTGGGAAGGAGCATGGAGCTTCCATGTCCTCTCTAGGCATACCACTCTTCCCAAATCTCCAAGTGTTCACCAGCCCAGAAGCTCTCTGGACCCCGTCTTTTTGGAGTTTTATGGAGGGTTCACTACCTAGGCATGATTGATTAAATCACTGGCCATTGGTGATTAAACTCAATCTCTGGTCTCCCTCCCCTTCCCAGAGGTGAGTGTACAGGATAGAAAGTTCCAACCCTCCAAGCACATGGCTGACTCTGTCTGCAACCAGTCCCTATCCTTAGGTCAGGTCAACAAGCCACCTCATTACCATATCAAAAGATACCTTTAGAGAACTTATTACTTAAGAAATCCTAAGAGTTTTAGGAGCTCTGTGCCAAAAATGGGATGCAGACCAAATGTATATATTTCTTATTATAAATCACAATGCTGCACCAGTCAGATAATATTTCTTCTCTGACGAAAATTATTCTTTAGCCTCCTGTCTCCAAAACCTTCTTACCGATTTCTGAGTCTCTGCTTAATCCGACCCCTGCCTACCTCTCCAGACCTCTGTGTGACTTCCTTTACATCCTTCATGTTGCCCTGTATAAATGTTATCCCATCTAAATGTCACTCAGGCATAGTGTTTTTCGTATCAATCTATTTTATTTCTTTCATAAAACTTACCCCAAATTTAAAATAGCTATTTACTATTTTCCGATTCTCCCACTAAATGTGAGAGTTATCAAGGCAGGGATCAGGCCCCTTTTACAGTTATAGCTCTACTACATAACTTTAGTGGGCACACTTCTAAGATGATTCCTGCCCCTGGGATGTATAATCCCCACCCCTTGAGCGTAAGCAGGACTTGTGTCTAGGATGGGACATCACTCTCGTGATAAGATTGCATTATATGGGAAAGATGAAGACATTTTGCAGATGTAATTAAGGTCCTTAACTGGAAGGCTTTGAGCTGATCAAAAGGGGCGCTATGCTGGGTGGACTGACCTAATCAGGTGAGTCCTTCACTGAGGTCAAGGGGATGAGGAGCAGTGGTTGCGCAGCCGGCCCCCGCATTGGGAGATGTGGAGGCCACGTAGCACGGATCTGAGGGTGGCCCCTGGAGGCTGAGAGTGGTCTCTAGCTAACAGCTGGGGACATCAGTCACACAACCACAAACAAATAAGTTCCGCCACCGGTCAGGGGGCTTGGAAGAGCACGGCAAGCATGAGATAAGACTGCAGTCTGATGAGACCTTGAGCAGAGGACACGGCTACTGTGTGCCTGTATCCCTGACCCGCAGCAAGTGTGAGGTAACGCGTGTGTTTGTTTGAGCCACTAAATCTGTGGCGATTTGTTATGCAGCAACAGAAAGCTTATACAAATATCAAAGTGCCTGGCACCCAGCAGGACGGCAGTAAATACTGTTGAACGAATGGCTATCCATCCAATTTTGTTTTTAAGTGCTTTCCTGGAGTTAGAGGATATATTTGGATATGGAGAAGAAGGAAAACATGAAAGAAGTGAGAATTTGAAGGGAAGGATGACAAAGGGAAGGCAGAAACTAAATATGGACAAATGCTTCATGATTATTCCAACTGTGAACCCTGCCCTTATATCTCAACATATAAGATCCAAGATTTTTATTTGCCCAAATGTCTGGAACTATTTGTAGAAGGAAATACTGGAGAAGTAGACATGCAAAGATGAGTTTTACTCATTGTAAATGAAAGAGGGTTGTATTCAAAAGAAATTCAATAAGAATTCCAAAAAAGGGTGGTACTTCCTGGTATTTCCAGAAACTCAGACAAAGCGGAGACCTTAACTCTTAAGTCAATGCACAAAGAAGAGCCTCAGAGGTTTTTTGTTCATTTGTTTTCTTTGGTTTGTTTTCCCCTCTTTCCTAGAGGAGCAGAAACCTATTATCCACACCTAAATTACAGCAGCAAGCAGTGCCTCTGAAGACCTACCGATCCGCTCACGGTGGCCTCACGGGGTCCCCGCCGCGCGAGGAGAAAGGGAACTGCCGCTGACTTTCTCTCTGGCTCTCCGACTCCTGGGCTGGGAGGCCGGCGACCAGGCCCTTCCCTTCTGGATCCCGGAGGTTGTAAAAGGAAAGTAATAATTCAAACTACCCATCATCACTCAGGAGTTAGGGTGCAGGGCGCCCGAACACAGAGGCGAGTGTATGCAGCCATGCAGCTGTGAGCTCAGTAAAAGCTGGTCACACAGAGGAACCAGCAGACTGTTTACTGACAGGGATCTCGTCTTCTTTCTGTCTTCTGCTCAGCAATCAGCAAAGGGCTCTGGACCCACGTCAGACTCTCCCAAGGCTATTATTGAAGGACTGTTTCTGTCAGCACGCCCAGGGACCCAGCACAAGGTGGAACAGCTATGGTTTTACCTACAGGAACTGGGATCCATAGGCTGTTTTCCAGACCTAGATTAATTTATACCGCTGATACCAACTTTGACTTGTTATTTACACAGCAAATATTACCGAGCACCTTCTATGTCTGGCTGCAGACACTAGGCATAGAGTGGCAAACGGAACGAATCCTGCATCCTCCGAAGACAACCTTTGCCTACCACAGGCGTCCTCAACTTCGAGCCACCTCCACGTCCCTCCAAATCTTTTCATCAGACCGCTTTGCTGCGATGCCTCCTTCATGAAGACTTCCCTCCGTCTCCCAGCTAGGAGCTGTCCTGAGAATATCTAGGCTCTCAGACTGAGGCAGGAACTCATCGTGGGCTGTCTCATGGTATCCACTGCCTTCGGGCAGCACTCAGGTGAAGGCGGCACCTATCTCCTTGGTACCACACACGGCACTTTACACATCTAGACCAAACACAGTGTCCACGCATCATCATTCAGGATTCTCAACCTTGATGCTTCACACATACAAAGTTTAAGGATACCTTTAGTTTTAACAGTAAATTAAAGCATATTGAAGATTACCGCTGTAATCATATCATCCTGACGAGTCGTTCTGAGTGCTCTTCTGAATGGGTGAGAAAGAAGAGATGGAGTCATCACTTGGGAACTAGTAATGATACATGACCTGAGGATACTCACGGAGTGTGCCATAGACGAGAGAGAGAGAGAGGGAGAGAGAGAGCGCGCGCGCAAGCGAGAGAATCTCCCTCATCTAAACTCACTGTCAATAGCTGATCACTGTCAACAAGTTTGTGCTCATGTAGTCATTGACATATTTCAATGTGGAGTCACACTTTAAACCTGCACCCCGTTCCATGTAAGGCAGACAGTATCCCACTGCGCGGACGCACCGCTGTGTATTGCGCCAATCCTCTTCTGTTGGACACTTAGGTTGTTTCCATTTTTTATTAATCTGAACAGTGCTACAGTGAACGTGTAGCTACAATGTAGCTGCAATGAACATTCTTATACACGCAGCTCTGTTCATTAGTGTGACTGTTTTTGGAGGACAAATTTCTTCAAGTGTCATTTGGCAATACCGAAATTTGAAACGTACCTCCCTTTGGACCCTACGATGTCACTGTTGACTGTTCTCTCACAGACTGCCACCTCCTCGATACTGTGCAGTGCCCCCTCTCCCTTCTACCCCTGTTGGTCTGCAATACCTTTAGGCGCAAAGCTTTGGAGATGAAGAAGAAAGCTGTTTAAGTGATTTCCATTGAGTCAAACGACCAAGGAAGGTGGGCGGTCACTGTATCTGCCAAAGATAGACGATCAAGTTCCACGGTCATATTTATCAGCCTATGACATGCAGCTTCTCCGGGGATTCTGACTGTAGGAAACTTCAATAGTTTGAAAGATTTGAAACTCGCTTGCCTGAAAGTCGGAAATTGACCTTTTACGGGTATAAGACTGAGCGACCTCTCATTGACCCTCCTCCACTACCCATCGTCTTTACCACAGGTCCGGCAGTGATAGTTTGGAAGCTGCTCCATGGTATTCTCCAAGCCTCGTGTATTATACTCTCCTTAAAGACTCCCGCTGAACAGTGAAAATGAAGAAGGTGGGAGGAAGACAAATTTTCATTTCCTTTCATGCACAGGTGTCCACACTGGGCAAAGTGTTCAAAGAACTTTCCCAGTTTCTCCAAACCCGCTGCAAAGGCAGGAAACTTTGCACTTGAGAACAGATCTGTGCCATCAAACTATGCCCTAAAAGTGAATCTATACAATACAACGCGGGTCTTTTGTGAAACTGGGATATTCTTGGAACACCACGTGGTTGAGGTGATGAGAAGGAATGATTGACCACAAAAATGGCATCAGATTTCCGACAGAGCAGGCTCCTACGGCATCTGAGGCTGCTGGCCCACAGGGAGAATCAAGGTAAAGATCTGCACAGTTGAAATCCTACATGTAAAGCCACCACTTGGGTCTGTCTCAGTGGTTACAGACTGAGTGCTTTAACATCTGCACACATGATGTTCAATCAGTTCAAGGAAGACTCTTTAGTTCCCAAACATGGATGATCCAAATCAGGATAAAGAAGTAGGCAAATACCATCCTCAAACTTTGATGGGAGTGACCCTGAGTGGCGGCTCATATGGGAAAATAATATGATTCATCAAACTACTGTGAGAAAAAAGCCTGAGTCTATAATGTAAAACTGACCTATAATCACCTTTCTCACCCCTGCCGTCAAGATGGTAGCCTATTCTATTGTGAGCACAAAATGGATAAAAAAAATTAACCTTTATCCAGTGTAGCTAAAGGGATGTTTAATAGTGTTACACAGGAAGTGACACAGTAGGGGATCTTTTTCAGCTTGGACGCATTGAAAATTATCTTTCTTGCCTGCGAGGAATAGAAATGAAAAGCCCTCCTCCTTCCACCAAAGCTCAAACAGAATAGAGAAGCAGCAGTAGGTGAGACACAGAATATGCCATAGAAATAGGGAAGTTATTTCTGGATAATTGGCAGCAGACATGTTGCAGAGCACATAGGAGGAAGGATCTCCATGGCAACACAGTTGATGATGGCTCCATATTTAAACTAAATGTTGAGCCTTTATACTTTCAGAGACGGAGGATTTCCTGTAATTTCGGTTAATAAGTTTTCTAACTCCAAGAAGCAAGCATTCCAGCAGAGGTCCACATAAGGCCAGAAGAACATGAGATATGCAGAAAATAACTCGCAAATCGTAAAGGTTTTATAGAAGAAAGGAAAACGCAGATCAAATGAGAATACCGTCACCGACTAAAGCTTTCAGCAATTCCTAGTGAGGATCAACTAGATATTGAGTGTACAATAAAAGGGTATATAATATTCCATGACCTCGTTTATTTATTCTCGATGAATACTTTTTTTTTTTTTTCTGCTGTCATGGAGCTCCGCGTTGTAGACAGATAGGACCCCCATCTGATTCAAGGTTTAGTGTCTACGGTAGGCTCAGGTTGAAAGCACCCTTTGCATAATCCTTTGTTGGACACAGCTTAGTCCATCTGTGAGAGGGGACAACACTCTCCGTTCACCGCAAAAGCACATCAGGGACAGACTTGTTCTTGGTGTTTATGTTCATCTGCTATCCTCGGTTTGAAAACATTACAACGGAGTTGGGGCATAATAGTGATTTTGAAATAAATAGTTCACTCTCCTCTTCGTTCCCCCTTTAAAGACTGGGCAGTTTGCAGGTTGGGTACTGGTGCCTCCGGGAGCTCATCCTAAAGCCACATGTGACACCCCGTAGCTCTGCCCACCTCCTTATCCCACTGGCCATGCCATCTCCACGAATCGATTCTTGGTTAAGGATCTAGTAAAATGAAGAGTCTATCTTTAAGCGCAAAGCCTTAAACTTTTACTATTCCCAAAGGTACTAATAGTTTAACAGGAGAACAAAGCCATTAGCCAAAGGAATTTAGACGTCAACAGGCTGCTGAGGGTCGTTTTAGTTAACATAGATGGATATTACCGGCATCTAGACAGTTAAATGGCAGTATTTAAAAAAACCTGACCCTGTTCTTACGCTTAATTTTCTAACACTTGATAAAGCAACGCAAACTAACCCTAACAACAAGAAAGAAAATTCTGAGGTATTTATTATTTTTTGTATTATATGACCCAGAATTTCCACTTCTGGTAATTCATCCTAAGTCATCCAAAATATGAAAGAGTTTTTCGCAATGTTAACCAGTGTCATTTTAATAGCTAAAAACTGAAAATAATCTAAATGTGCAGCAATAAGAGAGTGATTAAGTAAATTATGATACATTCATTTATGATGAGATAATATCTTAAAATATTAATCTTTGTGCTTTTCTTTTCTGTACTCCATTATACATGACCCTTCTCCTAGTTAATCAGAGGCATTCAAAGGAAATTGGGATTGTTATGGTAAGAATGCAGAGAAAGAAACAGTCCATATCCAGTCTCTTTATCTTCCAAAATAAGCCTTGATAATCACAAGGAATAGCCTTTGGGGGAAGCTGATTGATGAAATTTATGCAATGATAATTGGCTGGGAAAGAAAGGATAGGCAATCATTCCTTCCATCTCTGTTCCTGGTTAGGAGAAGAGATAGGGCATGATCTTGAAGGATGGTTGTTGCCTTATACTAAAGCAATGGGAATGGACCAAGGGGGATCGCAGGAAGAGAAGGCAGCATCGAGAGACAGGAAGCTCATCTCGAAGCAGATGCTGAGAACCCCTGCTGTCCCTGAGGGCCTTCCAGCCACAGCTACCCGCAGATCCCCAATGGTGTTCCAGCAAGAGGATGACCGTGTATGTCCTGAGTCTTTGAAGACCTCCAAAGCACTCCATGTGGACTGATGCCTTTCAGGACACTCATGAACCCCTCAAGTGTAGGCTCCTCAATGAACCGGGAAAAATGACAAGGTACCAAGGAAAGCTCTAGTGCTAATAGTTGAGTGGGCCTGAAGCGTGGTGAACCCCACCAACCCCTTTAAACATATAATAATAACAACTATTGCTTCCTACCTGCCTGGCACAATTTGTAAGTATCGAATTCTATCTTCGCAACAGCCCTTCCTATGAGGCAGACACTGTTATTAGCCCATTTTACAGATGGGGAAACTGAGGCAAGAGATGTTCTGTAACTTACCCCTGACCACGCAGCTAATAAGTGGTGAATTCAGAATCCAAACCTAGACAATACGTCCCTGGAGCCTGTGACCTTAATGGCAGGGGTACACCACTTCCCATGGGCTGCTGTTAAAAATAACGTTTCTACCAAGTTTCTAACAACACAGAGGAAGCTTGTGTCATTAACTTAAGTGAAATGATCTGAATTCAATACCGTACCAACAGTGTAGCACACATAGAAAAAACAAACATCAGAGAGTTAATAATAGTTGACTGTGGATGGTAGGGGGATTATGAGTTAAGTTTTCTTTTCAATTTTTATGTATTGCAAATTTTCTCTATAATGAGCATGTATGACATTTAAATTTCAGGGGAGAAACTCGCTTTTAGTGATTTCTGAGCTTCCCGAACACACACATGCATGGGCGCATGTGCACACAAACACGTTTTTGAGTTATAAACGCCAGTTCTTTAAGGAAATTGTAGATTTTGGCAACAGAGAGAGAAGCCACAGAACATATTTCTAACTAGAGTAGTTCAAAAGCACTTAACACTCTGCAGAACGAGCAGGGAATAGCAATTATGCTAAATTTATCCTCTCCAGTGCTTTGATAGGAAGGATGGGGTCACGGATACAGAGATGAGGTCGGCATAAGCTGCCACATCTGAGCAGCCCTGACATCTTTCTACATTGTCGTAACTGGGAATGGTCTCGAGACCAACGCTCCCAAATAGAACCAGCATGGAAGTCAGCACCAAACTCTTCATTTTCACTCTTTACGTGATGCCTTTTGGTGAATGCATATGCTTAGTTTTCACACGGTTAAATTTACCAGTCATGTTCTTTATGGATTGTGCCTTTTGTGTCTTGTTGAAGAAATCCTTCCAAATCTTAAGTTCATGAAGACATTCGCCTATATTCTTTTCTGAAAGGCTCTATAGTTTCTCCTTGTACATGCAGGTGTTTAACGTACTTGGAATTCACTTCCGTGTATAGCGTGAGGTAGGGGCATGACTCCGTGTTGTTCCACACAGGTAACGAACGTCTCGGCACATTTAATTTCATCAAAACACCCACATTTTCTCCACTGATGTGCAATGCCACCGCTATCGTCTGGGCTCTGTAATCTGTCTGTTCCACTGGTCTCTTTGCCTACAGCTCTTCCGACACCATCCCAATCCGCTTACTGTCGATTTATAGCAAAACGCGAGATACGAGAGCAGCACTGAAACCGAGAAGCAGGTGCCACGCGGAGACCTGGCTAGAGAATGCCCTCTGGAACCTCCCATACCCGAAAAGGAAACGAAACAAAACAAAACTGGTCGATTTTGTGTCCCATTGTCAGATCTGGTTTGCCCTGTTGATTCGTAGTCTTTAGTACATTCCTGCTGCTCCCACATGATGGTGTGACTGTTGTGCATGTGTGGGTTAATCATGTACCGGGTCCACGGGGTAAATACAGAGGAGAAAACAAGAGAGAGAGGGATAAACAGCATTCACGAGTGAAATAACAGAATCGAGTTACTCTGAGGGCTTCTATCTGACACCGTCCCAGGCAAGAGGGAATTCTGGGCAGTATTACTATCTCGATGTTCAGAATTTGATAGGTTTGAGGAGCCTAATTTAGGTATGTGGAACAATGAGTTCATCCTCAATATTATGGAGCCTGCCAAACCGCCCTCAAGGCCGGCGTGTTCTGAATTTGGCACTGGAGAAGATAAAACATCACCCTGGAACATCGTCTTGCTGCCGTCCACCCGGCAGGACTCCGTGCCCCTCTTCTAATCAACAGAGCCAAGGAGGGTCTATTAGTGCAAGAAATGAACAGCCAAAGAAGTTATATTTTTCAATGTGAACACTCACCTCGAAGTGGCATTAAAATAGGCTTGAAGAAACAACATCTTGTAGATGCCGCTGTCGGTGGTGTTCTTGGGTATATTTGACTCCCATCTGGTCACACCAAGGTCGCTCCTAATTCGGTCTTCTATAAATATTCAAGACATTTTCTTCTGTCACAGTGTCCTCATACATGCCTCGGAGGCGTTGCATAACTACCGTAGCAGGTAAAGAAAGTTCCTGGAGACTCGGTAGGCAGTGACCTAAGAATAAAGGGGTCATATATGAGCTTACTGTGCCTTAGTTAATTCTCTTGCTTTAAAGTAAATGAGCATTTCCTTAGTCTCAGTCTGGAGAATTTTATGGAAAGAGCTAGTCTGGCCTTAAAAGCAATTATTTCGAATTTCTTTTTTAGAACCAAAGAGGCTAAGTCTTTACACACCCCAATGTACTCATCACAACTTGTCTTATTCCTGATGAAACATTCATAAATGAGGGAATTTGGAAGGGATGATTCAATTATTCATACCAAATATGACTATGAAACAGATTTATTCACTGCTCTGTAATGAACGGCCCTGGGCTTCTCTCCAGAAAACTTGCATGTGGAGGTGATGCTCACAGCCCCATGTCATCCATCACACTTGCTTCTTACCCAGCTGGCCATCTGGTTTACAGGGAAAAGGATGAGAAGGGTCTAACAAACATGTAGGCAAAGTGATCATTTGGCTGCTTATTTCTATCATTCCTTTCTACCGACTTAGCAAGTCTTGAGCTTAGGTCAAAGTTTTAACCTTAAGGAAGTATGAAACCTCATTATAAGGTAAAAACGGTAGTAGTAATAACAATAATGACTGCTATATATCTATTTTCTTTCCCTTGATAAGTGATCCATTCTCATGGATTTGTGCTGTGGACTTTCACATCTATACCTGTAACCAGGACTCCTCCCTTGAGCCCCAGACATGATCTATATCTCCCTAGATATTGGGGTGTCAAACAAGCACTTCTATTTAGATGTCGATCAAGCATCTCTACTTTAACATATTCAATATCGAAAAAATTTTCCCCTGAAAACCTGTGGCTCCCTTAGTCTTCTTCATCTGCGTAAATTATACCATCAACAAAATTTCGAAGGTTGAAAGTCTAGGAGTCACTCTTGATTCCTCCTTTTTTCCCCTCACTCCTCTCATCAGTGTACTCTGTGGACTCTTCCTCCAAAGCATATGAGGACTCTTCCTACTTCTCTCTATTTCCTTTGCTTCTACCCAAGTGGACATCATTCTTACTTGGGTCTTTAGCAATAAGCACTTAACTGGTCTTTGTCCTACCCTTATGACTCTATAACATTCTTTACAGAGCAGCCAGGACGATCTACTTCAAACTTAAGTTATATTACTTACATGCCCTTTCTCTCACCTTAAAACGTTCCAATGGCTTCCAATCACAACTAAAATAAAATCCAAATTCTCACGCTGGCCATCAAGTGACCCCGACTTTCCCCTCTGTACTTACCTCAGACCCTCTCCTGCCCACTAAACATGCTCCAACCACACTTGCTTTCTCTACGTTCCTCAAATGCTCTACGCTCATCTTTATCTCGATGCTTTTGGCCTTGCGGTTCCCTGCCTGGAATGCTTTTCCTCCAGATCACGCAATTAACTTCCTGTCTTTCAGGTTTCATCTCAAATGGTATCTTCTGAGAAAGCCTTTCTCTAACTTCTTGTGCTAGTCAAGCTCAAACCATGAACACATAAACTTTTCTAAGTATATGAAACAGAGGGAATTTAATAGAGACAATTCGTTATACATGTGATGGATGAGCTTTGAAATCAAACAAAGAATGACAACCCAAAGATTTGCAACAACAGGAAAACTAAGTCCACCCAAGACTGGAAAGTCAAAGGAAGGAAGTGATATTGTTGGGTTCTAGGAATAGCATCCCCAAGTGGAAGCTGGAAGAAGCTTTAGAGCTGTCCAGAAGAAGGTAGAGCCACAGAAGAAACACAACCACTGCTTGGGACCAAGCCAGCACAGAGAGAAGAGGAGAAATACCATGGTTTCTCCCTTCCTTCATCCTTCTAATTTCCCACTAGGGCTTCCATGAACTGAACCCATATGGAAGGAAGCCAGCTGACATGGAGTTTGGGAAACACCTCCTACAGCCCCCTGACCACACAGATCACAACAAGAGAGTCAAAAAAGATGGATCCAAGAGCAAACAGCCCAGGACCAGTGAACCACTCGGTTTCCTCTTACCATCTGTCTTCTCCTACTCAACTTTGATCATCTTATCTTGTGTAGCTCTTTTCACTGCATTCATTACACTACATGAATTATCTTGATTATTTGTTGATTTATCTTCCCCAATGAGAATGTAAGCATCACGGTCCTTGTCTGTGTATAAGTCTCCAGCACCTTAAACAACACCTGAGTCACGCAGGGCATTTATTGAAAATACACCGAATGAGTGGTTACTATGTCCCACATTGTGTGAGGGCTTTACACGAACTATGTCATCTCATGATTGTTTTATATGTAAAGAATCTGGGGCTTCGTGGAGTATTGTGAAGCATTACGTCTTAGATGGATTCCAGCACCAAGTAAGCTGTCGATAATATAAACTCCAAAGAAGAAATGACCATCTACATATATAACCCATCGGTGTGACATTGTGCCAACTTAAAAATTCAGTTTTGCTAACAGTAAGTATCTTATTTAACACCTTCACTGAGAAGTGTTGGATAGAGCAGCTGGCATTTGCTCACCACTTTTATCTCTTCCAAAGAGAGAGTGAAAGGAAACAAACCTGACAAACCTTTGTCAATTTGGAAAAAGGAACCGAAAACACCTGACCTCTACATACTAATTCTCAGTCAACAAAGAGCTTGTTCCAAGACTTACAATAGCGCCTTTATTTTAAGCTGGACACTGGACAATATAAAATACTGTGTCTGAAAAAAAAAGTATGTGTCTGATGGCTGCCCTTTAAGTATAACTGTGGGTGTTAATTGTCTCTTGGTGAAATAACACTTATCTGAGAAAAATCAGACGACATGACTTGATAAAGAATCAGAGAGGAATCACAGAGCCGCATTAAACGTGGGGCTAAGTGTCTTACACATGGCATCTGGCCATGGATCATCTGTCCTTTGGAAAGGATGAAGAAAAGGATTCCAGGAAGCCTCCACTTGGGAAAACACCAGCATCCCTACCCCAACCCAGCTCCACACTGGTGCCTACAGTGTGTGAATCATGGCTACACAGGCTGTCTCAGGGGAGAAGCCAACATTCTGTCTTTAGCTTTTGAAGCAGCTCTTCATCTTGTAAGAATGTCAGCTGTTCACTTTGCAACACAACCAGGCAGAAACGGTTTCAGACCTTCAGCTCCATTAAACCATGATTTAGATAAGATAATTAAATGCCCAAAGACAAAGACACAGTAACAGGCACCATCATTGCTGACTCTGAGCCCGAATCTAGACCAGGAGAGTTTATTCTGAAGCCAAAGAATTTTATTAGGCTTTACATTAGGTCAATAAAGACAGTCTGGACCAAAGTTTGGAGAGCTTTGGATGTGGTCATAATGGATTCCTTGGAAACCTATGAAATAGGCTCCAAAATTGGCTTGGGACTTCTGCCACATTCAGATAAAATGACAAGAGTTTCAGCCAAGGTCCTCCAGCCACAATGCATTGCTGGAATATCCATCACTGATACAACTTCACGGATACAACTTCTAAAGTCATATAGAAAAAAGAATATGGTTCCCTCTCTGAAAGTGGTATTTCCAGGTCCTACCATGATTGGTCTTCTAGAAGAATTCTCATAGGACACAAAATCTTATAAGTTAGTTTTAGTTACTTACTTTCTACTCCTTTCCAAATATTTGAAGTAGCTTGTAGACCCAAATATTTGAAGTAGCTTATAGTACAGTGATATCAAGATTAAGTGAAAAAAATCAAGATGACTATACTATGTTACATAAATACAATAATCTACAGCTATTAAAAATGGTGATACAGCTCTGCGTTTTGGTAGAGAATGCTCTGTCCGTTTCATTGAGAACAAGGTGCAGGATGACAGGTGTACTACGCCATGATTTGGCTTACCAAAAGGGAGAGCTAAATACATACAGACGACTTTAGAAAGCATATACGAGACACTCAACGATGGCAAGCAACCACTGTTTTTTAATGTTTTTTTCTGGGGAAGAAAACTGGAGACATTTTATACAACTTTTTAGTTTTTTAAAACATATACATTTATTACTAATGAAATAAATATCTTTAAATTAGGTCTTTTCCAAATCAGGACAAAGTAAATGAGGCTCTTGAGGTAGCCACTTGTGGTGGGCATCCATTCTGATCTCTCTTCACCAGCCAGGGCATCCCATGCTGGCAGGAGTGTTGGCTGCTAATGGTTCACCGCTGGCCCCTGCTGGGTCCTGCGTCTCAGGATGGCATGGAGTCTGTGATGCAACGCATACCCTAGAGTGCCTTTTGGGATCAGGCAAGCTAGACTCTACCCAGAACCCATCTTTGATGAGCTTTTCCCCTACCCTCTCTCTCTCTCTTCCCGAGAGCAGTCTTACAATAATAATAATTTTTTAAAAAAATAACTTGCACAGGAATTCCAGTCTTTGGCTCTATTTCTAGAGAATCTGGCCAAAAGCAGTATTAGAGAAGTAAAAGCTAGGTTGTACAAAACAGTAAGACTATAAAGTCATGTGTGCACTGTCTCCACATTATAGTCAGGGATGATTTTTTAAGTAAAAATGCTCCCAACCTTAAAAACTTTTCCCGATTTTTCCATTGTTCTCCAGATAAAGACAAAGATCTGACTTCTGCAGACCCCTCCAAACTCATCTTCCACTCATTCCTCCTAACTCTTTCCACTCCATCCACATTGGCCAGATCTGGTTTCTTCTGCTCACCACGCCCCCTTCTGCTAGAGAACACTTGTTAATGCTTTTGCCTGAAATACTCCTCCCTCCATTCTTTGCTTGATTAACTTCTAGTCCTTCTTCAGATATCCTGACCAACATTACTTTGGCCAGAACAAATCCTCCTACTCCCACAGACTTTGATAGTGTACCTCGAAACCATAATTGACTTATTTGTGCCATTTTTAAACAGCTATCCTAAGCTCCTTTAAGAGAAGATCTTATCTGGTTTTAATCACTCATATCTCTAGTGCCCCAGACAGAGTTTCCACAACATGAGTGCTCAATAAATATTTCCTAAACAAATAGATCTTGGGTAATGAACATAACCAGCTGGAATTCAATGCTAAATTTCACTCTGCTCTGCTTAAAAGACAAACAAAAAAAAAAAAAAAGAGGAAACAACCCGTTACTTAATTCTCAGCAACTATAGACAAAATAAATAAATCAGTTATTCATGAGACAGCTCAACTCTGGTGCTAAAACCAGAGAAAATATTCTACACTATGTGCTTTTTGAAATGAGTTTTTAATGGAAACATCCTCAAAACTATCCCCACAATAAATGAAAAAGTGAATTGAAGCTGTTTTCTTCATTCAGTCAGAATGTGCTTATTAAGTACCTACTATGTTCTTCTAGGCACTGTATCCTCTGAAGAGCAAAAACAACAATAAATAGAAAGTTTCTAAAGAGAGATTCAGACAACTGCAGTGGAGCAGAAAAACACGCAGCCATAAAAGACTATGGTAGATGATTTAACCTAGGCCGGGGAAGGGGGCCAGTGGAAACTTGAGATCTGAAGTTTGAATAGGCTTTTCCTGGGCAAACAGAGGAGGAAAGGGTGTTCCAAGTAGAAGTGGTGGTGAGGGGTCTGGTGGAAGAAAAGGTGAGGGTATAGACAAACAAGACTCAGAGAATGGAGAGCTATGTCTTAAGGCCAATGGGAAGCTACTAACGGGTTTGGACGACACAATCGGACTTTCATTTTGAAAAGATTGCTTTGCATCTGAGGGAGAACAGGTTGTGTAGGACCCACAGAGAATATGAGAACGCCAATGCACAGGGAGTTGAGGTAAAGTGTAATTCAGGTCATAAACAATGGCATTTTGGCCGACAGTGATGATAGGAATATGGAAGGAAGAACGCATTTTTGATGTAGTTGGGTATCATGGGGCCAAAGCAATTCTCCCATTGGGCAAAAAAGTGTATGCCAGGTACACAGCTCTTCCATAACTGGTTTCAATAAAGTCTAAATTTTAAAGATTCGGAAAATGAATTGGTAATCCTTCACAAATGTGTCTCATAATTGAGCTTCTGAGGAGTCCTAGAGTTCAAATTTAACTCATCTACCAAGAACTGAGACATTGACATCCACGGAGTCAACGTGACGGGCACAGGTCCTCGCTGACCTGCAAGTACACTTAACGATTTGCATCCCCCTATAAAACTCAATGCTGCTGCTGTATATTTTGCATATACTTATATAAGGATAAATTTATGAAAGCCTATGCCTAAGATAATCATAAGTAACTATACGTAATTATTCCAAAATGCAAGGACACACCTCCCCAATCAATTTTTGTTGTTATCTCTGAAAAGAACTGAGGCTAAGAGAACACCTTGCGGTATCGTCACAGAGCGACGTCTAACTCAGGTAGAACCATCGGCATTCACCCTTGAAGTGACCTTTACAACTAAGCCTATCTCTTGCACAACATTATTCAAACAAGGATTAGTATTCCTGTCTGGGCGTACCTCACTTTACATAGGTGAGAAGTTGTATGTGTGTGTTCCATGCTGTGAGTTGGCTCCGACTCCTGGCGACCCTACGAATGAGTGAGTGATGCCCACAGTGTCCTGTCCCCAACAGCCCTGCTCAGCTCCTGTAGACTCAGGCCTGTGGCCTCTTTTGGGGAGTCAATCCATCTCGTATTTTGTCTTCCTCTTTTCCTGCTGCCTTCTATTCTCCAAGCATTCTTGCCTTTTCCAAAGAACCCTGCCTTCTCATCATGTGCCCGAAGTACGGCCGCTTCATTTTTGCCTCCAGTGTTGTTTTAGGCTTAATTTTCTCTAAGACCCACTTGTTCATCTTTCTGGGTATCTGTAGAGTTCCCTTCCAACACCAAATAAGTCATTTGTTTTTTTAATCAGCCTTCTTCACTGTCCCACTTTTACATCCATACACAGGAACTGGGAAGATGAGGGTGTGGGTGACCTTAGCTTTGGTTTCTAATGACACATCTGTCCTTGATGATCTTTCCTGATTCTTCCTCTGCTGCCCTTCTGAATCTCAGCCCTCTATTGATTTCTTGGCTGCAGTCACCACCATTAGAACTGATGACTGAAGCAAGGTAAGCAAAATCTTTTTAACAAATTCTATGTCTTCATTGTCTATGTTAAAATTGTATATATTTCTTCTGCAGTTATAATTTTTATCTTCTTAATAGTCAAAAGGAAGTTTGGTGACTAGTTTTTTGTATTTTTTTTTAAAGGAATATTGTATGTACTATATTAGCCTGATCAACAGCTATTACCAAGGGTTTAAAAGGGCAAATCTGTAGATTCAATTCCTGTGTGGGCCGATTAGCTCCAAATTGAATGACAGAATTTTCAGCTTGAAGAAATTTCAGAGGGAATTTTGTATAATCATAAAATTTTACAGATGAGAAAACTGAGACCCAAGAGATGAATTCTTCAGGTCATCAAACAGTCCAGTGACAGAGTTGCTTTTAAAATCCTATAAAACTGAGCTACTTGACTCTGCCTACCTCCAAAAAAAAAAAAAAATACATTACACAACTATGCTCTTGCATGAATATAAACTGGTTCTCTTATTCTGAATAGCCAATGAACAGATGTGTTTTCTGCTTCGGGTTTATTTGAAAATACAGAAACTCAGACTAGATTTAGAAAAAGAAGGCTTTTACCAGAAATAAACTAAGTGGGTAACATATTCAAAGGAAGGGAGCAGCAATCGACCTCACGGGAAAACCATAAGGAGGGCATCGCAACGGATCTCGGCAGCAGAGGTTCTGGAACTGGTGCCCTAGAAGCTACCACCGGCCTTTCCGTTTCTGCGTTTCAAACCAAAATTAAAACTTCCAGGAGAGAGTGCTGCTTCCAGTTATAATGGTCTGGTTTATAACAGACTGATAGTTCCAACAAGAATAACTAGAAACACTGGAACATTTTAAAAATATGTTTGAAGCCATTGAAGAGACAGCTACCAATGTGGCTGGGAGATGATAAAAGCCCAATATGTTGTACTAAGTTTCTCCCTGAGGCATTTGCCAACTTGGAAGCAACTTAAAGGCTAGAGGCAGAAAGTGATGACCTCACAGGTTAAATGATGAACAGCTCTCTCAGAAGCCTGGTTCTGAATTCATGGTTACTGAAACAGCCATAACTTGAGGGCCAAAGTGGTGGACAAGATGGATGTAAGCTTTACAGTTGGCTTCTGCATCTCCCCTTAAGGCATTTATGAATCTGTAACCAGTGGCTGAGAGACTGAGATGCCAACCAGAGAGCATAAGCTAAAATCTGAGGGGAGCTAAGCAGAGTTCATAGCAGTCTCACAATGGTAGAGAGGCAAAAATTGGATTTTGGGACTCGCCAATAATATGTATACAGACTATAAATATTATTGTTATAAAGTTAATATTATATCACATTATTATATTATAATAACACTAACATATGTTAAATATTAGATATATAATTTATATATTAAATACTTATAATTATTTAACATATTTTATACATCATATATTAACAATCAAAGGAATATAATATGTATTAATGTATATTAAACACATCATAGTAAACTTTCTAAAATCCAATGGCGACAAGAACATTTTAAAAGCAGCCAAAGGAAAAAGAAGCATTACCTTCAATAGAGCAATAATAAGAATTATAGATGACTTCTCAGCAATAACAATGGAAGCCAAAAAACAATGGAATAATGTTTTACTAGCACTAAAATAAATTATGTTTGGACTTTCTTTGACCAAATGCCCAGCCCTGTGGAAGGTTGGGAACTACAGAATAAAAATTCTCCAAAGGAAACAGGGGCTGTAACCAGTAGAGCAGACTGGGGGAAAAGTCAGCAAGGTGAACAGACACAAGGATTATCTATGCACTGATTTAATTAATTGTCATGACAACTTTCTGTGGAAGACAGAGAAATAGTTTGTCCAAAGTCATATAGGGTGAGCTGTCAAGATGAGACTCAAATTCAGGTGTAACTTCCAAGCTCATACACTTCATCTATATCCCCATAGAATGCCTTGTCAAAAAGAAAGAAAGTTGGCAATTGGATCATTTAGGTCAAACCTGGCAATCCTGGGACAGGGGGTGTCACAACCCAATCACCCGCCTATCCAAAAGGGGGTCTTTTTAGCACTCCAGGGAAAAGAGCAATCTTTCTAAAATCAACATTTCCTGAAAGAGCAGGCGGGGCTTCGCTTACATGTAAAATTCACAGCTCATCTATTTTCCAGCGAATGTGCAAAATTATGCCTCCAATCAAGGATCTGACTCGAGGCAACGGACGCATGACTGTCCTGTTCATAAACAAAACAAAGACAACAAACACATCAGCAGAATAATACAACTGAATTAAATTCTCTCCCATGAGGGAATAATGATAATAAATAGTGTAGCTATAATGAGCCCATTTGTCCAATTTGGTTGATATTATGTCATGACACAAAAGGGATGGACGGAGCCGTGAAGCTGATGAAGTTGCTTAAACTCTTGGCATTTTGGTGAATTATACCGATGGTCAGATTAAATGAATACCCAGCTAAGGGCTTCTCCTGGAACTTTGCCAATGTCCACGCTTCTTTAATAATTAACAAGTCACAGAGGGGTTGTTTCCCCAACTTTCCAAATCAGATTTAATGAACATGTATTAAAAGAGGACGGCAGTTCAGAAAAATTATATGGGTCCTTTAGAACAAACTCCAATCCTACCTGTCTGGCAGAAGTGATTCATTTTTGTTTCTGAGTGGTGTTTTCTTATTTTGAGCATTCATTTCAGCATCCAGAAACAGCCTGTCAGATCAGTCTTAGACACTGCCTATTAAAATGTTAAGCTTCACCTGATAAAATATAATTATAGCATCCCTGACATTTTTACATAGCACACACATGCTTCAAGCCAATTTTGCTAGAGTTAAGATTTTTCCTTTAGATGTATGAATGCATGATGAAGCTGTAAGAAAATATCATTATGTCAAACTCTAATAGAGTTGAAAAAATGATCCAAAATAAATAAGAAAAACCAAACCAGACATGTATAAAATGAATACAAATGAACAAAAATGGTGACAAAGGCCATCTGTCAAACACTTGAAGACCTCATCAACCTATGCAATCAAATAAAAACTAAGGCGACATCCAATAGCTAGTTGCTTAAAGGTTTATCAATCAATAATTTTTGTCAGTTTTTTTGGGGGCAGTGATTTATCACCTGGGGAGCTTTTAAATATTATCAATACCCAGACCTGATTATAGACCATTTGAGTCAGAATTTCTGGAGGCAGAACCCAGGCATCAATATTTTTGAAAGGCTATACTCCCCAGTTAGTGTATGGCTGTGGTCGACAATCACTGCGTAGTCAGGCCAGAGAATGGCTAGACGATGAAGGTCAGCTTGCTTATATATTACCTTCAAGTCCACATTCGAACTTAACCATAACACAAGCAACAAAGCCCGTTAGATAGAGTGAGATGTGCCATAAAAAGATGTCCACAAGTTCTTTGATATTCCCTCACTGAAAGAACAGGGCCTAATTCTCCTCCTCCAGGGTGTGGGCTAGACTTAATGACTCATTTCTAATGTGGCAGAAATCACAGTTTGTAACTTCCAAGATTAAGTCAAAAAAAGACATTGCAGCTTCCTCCTAGATCTCTCTTGGACCAGTCATTTGGTCAGAAGCCAGTTATCATGCTGTAAGGACACTCAAGTTGCCCTAGGGGATGGCCTATGTGGCAAAAAATGGAGGCCCTCTGCCTGTAGCCCTGTGATGGAGTCATCTTGAAAGGGGATCCCTCCACCCCAGTCAAGCCTTCAGATAGCCACATTCTCAGCCAACCTATTGATTTTAATCTCATGAACCTGTATCAGAACCATACCCCTAAGATACTCCTGAATTCCTGACCCACAGAAATGGTGAGCTAATAAATGTTGAGTGTTTTAAGCTCAGTTTGGGTATAATTTGTTACCTAGAAATAGGTAACTAATACGGGAGTGGGAGCAGTCTTCAAACACAGACACTAAATAATTAGGATTGTCTACCAGTCTGTCACTAGGGCATAACATTCTACCTAATATGTGGTAGACGTTCAATGAATATTTGAGGAATAAATTCATTATTAATTGACTGGAGGCTCATCTCCCACTTTTGAACCATGGAAGAGTTTTTCCTTCTCAAGTAGTCCACAGAGCATCAGAGGTCTTTATATGTCTTGGAATAATCACCACGAGTGCAGTCGGCATGAAGCCTAAGGTCAGAACGAATTCAGGGCCCACATCAACAGAGATGCGTCTCTGGCACCACGGACGACATATGCTATGTCCAGCCCACGAGAAAACACCGTTTTGTTGTTTTTGTCCCGTTGGGAAATCTTCGATGCTGTCAATATTGCTTCCCTAGCTTTTTATCTTGTAAACGGATGCAACTCTCCTCGCCTCTAAAAATTCTTAATCCATTAAATACGTCAAATTCCTTCAATGGCCACATTTTGTCATTAATGCCACCTTCCTCGCTTCACCCACTGTAATCGGCTTCTCTCGTCCTGACAAGGATCTTAATGCCCCTCCCTCTGCACCCTTTGCTATCCTGCCCCTTCTAGTGCGTATGTGGAAACAAGCAGTCCATCACTCAGCCCCATCTGGGCATTCTTACTCTCAGGCCTCGCTCAGGATGAAATTGTTTGTTTGCTTCTTTCCCATGTGGGAAGCAGGCGGTCGGTCTCTCTAAAACCGAATCCTGAATCCCACAAAAATCACCTAAGTAAACGCGCTAAATACATGTAGCACCTGGGCCTTGCTCCTAGAAATCCTAATGTCGCAGAATGAGGGAGGGGACCCAAATCCCTATTTTCTAAAAGACTCAAGTTGTTAAAGGAATTATTGTGTTTAAACATGTTTGTACTTTTGTTATTTTAAAAGGGTTACTTACACCTGCCCGAAAGTTCATTTCCTGTTTTTGGCTACTGTTAACAGCTCGCAGGGGCAGGGTTTTTCTTTCTTTAACACCTGACTCACTCCCCACCCCCGCTCTAGCCTAGGGCCTAGACATTCCAAAGAATATTTAACAAAGGGCAGGCAGGGCACACTTGGTAACGCAATTCAAGGTGAGTTAAAAAAAAAAAAAAAAAAGAAGAAATTCTTTTAGCATAATAATGCCAAGTAAGTAAGCCCCAGGACACAGCGATGCTGGCCATGAATTGTCCAGTACTGTTCCTGTTCTACCCACAAGGTTCAAAGGCACCATCGGCCTCTCCTCCCTGCACTTGTCCTCAGCCGGACCAGATGTGGCCGAGTGATGCAAATACTAACTAGAAGAGGCAGGATAGCAAAGGGCGCAGAGGGAGGGGTATTAGGATCCTGATGAAGAGTTACTAGTGAGGACTCAAGTTCTACGGTCACCATGAAGAGACAGCAGGAACACTTGTACTTGTATTAGAGGACTCGTCCCCATTGAAAAGCTGACAACAAACTGAGTAGAAAGAAGGAGCCACCTCCCACCCACACCAGTTGTCGGTGGCCTCTGTATGGTTTGAAATAGGACTTGACCTTGGAAGGCTTTTTTGTTTTGTTTTGTTTTGTTTTGTTTTTTAACATTCTTCTGGACTGTATGTGTGTGACTGTTAAATACTGAGATTGTTTAATAATGAACTGTACCATCACTCCCTTCCATTGTTAAGGGTTTAGTTATGGGGTTTTATTAATATCCTACAGGACTAGCAGCCACGAATGAACGACCATTATTAAAGGCAAGTAACAGTTTCCATGAACACAAACGTGAAGGACGATTGAGGATGTTCATAACTTAACTATTTTCAGTCTGATAGATGTTTCCAAGGGCAACCATTTGCTTCTAAACTGGCCAGGAGACATTGGACCAGCTATGCGCCTTAAAGATCCAGCAGCCCACACATGTTCCCGACTTGCTCACACCTGGAGAAGTTCCACCCATACAAAAATTAGTTAAGCCAAGAAAGAGCATGTTCTTCAAAAGCCGCATTTATCCTGGGCAGGTAAGAGGGGGGCTGTTTTCAAGGAAGACTCAGGCTACGTGCATAGGCAGGGTGACAGAGCTTCGCTTGTCACGTCGGCAGGTAGGGGGCCCTCGTAGCCCGTGTGGGTCTCATTCTCCACCCAACTGCTGGCAGCAAATTGATTCCTCTAATGTGACTGGCACACGGACGTGCGGCCTCCTCTCCAGGAGGTAGATCACGCCGACTTTTAAGAAGCATGCTTGCTGTCTCTGCCTGTGTTTATTTTGTGGGTGGCCTTACAGGACGCGAAGGCTGCCCGGGAGCTGCCGTCTGGATGACTAGCCAGCAGGTCCTGCAGGGAGGCCTGCCTGCCCAGGGCCACGAGACGCACGAGCCCGCTCACAGGGGCCTGTTCTCAGCTTCTCATCCTCTCTGCCCAGCGCCCACAAGCACCCTTGGTGCTGCCTCATTTGGGAGTCACTGGGCCCTTTGCCCCTCACGTGGAGTCGAGGAATTAGAAAATGGGAAGAGATTTTACTCTCCTTCAAAAATCAAGAGCAAATGATATCTTCAATTCCAGAAGTTTTTGAAAAAAAAAAATTTTAAGCATCAGGGGCATCAGGGAATTGTATACAATGGCGGAAATGATGTATACCTCCACTGGGCTGATGTGTATATCAGTATATGAATTTGTCAGAACCCACTGAATGTATACTTAAAATGTATGTATGTGATTGTAGGTCAATTATGCTTCAATAAAACCAGATTTTTAAAGTGCAGAACTTAAAAGCCCAATAAATAAAATAGATTTTCTAAAACGGAATCATTTGGGTTCCCGTTCTGGGTAAGATGGAAGCAGCATAGCCCACCTTGCCTTTCCTATAGAACGTATAACTGAAAACCCTTCAAAGAATGCACGGGAAGCATAGGAGGAGAGAAAACTATATCATGCTGATTCGGGGGGCGGGGGGAGGGGGGGGGGAGGAGGAGGAGGAGGAGGGGGAGGAAGAGGAGGGAGGGAGGAGGGAGGAGGAAGGAGGAAAAAAAGAAAAAACAGAGCTCGAAACAAGACCAATCCAGCAGTAAATTTCTGGAATGTTTTCCTCACCAGTATCCCCCACTTGGACTTAAAGGTATGTCAAGACCCAGAATTAGGTCCTGGGTGCAGACTGTAAGAGCTCTAAAGGAACCTCATTCTAGTCTAATGAGAAAGGATGCCCCTCAGGGTCCAGGAAGGGCACCAATTTCCCACATTTACGCTTTTTCCATTTTCCTGTGCCCAGCCCCTAAAGCAGTCTTAAGACAGCAGCTAGACAAGTACCTAAAACTTGAGCGAGGGGAAGAGAGTCTCTGGACTTTTATATTATTATTATTATTTCTCTCCTCCTACCTCCTGACCTTAGACACAGTCACGGGAAATGCATAGAGGAGGGAATAAAATAAAGCTCTGGACCAGATTTCTAATCGCACTCCTCCGATATTTTTCAAACACCCAACACTGAGACCTCGCAAGTCTTTCATTGAGTGCAGGACTCATCGACACACATACACCCCCTACACCCAACAAAGGAGTCAGAGTTTGTCGTCTTGGGAGACGGAGTGGTTTTCCTTTTGTTGCGACTTTCACAGGGGAGAGGATGACCTATTGTTCCCCTGCTCTGTTCTCCTTCCTGACTCAAGAAGTGAACATTGTGACCCTACTGTCTGGTCACAGGTCAAGTAACGGCTGCGGTGACAGTATAGGAGTTACTACTGGAGGACAGAGGTGTTCTCCAGAGCCAAGACAACCGTTGGAAGAACAGCGAACCAGTTCAGTTGCTATTCCTGTTGGTCCACTGAGGACCCACCCAAGAAACGAGTCCGGTCGCCACTCTGCTCCACTGTCAATTAAATCCCATTGAACTGAAATAACTCAAAGTTCCGTGTCAGAGGCAATCATGGAGAATCTCTGGAGCCTGCTAATTTTCCTTGGTGCCCATTTTAAGCTTCCCTGTCATTAGCATTAGACACAGTGGCCTGTGTAGGGGCTGCTGACAATGACACCCCCAGGGGAACTCAGGAAGTTTTTCCTTGATATTGCCCAATAATTCTCACTCTAGTGCTCACTGTAGCTTTCCCCTTCAATTAGCAATGTGAATGTGATGCTTGCCTGGGCTTTTCAGGGTAACATGAGACCACCAGCTCCCTGGGGGACAAAGCTGTCAGTCTGCGGGAGTCCAGCTTTAGAAGTGTGTGTGTGGGGGGAAGGTGTTTATTAGAAAAATATCACAATGTCACAGGGTGATGACTGCTAGGAATTTCCAAAGAAGACTGTCACGCACCGAATCTTACTGAAGGGGTGAACTACAGCACCGCGCAGTTATCCCCAGGAAGAGCTTGACGGCGCTGAGCTGGAGCATGACTTCGCCCTCTCTTGTTTCCCTGACCTTCCTTCGGAGTCAGAAGGGCAAGGAGCAACTCCAAACTCTAACCTGGAAGGAGGAGCCGCTTGGACACGCACCAGGTTCTAAGTTGGTGATCTGATTTAGGAAACACACCGGCCTACACCTTTCGGAGAAAATGACGCAAACGATCCAGGTGAAGCGAGGAGCGGAGCTGTTCATTGTTCCTCCCCTTTGCTCGTTTCTGTTGCTTCGACTCGGTTCCGCGTCATCGCTGCATCATCCCCCTCATTATAATAACGCTTTGCTACGTTACGTCACGTTGTGCTGTTACATAGGTTACGTTATGTTTTGTTACGTTGTGTTGTGTTGCGTTACACAATGTTACTGCTGAGTTAATGCATCACTGCTCCGACAAATGAACCCGCCTACCGGATCTCTACCCTGCCTACCTTTCCACGCTCACGACTTACCTCTCTTTCACCTGCTTTATTCCAGCCACGCCAGCCTTAAGGTTGGTCCCACCTCCACATTTCTGTGGGTGCAGTTGCGCCCACCTGGGAGACTGCTCCCTCCCTTCCACCTGGCTAACTTCCAGTCATTCTTCATGTGTCTGCCTAAAATACCACTGCCTACATGACATGTTCTCACAACTCCCAACGTTTTCCCTTCCGTGAATGCAGCTCGATAGAAATTACATAAGCATGCGTGTGATCTTCTTTTTCCAGACCTCTCTCCCATTAGCTTGTAAGTCATTTACAGGCAGAATCCACATCTGTCGTGTTCCCTGCTAGAGACTCAGTGCCTACCTAACACATGGTAGGTGTTTAAAAAATAATTTCTGGATGAATTTGGTGGCAATGGGATAGAAGAAAAAGGCATAGGGAGAAAGGCGTGGAAGAAAAGGCATTTTAGTACACATATGTAATATATATAATGAGAGGGGTTTCAAACCAAACATTCGATGTTGTCATTAAAATAATAAATTTATTATAGATTCCCCATCTTTATTCCCTCCCACAGATACTATAAATATTAGAACTTTCTTGTATGTCATCTTCTTGGCTTCCTACAAGCCATCAGAATGGATGATCGAGCATTGTTCTGCCACCCCCCACCCCCCCTCACACACACATCTGTCATAAGGTGACAGATTCAGCAAGTTGCTATGACCTGTTCAAGGTCATTCAGCTAATTAAAGGCAACACCCACACTTGAACCCAGACTGCATGGGGCATCTATGGCCACAGCATAAACTGACTTCGCTCTCCATCCTGTCCCCAGAGGAAGATGTTCTCTAACCCTTCTTTATCACTTCTCTACTTGCTCCTTTGGAAAACAGATTGTTGCCACTGAAGGAGCCGTTAAAATTAGGAGGAGCTGCTTGATTTGCAGGTGCTGTAAATAAAGATGAGACTGCTGTGGTCCCAAAGGCCATTTAACTTTAATTGTAGCCAGAACAGATCAGCAAGTGAGAGGTGACTCAGACTGATGCTTCGGGAAGGGGAGATGACAAAGTATAATAAAGTTTATTTTTTTCATTCTTCTCTGCAAATAATGCCATTAAACGCTGGTTTGCACCTGATGGCATAAAATGATAGTGTTTGGAAATGCAAAGGGACTTGCACGCCAAAGTGGCTGTCAAAGAAAAATGGAGATGTTTTACAAGATCTGCCCGAATAGAGTCCAGCCTACAGTGATTCACCCACGGTCACCATGTGTCCGAGACTTCAGGAGATGGAAGCAGGCATATTACTCATGCAACATTTTTGGTGAGCACCTACTGTGTGCCAGTCACTGTCTGAGCACGAGGGACACACCTGGAGCAAAGTAGGATCTCTGCCTTCGTGGAATCTACAGACATGATGCAGGACTACTGCAGACGGCTGCGCACTGCAAAACTCTAGGGCTGCTGTTCCCATCATGGCCATGTCGATGGGTCGACTGTACACAGCAACTCCGATTTCCACTCTTCCTATCCTGGGCCGAGCCACTATCATTTCCCAGTGAAAATGGTCATATCTTCCTAACTGCTCTGTCTCTCTGATTCTACTGTGTACCCAGACAGTCTCAAATATAACATGCGCACAGATCCATCTTTTTAAAAACCTAAGTCAGATTCTGTCACACCTCTGTCATACTTTCCAGTTGTTCCCCAACTCTGATCACGTCTCTGACTTTGTCTTCTGCTCCCCTCCCCCTTCACTCTCTCTCCAGAGCCAGCTGGCCTCCTTGCTATTCCGTGACTACGCCAAGCATTCTTCTACCTCGGGGGCCTTTTCCTGGTTTCCCTCTCTCTGCCTGACACTCTGCTTCATCCTCTTGATCCTCACAGCCACCCCAGAAGGTGGGGATTACTATCATCCCCATTTTAATAGATGAGTAGACCGAGGCCCACCACAGTTCAGTCCTGGCACCGCGCCCACAGCAATTTAGTGTCAGGGTGTCCAGGTGTGGTCTGCACGACGGCAGCATCATATCACCTGCGAGACCCTGAAAAATGCACTCTCAGGCCCAACCCAGACCCACAGAATCACAATCTGCATTTTGGCAGGACCCGTGGGTAACCTGAATGCATTATAGTTTAGGAAGCACTAATCTCAACTGGGCTGACCCTTCGAATCACTTAGAAGGTTTAAAAAAAAATCTGGATGCCCAGGCTGCATCCCAGACCAATTAAATCAGGTGCTCTGGGGTAGAATCTAGATATTAATCATTTTTTTAAGCACCCGAGTGATTTGGTAAAAAAAAAAAAAAAAAAAAATTGCTCTTAACCGATTTTTCAAAAATTCCTTTATCGAAACAATCACATCAGGCCTACACCTACAATATCAGAGTTGTCAGGGACCTAAGAACCTGCACATTTAAACAAAAGCCCTTGGTCATTTTTAAGATTTTGCAAGTTTGAGAAGCACTGGCCTGAACGCTAGGAAACATTACAGCTCCATATCTACGGTTCGTCTTTAGAAAGCTCAATTTTTTAAAATGTGATTTATATCAAATATAACATGCATACAAAAAAAAAATTGCTCAAAGGCACAACTAGCAAACTCTTATAAAGTGAATACCATTGGAATAACCATGCAGGTAAGAAACAGAATACAGACAGCATTCCAAAAGCCACCACTGGCGCCCCTCCTGTCACGACCCTTCTCCCTCCCCTCCAGAAGTACCTCCTCTCTGAACTCGTATGGTGGTCATTTATTTGTTTGTCTGCACGGATTCTCTTCCTCTGTATATATACTTTGACGATATATTCACTTCTGCCTGTTTTTCATTTTATATGAATGGAATCATACTATACTTTCTCTCTCGTATACTGTTTCTTTACTCAACATGATATATGTAAGACTCGTCCATGCTGTGGTTCATTCATTTATCATTCCCGTATAATATTCTAATGTGTAAATGTACCACATTGTAAAAACATCTCATTATGTTAATGGTTACTTCATCTTGCTCATAGTTTGGTCTATTACAGACAACACTATTCTGACCTTTCCTGATGCACAAATCCATGCGTGCCTCCAGGGTAAATACTCAGGACTCCAGTTGCTGGGTTACTACGTATGGTATCAATTTTGCTGGGTTGTGCCAAATGCTCCCACCAAAAGCATTTAAAAGTTCCCATAGCTCCAAATGCCTGTTCATTTAATGGCCATTTCTATTGTCCAACAATGTACAAATGATGACAAAAAAAAAAAAGAAAAAAGAAAAGAAAAGAAAAAGCAATTAGGTGGATACTTTGTCTTCAAGTCAAAATCCTGTTCTTTCTTGGCCCCACGAGAAAAAGATTAACGCTGAGCAGTGGAAACTGTGGAAGCTGTTTAATGATGAACTTGCTCCAGGTTAAGCCTGGATAGCAACAACTTCCTGCAGGCTTCCACCGACGACTCCATGAATGGAGAACGTTTATCACAGGCAGAGGCATGTGGAATGACAAGACACTTGTGCCATAATGATTTTCCTTCCTGTTTATAACAAAGAAGATGATCAATCAAGGCAGAGACAGTCGAGTGGGACCTGTTGCAGAGTGTTTGCCAAAAAAAAAAAAAAAAACAAAAAAAAACAGAGTAGATCAGACAAGCGCCTAACAGATCTGGCCAGTGACTAGCACTTCCTTTGTGTGGTCTGGTTACCTGCTCATGTCCTTTTCTCAAACACTGAAAAAGGAAACCATTGTGTTCTCCTTGTCTCATTCATTCATTCATTCATTCATTCATTCATTCAATCTGTAGAGATAGAGAGCTTACCAAGCACTAGAGAGATACAACACTGAACAAGAAGACATGCTCTTGCCTTCATTGACCTTACATTCTACTAAGAAAATAAATGAAGCCACAGGGAGAACCGATATTGTTCTGGGTACTCCAGATTCAGAGAGCAGCAAGACATGGTCCCTATATCTGCTCACCGTCTGGTTCAACAGACATCTATGCACAATGCAGTAGGAGCTGTGATGGACATAAGTATCAGAGCTCAAACAGAAACCATTAAGTCTATCTATAAATAATAAAAATCCAAGAGGAAAATCATTACCGGCATCACCATCATAGTCAATATTATCAAATAATTCCTATTCTGTGCTTAACGTATTCTTCTCAATAGACCAAGCTGCCTGCTCACCACAGAAACCCCCTGAGACAGATTATTTTATCAGCCCCATTTAACAGATGAGGACACAAAGGCTCAAAGTGGTTAAAATAGCCTGACCAGACCATACACACTGTCAGTGGTGGAACAGGAATTGGGCATAGGGACATGAGAGAGACAGGGGTAAAGCTCTGCATATGACAGGGTCCGTCATCACATCGGGAAGGGCAGAAATCACCTAACATCCAACAATGGACAACTGGTAAACAATCCTACTTCTCTCCCACTGTACTTGGCCCAGGTAAAATGGGTGGTACAGATCTACATATTGACCCAGAAAGGTATATACGATATGTTAATCTTAAAAGTAGGCAGCACAGTGATATCGTGATATAGCAATATTATTTTTAAAAAATTGTTTCATGCATATACGCATAAAGAAGATGGAAAGCATTTTGAGGGCGAGGAAGCTTTTTCTGATTTGCACACCTCTATGTCCCCATCACCTACAAGAGCACCTGGCACATACTAGATGGCTAGTCAGTATTTGTCAAAGAAATGAATAAGTTCTTAGTGAGTTAATTCGTGATAGGAAGGATGGATGGATGGACAGACGAACGGATGAATAAACATGCAATCTCAGTGGTGGGATTCAGGGTGCACTCTTTTCTCTGAGTTTATCTGCATGAGGTATATATATATATATATATATATATATATATAATTTAATAATATATTAATAATATTTTAATAATGAACTTAGTTTATCTGTGTAATTAGGAGGAGAAGGGCATCTAGTCATCTTTAGAATTACACCTTGAAAAGAATAGGAGTCAGGAGGCTGAGGTCTCGTGTACCGATTCTGTAACTCGATTAAGCTTATGACTTGCTTCATTAACTTGGAGAGATGCCAGTATCCGATCTTACTATGTAAGTTTCCAATATTCGTAGGTACAGAGAACCAACTGATGGTCGCCAAATGGGAAGGGTGGAGGGTTGGATGGAAAATGGTAAGGGATTAAGATGTTCAAATTGCCAGTTTTAACAGCTGTCGTGGAGATGTAGAGTACAACATAGGGAATATTGTCAAAAATATTGTAATAAGTATGTATGGTGTCAGAGCAGTACTAGACTTATTGGGGTGAGCACTTTATAAGTTATATAAAAGTATAATCACTATGCTGTACACCTGAAATTAATATAGTATTGTATGTCAACTTTAATTGAAAAAATTTTTAATATGAAAGTGTTTAATATGCACTCTACAAATGCCTTAGTTCTATCATTTGTAAAGCAGGGTTTAAAACATCTCCTATGAAGCTCTTTTCCGAACTTCAGTCATATAAAAACTATCTTCATAAAAAAAAAAATAATGTATCTTTATTATGTTTGCCACATCTGGTTTCTCCTATGAAATTATTTTCTTAACATGTTTTTCTTTCAGACAACTCACTTTGTAGATTTAAATAATTTATTAAAAATATTAAATCACTGCCATAAACACTACTAGTATCACTCGCCATCAATCCTACTAATGGTAAAAATGAAAAAGTAATGAAGACAAAATGACATTGAATTCTTTCTAGATACTGCTGCCTGCTAAAGACTAAGAGCCTGAGCCCTGTTTTCTTTTCTAAAAAGGAAGATTGGGAATTACTGGAGAGGTCTTAAATCAGGCTAACATCACACTGTGACTCTTTATTCGATATAATTGAGATTTAAGAAAATTGGAATAGAAATGAACTTTCAGTATGTGATTCAGTACTTCATAATGTTGTATCTGTATAATACTTAAAATAAATGTCGAGCACTACATAATACACATCCTGGGAAACACTGTCTTCAAGAAACTGGATGAGATGAGATGATGTAGATGATAATAACAACAGTAGCTACCATACACTGGAGCATTCGCTTTAGCAGTTTAATACACATAATCTCCGATCTTCACGAACACTGCGAAAAAGGTGGTCATTATCCCCATTTTATAGATGAGAACACTGAGGTCAAAATTACATCATTGCCTCAAGATGACAAAGCTACTAAGCGGCAGAGCTTGAATCTCAAGCAGGGTCTGTCTGGCGTCAGAAGACATTAGAAAGTCTGAGAAGAGTCTCACCTACTGTTGATGGTGACATAAAACAGGACAGCTGCCCTGGAAAGCAGCTGGACTATTTGCTAAAGCTACACTTATGCATACTCTATGACCCTACTCACAAGGAGTGAGTAGATATGTCTGCACAAAGGCTTGTACAAGAACGTTCATAGTACAGAAATTCATAATAGACAAAAATCACAAACAATGTAAACATCTGTCAAAAGGTACATGGTTAAACAAACAGAATACTCTTCAGTATCAAAAACGGAACCAGCTACTGACATAGGCAACAAACTGAATTTCAAAAGCAATATGCTAAGTATGTACTGTAGCATTCTGTTTATACAAAATTCAAGTATAGTCTCAACTGAACTGTGGTGTCTTAAGTCAGAACAGGGGTTACTTTGGGCAGGGGAATTTACAGAAACGGCACACAAAGGAGGTTTCTAGAGTGAGGGAAACATACTACATCTGCATCTGAAGATATAGATTATATCTATATGATGCTCGTCTAGGTATGTAACCATGTAAAAACTAACCGAATTATACATTTAAGATTTGAGCACTTTATTCTGCGTAAAGTATACCTCAGTTAAGTAGTGGGCGGAAGGTCCTTAGCTCTATACAAAAGCAGGGATGCCTCCTGTTAGAACTGGAAGCATGTTGACAAGCTTTCTTGAAATTCCAGTGCATCCGAGAGTCAAAGGGAGCCCACTGCACTGGGGTTTCATTTTGTAAGCCTAGTCTTAGGCCTCTTTCTTAATTACACCTCCCCAGCCAATGCATTTCAATATACTCAAGCTCACAGGCTCTGTCTCACTTACCTTTCTGTCCTCAACGGCGTCTTCCACTGGCCCTTATATGTAGTAGTTCCCAATTATTATTTGCTGGATCGAATTTTCATACAAATGCCATTTAAATAGTTATGGCAGATAGTTTAATAGTTAAAATCAAAATTTAAATGAATGAATGCAGCTTAATTTTTATTCATTTCCAAGTGCAACTCCTCCACCCCTCCCCTTACATCCCCCAATTCAGCCGTTATGGATTACACTTGTAGGGATAGGGGAGGAGTCTTTAAAAGGTCAAGTCAAGGGTCAAACAGCTCCTAAAAAAGGAATTTCTTAAAGTTCCATCTGTACTTGCTGTGCCACGGAAGATGAGGTAGAAGCGTAAGTCAAGTTTTATTATTAATTACAAGGCCCGCAGCAATAAAAGGAAGGGGAAAATAACAATGCTCTATTAGCCACTGTCGGCATACCTTTAGCTCCAGATGCTAATACAATTTGTCCCTAAACAAGAAAAAAATTGAGCCAATAAAAAATTGGACATTGAGTTTCTAGTGAATGGTCTGAGGAGTGATGAAGTTTGCCACAAAATAACCCCAAGTTCTTCAGTATTGACCTTGGCGGTCATGGGAAAGTGGGAGGAACAGATTCTGATGAGAAGAGCCAGGGAGGGATGCTCTGGACTGAGCCCTAGTCTCAGATCATCCTACTTGTTCAGATAACCCACTGAGATCCAATTTGGTCCTTGGTGCCTTGGTTCTCCCTTTTTGAGAAGACACCTGAAGATGGGATACTGGTAGAAGTCAAAGCCATTGTCCTCATAGTCCTCGTCCATCTCAAGGAAGAATCCTTAGACCATTCCAGTACCCTGACCTGGGGCAACAGATGAGAACTGAAGTGGGAATGGAAAGTAGGTGCCACAGCATCCTTCTCTGCCTGTATCTTATTTAATCCCTCCATCCAACATATATGCCTATTTTCCTTTTTCAAGAGCCTGGTGTTGAAGTCAAATTAATAATGGCTACCACTTATTGAGTATGTACAATGTGACAAGTACTGTATCCTCAATTTACATTGTCCTGTGTAATCTTCATGAGATAGATATTATCCTCCTTTTATAGGTAGGGTAACTGGGGCTCAGATAAGGTTGGTAACAAAGGTTGTGTGGCAAATAAGTCATAAGGCTAAGATATGAACCCAGTTGGCCTGACTCCAAAGCCCAAGTAAGTTAGAAAAGATTGAAATGAATGGTTTCTCCCCATTCTATATGCCTTGGGTTACAACAGGAGCTAACGGCGATTTCTATTATACAAAAATGGATGGAAAGCGTCCTAGAGAATGAATCACGATCATCCTCTCACCACTAAAAATAAAAGATAACCTCAGTTCCTGGAGAGAGTTAGTGTTATAAGTGTTATGGTCAAGAATAAAACTGAAGGGAGCCATCTCATGGATTTATCATGCCAGTTTCAAAAGTTTAAGCTTCTCAGAACCCACTGGACATCCAAAGGAAGACAACGCTCACGACATCTTAGCAGTCCATCATTCCGTGTTCAGTGCATTGGTGGCAGTTCACGGTAACATCTTCCCCCGGAATTACATAAAGAATAGGAATTGTTCAGATTTCATGATTTGTATTCTGAGCACTGCCCTATATGAGGTCAGGGGGAAAAAAAAAATCACAAAGCGAACCTCTATCATTTCCCCTTACGTTGAAATAAATGAAAATCCCCGTGCTAGAGTAATTTTCGCTCTCCTTTTCCTGGGAGATCTGACAGTATCCACAACACTCATTTCATTATATATCTCTCGAGTGCTTCATAAGGATAATCACTCAGCACCTCAGGTTAACACGATGCTGTTTTTCTCGTTTGCAAGGACCCAGGGTGATTCTGCTCTTGTCATGGCCCCTTTGCCAGCAATCTCATTTCTCCATTTTGCAGTGGACTAAAAACAATCCTGTGTGAAAGCTCCTGCCTAAAAGGTGACGTGAAAATGTGTGTCAAATGTGTTCATTGCATACAAGATCAGAATTTGTACTTGTTCTTGGTAGACGTTTCGGCGAAGGAGAAGGAAAACACAGGGCAAAGACACCATCTGCTCTGGACTGAATATCTGTGTGTCCCCCGCGGATTCATGCGTTGAAGCCTAATCCCCAGTGTGAGGCCACTGGGAAGGGACTGGGTTCAGATGAGGTCATGGGGGTGGAGTCCCCGTGATGGGATCTGTGGCCTTACAAGGGGATGAGAGCCCAGAGCTTTCTCCGCCTTGTGAGGACACAGTGAGAACACCGTCTGTGGATCAGGGGGGCAGGCTGTCCCCAGACACGGGATCTGCCAGCACCTTGAGCTTGGACTTCCAGCTCTAAATGGTCACGTCTACTTACCTCAAACCCTCGTCAACTCCTGTCTGGCTCTCATCTCATTATCTCCTTTCTTCCGCACCATCTTCTTTCCTTCTCACCTCATACACATCCTGGGGCATGCCTATCACTCCCCCTGCTTGCCATAGTAAGAGTTTTGGCATTTAGAAGTTAACAGAGGTCCCAAGAGATTCTTAGAAAGGCCACAGATTTCAGTCCATTTTACCAGCATATCTTAAAATAATGTCTCTCGACAAGCTCTTAGCCAAACAATGAAATGGCGCCTTGTTTCCTCGTTGCTATAACTTTCCGTATTTCACTCCAGCAAGCCTGTCTGTTCCTGGTGTGAGGAAACGTTTCTCAGAATGCCTAACTGGAACGCCTTTTATTTTATGTGTTCCAACAGCACAGTGGTCCCATCATTAGTTCTAGGACTAGATACCCAATGAATGCCTATTAATTTGCATTTGCTGGGAAGCAGAACTTGAGTGGGCCCCGGACAGTGGTAAAACACTCCCAAGGGGACAGCACATTTTGAAGGCTCTTCCTGTGTACCTTCAACACAGTGAGAGAAGGCACATTCGGTTTCTGCCCAGACAAGCTTTACTGCCTGGCTCTGAAGCGTTCCACGTATATCCCAAGCAGACTCCCGAGGTTTAATTCTTAAGAAAGATTAATAATACATCGGGAACATAAAGGCAACGGGAGCATAAACTTAATGGCAAACATATAATCAATGTTTCATAATGTTTTCAGAATAGGAGGCTATGTAAGGTCTGCTCTCTATAATTTCTTTCCCAGACCTCATAAATAAACAATGACTCTTTTTCCCCATGTTCAACTGATTTATAGGCAGATCTTTAAGCAAAGTGCTTCCATTCATTACTAATGCATTGCATAATGCGCTGTAATAACTGAATATAGCTTGAATATGATCGTTTAACATATTAATAAAGCATCAATGTAATTTAAAGCAGCAACCCTTTCATTTTACACAAACAATCTCTGGGCGAGAAACAGGAAGAAGTAAGCATGACAGAGCAATGTCCAAAGAATGGAGACCCCTGGAATCCCCATCAGTCCACGAGGGAGCCCGCAGAAACGAGGACGCGCCAGTTACTCAGAGGCAAAATCTCAGTGCCTTGCTGCACAGCGCGGGAACGACCATGCCCCCATTCCTCCCGGCGGCCGCAGGAATCATCTTTGTTTTCACAACGCAGCATCTAGAATCGTCGACACAGCCGTGGTACAAAACCTTCCTGGGAAAGGCCAGCAGAGGCCATTATTTCAAGCCTGACACACTGACCTGTTGTGCCATCTTAAGGGAAATTAGCGGCTCTTCTCTGAGAACAGAATTAACCCTTGGCATTTAATATTTCATGCCATCCGAGCGGCTCCCTAACAAGAACAAATGGCTACCGCTGAAATGAGGCTTATTTATCCTGAGTAGATTTTAACGATAAGGAGGACAGAGCAGAGTGTATCATGAAATGTATCACACCTGCGGTTGCTAGCGTGGTGTCACTGAATTTGTCATGCACCGGGAATAATTAATGCCCATGCTGTCTGGGTTTGGAAACACAGGAAAAACAGCTATCATCCCAGCTTACAATGGAACATAATCAAACAGAAAAAAAAATGACTTTTTTGCCTTTTCTTTTTTTTACTAAAGGGCAGGGTCTAGTAAGAGGGAGAATGTGAACTACTTTAGAGATGATGTGCTTTTTCTATTTAAGAGGGGATGACTCGTTTCCTAGGTTTTCATTTCTATAGTCTTGTTCCCTTTGCTCTTCTCCACCAAAAGAGCATCTGTTTTATGAGTGAGGCTCTGGCAGCCCTCCCTCCTCATTCTTCAGATGATGAACTCACTCTGCATTGTGGTTTTTGTATCTCGGAGTTCCCATGGCGAGCCTGTCTGGCTGCAGAACTCTGTACTTGTTTCAGTTGGCAAAACTTCTTCAAGGCGCAGAGCCTCTGGATAAAGCACACTGGTGTGAGCTCCAGTCGGATGGAAAACGGGGCAGAGAGGGCAATGCTCCCTGAAAGATGTGAACTGTGACGTAAGTGGCTAGCTGACCACCAAAGCTGGGTTCTGCCCTTGCAGGGTGCAGAATTATTGCTGGGAAGTACGTGCCTATCCAAAGATTGCATATTTCAGCATCCCATGCAAATAGCTGGGGTCATGCGATTTGTTTTTGCCAACTGAATGTGAGTGGAAGTGATGTGCATTTCCTCCAATACAAAGTGGGCAAGAAGCAAATGTGCCTTTTTCACCCTCTTTTTTACCATTAGCCAATAATAGAACAGAGAGGACTCTGAGATCTAAGAAGAGAGCAGAGCTACAAGACGGAAGGAGCCTGGGTTGCTGAGTGATTTCGTGGAATGCTGTCCATTTACAAAGGTTTTTGCATTAGCAAGAAATAAGTTTCTAGGAGGTGAAGCTACTGAGATTTCAGGGAATTTTGGTCACAGCCACTGATATATTATCTTGATCTGTACACAAATCAAAGCACTTCAGTAGAAAGGAGGTGAAAACTACAAAGCACGATAAAGATCCTGCTTAGGCTATGAGAATTCAGAACAAATATTCACCCTTTTCTCACTTTTCAAGAAACCATCTTCTTTATCATTCTGTTCTCAGGATGCTCGTTCATCATTTCTAACATACTCCCTTTTTTGACATTCGATATTATTTTATATTAGTTTCAGGTGTAAAGTGTAGTGGTTAGACATTTATATAATTTATGAAGTGATCCCCTCAATTAGTATAGTACCCACCTGGCACTATATATAGCTATCACAAAATTTTCGACCACATTCCCTATGTTGTACCTTTTATCTCTGTTTATCCAAAGAAATCCAAAACAGTAATTTGAAAAGCTATATGCACCCCTATGTTCACTGCAGTGCTATTTACAATAGCCAAGATGTGGAAGCAACCTAAGTGCCCATCAATAGACAACAGGATAAAGAAGATGTGGTACATGTATAAAAAAAAATATTACCCATGAAAAAATGAAATCTTACCATTTCTGACAACATGGATATACCTAGAAGGGATTATGCTAAGTGGAATGAGTCAGAAAGAGAAAGACAAATACCATATGATTTCACCTACGTGTGAAATTTAAAGAACAAAATAACCTATTCTTTACATAGTTAACCACGTCCCCGCCACCTCATCTGCCATCTTTATACGTGCCTTCAAAATCCCAGCTGAACAGCATGACCCTTCACCCATATTATTACCCTAATTATCCTCTAGAGCTCAGTTCAACATCACTTCTGCAGGGAACCCTTTCTGGACCACCCAGATAAAGTCCGATCCTATCATGATAAGCTTTCATAGCACTGGATCTTCCTAGTTAGACTTACTACACAAATAATTTTATTTTTCCTTGTGTGATTATTTGATGAGCACCATCTCCCCCACTGGACTCTAAATGAAGGCAGAACTATGTCTAGGTTTTGCTCGCCATTTTATCTCCAGCACCTGACATTACATTAACACTCGATAAATACTAATAAATGGATAAATCATACTAAAAATGATGGAATGCTTACTATATTTCAAGCATTTTACAGTTTCTCATTTAATCCCTCCCTCAAACCCCATAAGATAGATAGTACTACCCTCATTTTAGATACAAAGAAACTGAGATTCTGACAACTTAAATGCGATACCTAAGGACACACAGCTCACAAGGAGTGGAACTGAAATGTGAACTCAAATCTGTCTAGTCAAGTGCTTTCCTTGGCATAAGTGCATGTAGAAATTTTTTAAAATCTCATCTCTCCACAGCGTTTGATTTTTATAGGCTCGATAGAAATCCTTACGGTATTTGTTTTTATTGGAGTATGATCTGCACCCATGAAATGCAGAGGTCTTAACATTTTGATCGGTTTTAGCTAATGCATGTGCCCATGTAATTCACACACCCTGCCAGACAGAGACTATTTGCTATCACTCCGTAAAGCTCCCTCGCCCCTCGCTTTCAACCCCATCCTCTCCGCTAGCGGCAACTACTGTTCTGAGTTGTCAGTGTCTTTGTGTTGTTGTATGGATCAGCCATTCATTGCTTTTTGCTGTTGAGTAGTAAGTAGTCCATTGGCTGGATATACCTTATTTTGTTTATTCGCCTTTCGGTGGACATTGGGGTACTCCCAGTTTGAGTCTATTGTTAATAAAGCTTCTATGAACATCCTTGTACATACCTTTTTGTTGACATATGTGTTTATTTCTCTCAGAGAAAACCTAGAAATGGAATTGCCAAATCATAGGCTAGGTGTATGTTTAACTTTTTAAGGAACATCCATTTATTATACTCATGCTAGCAATGTAAGAATTCTAGTTGCCTCGCATTCTCACCAACACCTGGGGTTGTTGATAATTCTAGAGGGCACAGTGGTATCTCTCTGTAGTTTTGATTTGCATTTACCTGATAATTAATCATGCTCAGATTTTTTCTTCTGTTTGTTGGTCATTTATGTATCTTCTTTTGCGTAGTATCTGTTTAATCTTGTGCTCGATTTTATTGGGTTTCTTTTATTAAACAGGAAGAGAGGGAAGAAGGGAGGGAGGGAGGGAGGGAGGGAGGAAGGAAAGAAGTTTGGTTCTTTCGTCAAGCAACTGCACAGGAATCTCCAGGGGCTTCCCACCAAACCGAAATCTGGGCCAGATTCAAACTTCCAAGTTCAGTACTACAACCTGGTCCCATCAAGGAGCTCGTTTTATGCTGGACAGAAATAGAAACTTCCCTAGGTCTGTCTATCTGAATGCCAGAAACAGTGGAGTGATACACAACAGCATGCCAGATGGATAGAGAAAAAAAAACACCCTTGCGTTTGAGGCAGGAGCATCCCACTTAATGGAGAAGCACGAGCCAGAGGGAAATGTTATTATCCCACCAAGGCCCGGTGATTCCAAAGGAGGCAGAGACATCATCATCTACAGAGAAAATTATTTGATGGCCCAGGGGGTGCATTCCAGAACAAGGAATGCCAACATGATGTCCAGTAAAAGAACCATCTCCATGTGGAAACTCTAGATCTAATAGCTCCTTAAGTTTCTTAACTACCATGCTTAACCTCTCCTGAAATGACACCATCATCCAGTTCGGAGAGGAATACTTAGCTGTCAGATGTTTTTAATTCTACCAATAAACTCAAAAGTGCCACCCTTTTTTAAAAGGAAGCAAATTATAGGTGCTTAGCCATTTGAGGGCTCAATTATCGCATCTGCCCCCGCAATTAGGAAACGACACCCGTTAATTGGGTAATTGTGTACCTAAGTGTCCAATCTGCGTGGGCAAATTGAAGGCGTGATATATGCGAATCAATCTGCATGTCCCATTAAGCCTAATTGTCCCTGCCTGTCAATCACAGGGACAGCCAATCATGTCTACCCCTTTCTGAGTGAATCTTTTTAACCAAAGTGATTCTTGGTATTTGAGCCTCATTCATGATATAAAATAATAATGTGTAGCTTATATGACATCAAGTATAATATAAGAATCGTGTCATCTTCCTGGCAAAAACGCAAGAATCCCAAGCCGTGGATTCTTACAAATGGCTAATGCTGCCTTCCTTAGAGAGGCTAGGTCAGCTGTTATGGCTGAGGAAGGAGGTGTCAGCACCCAAGAAGAGGATGCTGAGCAAGGGGTTGCACATAGTCTAAAATGTTGGAAGTTTCTGTTTATGGTTCTCAATAGCACTGTACTAAGCATTTGACATGCAGTATCTCATCTAATCCTAGAAGAGCCTTATGAAGTAGATACTGTTACCAGCCTCATTTTACAGAGAAAAAGACTGGGGCACAGAGACATTAAGAGACGTGCTCAAGGTCACAGAGCGACCGAGTGGCAGAGCCAGGATCTGAACCACCTCCCTTTCTCTTACCTCCAATCCATCCTCAAGTTCTGTGGCTTCCATCTCCTTAATCTATTTCGAATGCGAGCTGTTCTCTCCGTCTGCACTCTCACCAGCCTGGCTCTGGCCGCTGTCATCCGACTCCAGTTTTCAAGGTGACCTCCCCTCCACCACACTACAGCCCAGGTTGTCTTCCTATAACGCAAATCCGACCATGTCGCTCCTCTTGCTAAAATGCCTTTGCCTTCATGATGAGGTTCAGAGTCCCTTATGCAGCAAGCGAACCTTGTCACGGACCTTCCCAGAGAACCTAGGAAAAGTCACCGGAACTCTCGTCTTCCATCGGGCTGGCATCCCCGGCACACCAGCAGAACTGCTCTTGTTAACATCCCCAGCGACTCCGCATCACCGAAGTCAGACCTACTCTCAGTTCTCACGTCAATCAAACTTTCGGGATCCTTCCACACAGTTGGTCATCCTCTCCTTGTTGGTGTCTCCTTCACTTTGATGCCTAGGTGACCTCACTCAGTTTCCCCCCTCCTCACCAGCTGCTCCTTCTCACTATCCCAGGATCCAGTCCTTGAATCTCTTCTTTTCTCCGTTTACACTTATTCCCTCAATGAGCGCATCCCGTATCATGGCTTTAAATCTCATCTGTACAGTAAAATGTTATTCTCCAGCCCTAACTTCAATCCTGTCTGTCCGGTTCAAAGTTCCATTTACCTAGTTACATCTCTACTTGGGTGTCTAATAGGCATCTCGAGCTTAACAGAGCTAAAAACTACCGATCCCACCACTTACCCCCAAACCTGGTCCCCTACCGTTGTACCTCGCTCAGGGACGGCACCTCCATCATCCCAACTGTTCAAGAGTCATCTTTGCCTCCTCTCTCCCAAGTCCCACACAAAATACATCAGCTATTCCTGTCTGTTCTACCTTCAAAATCTATTTCCTAAATCGGAACACTCTCCACTACTTCCACTGCAAGCACTGCCACCATCCAAGCCACCATCACTTCTCGCTTCCACTGACATAATTTCCATCTCCCTGCTGTCACCCTTACTCCCGAGTGCCTCTTTTCAACACCACGGAGCGATCTTTTCAAAACAGAAACCTGATCACGTCGCTCCCTTGCTCGACACCTTCCTCCCCTCGCCCCGAGGGTTTTCCTGCACCCTCGGAACCCGAAAGCCTCTCCACCTTCGGGTCTTCCCTTCCACTCTCTCCACATGCAGCCAAAATTGTGATTACAATTTAGCCAATCTCCTGACCACGCATACTTGACATCCTTCTTAGTTACCCTAATGTAATTCTAGCCTACAATGCATCGGATTGCCCCCTTGCTCAATATTACTCATTAAATAATGATAAGCCCCGTTACCGTTTACGGAGTGCCCGCTATGTGTAAACCATTTCCCTCGCTTGGCTGGCTGCATTCTAGAACTTAGGAAAACTCAGTCATGTCCGAAATGGCTCCACTGGCCTCAGCATGATGCTCAGGTTTTATTTTCTTTTAGCCAAATGGGATGTCTGCAGTCAGCACTGGGCTCATAGTGACAAAACGCAGCCACAGCCACAGCTGTATTGATTTCGTCTCACTTGACACTAATATCCTCCAGACTCCTGAGAGCTTACGGGTCCTCACCATGTGACCGTTAGCAGAGACCAAAGCCCAGTGCCCAGGTGGTGATAAACAGACACTGTTTTACAGAAGCTCCACACCCCTCTGCATCCCAATGGCGAGCTAAGTCCTACAGACTGGAGTGAAGTTTCCACTTTGACTTGAATTCACTAGGAAGAACCAGGCAAGTCAGTTCCTCAGCGAGGTCCTTGCGCCCTTTAGCTATGGAATGAGGGATGTGTGCTATGCTCCTCTACATGAACAAAGCCTCTTTTTTTACTAACAGAATCCATATTTTGTCTGGGGCGGCTGACAAACATCCTTCCCAGACTCCCTTTCAGTTATAAATGAGCAGGTGACCCAATTTTGGCCAATGACGTATAAGTAGAAGTCTACTGGGTGGAGCTGAAATGAAAAGGAAAAGCTATTCTTTTCCTGATAAAAATAAAATAGACTCAACGACTCTTGCTTGCCCTTCCTTTTCCTCCTGGTGGAAGGAGAGCGCAGTGCCTGGATGTAGCAGAGCCATCCTGTGTCCATTGGGACAGAGATGTACGCAAAGAAGGCCTGGTGAAGAACAGACACAGGGACCCCAAGTCCTACGTTGCATTTCTGGGGCCCAACACCAGGGCTGGATTAGCTAAAGGTCTCCAAACTTTTCATTCCATGAAGGAGATATATGTTTTCCTTATTTAAACTGCTGTTTCATGAAGCCGGAACAAATCGTCTGATGTTTTCTGTTACTCTCCCTCTTAACTACCCATGTCTCTGAATCACCTTCTAGGGCAAAGGCTAGGAAAGGGTAATGCCGCCCTCCTCAGGGAGCCTGCTGTCTTTCCTGACCCTCACAAATCAATCAAGTGCGCCTTTGCACCAGCTTCCTCGAGTCATCCATTCAAGAGATAATTACTGGTGCCTACTGTGCACAGGTGTTACAGGATTAAGTCTGCCGTGAGGGACAGAATTTCCCGGCGTACCCTCACCTCAACTCTTACGTGACTCTAGATGCCAACATGGTCTTCAGTGATCTGAGTGCTTCTTATGTCACACACTCTTCCTCCTCCTCCTTCCTTCCCAGTAAACACCGATCAGCTGTCTCCTCCAGACCTGGAAAGCACAGGCCAGTTTTAAAACACTGGTCCAAATTTTCCATGCAATGAAAACGTTTTCCAGTCTTCCAAAGTTGGAGGAGAGTATGAGGCTAGTTGTGATTCTCCTAAAGTTTAAAGTATGTGGTGGCAAAGAGGTCAGATTAGATCGTTTCTAAAGTTCCTTAAGGAGCTAAAGTTCCGAGTTCTACCAAATTCTCTCTCTTCTCTAATGGCCCTTCACCTTCTGCCCCCAGACATACTTCTGATTAGGGAGAACTCGTGGGCAACATAGATATGTCACATTGCTCCTAAATCCATATATGAGACCAAGATTAGCTTGGAGGCTTTATTTTCCTTTAGGCACCAAGCCCTTGTTTACATAAGTAAAGAGAAAATTTAATCATTTCACAAGAGAATAGAAGATAACCCCATTTTTGAGAGTGAGAGAGGATAACAGTTTTAACACTCCTGAATAATTAAAATAATATGCAAATAATTAAAATGAAATGGCACTTTTGTCTTCAGAATTCTCTTCCAAAAGAAAGATTCCATCTCTAACCCTCTCCAGGAAAACAAAACAAAACAAAACAAAAAAACAAAAAACAAACAAAGAAAACCCTTCACATATCCACATATTTGTAGTTATTCTACGAATTACGTCTGATAGCCTGGAGACGCCTATATGTAAAACATGACACACATTAATCACTTCAATTAATTCCCTGTGTCTGGGCAGAGGTGCTCCTAGAAAGTGGGGACGATGAAAGCTTTGATTTGCCCCCAAGGAGGTCTTTCAGAAAGGAACAGTGACATAGCAAGTAACGTAACCCTCACTACAACACTCATCGCAACAGGATGGCTCAGCCTCAGCGTTATGGACACCGCGGGCTGGACGACTCTTTGCTGAGGGGCCGTCGTCTGCACTGTGGGGTGTGAGCAGCACCCCTGGCCTCCACCCACTAGATGCCAGCAGCACCCACCAGCACCTCCACCACCACATTCCAGTTGTAACAAATGAAAATATCTCCGGACATTACCAAACACTCCCCGTACGAGACCACTGCCCTACGGCAGGCGGCCTTCATCTGTACTGATTTTGCCTGAGCGTTAACTTAGAGTGTTGGGCCCCGTGCACCCCTGAATCACATCCCACTCACACCCACCACCGTTCGCCCGGGCGACTGGTCACCCTGTGGAGTGACATCAGCTCAACCCTCATCACCAGAGACAAAATTGCATGTGTTTGTGTTTATCATTTTAATTAAAAACAACTCCTCAGCACAAAGGTCACCCAGGGTCCTTCTCCAATGCTGCATGCTTTTGACTTCCTCCTAGCTCACCGCAGCTCCCCCTCCACCCTCTCAGCCAACTCTTCCCCTCCTGCTTACCCCTCCCTCCACTGAGTTCCTCGGGTCACAGATGCAGGACATCATTTTCTTCTCTCTTCATCCATGGCTTTAAATAGCCCCGATGACCCCAAAGTTTTGCATCTGGTCTTGACTTCCACTCTGCATTCCAGACTTATACATCCAACTATCTACTTGGCCCCTTCCTCGGATGTCTTCCAACATCTTAAGCTTAACAAATTTAAGAACTGTCTCTTGCTTTTTCTCCCCCAAATTGCTTTAAATCACTCTTTCCCTATTTAAGAAAATGGCACCTGTATCACTGGAGTCAATCAGACTCGGAAAACTAGGAAGAGTCGTCCTTCAGCTCCCTTTGCTCCTTTGCCTCCCCCTAATCTTATCTATTAGCACATCCTGAGTCCAGCTATTCTCTCTATCGCTCTCTGCTGCTGCTGCTACTGTCCCAGACTCGGGGCCACCTGGACAAGTGTCTGCTGTGGGGACTGTCTCCAGGAAGCGTTGTTTAACTCCAGGAAACAGGTCTACGTAGTTCTACAGACACACGGGACCCCCTGGAGTTGTGCAGTGATCAATTCACAGCACCACATACATCGGTTCTGAGTCGCTAGTCCAAGTCACCAACATCTCTCATCAGAATTAAGGCAACGGCTTCCTAACAGGACTCCCTGCTTCTGCTCTGTCCCCAGCAAGCCGCTCTCCAACCAATGATCAAGAGCGATCTTTTTAAAAAGTTGTATCACTCTCCGACTTAGAACCCCTCGGTAGTCTCTCATTGCTCTACACACACACACACACACACACACACACACACTCACTCACTCACTCACTCCAAACCCTTCTCTGTGACTCCCGGACTTGCCAACTTCAAATCACCAAAATCCCTCGTTTTACCTCTTGACCCCTCAGCTTCATCCTAACAAATCCTCTTCCAGTTTCCTAACTACAACAAACCCGCTCCCGCCCCAGGGCCTTCACGCCTGGAACGCTGCCTCAGTGCCCACGACGCTCGCACGAGTGAACCCTTCTCACTTCCCAGTCTCGGTCTGAGACGACCTGGCCCATCAGGTACTTCCCTTTCCCTTCTTTACCACGGTACCTCATTTCCCTCAGGTCACTCTTTTTTTTGTTCAGGATTGCGTTCCCAGGACTCAGTACGGCACCAGGGTCATATCGGGCGCCCAATAAATGCTGCTTAAGTTAAATGAATACGCGAATCCCACCACTAAGAGACAATCATTGTTAATACTCTGGTGTGTGCCATTTCTACACCTGCAGCATATTTAACTTTAATAAGCATGTTGTTTTGTCATTAACCTTAGGACTAAGTATGTAGTAAAAAAAGAAAGTACATGGACACTTAGTATACATGATTCGGTATCAGCTCAAGTGTTATCTCCCTAGGGGACCTTCAGCCACACCAATCAGAGGAGACCTCACCCTCGGTCCTCACCACATCACCTCGTCTTAGTTTCTTTATGGCCTCGCCACCAGCCAAATCATCTTTTATTTGTGTGTCTGCTTACCTGTCTTCCCTGACTAAGACGCAAGTTCTGTGAAGGCAGGGACCAAGTTTGTCTTGTCTAACGCTGAAGGACCAGTGGCTTAGCAGGCCCTGGCTAACAGCAGGAACTTGATAAATGTTTGTCGAATGATGAATGAATGTTTGATGCTTTTCTGCCCAGGAAGCACTCTGAACCAGATGCGAACTGTCAAGTGGACTCAAGGAGGAGCCTTTTAATTGCACTTAGCATTTCAAGGCCATCACCAGCCTCACAGAGGCACTGACATGCTAAAGATGGGCTCAGTCCACAGCTGTCCCATGTACTTGGCTCCAGCCCTGGCGAAATGTAGAGTGACATTTGTACCAAGGCAGGATGAAGGTTTGGCCTTTCCGGGCTGAAAACAGGGCTCCATGTCTCATCCGTCGAGGACAGCAGCTCCTGGCTCCTCCGCTTGCTAATCAGACTGACAGCAAACTTGAGGCAGCGTGTTGATGCTGTGGTCCCAGGACCACATGACATAAAAATAAAGACGCTGTCAAGGGAAGCAGCAGAGCTAGAGAAAGAGGCCAAGCCTGTCTTGAGTCAGAGGGAGGGCAGGAAGAGCATCCAGGGAATACCAGTGCACAATATGTTCAGGGTTCTTCCTTTTTCTTCTTCTAATCCTTGGCAATATGGCTCATTTCATCAGTCTAACTAGGAATAAAAATTTAAAAATGATGCTTCATTGTCTCAGCTGATAATACAGCAACCAGAAGTCACAGACCAGTGACTCCTAGGCCAGGTCCAGTACCTAGATATTTGGCCTGCAGGGCATTTTTTTAAAAGTTCAATGATTTGCCAAAATTCCTAAATTGGAAATATATATATATATGTATGGCTTCTCTTGAAAAATTAGAAGGTCCGGCAACACCGAACCCATATTCCTATATGCCAACATCAGCGGGACCCGATGATCCCTGTGGGCTTCAGACAAGGAATGTGTCTCAAGTCCTTTATTTCCTACCTGGTCCCCTTCCAGACCCCTGAGGGCATCTGAATTCCTGATCCATGATTCTCAAAGGAGGAGAAAACATATTCCCCTGACTTCAGATTTCCAGGGAAGAAAGAGTGTCTGTCATGACATCCACGCCCTCGGGAAGGCATAGGAAGAGTTACATAGGTCCCCTATCTCTGCCCTGTCTTCCTGTCTTCGCTCCCCCAAGCAGGGCAAAGGAAGTAATCTGACTGATGAGATTCCTAAGGATTTGCCCTCCAGGGGGTGGGACTCAGTTTGCCTCAAGGATGAGAAAAAGGGCTCCGCCCACTCTCTCATTCAGTGGCCCCCACAGAGCTGTGAGGTAAGGAAGCTAGGCTTCCTCTCTGTTTCCTAGCAGTCAGCACATCCCAGAAAAAGCCCCAGGGTCCTCTCTGGCCTCCTTCAATGAAGACTTCAAGATGCTACAGCAGATGACAATCCCCCATTGAGTTTACAGGATGAGATTTTTCAGAAGCTGCTTTGCCACCCAATGCAAAGTGGGTGGTCCAAGACCTAGATACTGAAGGTCACAGGAGACATCACATCCAAGCTGTGTTCTCCAGTCCAGTTTTGCCAGAGAAACCCACACTCTGAGACCTGACAGGCCTTAGTAAAAAATGTGATATTTCATGTTTCCACCTAATTCCTTGTATATGCTCCTGATTATTAGTATTCAGAATCCTTATCCTACAATATGTCTCGAAATAGAGTCTTCCTGGGATCTGGGGGCTTCTTAAAGCCAAAGTTAAATATGGCATGTCTTCCTGAAGCATTCCCTTTACTCAAAGATTTGGGAAGTATGTTTTCACATTTTCAGAGGCGTGCCCAAGCACAATGATCTAAATATCACTTTTCCAGGTTCACCGGCCTCACAGAATTTTTCACATTTGAAATTATGAAGCATGTAACTTTTGCGTGCAGGGAGGCAATTGGATAATTAGGTGCTTCCGGTTACGAGGGTATAATCTGGAGATGTATTCAGGAGGAGCGAAGATGATGATGATGGCACCGGGTCTCCACAAGGCCGATGCTAATCCGGGGGAGCTGAGGAGCTCCAGCAAGGATTTCTCCGAGGGATTCTGAGGATCCCGGCGCACCTAGACTTTTAATGAGGCTTTCTACTACGTGCTCCCGTTTTTCCGCCATGTAATTATACAGAAAACGCACAGCTCTTCCGCTAGCCAGGTTCCTGCCACAAATTCGCTTAATGTTTCATCTCCTCAACTTAGCATCCATTTCACACGATAGTGAGTAACTGATAACACGAATACGCCCAAACTTATTTTTTGTGTGGATTTGATGGATTTAGTGTCATTCTTCAAGTACCATTTTGCAAAGAGTTGCTTACAAATTATATTGTCAACTTGGAATTTGCCTTAGGGTTTAAGAACCAGAAGCTTGATGACTAAGCATGAAACCAGTGAAAACAAGCACGGTGATGAGAGAAATTTAATATAGCCTGGAATCATCTCTTTCCACAAAAGACTGACAGCAAAAGCAAAAATAGCCCTCCCCATTAACACTCCCAAACTGGTGATAGGTTACAAGTATAAACTTAGACAATGTCGATTGTAACCAAATATACCTACTTAAAATGAGGGTTTAAGATAAACACCCACAATGCCCAGATTTTGGTCTCTAAATACATTCCCTGATAAAAGGAGCCTAGGCTTTTTGCAGACACAGCTGACCTGAGGCCTGGAGCATTCAGTGTGTATGAGATGAGCCCAGAATATTTTACGCTGGAAAGAAAAGCCGCTATATGAATTTAATGGGGTCAAAACAAGAGGATACAGGGACTAGCCCAGCCTGAAGGGGCTCCTGCTAAAATGAGACCCTTCATGCACACGAAAGGCTGTCATCATGCCAGTTATTTATCTATTGCCTCTCGGCTCTAAGTCCACCCTTTTCTACTCTGTATGGGATGCTAATTGGGACTCTGCACATCAAATCTCACAAATGTCATAGACTTGCTCACCAGCCGGCTTCCGGTTAGGTTCTGCTAATAGAAGACACTGAGGAAGAAGGGTAAGAGAGAGAGAGAGAGAGAGAGAGAGAGAGAGAGAGAGAGAGAGAGAGAGAGACTGTGTGTGTGTGTGTGTGTGTGTGTGTGTGTGTGTGTGTGTTTCTTCTCCTGCCGGTCTCATTCCAGCAGCATCCCAGCTCCAACATCCAGCTTCTTTCAATGCCGGCACGGAACCCTTCCTCTCCAGGATGCTCTCCAGGATGAAAGCAGACCTCCAAGCCACAGATGAATGAAAAAACGTCCGCGAATGGTTTGGCCATTTTATTTCACTTTGCTTTCTCTAATGATAATGGTATTGCCTTATAGGCCATTAATTATATTCTGGGCCATATAATTATAAACGTAGATTATATTTATAATCACTCTTGATTATAAAATAACTAAAAAATTTTTCCACAATAGTTTTTACATTTTTTTTCTTTTTTTAAAATCAAACATGATAGCCCATGGGAAAGAAATGTTTGCCTTTGGGCACATATGCCTTCATTTCATAATTACACACCTTGAAGACATCAGCAAAGACTGCATTATTCATAATGACACTCTGTCCTAAGCAGCCCTTCCCTTGGTTTTCTTGTTGCTCAGTGAGGTGATTAAAAAAAAAAAAAAAGACATTATCTTTGGTGGTTTTAATCCTAGCTTTTTAATAAAAATAGGAGACAACTTGAAAGCTTATTCAATTACATGGCTAGCTACTGAAGAAAGGTGTCGGTATAGAGTTTTTTAAACTTAGGACTAAGTTGTTATGTTTCTTCTCAGAGATTAAAAAGACATTATGATAAAGTAAAACCTAGAAGAGGTGAATTAATTCCTTGCTCTGTGTCATGGAGAGAGGGATGGAGTCGTTTTGCTGAGCCGTTTCTTTCCAAGTCGGAACTTCAGCACCAGCTGTAAAGTTATACTGGGGACATCTGTGAGAGGTCCCTGCAATAGAAATCATAGCAGGAGCTGGAGGATGAGGGTTCGTCGGGTAGAGTGCGAGGTGCCTGTGACTCTTAGTTCATTCATATGTGATACAAATTAGAGCCTTCGTAGTTTTAAAAGTCATCAGCTACTTTCTTCACTGCAAAAGCCCTATGATGAGTATTTCCTGGGACAGTCCTCTGATGAGGACCTTTCCACGTGGTGTGTGAACCGAGCAATGTGACTAGAGGGTAGGTACATCTGTCAGAATTGCCACCGGAACCACACTGCCCTGTTTCACTTCTCTGGAAGCTTCTGTGGGCTTCTTGTCTCACCAGCCAGTGAATAAATGAGCCCTTTTCTGCCCACACTTTCTCAATTGCTTTATCGAGGTAGAAAGGTGAAAGAGTCTGGGTACCAACCATTTCTCCTTCCTCAGCCTTCTTCAAATCGGCTAATCAAATAAGACAGCATAGTCTTTGAGATTCGTAAAACTGATCATGAAAATTTTCAATGTCTTTGCATTGCACTTTAAACAAAATCCAGGTCTCTGACCACGGCTTGGGGGTCTTGAAGATCTGATTCCAAATGCCTCTCGTCTCATTCTCCACATTCCAGCCACGCTGGCTTCCTCTCTATTCCTCGACGAGACAAGCTTTTCCTGACCCGGATTCTTGGCAATTTCTCTTCGCTCTGGTTGGAAACGTCTTCCCCAGCTCTTGGTAGGCTGGCTCCTTCTCATCCACCAAGTTCCTTAAAAAATCCGTGGCCTCAGGAAACATTCCCTGACTACCCCCCTCGCTGTGTTCTATCACAGCATGGTGAACTCCCCTAGAACTCTGTCCACTGCCTGTAATTACGTCTTTAGGAAATCACTTAATTAACATCCATCTTTCCCAGCTCTGTGGTAAGCTCCCTGAGAGGAGGAACCACAACTCCCCAGCCTAAGGGCTGGCCAGCTTTTTCTGCAAAAGACCACATACTAAATATTCTGAGCTTTGCGGACTATACAGTCTGTGTCACAACTACTCAGCTCTCCTGTCGTAGCGTGAAAATCGTCACAGATGATTCATTACTTAATGAGTATGGCTGCGTTCAAATAAAACTTATTTACAAGATCATATGATGGGCTCGATTTGACCCCTTGGCCATCATTTTCAAACGCGGACTGTAGCCCACGGTTACATACTCGGCATCTTGCACAACTCCGATCACATAGCGAGTGAGCCAAGCGGTCGTTAGATGAATGAAGCAATGAATAAATGACCTGCATGGTCAGTTTCGGCTGAAGTCTGGAGGAGCTGGGGCTTCGGAGTTGGAGTTTTTCTCCATACTGGACTTGAAGTCTTTCCTCTGGTCAATTTCATTTCTTTCTCTTCTTCAGCATTTCCCAGCCTGACTCTCACTGACCTGGTGACAAGTGGCCCTCCCTCCTTTGAGCCTCACTAAATCTAATCTTGGAACTCTTCTTTTGCTGATCGGTAATATCTAGACTTATCTTTCACTAACTTGCACCAAACGTGAACATTTTACTCCTATCATTTCTACTCCGATGTACTCGGCAGTCAGCGGCATGACATGTTTGCAGTAAAAAGAAAGAACACAAGGAAGGACTATGACTTCTGTATGCGAAGACTGACACATCATTTCTGAATGGCGATTTGCCGATACCTGTTAAAACTGTAACTATGCCTTCCCCTGGAACCCAACCACTCCTGGGACTTTCCCCATCACTCCCTTTGCCTGTACCGTGGTTCTAGAATCTGACATAGTGTCAAGAGAGACAGAGTGTCTCTTCTATGCTTGGCCAAGTATCCACGCCGAGTGCCAGTGACAACCACACTGTCTCGCCTTTAGTTAGCTTCATCCTATGCTGCCTCCAAGCCAGGCTTAAAGACCTCATACAGAACTCTCATAGGAATGGTTGTAGTGTCTTGTCATGGGCGGCTTCTGTCATGGCCTCCGAGGGTTCCCATCTCCTAGATCCCACCTCCCGGTATTCATGCCCCTTTGTAATCCCATTCCCTTGAGTGTGGACTGGACCTTGGATTTAGTGACTTGCTGTGACCAGCAGAATATGGCGAACATGATTAGGACATCGCTTCTAAGATGCACTTGCAAAAGACTGTGATTTCTCTCTTGCCAGCATGCACTCTCTGGCTCTTCCCATGAACTCAAAAAAAAAAAAAAAAAAAAAAAAGCCAGCTGCCATGTTGTGAGCTGCCCTGTGGAAAGGCCCATCTGGCAAGGACGTGAGGGTGGGTTCTGGCCAACAGCCAGTGAAGAATTGAAGCCCTCGGTCCAGCAGCATACAAGGAACTCGGTCCTCCAAAAACCACAGGAGCATCCTTGGAAATGGACCCTCCCCCTGCTTAGGCCCTGAGAGGACCACAGCCCTGACCGACACCTTGACAGCAGCCTTGTTGGAGACCCACAGTCAGAGGATCCTGCTAAGATTCCTGACCTATACAAACTGTGATTCATTAAACGTTTTGCTGATTTAAGAACAAATCTTTCCCAAGCTGTTTACTTGTCTTCTGCTTTTGCGCCAATGCAATAAACCCGCCTTCATTCATCTATTCTTTCACTTGTTCAAACTGATGTTTACTGAACTCAAAAGTACAAAGCACAGTAACCACTGCATCTCACTGCATCTGTGTATCTGTGCTCTGATGTTCTTTCTTCTCTCTGACCTGAGCCCTACTCCTACATTTGCATATGAGGCTAAACGTTTGCTCTTGTAAGCCACCATGTCTGGGGCTATTTGTTACGTGGCATTACATAGCTAACGAATCCTCTCTACTGAGATGCCAGCCAGGCATTCTTGCCCAGGGTCTTGATGTCACCCAGCTGCACCGCAGGAAAACAGAGCTCGCTTTCCTTCCCGCTGACATCCGAGGCATTCTCTAGTCTGGGGGAGGGGGGAGCCCCATCCTCTCCTTGCATGGCTAAGACACTTTCTGTACACCTCTGAATCGCCCTCTCCCTGCCTTGAACTCCTCCACGACACCTCTAAATTCTCTAAGGGTTAGACTTTTTAAAAACCAAAGCCAGAAAGACTTGCGGGTGACTTCTCTTTTGTGTCCAGTCACAGTCATCCCATGAGGTGGTGGAAAACAGGGCTCGTTACCTACCTTAATTGGGCAGGGGCAGCTTAATGTGCTCCATGTCATCCAAATTTGGTGACACTTTTTGCCTTAGATTTCTATTGCTGTTGTAACACTGCTTTCCAAGTAAGTAAACAATCCACCCAGAGTTGTCCTAGCATTTGAGCGTCGGCATTTCATAAAATGTTCTTTTTGACAAATACTTATTATTTCTGATGGGAGGAGAGGTAGAATACTAGATTTGCAAGGTTCTCTTCAAAAAAGTTTCTGTGATCAATTTAAAAGATATCGTGTCCTACAGGTTTCTCTTAGAGATTCACCAAACATAGAAGCAGATTGAAGTCTTCCAATAAAGAAACCAGCTTGTTTATTTAGCCTAAAATGTCTAAAATTCATGGAATCTCCTTTTCTCTTTAGAAATTAAAAAGCGTCTGGGTTCCCGAGCCTTCCACGTTGCTTCACCACTCCGTGACTTTTCCTGTGGTGCTCGCTCAGCCTAAAACGTCCTTCTCCTACCAGTGAACCCTGGGTTACAAGCGAAACATCAGTGAACCCCAGCTTAGACGTTAGCAGCTTCATCGTGACCTTAACCACACCGGAGAAAGTGACACACAGCCCCCCCCCCCCCACCCCCGAGGCCATCTCTAAGCCTGGAATTCCATTCCACAGAGCATTTCTCAGGCCTCTGCTCACATGCCTGCCCCACCTCAGAGCCCAGAGGCCACACGGAGCTGGGCTGCGCCTTGTTCTGCACCCCGGCATCGGGCACAGTCATGCCACAGTGATGAGACCTTTACTCGGCTCATCTCAGTTGGTCCCCACTGCCAGCCTGTGATCAACTCCATCCTAAGTGACAAAACTGAGGCGAGTAAGTGGTGGCGCCAAGATTGTTACCCAGTCGACTGAGAGCCGAGATTCACTGACCTACCCACCAGCCTGTGCTCTGTGAGGAGGGGTCGCGACAAAATCGGAAAGGCTATGCCTGACAACCGAAGGCAGCAGCCCCTGCAGGAAAAATGCCACGGGCTTCAAAGTTAGAACAGACAGCCCCCCCTTTGGAGACTGTAAGTTTGGTGAAACACAGTTGTTGACTTCTGAGAGTTTACAGCTGTTTTCTAGAGTTTTCCAGCTCAGAGCGAATCCCAAACAGAAAGGGGAAGAGCGTCACGGGTTTTGAACGCGCCCTCCTGCGCCATGCCAGAGCAGTCGCGGTCACAGGCCACGAAGCAAGTCCCTCTAACGCGTTGTGACTCGGGGCTGGGAGATTTGTTCGTCAGCCTCGGCCCCTCATTGCCCATCTTCCCCTCCCTCGTCGAAGTCATTTGACAGCCATGGCAGCCAAGACATTCTCTTCCTCACTGGATTTGTCTCCTTCCTGCCTCGCTTTGACCCCCGTGCCTCCACTCAGCCCATCCGTCTTCCTCTCACGGGGTTTTATTTCTGGCGTTGGTCTTATCCAAAGCTCTCACTACTTGAATCTCTCTCGCTTGTACTTAAGAGTTTATCATATTTCCCATTTGGCTGCCTTCACTGCCGTCGTCCGACTCATTCCAGCAAACACACAACAGTATCCCCCGCCTCCCCCAGCCCTGGTCTCTCCCATCGAGGTCACCCTCATGGCTGTCTTGTTGCGAATATGGGTCATTTACTTAGGGTCTTTTTAGCAAGGCACATTTGTCTTCTTGCTTTGTTTGGGATCTTCATCCCCTTCGATAATTTGCTTCATTCTTTTCCTTTCTCCCCCATTTCCCCAAAGATCTCGTCCCCGGTGTTTGTGAAGATGGGTTTGCTAAGTGTCTTTTCCGCTCCCTGGGCCTCCATGGTTTTCCCTGAATCCCAAAGTCCCTGATTAGTGAGGCTAACCGTGCCCGCTGCCCTGCAGGACCAGCTATTTCAGAGAGAGGAGGGAGTGTGCTCCCAGTTCATCTTGTAAAGCCCTACGTGGTTGGGGCAAGAATGAGGGGACGACCTCCCAAGAAACGTCCCCTTCGCCCACAGTGGGTTCACTGGCCCCCATGCATGGTGGGAAACGTGCTTTCAAGACAGAAAGGAAAAAACACCCACGCTCTCCTTTGCCAAAAGCCCTCAGAAGATCTCAATCCTTCTACCTGATGAGGTTGCTTCCAAGCATGCTGGGAAAACCTGTGGCCGACTAAGGCGTAAAACACACCGACCTAGGGCTGCAAGAAAGTGGGAGGAACATCTCCCCGCCCACACCTAGGAGCAGAGCTCTGCACCTGGGGGGCCTGGGACAGAGAGGATCGTTCTCCCCTCTCCTTGAGTGCGGCACCAACCCCTGACCCTAGGGCCGATCGCCTCTTCTCATGGGAGCCGCTTAAAAGAATAGGATGAGCATCCGCGTTAGGGAATCGGCATTCTGGCTGGAATGTTGACCCCACTCTGCTGAGCTCCAGGTTCTCACATGACAAACGGGCACAATGGTACGTTACGGCAGGAAATGAGGCACTGTTAGAAAGCGGAGTGCTTGGAACTTCTAGGTGCAGCAACGAGCACCATCACTTTGCTTCACCATGAATGTGGCAAAAAAAGAAAAAAAAAGAAAAAAGAAAAAAGCTCGCGTCCGCATGAGAGCAATATGGATGATAACATCTATTAAGTGTGCGCTGTCGGTGTTCTAATCCCTTTACATGGATTAACTCATTGCATCTTCAGGACAACCCTAGAAGAGACACATCTTCGTTTTATAGATGAGGGAACTGAGGCACAGAGAAGGAGAATAACTTGCCCAAGATTACGCAGCTGGGATGCACCTGCGTCGGGATGCGAGGAAGCCGAGCCCACAGCCATCACTCTCGGCCACGCTGCTCTCGCGCCTTCATCTCCTCTCCGGCCAGACCTGGCCCTAGGCTTGGCACGGCCCCAGGCAAACCCTAGCCAGCCTCTGCTGGTGTCTTCTGACATCGCCTGATTCAAATCTGCCATCGTCAGAACATGTCTCCCCTCACGGGCATGCTGGCAACGATTTTAAGTGTATAATTAAATTCTTATTAACACATTACCAGAATTTTTAAAACCATAGTGCTGAAATTAACCACATCAACCATTTACTCCTGTTTTGTCTCGGAGTTCCATTTGCTGGCTGAAATGATAAATCATATGATCAGGACAATGAATACTACTATCTATTGGCTGGAATGTCTCCCAGTCTAAGGGATCAATATTGTTCATTCATGCCTAGTCTTGAGCTGCTGCAATTAAGTCATGCTGGGCACATTTTAAGCTTTTACATAGGTTCTACTGGGTGTTATTTGTTCTAGGTAAATATTTTTTAATATGTAAATTCGTAAGCCCTATGAATAAAGTTTTCTGAAACAAAGTAGCCCCCCAATGTTGGTCGCAAGTGACAGAAATTCAACTAAAACAAACTGAGGCCAAAAGTAGAAGAGGAAAAGACTGACCATATCAAAACGTTGGTGAGGATGTGGAGCAACTGAAGCCCTCATAAACGGCCCACCACTATGAAAAACAGCAAAGCGGTTTAGCGGTTTCTCAAAAAGTGAGGCGGACACATGCCATACGACCCAGTCTTTCCGCTTCTAGGTATTACCCCAGGTTTTGTAGGAACACCCAACTTTCAGAGAGCGAGAAAAACCTGTAAACCCAGTTGCCATCTTTCTCGTAAGTAGCCTCCCCGTTTGCCTTCAGATAGAGCTGCCCTAGATTCCACTCCTCTTCGGAGAACCCCCTTCCTTCCTCAAGACCGCTTCCCCATTCCTTGGGTAACCCCCTGCCTGTTGAAGGATCCCAGTGCCTGGTCCCTCCCAGACATCACCTATTACCAGCTATGTGATGCTGACCAAGTTACATACACTCTCTGTGCCTCCTTATGTGCCCCTTCTGTCTGCTGCCTCCCTCTTAGGACACTTGTGATTGCATTTAGGGCATGCCCAGGTAATCCAGGATGATCTTCCCATTTCACAATTCTTAACTTAATCACACCTGCAAAGTCTCTTTTGCCGTATGAGGTTCCATGCATGGCTTCCGGGGATTTTGAGCTGGATATCTTTGGGAGCCAGTATTCACCCTACCACAGAGGAATTTATGAACCTTCCCCTGAACCTCTGGCAAAGCAAGAGTGGCAGGACTGTACTGATTTGCTGTAAAACTGCAGCTGCAGGATGGGAGGCCTGGAGCTCCACCGCCCCCTGCAGGGCGGGAGGCCTGGAGCTCCACTACCCCCAGTGTAGGTCCCCCAGCTCAGTCTCCACAGAACAGACACATCTGTGCTGGGAGAGCTCCACAGAATGCTAGGGATGGAATGTGAAAATTCCGGAGCTGAAAGAGACCATCTAGCCTCCCCTCTTTCCTATCTTAGAAATGAGGAAACTAAGGCTCATAGGGAAAAAGCAAATTAGTTAAGATTAAATGTATGGTTTGGGGAGAAAGTAAGAAAAGAAAGCAAATCCAGACTCTTTCCATGATACCACACTGGATCGCCACTGGAATATTTGGGAGGTGTTTAAGGGATCCCCTCCGCACAGACTTTGAGCTGCAGGAGGGCATAAATGAGCTGTATGTTACAGGTTTATGTTACGCTGCTACACTACAGCACACTTTTTCAGTAAAGGTTCAGAGTAAATATTTAGATTCTGTGGGCCGCACGGTCTCTACCACAACTACTCAACTCTGCAGCTATGGCACGAAAGCAGTCACAGGCAATACATAAAACTGAGCATGGCTGTGGTCAAATTACACGTTACTGACAAGGAGAGTGGGCCAAATTTGGTCTGTTTTGCTGTTCGCGCAGTTTGCTGACCCCTGGCATAGATAACACAAACGTTAATGAGTAAGTCGCTATATGCTAAAGACTTAACCCATGTTGTCCCATTTAATTCTCACAACTCTCTCTCATGTAGCAGGTATTATTATCCTCATTTTACAGATGAGGAAACTAAGTCACAGAAAAGTGATGACTTGCCAAAGGATGCATCATAAGGGGCAGAGCCAGTATGACTTCCTCAGTTCGAATTCCCTATTTGTTTGTTTGTTTGTTTACCTCTAGACCAGTGGTCCTCAATCCTGGCTGCAATTTAAAATATTTAAGAAGCCTATAAGTAATATCAATGACAATACCCCAACTCAAACCATTTAAATCAGAATTTTGGGGGATGTGCCCTGAGCAGTCATAGGTTTTTTAATTACCCCTGCATTTCTAAAATGTAGCCAGGGTTAAAGATTGCTGTTCTCAGCTATAATGGTTGATTTCATGTTTAGCATGAAAATGAAGGCGAAGAGAAGGATAACAATAATAGGGGAGGAAGAAAAGGAAGCCGGACTGAGGTCAAGACACCCATGGCATATGAGAACATCCTGCTTTTTAAACAGACAGTGGACCAATGCCAAAAAAACAAAAACAAACAAAAAACAACAAAAAAAAATACACACACAAAAAAACCAATCCAATGAGCAGAGGACCTGAATAGACATTTTTCCAAAGAGGATATACAGACTGTCAATAGGCATATGAAAAGATACTCAAGGTCACTAATCATCAGAGAAACACAAATTAAAACCACAATGCAGTATCACCTCACACCTGTCAGAGTGGCTATCATCAGTAAATCAGCAAACAAGTGTTGGTGAGGATATGGAAAAAAGGGAACTCTCACAGTGTTGGTGGGATTGCAAATTGGCGCAGCCACTATGGAAAACAGTATGGAAGTTCCTCAAAAAATTAAAAATAGAACTACCATATGACCCAGCAACTCCACTTCTGGGTATTTCTATGAAGAAATCCAAATCACTAATTCTAAAAGATCTATATACCCCTATGTTCACTGCAGCACTATTTACAATTACTGAGAAATGGAAGCAACTCAAGTGCCTATCAATAGATGATCAGATAAAGAAGATGTGGTTATTATATGCATAATGGAATATTACTTGGCCATAATGAAATGAAATCTTACCACGTGCAACAATATGGATGGATCTAGAGGGTATTATGCTAAGTAAAATGAGTCAGACAGAGAGAGACCACATGATCTCACATGTGGAATCTAGAGAACAAAATAAGCAAGCGAACAAAATAGAAACAGACTCATAGACACAGACAATGAACTGATGGTTATCAGATGGGGAGTGGCCTGGTGGGCTGAATGAAAGGTGAAGGGATTAAGGAGTAAAAATTGGTAGTTACAAGATATTCAGAGATGTAAAGTACCACACAGGGAACATAGTCAATAATATTGTAATACCAATGTAGGTAATGCCAGGTGGGTACCAGACTTACGGGGGATCACTTTATAAATTATATAAATGTCTAACCACTATGTGGTACACCTGAAATATAATATAAAATAATATGAATGTAAACTATAATTGCAAATTTTAAAAAATAATAAACAAATAACGAATTAAAAGTCAATACACAAAAGCCTCAAAATTTATAAAACTGATAAAATAGGGTGGATGGGTAATTCGCATTACAAAAATTTTTTTACTTGTAAGTATTTACTGAGGTCTCTTTCAACATATATTTCCTTGTGGATGATCAAGTGCAAACCTGGACACCATAAATTGCTTGAGAAAGTCTGGGAGAAAGGGGGCAGAGGTTCTAAACATTAAAATATTTAGTGCCATTGCTAGGTGATGATTAGCAGAAATGAAAATCAAGAATATCTCAAATTACAGTGTGGAAATGAGAAAGCATGTCTTGATCACCAAACATGGGTATCTGCACCTGTTCTCTCATCACTATTAAATCAATCAGCAAAAATAGTGGAGTAGGTAAATGCTGTGCTTGCCTCCTCTCATGATCATATCAAAATTACAACTAAACTAAAAAAAAATTACGACTAAACTACAGAACAATCATCTTTGAGAATCACCGGAAGTTTAGCTGAACAGAAATTCTACAACAAAGGACATAGAGAAGAATCCACTATAAGACTGGTAGGAGGGGTGAGACACAAAAAAGGCTCGCCCCACACCTGCAAGTGACAGTTAAAAATAGGGAGGGCTTTCTCAGATATGGAGGTCCTCCCTGAGGAGCGAGAGGGTCCCAGTCCTACAATGGGCTCCCTGGCCCAGAACTCCAGAGTCAGGAAACAGAGTCACCATAGTTCTAGCTGTGAAAACCAGCAAAGATTGTGGCTGAGATGGAGGGCGGCTGGAGATCCAAGCGTTCCTCTTAAGAAGACCACACATGGACTTCCTGGCTGATGGAGTCACCTGCTCTGAGCTCCAGTGCTGGGATATCCACTTGAAAGGCATCAGGAACATACAGGGAGGGACTGAATTGTCTGACTTCAGGGCGAGGGCTGGAAAGGCACCTTTCTCCCAAACAGAAGTGTTGCCAGAGTCCATTGTTCCTTTGTTGGGCCCTCCCACATCCCAGAGTGCAGACACAGGCAGTGCCACATCTGAGTCTCCACCAACCTGGCTAACACTGATTGCCCTGCCCCGGTGATTCCCTGGGACCCCACCCTACCCAATTTGCAGGTCCACCCAAGCTGTTTCCAGTGGCTTTTCCATACAAACAGATTATCTTGGCTCATGCTGTAGACTTTCCTAAAATGTCTCAAAGGTTCACAAACCCAAACAAGTAGCAATTGTCCTTGGCATGCCCCCATACCTTTTGCTAAGCAACTCCAAGCTCAGCACTAGCAGTAGCTGTACTTGGTTTGTAGCGTGGCCTCTTGAGGTACCTCTAAGCTCAGCGAGGGTGGCAGCCATCTGCGGATTGCTTAGTGACTCTTACTAGATGGCCCTAGGGAGGGCAGGAGCTGCAGCTGAACTTGGTCTGTGGTGGGGTCCCTCCCAGGAGGCCCCAGGCCAGTATGCCTGATGGCCAACTTCAGACTGAGCCAGGGCAATGGCCAGGGCCTCCTCCAAAGCCAACATACCCAAAGGGCAGGATGGGCAGGCACCAGAGCCGTGCTAAGGGCTCCATAAGGTCAGCCCCTGCACAACGGCAACTCTACTGTAGTTTAAGCCAGTCCTCATAACCGATCAGTCTGGATGACAATCTCTCCCACTGACACGCCCAGAGCAATCAACGACTACAATGAAAGGGCACACACAACACACAAGTAACACAACTGGCCCAGGTGAAAAGGGAGACTGTGCCACTGGGCCCCACAGCGCACCTACTATATGTCTTCCAAGACCAGAAGACATAACGGCTCTACCTAATGCATAGAAACAAACACAAAGAGGCAGCCAAAATGCGGAGACAAAGAAATATGTCCCAAAGGAAAGAACAGAACAGAACTCCACAAAAAGAACTAAACAAAATGGAGACAAGCAGTCTACCAGATGCAGAATTTATAACACTATTTATAAGGATACTCAATAATCTCAGTGAGAACTTCAACAAAGAGATAGGAAACATAAAAATGGAAATAGAAAACATAAAAAGAACCAGTTGGAAATGAAGAATACATTAGAGAGAATCAATAGTAGGTTAGATGAAGCAGTGGATCGAATCTGGGATTTAAAGATAAAGTCACAGAAAATACCCCTATCAGAACAAGAAAAAAGAATCTTAAAAAAATGAGGATAGTTTAAGGGGGTCTCTGGGAAACCACCAAGTATACTAACATTCTCATCATAAGGGTACCAGCAGGAGAAGAGAAAGCAAGGACCTGAAAATCTATTTTAAGAAATAATGACAGAAAACTTCCCTAACCTGGTGTATGAAACAGACATACAAGCCCAAACAAGATAAACCCAAAGAGGCCCACACCAAGACACATCATAATTAAAATGTCAAAGGTTAAAGGCAAAGAGAGAATCTTTAAAGCAGTAAGAGTAAAGCAATTAGTTATCCACAAGGGAGCTTCCATAAGACTATCCGCTGATTTCTCAAAGGAAACTTTGAAAGGTAGAAGGGAAATATTTAAAATGATGAAAAGCCAGCTCCTACAACCAAGATTATTCTACCCAGCGAAGCTATCATTTAAAATTGAAGAACAGATAAAAAGCTTCCCAAACAAAAAATAGGTAAGGAGTTCATCACCACCAAACCAGTATTACAAGAAATGTTAGAGGGACTTCTTTAAGAAGAAGAAGAAGAAGGAAAAAAAAGATAAAAAAATACAAATAACCAAATGGCAATAACTACATATCTATCAACAATTACTTAAAATATAAATGGATTAATGTTCCAATCAAAAGATAGAATGCCTGAATGGGTAAGAAAACAAGACTCTTACACATGCTGCCTACAAGAGACCCACTTCAGATCAAAAGACAACCACACTTAAAACAAAGGCATGGAAAAAGATATTTCATGAAAATGGAAACAAACAAACAAATAGGCAATCCTTATAGCAGACAAAATACACTTTAAAATGAAGGCTACAATAATAGACAAAGAAGGACTCAGTGATCCCACTTCTGTGCATTTATCTGAGGAAATCCAAAATACTACTTCGAAGGGACACATGCATCCATACATTCGCTGCAGCGATATTTACAGTAGCCAAGATATGGAAGCAACCTGCGTGTCCATCATTGGATGAATGGATGAAGAAGAGGTGGTACATACATACAATGGACTATTACTCAGTCATGAAAAGGAAAGAAATCTTGCCATGTGTAACAACATGGATGGATCTAGAGGGTACTGTGCTGGGTGGAGTAAAACAGGGAAAGACAAATGCCATACATGTGGAATCTAAGAACAAAATAAACAAACAAAATAGAACCAAACTCATAAAGAATATTTTGATGGTTGCCAGAGGGAGGGGGTTGGGGAGCTAGGTGAAAAAGGGGAAGGGATTAAGAGGTACAAATTAGTAGTTACAAAATAGTCACAGGGATGTAAAGCATAATATAAGAAATATAGTCAATAATATTGTAATACCTATGTATGGTGCCAGATGGGTACTAGATTTATTGGGATGATCACTTTGTAAGTTATATAAGTGTCTAATCACTACATTGTACACCTGAAACTAATTTAACATTGTATGCCAACTGTAATTGAAAAATTAAAAAATTATGAAAGAAAGAAAGAAAGAAAGAAAGAAAGAAAGAAAGAAAGAAAGACAGACAGACTTTAGCACCAGAGTACAAGGAGAGCAGAATTCACCCCTGACATCTACCTTTAGGCCTTAAATCCCCACCCTCTACATAAGAAAAGATTTTCCCTCAAACACCCCCAGAATGGAAATAATTGCTTCCTAGTCCATCCTGGTTCTTGGTGGGGAATGGAATGAGGGTGTGAAACATGAAAATGCTGTCGATTCAAGTCACTGAACCCAAATAGATTGGATATGTCTCCTGTCGAGGATGAATTAATGCCTTAGGCCACTAAACTTCTTGTCATTTTGTCAAGCCTTTTATGACTTCTGATTTCACATTTAAGCAGGATGGGAGGAGGAAGAAGCTAATGTGAGGCCAGAAATAGCCAGAGACAAAGCAATACTCGAGTCCTACCTAGGACTGCAAGATTTTGCAAATGAATCTGCATGATCCCTAGTTAAATTTGAATTTCAGATAAACGATGAATAATTGTTTAGTGTAAGTATGTTCCAGGTAGTGCATGAGACATTCTTATATTTAAAAATTACTCATTGTCTATCTAAAATTCAAATTTAACTGTATAGCCTGCACCTTATCTGGCATCTTGTATCTTAATCCTTCTCCAACGCATGCCAAATTAATTCCTTGGTCCCAGAACAAAGGCACGTTTTGAGTGTATGTTTGATTACAGTGACTACACCACCATCGAGAAAGTCAGCTGTGGTTCCATTAGCCCCGTGTCGTAACAAGAGAAAATATTATATTTCCCAAATCCCATGTGTTAAGGACAATCATAGCCAACATTAGAGGCACTTCTTTTGTGGTAGTGAATACAGGGCAGGAGCAAAATGTGGACCTCAGTTGCCTTACTCCAAAACCCATGAGTGAATGTAGCAAAAAATTCTCTTTATAGGGCAGTCATAGGCATTCTCGAATCCTCTAGCCCTGGTTCCTCACAACCTGCTATCTTCTGTACGTCTTATCCTTGACCCCATGCCATCAAACGTAGATAACCCATTGGGCCAAATCCCTGTCAACACAACCTCCTTAGGGCAAACAGGGGCAGGCAGAATGGAGGCCTCCCAGGTTGGCGCTTTCCTCCCTTGTCCACAGAAGAGGCTACCCTGGCTTGGTGTCGCAGCCAGGTCCCTCTCTGTGACTGGGAAAGGGGGGAAGTCTTAATGCGCCTTGGCACAGCTCACATGAATCTCAAGCATGTCCCAGTTTCTCAGCTGCGATATACAGATAACTGGATGGTGGTTTAAAGGACGAGAACGTGTGGAATGCTCAGAAGAATGCCTGGCACATAGTAGGTGCTCGATAAATGTTGGCCCTCAAGCATGTGCTCCGGGTAGAGGAGCTTAAGGAACTAAGTCTGCGTTTCCTCCGCCACAAAGCTGCCACCCCAAATGCCTCGTGCCAGTTAGCACCGTTTCTCCAAAGACTTTAGCAGAGGAACTAGATTTTAGCTTTATCCTCTGGCCAAGGCACAAAGAGATGAGCTTGTCTAGAAATCTGCCATGTTCCCAGATCCTTGCTGAGGCCTCTACGATTCACTTTAGAGACCAACAGAAGCCAGTGAACCCGGGCTAAAAATGTCAACTTTGCATAGAAGATAATATGAAGGGAAAAAATGTCACAGCACAGCATTTTTCTCTGCAGTGCATGAGTGCTCATTGACTCGTCTTGCTAAAAACAAAGAGCTAGCTTCTGAGAGCAATCGTTTCTTTTACCAAGAATGAAAAATACCTCTTGCGACAAATATTTATCCTTTGGAGTACCCAGCATCCAAACCATCCCTCTCATTTTATGAATTCGTGCATTCAGCGTACATTCATTAAGTAAGTGCTGACAATGTGTCCAGCGCTGTTCGGGGAACTGGACTTAGCCATGAACATGGGAGACCTGCCCTCACGGAACTCAGATTCTAGTACTTTCTACTTGTTTTCCAAACCACAGATTCCTTTTTTTTCTGCTTCATTTCACTCACAAGCATTCTGTTATTTATTTGCAGCCAGAAACACAGACCCATATACTTCTGCTGGGGAAAAAAAAAACGATCTAGATTATATGCTTTGGAGTTTTAGGGATATCTCTATACTCACACCTCCAGATCTGTGATAAAACAGTCCAGAGAAATGTTATCACTCAAGCAAGTTCCTTTTTTTTTTTTCTCTCTCTCTCCCCAGGACAATTCTCCAGGGAGGTGACACAGATAATAAAACTAAGTGTCATCAATTATTATTTGTTCTCGGCAAAGGGTGGAGGGGAGAAAGAAAGAGCATGTCCCAGACAGCAATAACTTGGGCACAAATAAACAGAAACCGGGCAGAGGACCAGGAGACATGTTTGGATATTTTAAGCTCCCCATCCCTCGGTAACACATTAGCTGATACAGACTGATGAAGTAATAGTTTCACGGGGTTCTTTTCCCCCTGAAGAACCAAGATTATGCATTTCCCCCTCTGCCAAGTACACAAAGAAAGCAGGACACCAAAATGGGATCTGTGCAGTGGGGAAGAGAGTCAATTTCTTTCCCATCATGGGACCTCTCAGCAGGTAAATATTGATTACATTGTTGGTGCTTCCAGCCGTTATTTCTGATACCACTGCCTGCTGCCAGATATGAATTTCCCCCTCTTCTCCATGGGAATATTGGAGAGTGAGGAGGAAGTTTTCCCTAAAGATCCTTGGCAGAGAGGCATCGTCTAATTATGAGCATTTAATTCACATCCCCACTACTGGTGTCCTTGGGAAGTGACAGTGAGTGTCTGGCCTAAAGACAATTCTGCACCTGATGCCACCTGCATTTCAGGAAAACAGAGTGCCAGCCCTGACCCGAAAAGCCAGAATCTAGGGAAGGGTCGGAAGCGTGCCGGAGTCCTGCGCCGTTGGTTCTCCTATGAATTACTGATGCAGCGTCGGGGACCGCTGGGTAGCAGAGGTGTCGGCGGGGAGGGGGTGGCAGGGGTGTTGTCCTGGAATCGGCAGGGGCTGGTGACTAATCCCGCAGACCCATGCACGGTGTCACCACTGTTGCTGGCAGGCAGAAGGGCACCCACTGTCACGTTCTGCCTGAAGCAGAAATGCCTCTCAGGGAAGCTTTGTGCACACTGCCCACAGAGGTCCCTCCCTGACACCAGCTCCATGGTCACGCGTGGGGGAGAGGATCGAATGTTGGGTCCTGGCCCCACGCTCATCACTAACACCTCCGGCTGCAGAGCCCGGGTGCCTGCCAAGCGCCAAGCGCTTGTGTAAAACTGCACGAAAGTAGGAATCTGACAGGAGGAGTGTGTCTACCTTTGGTCGGGTTCCCCCGGAAGCAGATTCCGAGACAAGGACTTAGTTACTTACTTGTAAAGTGGTCTCAGAAAACCCCACGGGGGAGTGGGGAAGTGAGACAGGAACGGGAAAGCAGCCAATCCAGATCCGTCACCCGAAAGCTCGTTATTCGGGGCAATGGGGGCGCGGTCCCATGGGGCCACGGGAGAGCACTGTGGAGCACACACCTCGGAACTATCCCACAGCCTGAAGCTGCGAGGCTGCTCTATCTGCCCCCTCCCTCCCCGTCTGTCATTGGGTGTCTTCTGGGGACATCGACTGCTCGGCCTGTCCAGACTGAAGTAAGGAAAGGTGGGCAAAGCACGGAGAGCACCTACCATCTCCCCCGTCGGTGTATTTGGGGATCCTTTGTCGAAGTTCTCGGTGCATGTGGCGACCCACAAATTGCAGTTAAGTATAGCACAAAGAACCCTCATTTGTACTGTGGGGAGAGAGGGGGTTTATACACTCCACTTGAACATTCTACCTCAATCTTTCCATCTGTCGTATGGAAAAGCAACGCCTTCCCTACGTTCTTCACGGGGCTGTCACGAATGCAATGGTGTCACTGCATCTCCAGCCTCGCCGAAACTACTTCAGCGACTTCTATTATCTCTTAAGATTATAACCCGAATCCCTCATGTGCTCCACAAGGCCTTGTACAGTCTTGTTCTCTTTCCATCCACATTCCCTCCCCCACACTGCTCGAGACTCCCATCACATTCCTCCTGTGATGGCTAATTTTATGTGTCAACTTGATGGGGTCATAGAAAGCACAGACATTTGGTCAAATACTATCCTGGGTGTGTCTTGAGGGTGTTTTTGGATGAGATTAATATTTGAATCTATAGACTGAGTAAACCAGATTGCTCTTCTAACGTGGGCAGGTCTCATCAATCAGTGAAGGCCTGAATAGAACAAAAAGGCTCACCCTCCCATGAGTGAGAGGCAATTCCTCTTTTCTGACTGCCTTGAGCTAGGACATAAGGTCTTCCTTCCTTCCTTCCTTCCTTCCTTCCTTCCTTCCTTCCTTCCTTCCTTCCTTCCTTCCTTTTCTCCTGCTTTTGGACTTGAACTGAAACACTGGCTCTCCAGGGTCTCCAGCTTGCTGGCTGTAGTCTTGGGATTTGCCGGCCTCTGTTACAGCATGAGCCAATTCCATTTTAAAATCTCTCAATAAAAAATAGATAGATGATAGATAGATAGATAGATAGACAGACAGACAGACAGACAGACAGATAGCACTATGTTACTACATATAGATAGATGATATAGATAACTATGGACATAGATATAGATATAGACTATTGATTGTTTTTCTGGAGAAGCCTTAAAAATACTCACATATACCCTCATTCATTGCACGCAATCTGCCTCTATGAGGGTCTCTTACTCTCCCCAATCAAGTATTATTTGCACAACGTGGGTTTCTCTGCCAGAAACATTTGCCATCACCATCACAGCCATCATCACCATCCCATGTCCTTGCTTTGCCAACTCATATCCATCCTAGAGTTCTCAGTGCAAACACTACATCTCCGAAGAAGCCTTAATGGATGGTGTAATCCTGGGGTTAAACTGCCATATTCTCTGTATGCATCAGGGCAATCTTCTCGGAGGACAGAGTAGCAAATGCATCAGAAGCTTAACAATCTGTTCTAAGCAAATGCTTCAGATGCATGCAAAAAGATCGAGGCATATATTTTAGAATGGTTGTACAGGAAAGGCAAAAGGAAGGAGAGAGAGAGGGAAAGAGGGAAGGACTGCATTATGCACCAGGAAAGAAAAGAAAAAATTAAATATTCAACACTAGGTGATTGATTAAATATTTTGTGTGTGTCTAAAGTATTTAATATTATATTATATTAATTATATATTTATTATTACATTACATATTAAGTATATATTACATATATAATATATCTCCATCCATTGGAAAATTGTTCAGCCATGAAAACTGATAGTATGTAGGTATAATTACTGACATGAAAATGGGTTCCATGATGCATCATTAATTTGAAAAATGGGTCACAAAATACAATGTTCAGTACTATTAAATTCATTGGGATTTGAAATGTATTATGTTCTGCGTGTGTATGTATGAGAGAGAGACAGAGACAGAGAGAAAGGTAGAACTACAAAATGTTTGGAAATATTTAAAACTAGTTTCCTCCTCCCTTCTCCTCTTCCTTCTTTGCTTCTGTGCCAAGTTTTCTACATCAAATTTAGTAAAAGGGCCCAATTCTAGAGGGAAAGTGATAACTTAGACATACCCAGCCATCCAAACAAATACCCTGCGTTTTTCCCTTTGATTGAGGGAAGCAAAATAGCATCACTGGGCTTGATCACAGGGCGGCACGGCCACCTAGGAGACTCAGGGAGACTTAGGGACTGGTTCTCTCTCCTACTTTTCTCCTCCCTGACTCCTACCTCCGCTTGATTGATCCCCCTCCCATTCCCCTCCCCTCTCCCCATTCGCCACTCCAAATTCCAGTTAAATCAAATCCGAAACACGGAAAATCAAACCCTGAAACTGAGAGGTTCTGCATCCTTCACGCTCGTTGATAACCCTTCAAGGTTACAGTTCATTTGAGGTGCCTCAGTCCCATTTCCTCTGCTCCCCTGTCACTGTCCCGAGGAGTCACCGTGTTTAAAAACAGTCCTGAATGGTCAGAACCGAAAGAAGATAAGCGTATGTTTGTGCAAGCTGAAAAACTGTCCTATATGCAACGGAGTCCAAATAAATCAATAAAGGCAGTTTCAGACAGACACTGCAGAGAGAAACTGTTAATTACTGGTATTACCATTGATATCTATTCATTTGAGACTTTTGTTGAGCAAAGGCAATTGCCTGGCCCTGTTATATAACCAAAATCAAGAGAATTTATAAAGAGAGGGAAAAAAAGTGTTCTCAGCTCAAACTCAGACAAAAGGATTGAAAGAAAATGAGACAAGTCGTATTTTCTGGGGATTTACTGAGACAAATAAGCTCAGAGAAGAAGACGAACCTGCCCAATTTCCTCCGAGTGTCCCCTTCCTCACACAGCTGTATTCTTGGCAAATAAATTTCAAGTTTGAAAGAGCCCAGATACAGACGCTTTTAAGAGACTTGTTCACAATCAGAAGTTTTTCTCCTTATCGAAAGGGATTTCTGTTCTTAGTTGAGTCCTTTGAAACTATATATAATCAAACCACAGGGCTTAACAGTTAAGAGTAAGGGTTCTGGGGTCCAAAAGAGTTGGGTTCAAGATCCATTCCTGCTCCATCATAGCTCAGTGACACTGGCCCATTATTGAGAGTTTCTAAACATCTTTCCTTATGTGTAAAATAAAATAAATATAACGCAAATGCCTACCTCACAAAGATGACTTATATAAAAATATGTGTGAGGACCTCTGTCAGTTCGTGTCTAAGTATAGAAGAGAAACCACCTGAGCGTGTAAAACAGTAGGATTTGAGCATAGGGAATTAGCTGTACAGGTGACAAAGGACCAAGGTGCCAAATGGGATGATGATGTCATCCTAGTTTCATGCAATATTTTTTAAAAGTCTAGATTTATGCAGGAAAAAAAAATCAATGATGAAGAAAATATCAAAGTTGTAAATAAAGATGGGCTCCATATCCACACTTGCATAACTCAGCCTCACTTGAATTATCCTAGATAAATAAACAGCAGGAATCCACTACAACCCCAAGGACAAGGGACCTAGGGAGGATGGGTGTTACTGGAGTCCAGGACAAAAGCTGGGCCTAGCCTATGGGATCGCAAGCCACAGAGGAAACAGAGTCACTGCGGAGGTCAGATGGTTGTGCCTGGCAATGGATTCTGACAGGAAGCAAGGTTTTGATCCATGTCTGTCATCTCCCATGTCATTCGCCACGTAATGGGGGTGGGGGGGCGGGGAGGTGCTGCATGCAGGTCTCCTGACATTAGGGGTAATGACAAGGACACAAAATATGGCCACACCCAACCTCTCGGGGTGCTCAGTTACCAAATAAGAACTGCCCCAAACTGAGCCCCTTTGAGAGCTACAGCAGTCTGGAGAGACACACGCATCGTGCTGGCACGATGCAGACCCCTCGGATGCTGGTTCTCAGGCCCCTCTGCCCCAGAGGGAGGTGATGAGGCACAGGAGGCGGGAGGGAAAGAGGATTGTCCAGCTAGAGCAGGATTTCCCATTTGGCGGTTGTCATGGGATCAGGGAACGAGGGTGGCATAAAAGTGGGGAAGGGAGAAAAAGTAAGAGGTGGAAGTGCGTGTAATGTGGTGGGCACCGGCCAGGAGCGTGGGGTTCGAACCCTGGTTTTGGCCTCAAAGGGAATGCGTGGCCTTGGGCGAGCTGCGAGACCCCCCTCAGCCCCAGGGCATCGGCGGAAGGAGGGAAATCACCTGGCTCAAGGGCCGTCGTGCGCATCGAAGGAACTTATGAAGGTGAAGAACTCAGAGATCCCGGATCAAAGAAATACTCAACGGCTGGCAGACAGTACTATCGTGGCTGTGGTTCTTGTTAGTATTAGAGTTGAAGACGAGGATGGAGGCTTCCACGGCAGGAGGTTATCATAGTTAATGAGCTCTGGGAGATGCAGGAGAGTATATGCAGTGATTTTTGAACTCATGGCCCAACGTCAGTAGCAGAGCGAGTTTTGTAGGTAGGGGAGGATTTCAGTTTCCTTCAGGAAGTATCACTCAGACATAGATAGAGATATAGACACAGATTTAGGTGTAGAATAACAGGTGTAGGTGTCGATGGAACAGGTGTAGGTGTCAAGTAGGTATAGGTAACGGTAGATATACATATGGTTACACTTTATATAAAGTGCATACCTTAAAGAATCGTGCTAAGTGCTAAATAAAACTAGGCATAAAACACAGTTATGCATAACCCTCACACACAATTATGACCAACTCTCACTTGAAATCAGTTTTTCATCGAGCAAACACTGTACCAGGCAGAGCGGCGGACAACACAGGGGAGGGACGCAAATAAGAACAAGGCTCGGTTCTGCCCCCAGAAGCCCTGCATTCTAGGGGGAAAACGGACATTTACAAAAATAAAAATATCTCTCCCTTGGGCAGGGAATGACTATGTTCAGCCTTGAAACCTTCTTGGAGAAAGCAGCACTTGAACTGGGTCTTGTGCAGCAAACTCATGAGGGGAGAGCCATGGAGGACGGGTTCGAAGAGCATCCAGCCTTTCCTGTGGGGAGAGTGGAGCTGTCTGGCCCTGGAAATATTTCCCTTCCATTTGCTTTAAGAGTGTAGCAGACTTTTTCCTTCACCAGTATGTGAGTGCCTCCAAGCTGTCACTAAATAATGTTTTCGAAGTCCATCCATGGTGTAGCAGGTATCAGTACTTAATTGCTTTTTAAGGTGGAAGAATATTCCGTTGTGTGGACAGACATCATTTTATTTACCCATTCATCTGATGGTGTACATTGGAGTTGTTTTCCCCTTTTGACTATTGTGAATAATGCTGCTGTGAACATTCACGTACACATTGGTGTTTGAATGCCTGTTTTTAATTCTTTCTGGTCTATACCTAGGAGTGGAATGGATGAGTCATTCCAGTTTAACTTTTTGAGGAACCATATAATATACGCTTAACCACCACCAGAGTAACAGTTTCTCCTTCCAGAAAAGTATTGGGGTTGAGTCTCATTGGGCCATCCTGGGTCACATGTCCATCTCCGAACCAATCATTGTGGGCAGGGAAATGGAATACCATGATTGACAAAGGTGTGTCTACCTCTGCAGGCAGGAGAGAGAGTGCTCTACCCAAACCACACAGAGAAAAGGAAATAGGTGTTTTTCACCAAAGGAAAATCAAGGCAGTATGAATAGAAGAGGAGGGAAAAGATACTGGAAGACAAAACCAAGAAGTGTCCATCTCACCAAGGAAGTAATAAAATAATTGCTTTTGATGATAATGTGGGAATGTGTGATAAACATTTGTTGAGCACTTAATATATGTCAGGCACTGTTCTGTGTGCTTTGCAGAGGTTTAGTATCCTCATCGCACAGATAAGAAAAATGAGGCTCAGAGAGGTTAAGTAACTTGCCCAAGGTCACACCGTTAGAAAGTGGTTGACCTGGGACTTGAACCCCAATCTCCCCAATGCCAAAGTTCTCATTCTTTCTTATTACCATGCTGGTGCTTTTCTGAGTAGAAGGCATCAGACATGAAATAACCTGGACGACTGCTTGGTGAATGTCTTAATAGTTCACCATTCTAGGTACCAAGGTCAGAGTATTCGTGTGCACAGATACGTTCACATGACATTTCTCAGTGGCATGAACTGAGTGGACAAAGCTCTCTATCTCCTGTCACATGGCACATAAAGCCAAAGTGAAACACATTCTTCTTTTTTCCTCATTTAAATTAAGGATTATATCCCTCATTAGGCAACAAATCTGGTAAAAATGGTCAGAACTTCAGAATTCCACTTGGGAACCTTCTGTACCGCCACCTGGAGTTTGTGATCTCTTCAAAGAACGTGGAAATTAAATGTCATCACCAAGCCTTCCCAGGTCAATCAGGAATGAAGCCTTAGTTGTTAAGCCATATCCTTTTCTTGAACATCAAAACATTTTTCCTTAAAGCATTTAATTTGATTCGACCTCAAAGGATTGTTTTTCGGAAATGGCAGGGATCCGCTGATCCTTCTGTGCTCTGAGTGACATCTCAGTCCTGTTGTTAACACGGTACCTTGTCTCCCTCCTCTGTCTGAGCTGGGAACAAGGAGAAACCTTTACAATGACAGTCTCATAATAGGATTGTGTCTTTTCTGCACATTATATCTCAGGGCATCATTGTCATTTGTCTCCTACAAATGACAATCCATCTTCTCTGGGCTCCCTAGTTGCTTGGGAGGAAATGTTATTATACAGCTTGTCTCCAAGGATGTTTTATAATTGCAACAGAAACCCAGTGTTAATAGAGACGTCTGGCTAAAGGGGTACCTGTGCCCTGTGTATCTGTGCCAGCACCCCGATGACCGGGAAGCACACCTGATGCGGCTTCACCCTGATGACATTTTGCATATATACATGAAAATAAGAATCAAATTCAATCACACACAAATATGAGACAATCGCAGTCTCCAGCGGGGGGAAACAATCAGCCTATTTATCCGTCCCTAGACATTTTACAGCTCCCTGCCTCTGGGGTTTTTAACATGCTCTTTACTTGTTTTCTGAAATACCCCGCTCCTTCTCTCCACTTAGCCAAACACACCCTTGGGCTGTCTCCTGTGACCATTCCAGCTTACAATGATTTCACTCTCCAGTGGCATTTGACTGTACCTCCCATTTGGCCATTACTCATGAGCCTCTTTGTGACATTGCCTGTATTCTTCAATTGGGTTGTTTTTAACTATTCGTGTTTATTGTCAGGGTCCTGACCCTAGTTTTAACCTTCTTCTGAATTAGAGGGGAAATGGGTTGTTAAAGGACAAAGCAATTTGTTAAGACTGCCAAGAATTCTCACTTCTTCCCCTGCCACTTCCTCCAAGCCCACTCATCCCCGACCACCCCGTTGGATGTTCTGATAATGCTACAGAGGCGCCGAATAATTGCTCGCATCAACTACAGACATCGAAAGCTCTTGAGGGTATTGAAATAATTCCATTAATTTTGAGGAGCTAAGCCAAGCAGGAAAGGAATGAAGGTCAATTAATAATAAATACAGTGAATAAAGAACATTAACCTATGTGAGGATATGAGCTTTACCTGACTTAAACCATAAAAAAACCGACTCTCTGGGTAGCTGTCCATGGTTCTGAAAGTTCTGCTGCCATGGGCAAACTGACCGTCTATCATTGCTTTGACCCTTAACTCCCTAACTGCAGCTCCCATTGATTCTATTCATGTGGCCTGACCCCTTAGTTAGCCCGGCTTCCACGAAAATGTCTTCCAAACAATCTGTGTCCTGGATCAGCTGTCTTGGGAAGCAACAGCAGTTAAGAGAATGGACTCTGGAGTCAGACTGCTTGGGTTTGAAGCTCAGGTTCGACATACTAAGGGAACTTCTTAATGCCATGCTTCCCACAGACCAGAGGAAAGATGACTTTTCGGGATAGAGTACTATATGGTACTTTACAGGGTTGAGAAAATTAAATGAGAAAGTCTATGTAAAGAGCTTAGCAGAGTCCTTGACATGTAGTAATTTCTCAGTGAACGTACCCTTTTATTATGATGGCTAAATCCTTAACTATACATAAGATATAGGAAGAAATGAACTGAACTGAATCTTCTCCTTCAGGATACCCTCTAGTGGCTGTAGAGGAACAGGCTAGGCAGAACTTTGAAGTAATTCAGACCGGGTCTAAAAGCTGGAACCATGACTTATTAGCTGGATGATATTAAGCAATTTATTTAACCCTTCTGGGCCCCCTTTTCTTAAATTATAAAGTGAAGTAAATAATATCTACTTTTCAGATTTGCAAATACTCTAGAAGTTGTATCTAGCTTGCTGGTCTAAAATGGATGTTTTAACCCAATAAACAAAGGTCGTTGTATTTATGGCTAACCCATCTGAAAGGACTTCAAGAAGATTTCATTATTCCTGCTCATCTATCACCAACAGTCTGTAAGAATCAGAAGTGTATACTGAGGACAAGCAGTAAAGATTTGGTTCTTTATCCTGGGAAACCCATATCTCTGGGAGGGCTCTCTGATATTCTTTCATATAGTGAATCAATTATTTAAGGTGGTGAAGGCCTTAGTCATCAACTCGATTTTTTCACAAAGAAGTGAGTTTCACACAGAGGACTTCTGATGTTGCCTCTGCATCATTAATCCGACTGTGTAACATGGGTAACACAGGTCAAAATGGGACTCAAGAGAGACTAGAAATGATTCCATCTAGGGGAAAAAAATCACCTTTCTAACTGTGGGTCAGGGGCTATCACTGCATTCAACATCGAGCACATTGAATCTAAGTACTACTCCTGTGCATGAACATCATTTTGGGAAAAATCTTGAGGCTGTCAAAAATACGTCTGTAAATTACAACTCCTGGATTCATTCCCATGAACCCCTCCCAAGGTACCTTCTCTAGGAGGCAGGCCATGGGAGACTAGAGGAATAATTGTCCATTGCACTTCATAGTTCCGGCTGTGTGTTAATTAGAATCTGATAGAAATGGTAAAAAAAAAAAAAAAATAGGACAAAAGGCCGTCTTCTCTTGGTAGACTAAATGCCAAGTGCAGAAGTTTTGATTATTTTCCCATCTGTGGCACACCCTTCAATTTGTCAAGCTTGGCCTAAAGAATGAGCTCCAGACAATTTTCTGAAGAGGAGAGGCTTCAGACAAAGTTCCTGCTGATCATTCTGCTCCCCTGAAAAATTCATCTTCCCTCTGGTCTGTGGGAAGGATGGCGCCATTGTCTGCCCACCATCCTCTCAGCAACCAGAGTCGTTGCCCCATTCTTGAGTAGATCTTACAAAACTTAAGACTTCAAATACCTAAATACCAGGCAGTTAAGAGTGACCATGTTGGGAGGTTGTCCCCCAAAATATCTTCTGCTGACTTCCCCATTCTCAGAGTAGCTGGAAAACTCCAAAACATGTCCTCGGAAGGCATTATCAGGCATGCAATATATCAATATGTCACTAAATAACAAAATTTGTTTCTAAATTCTGCAGTGCTCTGACAAGCAGTAGAAACTAAAGAAAATGGAACGGATAATAGTAATGGGGTTCAGAGCACAGACCTGGGTTCACATCCCATTACCACCACGTCCAGGCTGTGGTGAGCGACCTACTTCTCCACAGTCAGCCTCTTCCCTCATGAAATGGGAACAATAAAACCACCTGCATCATGGAGTTGTAATGGGCACTAAACTATATAGTCCATTTAAGGTACTTAGCCCAGAGCTAGTAAATGGTAAACATTCAATACCTTGTTTATATAAACATTTTTGAGTACACGATAGGCATGATGTCATTGAATATCACAATCCCTACTTCAGTTTGTCACCAAGAAAACTGAAACTTAGAAAGAACGAGAATTTGCTTTGGGTCCTACAGCTCGGAACTGGCAAAGCAATAATTCAAACCTAGTCAGTCTGACCCAGACAACCTGAGCTAATTTAATCCAAAGTCTTTCTAATCCCTGACTCCGGTTACATAACCCTCACCAAGGACAGATTCAGCCATGCCAGTGAGCCATGCTCTGACCTTCACAATGCAAAATGGAAATTATCAAAATTTTACAAAATCACAGCCCATACCAATAAACCATGTTAGGGTGGGCACAGGTGCAAAATGCAACCCAGTCAAGGAAAATGACTCCAGGTTCCTTAAATTGCAAATGTAAAATTGTGCATTTTTATAAAATCAATATCCTAGAGGACAGGGTTTGGTGAACCATCAACGCTGTGCGCCCTTCACTGCATGGCTCTGAGGAAGGGGAAAAGGAGACATGAATTCACAGGGACTGGGCACTTATGAAGTGTCAGGCCTTGTGTGTCAAGTGTTTCATAGATCTCATCACTTCACCCATCGAATAAAACTAAGACATGGAAATTACTAGCCCCATTTCACTGGTGAGTAAACTGAGGGTAAGAGAAGTTAAGTGACTTGCCCAAGGTCACTCGAAAGAGAAAGCTGTCATTAAAACACAGTTTGTCTAAATTGAGCACCATCTCAGAGACACCAGTCACACAGTCTACGATGGGACTAGTGCCCCTGGAGATATCCCAAAAGCTCCTTCCAGTACTGGACTTTGCTGGAGCCAGCAATCCTTCATTAGAAACATTAAATTACCTAATTAATGGCACCGGTCCCATTGCTGAGACTCGGGTGGACGTGAAGGCTCAGAAAGAGGAGCCCTCCACTAGAAGCACTGCCTTCACTCCATGTGTCTTGACTCTACTTAACAATTCTGGATAAAGCAGAAGTTTTTTTAAAAAAATCCTTATTAAGCAATATATTCTTCTCTGTAACTCTTTTGCCCTCATCCTTTTTGCACCTGGCCTGATTATTCACTCTCTTTGTGATGTTTAGGCCCTTAGAAATTAGGGCACACTGAATGTGAGGTTTGACAATTGAAAAGGGGTATGCTATGTAAAAGTTAAATCTGAGGATTTCCAAAGTGAAGAACAGAAAGATACCCTTATAGGGCAATGCTTTTTGCTAGAGCTATGAGATTATGGCAAAAGTGCAGTTAAACAAATTACACCATGCCAGGGAAAGATATAGCAACACTTTTTGAATAAACCTGCTTTCCTGTGGCTTATGAAGTTTTTTTTATATTTTTTTCCTCTGAGTTAAAACCTGGCTTGCAAAATACTGTTTTTAAATTATGCATCCTTTAAGAGCACTAATCAATCCTTCCTAGCATTCACCAAACTAAAACTCTTTCCCTTTTTAATTAAAGTAACTTTACTCTTCACATAATGCTGAGGTGACCTCTTCTATATTGGGAATTTGCAAGAATACTTTTTTGAAAAAAAGATATTAAATTATCAATCATGTGGCGTTTCACTTCCACCTAGGATGCAGAGAGCTGGAAGGAGCTTCGCTCTCATCCTAACAAGGAAAAGGCAGATCAACTTAAAAATCATAACTTTTCTTAAGCGCATCCAAAGCTGAGGTCATGAGGAAACCAAGGAGCCTCAACTCCAAAGAAAGATGGGCTCCTCCAGGGATCACTGGTGGCAGAGCACGGGATGATGAGGTACTAGGCACCATATAAGTGGGTAAGAATTCAGCTAAAATTCTGAACAAGTTGCTGAAGGCCAAGTGAGGGCTAGCATGAGAGTTAGAGACCGGAGGAAAGCTTGCATACCTTCACAGGCTCTTCTCCACAGACCTCCAGTGGGTGCTTGGGAAAAAGATTAGATGCAGGTAGGATACTAGATAGAGCCTTTCTCAGTGGTTGAGTCCCGTTGCACTGCTAGGGTACATACAAAAACCTCCACCCAGATCCTTCTCCCCAAAAGAACTAATGACAGGAGCAGAGCAGCAAATCCAGGGCACAGGTGGAGATCCACCGCAGCAGGAGAAAGGGCAAGGGACACGAAACAGTTACCTAACAAGAAAGGGATCGGTTTACCAATAAGACACAACAATCCTAAATGTGCATATACCTAACAAAAGTGTCTCAAAGTACATGAAAGAAAAACCTATAAAACTAAAAGGAAGACTAGAGAAAGAAAGGTAGAAACTAAAGCACTCCTGCCTCAGTGCTTCCTTTTTTATTAAAAATTATTGGGGTGACACTGATTAATAAAAATAAGTGTCGAGTATCTTAGTGCTTCTTGATAGGACAAGTAGAAGAAAATAAGTAGGGATATGAAAGATTTAGACAACACAATCAACCACCCTGAGGTAACTGACATTTGTAAAACACTCCTCCCAACAACAGAATATACTTTTTTCTTTTTTTCAAGTATATATGGAACATCCCCCAAGATAGATCGCATTCTTCCACTGTTGGGTCTACACAGACTCTTCCAGAAACTGGGAATGAAGGACTTTTTAACTCATTCTTTAGGCAAGTATTACACTGATATCAAACCCTTCAGGGGCACACATTCCCAGGCATGTCCCTTCTCGGGCTCCAATAACCCAAGAGCGGTCCCCCCAAAAAGAGCCGGCAGGGGTGAGCCGCTGGGAGTGAAAGCAAACCAAAGCCAGTGGTCACGCGAATATGGGATCCAAGTGCATCTGGGCAGAGCACCAGCTCAGGCTCACCCCCATTTGCTGAGCATCTACTTGGAACCAGGTGCCCAGCTAGGCTCTTTACAACCCTGAAAGGTCTGTATTATTATTCCTGTATTCTTGCTTAACACTGACAACAATTCTATGAGGTGGCTCTTACTAATTCCATTTTGAAGGTTAGAACACTAGGGTTCAGAGAGGTTAAGTAATTTCCTTAAGATCGTACAGCTGCTCAGTGGCAGGTGTGAGATCCAAAGGGGGTCTACCTGGCCTCCGCCAAGCTTGGTGCTGCTCTCCTCCCTTTATGTGTCTCCCTTCCTCTTGCCTAGTACTTTCCTCCTCCCCCGCCCACACGCATTAGGTACTGTGGTCCTTTCCGCTGCCAATGCCAATGGCCATAATTCCATAAGCAGTTTCCTCTCTGGGCTCCACACTCTGGGCTCCGATCCAAACTTACGTTCCTGGGTCTCAGGCCTGGTCCTGCCATTGTACTGCGCCCTGCTGGGTGCCCAGCTGGAGAAGACTTCGTTGGTAGAATTCGAGCCAGGAATTCATGACTGCGGATGGCAGGACAGATCTGCATCTGAGCCCAAACGAATGGATTTCTATCTAGTCTCAGGAATCCAAACTGGAACCTCGGTGGAAACCAGAACAGACGAGGACCCTGATTCGACCACGGACGACAGATGAGGGCGTGGGAGACAGCCCTCTCTGGAAAGGGCGTTCCCGGGTCAGCCAGCAGTACTCTCTGGACCTGGCTCTCTCTCGCCCCATCCCTCCCAGAGCCTTCCTCTCTCACTCGGGCCTCTGTAGACACAGCCGAAGGAAGAGGGTCTCCCAAGTCCTCCATCTGAGTCCCCTCACCTCTCTGGATGGCAAACCCTAAGCAAGGAACAGAGCCGGTCAAATTAGCAAGTGGTTTCACGACGCTTTAGGTACTGCTTTAGGAGATATGGCCTCAGGGGCATCTATTGGTTCAAAACTTCTTCGAAGCCTCCGGAGCATCCCATGCGAGATCTGAAACTGGACAGGTTCCTGAAGCACAAGGAGAGAGTCAGCTGCGCTTGGTCACACGTACCATCCAGAAGGTCTCAGCAACGCCTTACTCAGGGCTCCTTGCACGGGACGAGTGGCTGGAGTGTACATTCCAAGCACCAGGAGGGGTGAGGAGCCTCCCACGTCCCCTCCATGACCTTCTCCAACACTTGCCCAGGATTCCACCTCTTAGCGACCCAGTCAGGCTTCGTTGCAGCTCTCAGACTTTATTCGGCAGCAGCTTGCGCCCTCTTGCCTTCCAAAACGGGGCATTAAGGTCTCCAAGCGCTTACCCTGCTCCCCCATTCTGTCTGCAGCCCGGACGCTAGCGGAGTGGTGGACACCAGCCGTCCTTCCCTGAGCTCAGCTCTTCTGTCGGCTTTCTAACGGGAGCTTCAGCCTCTCCCTGGGCATTGGTGGCAGCTGAACTTCCCACGGTCAGGCCAGCCCGCTGCAGCCAAGCGTGTCCCTTCTCCACACGTGCTCGGGGCAGCCCCAGGGAGTCCCCGAGTGCATCAGACCAGCCCGCATTTCTGGGGTCCCCTTATGCACACAGCCGCCCCCATGTCTCTGAGTATGGACCATGTTCCCCATGTGCAGGCCGTGATCCACTAAGGATTTCCCTCGTGGATGACTTTGCCAGGGCCCATTGTCACCTGACTGCCTTGCTGGTCGCTGGTTCCCACGCGTGAGAGCTTCCTGTGTGACATGTGGGCCCCGGACCCAGAGGGCAGAGAGTGAAGGAAGAGGCAGGCCGCTCCAGAAGGTGGGCGGCAGTTTTAACGATGACGGAAACTCACCTAACAGGCTGGTTTGTGACGCCACAAGACACGTAGATCTCGGAACCCGCACACCAGAATGTTCACGGTTTACGCGGAGGCCTTAACGGGGTTCCTGCACCCTCAGGAATAGTCACATGTACCGTCCCCGTGACATCTTACTGTCAAGTCTGCATCCTTGAAAATGGGTCCGGCTGTGGGATCAGTGGGCAAGAGTGTGCATCCAGGACAGGGGAAGGGTGAGGAGCCTGGATTGCTTATTGCTCGGGTCCAGCTCGAGGTTAAACAGAGATCACCTCCAATAGGGACCTCCTGCAACGGTATCATCGGAAGCTAAGGAACTAACATCACTAGTGAAGATGAGGCCATCAGCATGGGCTGGTGCCGTGAACATGTGTAAAAGACCGAACAGACGATGGCGAGCCTGCCATACTGTGTTGGGGACAGGGGTGGCCGGGGGGAGCAGAGCCTCTGAGAGCCTGCCTGGAGACTGGCTAAAAAATGGCGCTGAGAACAAAAGGGTATCTTGTGAGGTTGGAAAGGCTGAAGAAAACAGTCTGAGGATTTGTCAACAAATAACAAGAACATCTAGCAGCCACTGAGGATCTCCTGTGTCATGTGCTCTTCCATTATTTGTATTGTAGGTCGTCTTTGATTTACGTATTATCTTCATCCTCACGTATCCTTATGAAGTGGGTATCTTGTAATTCCTACTTTACAGGTGAAGGAAGCAAGGCTCAAAGAGATTCAGTCACTTGCCCAAGGTCACACGACATCCAGAAGATGTACTCAGGAGTTGGACCTGGTTCTTTCAGGCTTTAAAGCCACATTTTGTTAAATTTTTATCGTAAAGGTATGGTCAGAATGAATAGCGCGGCGATTAAGTAGCCAGCCTCTGAACTCAAAGCTCGTGAAACCCACCCGCACCACGTACTGGCATGGCCACCGTACCGGCGCCCGAGCCCGCTGTGACGAAGTGCCACAGACTGGATGGCCGAAGCGACAGAAATTTGTTCTCTCACAGTTCTGAAGTTCCAGAATCGAGGTGTGACACCCGAGTCGGCTCCTTCCAGGGGCTGTGAGGGAAAAGTCTGCTCCGTGTGACTTGCCTAGTCTCCAGCGATTTCTTGGAAATCTGTGGCATGCCTCGGCTGACCTCTGCCTTCATCTTCGCATGGAGCTCTCCCTGCACACATCTCTGGGTCAAAATTTCCCCTTTTTAGGAAGACACCGGTCTTCCTAAAGACGGGTCCTAATGCAGACACCTTACTGCATTAGGACCCGTCCTAATGACCTCATTTTAACTAATTATATCTGCAACAACCCTTTTCCCAAATAAAGTCACATTCTGAGGCACTGGGCATTAGGGCTTCAACACTGGAATTTTGAGGTGGGGCACTATTCCACGCATAAGAGCAACCACTGGCAATGACACTTCCTCTCTGGGCTGACTCGCTGACTCGCCTCTTAAAGTAGCTGTAACTATGGCAGGGTTAGGGGGATTAAAAGAGTTACATATACAAAGTATCTAGAACAAGAGTGGAATATGACCAGTTTTGTACAGCCAGGCAGCTCAGAATGGTTTCTGTATTTAAAGAGTTGAAAGATATCCCAAGAAGAAAAATATTTCATGACACTTGAAGAATGAAATTCGAATTTCAGTGTCCATAAAGTTTAATTGGGACGTGGCTACGCCCATTCATTTACATACTGCCCATGCTTATTTTTACACCACAGGAAGAGAGGTGAGTAGTTGCAGTTCCTACAGAGACCATATGGGCACAAAGCCTAAAATATCTACTGTCTGGCTTTTTACAGAAAACATTTGCCAACTACTAACCTAGAAGGTTATCTAGTATGTAGTAAGAACTACAGTAATATTGCTTATTATTATATATTGTTTCATTTTCTTTTACTGTGGTAGGCGTCATCTACCTTCTGAGATCTGTTTTGCAGCAAGGAGAATTTTCAAACCACATGATGGAGGATGTTGCCATTCACAGATGGCCCCGCGTGCCTGGGGGACCCCCGTCCTTCCCAAATCTCCTCCTGAACTGGCTGGCTTCCTCCGCCATGCTCATCAGCTGCTCCCCTGGCTAAATCAAGTCCGGGCCAGTAAGCTTGCTTCTCTCCCGCTTGTCTCAGCAACTTTGTTCTCCCCCCACTTCACGACTTTCCGAAAGCTCCAATTAAGCCCACAGGTGAGCACTTCCAGTCCTTAAATTATTCACGTCTGGAAGTTCAAGGGCTTTTTCTCCCTGTCGGTCACGCCAGCCGATGGCATCTCCAACACTACACTCTTCCTTCCCGTCAGGAACTCCTGCCTCCGTCCCACGAATTGTGGGAAACTTGCATCTTTAAAACCGAAGCGTGTGTGCTTCTGCCCCCCGCCCCACCCCTACTTTCTAGTGGCCATAAAAAGAAACGAAGCCTCATTTCAGTTGGGCGGCTCACCTGGGATACCCGGGAAGAAGGGAGCAGAGGAGGCCAGACGTGGACTGACCGCAGCATGCGTGCGGGGTGTGTCTGTGGAGAGGGAGCGAGACCGTATTCTGTGCTGAGTCAGCACAACTGGCCCGCGTGGAGGGAAACTCGCAGTGCAGATGGGGAGAAGAATCACGTTTCTGTGCAACGATCTGAAGAGTGGAGAGTTTAATTGCCCAAGAGACCACAATTGTTTTTGCCTCAACATGTTCATGGCTTTGTATTGGATGGTATTTTGTATCCTCTCAGTTTTTTGCTTTGAAAATTGTAGGCTCTAGGAATAAAACCAAGTTATAGGCAGATTAAAGTCCTTAACTCTTAATTGAAGGTTTTTATTCAGCCATTCACATCCACGCAGATGATTTTTTTTTTTTTTTTATCCAGACATTCCAGTTGCCGTTGAGGAGAAATGAGCAATTCTAAAAATAAGTCAGTTGCATGCGCAGCCCTCCTGAGGTCAGACCATTGTCCCAGAGGAGGGCACAGCTGCTGTTGTTGCTGTCATTACACTAGTCAGGCTACAGTCAGACTGAGATGGGGAAACATCCCCACTGGAAACCTGAGGGGAGAAAACTCTCCCCAGAGAGGACCCCGGGATAGTTTCCAAATGATCCCATGTTCTAGAAAATTCCCTCTCTCTGCAAGTCCCTGTCTCCCTCATCCTTATCGTCCTGGAAGGTTCCTCACCTCAGTGGCAACTCCAGTTTCAGCTGCTGAGGCCTAAAACCTCGATGTGATTTCTGACACTTCTCTTTCTCGTGTACCCCATGTCCAGTCTGTCGACAGGTCCAGGCACATCTACACGGGATCCCGGGCCCAGGTACATAATTCGTGGGGCCCGGTGCAAAGGGGAAAGGGGCTCCCTTGTCCAAAGGTTATTAAGAATGTCAAGATGGCCACAGCAGAGCCTGAAAGCAGCATGGGACTCTTCTGAGCAAGGGATTTCATGGGACCCAAACACAAACATCGCAGGTGACATGCGCATGGTTCTTTCTGTCTGTAAAAATATCTAAAATCTGAACTTCTTGTCACCATCTCCCCTGCTAACCATCTGGCCTGAGTCTTCCCGTTGCCCCCTTCCGTCGACTGGCGGCCTAGCTGCCAGAGCGAGCGGACGGCAACCCTCTTCTGCTCAAAACCCAACGCTGGCTCTTGATTTCACCCAGAGTAAAAGCCAAAGTCCTCGCAATGGCCGACAAGTCTGTCCGCCTCCTCCTGGAGCCTAGGCGCCGGCTCCCCTGGGACTCTCCCTCGCTCCTTGTGCCCCCGCCACACAGCATTTCCCGACCGTCCTCAGACGAGCGGGGCTCATCGGCATGTCCCTTCCTCGTGACATTTTCCTCGCCCTTCTCTCTTCCCTGAAATCTCTTTCGCCACGTATGCACACAACATGTGCTCTGGCTCACATCTTTCAAAACTTAGTCATCCAACAAATATTTACCGAGCACCAGTGACATGCCGGACGCTGTCCTAGGCACAGACGGTTGAACTCAGTATTTCTCTGATCCTTACTGAGAGGGAGCATCTTGTCATAAACTTGCTGGCTATTTTATAGCTGTTTTACTACATATTTGGCGTTTTGTTGTTTTTTTACTTCCAACAGATCAATTTAATATTTGTAAACCAGCTTCGTTGAGGTATCTTTTGTATACCTTTAAGATGTACGACTTGGTGTTTTAACATATATCACTGTGAACGTGAATATATACATACACACTGTCTATATAACACATCACAGTCAAGCTAATTAACATATCCCTTTCCTCAGAACACAATTACTGTTTGCGTGTGTCGAGAAGACTTCAGACCTAACCACTGCAAATTTCGAGTATACAATACAGTGTTGTTAACTATTGTCGTGATGCTGTGATATTAGATTGCTAGAACTTATTCATTCTGCACAGCTGGAGCTCTGTACACTTTGACCAACATTTTCCCATTTCCCCCACCTCCCCAACTCCCACCCCTGGTACCTGCCGTTCTACACTCTACTTTTGAGTTTGACTATTTGTGAGTCTACATACAGGTGATTTCATGCTGGGCACATATTTTCCTGTGGAAATTACCTATTTGTTTTATGTAACTCTTGCATGGTCTAACTCTGTGCCAGGCATAACTAACAACTTTGAAAAAGAGGCACTTGATTATCCTAATTTTATAAATGAGAAAACTGCTTAAGTGACTTATCCAAGGTCACAGACCCATTTTTCTACTGTGTAGTAGATCTTTTTTCATATTGATTTGTAGGAACTTTTTATATATGATGGCTATTATCCATTTATGTGGTATATGGTCTACTTTTTTGCATGACAGGAGACTCTCCATGTTGCCTCCGACTATCCTTGTGTCATGCTTTCTACCCATTGAGCTACATATACTAAGTAGCAAGAGCGATATTTTTAACTTTGTGTCTTAATTATCTATTACTGTGTAACAAATTATCCTCCTCCCTTCCCCCTCCAAAAAAAAAAAAATTAACAGTTTAAATCACAAACATTCATTATCTCACACATATTCTAAGGGCCAAGTTTTAAGGGCAGCTTATCTGGTGGTTCTGGCTCAGGTGCTCTCATGATATCAAACCTCCAGCCAGGGCTGCAGTCATCTTAAGACCCGAATGAGGTGGAAAATCCACTTCCAGGCTCACTCACATGCCTTTCGGCAGACCTCACTTTTTCACTGGCTATTGGCTAAAGGCCGCGTGGGCTGCTCTTTGGGGCTGCTCACAACGTGGCAGCTGGCTTCCCCTCAGGTGAGTGACCCGAGACACAGGGAGAGGAAGAGAACGTCCGAGATCGAAGCCAGAACCTTTTAGAGCTAATGTCGGAAACAACATCCCATCACTTCTGCTATTTGTGACTGGTCACACAGATCGACCTCGGTACAGTGTGGGAGGGGGCTACCTGTGGGTGTAAATCCCAGGAGGTGGGGATCAGTGGATGCCATCTTGGAGAATGGCTGCCACACTGTGGGTCTTGCCATCATGATTCTCTGCTACTCACTTGCTATGGAAATATACATGCACTGAATGGCACCTTCAAAAAGGAGAAACGCAGAGTCCTACATCTCAGAGATGGAGTCCCCAGACCACGAGATTTATGCCTTCCAATACCTCCTAAGCCTAAGACTCACAGTGCAAGCGACAGAAACCCTCTGGTTATTTTAAGAGGAAGAACGTTTATTTCAAGGCTGATGGGTAGCTCACAGGATGTCCAAGGAGCAGTGAAGACATCACGACTTGTACGTCCAACACCTGTCAATGCTGGACACCAGCATCACCAATAGATCTGCAACGACCAGTACCACTAGAGTGAGGAAGCGGCTGCTTCTCCTTGCCAGAATAAATCCCGCATGGTCCTCCATCGCCAGGTTCTGATTCAAAGTCTAGGGCAGGTACATGTGACTGGCAGAGTCATTTGATGAGTCATTTGTTGAGTCTGTGCCTCAGCTGCCAGAGAAACTAGGAAAGCAGGTGCCTGCCATTTCCAGCTTCTGCGCATGGAGGCAAGCTATGCCTCATCGTTTGGAACGCTCCCCCAAACATAAGGACTTCAGACTCTGAGCAGCCAAAAATTATGGCAAATATCAACCACACCTACAAAATTTAGTCAGTCAGAAAACACTGCATGTCTAAGTTGGAAAAGAATATCTAGGAAGTTCAGTGCCCTCGTTTCACAGACAAGGAAATCGAGTCCCTGAAAGGTGAAAGGAATGGCCTACGGTGACATGAGAAATAAACAACAGAGGCAAGACTTTTCCTCTTGGCTCCAGAACCTCCATTACAACCAGAGAGGTTTGCAGCCTCCTCAGCGGCTTGGATCCCACTGTGGGTTCTTTCTCAGCATAATCATTTTTAAACTAATAGAACAGGGTGCCTTGGATTACAAAGGAAGCCAACCACTTGGAATCCAGTTATAGGAATATTAAAACAAATTCGTGATGCGGCAACACTCATGCGATACACGTTGTTTTTTATTAGCACATTAAGAACAAAATCTAGCGGTGGGTTTAACAACTGGTGTAATTTCAAAAAGGTGATGAGCCTAAAAGATATTTGAAGGTTCTATAACAATTATAATGAGGTATGAAAATAACTTTGATTTCCAATGGTGAAAAAGTCACAGGAGCTGTCGATTCCACTGTGGTTGTTGCCTATGCTCATAATTGAAGAAATGCTAAAAATCAGTGAGAGGTCAGTGGAAAAAAATTTTCCTACCCAAATTAACTAATCTTTTGTATTCTATCAACAGACTCACCGGCTAGGAATTCCTGGAGTACAAGATGAATGTTCCAACCTGCCTAGGGCTGTGGGTACAGGATGAAAAATCAGGGGTGCACAAAGTGACTGACAAAATAGACTGCAATTGATCACGAATGTGTGGGTGCATGTGTGTATTCATGTATATATGTGTGCACATCTGCATGTGCCTGTGTGTGTTTTCCCATTATAAGATTATCCTATCTTTACGTGCATGGAAAGATCGCATGATAAATTATGAAATGAAATTTTAAAAAAGCACAGAATAACATGGTGCAATAATAGCTAAGATTTCCTGAGCCCTTGCACTAGGTCAGAACTAAGGTAGGCACTCAACACGCATCATCTCATTGAATCTGTTCACCAACACTGTGGCATAGCTATTTTTATTATCACAGTTTACAGATGAGTCCAATGAACCATGAGAGACGAAATAATTTGCCCAAGGTCACAGAGCTGCTAAGTGATAGAGGTGGCATTGAGATCCAGAATTTGAGTTCGGGGTTTCTCTTAGAATCCAATTTTATAATCACTACTGAAAACTTCCTATGCAAGTATGTGCATGTGGATACATGCATGATGAGAAAAGTTTAGGAAATCAAGTGCCAAACCCCTGTCTGCCTTTACCTCTGATGACAGTGACTGGGGGAAAAAACTGAAAAAGGCTGAAGACATTTAAAAATGGATGAGCAAGAGCTATGCATCAACCTATATAAATCTCATAATAACGTTGAGGGGGAAAAAAAAGAATTTACACAGTATGAAAATAGATGGTGTGAAAATATGCAAAACAAAATGATATATTATTTAGGCACACAAACATAGATAGCAAAAATATGCTATGGAGTTAATAAATACCAAACCTAGGGAAACGGTGATAGATCAGGAAAAGGAACGCATGAGCCTTCAGTTGTGTTATGTTTTATTTCTTAGGCAGTGTATATATCATTATATGCACTATGAGGTTAAACTAATGTATAATAGTTTTAACAGAGAGAGGAATTACTAATAAGAAATGGTTATATATGATCAGTCATTCGTCTTTAGTTTTGATATTATTGGAATTTTCGCAATGTTATTTTTGAAATTAAAAAAAGACGTAAGAGGGAGGGTAGTGGTTAGCTTTGGGAAGGAGGGAGGGAGTAGTCACTGGGAAGGGGCGCAGGTGGGCATTTGGGTAACGGAAATATTCTCTTTCATTAGCCAAGGTAATGGCTTCACATGTGTTTGCTTTGTGATATTTCATTAAGCTGTACACGTACGGTCATTTTTACTTTTCTGAATATGTGCTAAACATCACAATAAAAATGCATTAAAACTTGCAGGAGGGACATCTAAGCCATTTTAGGAAGAACTTCAGCCTTACTTTCTACTTGGTCCCATGCCATTGCCAGCCCCACAAGTCACTGGACAGGTTACGCTCCCCTTTGGTGGGCCGCGGGCACCAGCCACAGCAATAGGTGCTGTAGCTCAAGACCTTTTAATTCAGATCGCAGAGCACGCCCAGCCTCCAGCATTGTCGTGGGGTGGCTTCTGTCAGAAGGCTGCCTGCATCGCAAGAGCCCAGAAAAACACGGCCATATGGCAAGACTCTTACGTGGGGGAGCCTGAGGCACTAAGAAAGAAAATGAAATACAAAGTGCTACTTAAGGTCACATCCATTTTTGGATATTTGGTTTTGGGGGTGATTTGGGGTGTTTTCTTTTTTGTTTGTTCATTTTTTTTAGAAGCTACTGCAAGTTTCGCCTCCTTTTTCCTTTAGGGATGCATCCATCGGCATCTCCCCCATGAACGGAGAGGATTTTCAAAGACCCCCAGGACACTGCTCTTACGAGCAGGAAAGGATATATCCGCCACAGAGCGGGAAGACCATGGTATGTACGCAACGGCTGCTTGAACAAACGGCCACAAACTGAGGGGCCTAAACAATGCAACTTTATCATCGTACAGTCCTGGAGGTCAGAAGTCCAAAATGCATCTCACTGACCTAAAATCAAAGGGTCGACAAGGCTCTGTGCCTTCCCGGGGGGCTCTAGAGGAAGACCCATTTTCTTGCTTCCTCCAGCTTTCAGGGGTCGCCTGCATTCCTTGGCTCAGATGCCCTTCTGTCTTCACAGCCAGGAATGGACCCCGGCGTATTTCTCACTATGCTGTCTCTCTGACTCTGAATCGCTGTCTCCCTTTTCCACATTTTAACTGTCTTTACAATTACATTGCCCAATCAATCCAAGATAACCTCCCTGTTTTAAGGGTTGTGAATTACCATTTTAATTCCATCCGCTACTTTAATCCCCACTTGCCAGGTAACAGGACATAATCACGGCTCCTGGTGACTAGGGTGTGGACATCCCTGGGGGGTGGCCACCACTCTGCCGACCACCCCCACCACTGATTCATTTCTCGTGGTCAGTCCCCCCATTGGCTCTGTGACAGCAGGACCCTCCCCCCTCGCTGCTGTCTCCCGGCCATGCAGGGCAATGCGAGTCTCAAAATGAGTCTTTGTTGGGTGCAGCGAGCCTCTTGTACATATTTACTTCAGGGCCTAAGGGCGATTAATCTTAAGAAATCCCTCTCATAACATAAATGTGCTTGTATTTTGATGCACGTGGACTTAGCATCCATAGAAGTCAGGCAAAAGTGGACGGGATGGAGAATAGATATCTCACGTGGAAACTTTTTATCCCTCGAACGACCAGCTCCCAAGTTCATTTAGTGCCTGCAGCGGCATAGGCCTGGGGTGGACCCAGTACCAAGCAAAGTAAGGGGGATTTGAATGGCTCATAAAAAGTATGGAGAACAAACATTAAAAAATCACAGAAGTTTAGAACTTAAACAGGTCTTATAGGGTCTCTACCCCAATCCCCTTTGGTCCCTACGATGCCAGTCATTTAGGTGGGATACAAAGAAGGTTTTATATATTTTTTTAATGTTTTTATTTCATTTTTAATTTTTTTTTAAGATTTGCATTTATTTACTTTTTAAATTAAGTTTATTGGGATAACATTGGTTGATACAATTATATAATTTTCAGGTGTACATTATAATTTGACATCTGTGTATTCTATTGTGTGTTTACCACTCAGAGTCCAGTTTCCTTGAGGTACCGTGTATTCGATCCCCTTTACCTACTTTGCCTTCCCCCTCCCCCCTATATTTGACCCCCTTTGCCCCGTCTACCTCCCCTTTCCTCCCCTACCCTCTACCCGCTGGTAACCACTAGTCTATAGTTCCTGTCTATGAGTCTCTGTTTATTTGTCCTGCTCATTTGCTGCTTTTAGGTTTATAACCCACACATAAGTGATATCATGTGATTTTCAATTTTTTCAGTCTGGCTTATTTCGCTTAGCATGATTATCTCAAGGTCCATGTTGTCGCAAATGGCGGTATTTCACCTCTTCTTATGGCTGAGCAATATGCCACTGTCTGTATGTACCACAGCTTCTTTAGCCAATCATCTACCGCAGGACACTTCAGCTGTTTCCACGTCCTGGCCACTGTGAATAGTGCTGCTATGAATATCAGTGTGCAAATATCTTTTCGGATATGGGTTTTCAAGCAAAGAAGGCTTTAAAACACAGATTCCCAGCATAGGAAACTCTGCTCCCTTGCAAGTCTCTGTAATCCCTGTGATGGAAAACAGTCTCCTTCCGGTGTTGCTCTGACTGTGACACCTGGCTAACGTGTGCTAATCCTTTCAGCAGAGAGAGCAGGCCCCAGGCTGGTGCCTTCCAGGGCTCCATCTCGATGTGGCGTTTGTGGCCAGACAGTGCAGGTCGCTGCAGATGGCTGGTTTGTGGGGCACCAGGGCCAACTCCCTCTCTTCACAGCTGAGGAAACACAGCTGGTCTCCTGACCTCATCTCCTCTATGCTAGTCCAGTGTCTGCCTCTTGCATGTGAAGGTATCCAAGAAAACAGACCATCCATCACGAAAAGGAGCACAGAAGAGAAAAGCAAGGGGCAAGAGGGCGGCTGTTTCACTCTCTGGCCTGGCTGCTGAGCACCCGGCCTTGGAGAGAGGACAGAATGTTGTGAAGGGGCAGAAGGAAAGATGAAGCAACCAAACACCCCACTGTCACCCCACTCTCGGGAAAGCCCGCTCTGCTCTGGCTGCAGCCACTGGCAGCCTGCAGGCGCTCGGTGCAGAGGGAGGAGATGAAGGAGCAGGGCCAGGAAGCGGCCGAGGGCGACCGAGAGCTGGGGCGCAGGACTCCCTGCCACCTACTGGGTGACCTTGTGAGCCAGGCAGACCCCTCCGAAGCTCTGCCCTGCACTCCCCACCCACCCAGACCTCAAGAAAACCAGCCCTTGCCCCTCCGCCAGCCAGGCCAGACTCCCGGCAGACAGGCAGACGGCTTGCCTTAAATGCAGCCAGAATTACCTTTCCAGGAAAACGCTTCTGCCTTCAGGAAAGGACACCGAGAAAATACTGTGCGCGGCGCAAGATTTCAAACTCTTTAAAAGCAGATGGTTCTTTCTGTCAACGGACAAGCATGCTCATCATTTAATGGTCTGGCAATCACTTTCTAAAAACTATTTGACTGGAATATAGTGACTACACACGAAGAAGGTGCATTTTTTAAAGGAATGCATATATAAGCAAATAAAAGTATAGCTGCTCTGATTAAAGTTGGGTGCAGGGAAGGGAGTGGTGGCAGTTAGGTTCCCAAGTTTCAGCTCCTTGCCCCAGGTTAGTCGCCTCTTATAAACGGCTCATCATAGATTAAAAAAGACTGAGCCAAACCATCCGGCCTGCTCCCTTCTCTGCCATGCCGGAAGAAGGCGCTTGGGGCCAGGTTTTCCTTTGGTCTAAAGTCTCCCATATTTAAGGAATCAATGACAAGAGACAATAGGAGTCTAAAATTAAAGCACTCCTTATGCAGAAAAATCTTGAGTAGATGTCAGAAATGCAAAATCCAAGTTTTCAGAACCATGCCCGGGATTCTCCTGGCAGTTTCGGTTGGCTGAGTCTTGCCACCCATCCCTACACGGTCAGTGTGTCAGACATCTATCGCTGTGTTAACAAATCACCCCCAAAACCCGGTGGCTCGAAGTGACAATTGTTTATTTTATTCACCATCTTATGGGTCAGACATTCAGACTGGGCTCATCTGGGAGGTTCTTCTGGCCTGGAATGGCTTAGCTGATCTCACGTGAGGTTCCCAAGTGTGCATCTGTGATCAGCTGATGGTCGGCTGGGGCCCGGATGGCCTCACTCATGGGGCTAGTGGTTGGCAGGCTGCCGCTGGGACAAAAGGGGTCTCTGACCACGTATCTCTTATCATCCATTATACTAGCCTGGCCATTTCACGTGGTGGTGGAGAGTCCTAAAAGTGCTGAGAAGAAACCGCAGGGAGCCTTAGGCTCAGAACTGGTACCGTCTCTTCCACCACGTTCTATTGGTCAAAACAAATCACATGTCTATCCCTGATTTAAAAGATAGATAGCCTCCATGGCTCGAAGAGAGGAACGTGTGGCCAGTTTTGCAATCTACCGAGACACAGAGGCACTTGATGAAAGGGGTGGCAACGAGAATCGTTTATTTTGGAAGCCCAAGTTGCCTGGCAGGTGAATGATTCACCTATTATCTATCAGCTGGCATCCACAGGGCCCAAGGGATCACGAAACTGTGTTCCGAAGGGTCCCCTTCCCTTTCAACACACCCCGTAATGAAACTCAGCACCACACTCTATCTCACCTGCTTCCTGCCACCACCAAGCCAAGAATAAGAAGCAAAACCTATTCTCTCACCAAAGGCATTGCCGAGCCCTGAATCTCCAGCCGTCTCTCAGCTTCCCCTGCTCACAACTCACCCACGCATCCAACCCTATCGTCCGGTTTTCCTGGCAGTGCTCCTTGTCCCCACCTTCTAGTGTCAGGACAATCCACACAGACTATGGGCACACGGCTACCAAGAGAGTCAAGGCCAGGATTCGAAGCTGGACATTCCGGCTCCCCATGTGTGCTCTAGTCACCACATTTGACTCTTGCATGGCAGACAGGTTTCATCGCAATCATCGATTCCACTGATCCAACAGAAGAGATCTGAGGGGTGACATTGGGGGAGATCGTGAGAGTGAGGCCATGACCAGCACAGAAAGGGTGCTGTGACTGATTGGCAACGCCTGCCAGGGCACAGGACGTAGAAGCAGGCGTACGCTTCTTCTGTATCTCGTCTTTACCACACCGATCCAGGCACTGTCTGATTTTTTAAAAAGACCCCTCCAGATTGCACGAAACGCAATGCCTTTGCAGACTCTCTAGCCAGGAATCCGCGCTGTGCGTTCGCACACCGAAGCTGTTCCCTCACACCCGCCTGCCCCCTTGACGTCTATACTCATCACACATGGATTTCCGTGGCTCCCTTGGTCTGTTCTCAAGGCGGACTGGCATTCCACAGGACCGTTTGGGAGAACGGGCATGTTGCCAACACACTGCATTGTTTTTCGGAAGGTGGTAACATGCGGTGTCCTGATGTTTGCTGACTGCAAAGAACAAATGTTTACCACTGTGGGGAAAAGATTTTGAAACAAGCAAGGAATTTCTCTGGACTCTTCAACTTTTATCTTTAAAATGCATGTGACTTTTGCCTATGACTTTGTGCTACATCTGTCTTCACTTTAAGCCTAATTTTTCTTTTTTTTTAATTACTTTTCATCAGGAACAAATGATGCTCCGGGAAGATAGGTCTCATTTATCCTATGGTTTGTCATTCTGCCTGGAAGCTCAACCTACAAATCATGGTCCTAGATGAATGAGCCATCCAGACTCAGGCTCAAATCCTCGCTTGCCTGTCCACTGGCTGGATGACCTTGGGCAAATTACTTTTCCCCCTGAGCCTCAGTTTCCTCATCTGCACAATGGAGGTGTTATAAGCATTCAGGAAAATACCTTTGGAAAGTTCCTGAAACCTGACAAGAACTTAATAAATGCTGCTTCCTTTCCCTTCCTGTGGCATCCTCCAGGATATTTCAAGAAAGCTTGGGTCTCAGTGAGGAGAAAATGCCTCTCTGTTGAATTAACCTGACGAAGGAAACAGAAGTCCCTCACTGCCCCTCCTGTTGGACCCCTCTCCCCACCTTTTCGGAATAACTGAACTTGATTGAACCAGTTGAGGTCTCTCTTTGTATTTGGCAGTTTAGAAGATTAAAGCCTTAAAGCCACAGTTGAGATAAAACCAGATTCTGCCTAGTAAATTCACTTCAACCTCCAACCTAACTGCTGTGTTTGTGTGTGCCTTGGGTTTTGTTTGTTTGTTTGTTTGTTTTTGATAGTTTCTAATTTAAAAATAATTCTTTAAGTAATACATGGAAATAGTTTTCAAATGAAGAATAATTCTCTCGTTTCTGACTTCCCACCACCCCACACCCTTCATCATAAACGCAACAAAGGGTGTTAGATTCCTATACAGCTCGCCAGAAACATTCTATTTATGTAAAAGTAAATAAAATAAATATAAATAAAATAAATATGTTTTTTTACCTACCTGCAGCTGTAGGAATATAGATACAGATAAAAATACAAATATAGCTATAAATATAGACTCATTTTTATATTAATGGAAGGATTCTATTTACAGAGTCCTTGATAATATATCCTAAAGATGGTTTCATTTCAGTATGCATAAATCTGTTTCATCCCTTTAACAGCTGTATTATTATTATATGTGTTATTTCATTACTTGAATGAACCATAATTTACTTTTACCAGTTTTCTACTGATGGACAAAGAGATTTATTTAATATTTTTCTATTACAAACAATGTTATAGCAACATACCTGGTATATGGACCTTTGGATAAAGATTTTTTTTACAGTTTATATTTGGAATGTAGCATGATTTGTTATTTCTCCATGAGTTAATATATTCAACAAAAATTTAGTAGAGTAAAAACGCCCTCGTACTAGACAGTTCTTTCTGATGCATCTCATTTGGGGACAGTAGTCCTAGTCTAAATAGCTCAACATGTTACTGGTACATTCTAGAAGTCTAGCAAGATGCTTCCTAAAGAAATGCTTCTATCAGTGTTGGATGATAATAAAGAAACCTCTCCCATTCTTCTCCCATTTACCCCCCAAGGAGCCAAACTTGATTGCCACAGCCCCAACTTGCCTATTGCTGTATATGACATGCAAGAAAATTAGTTTTTGAGGTTCTGTACCTGTTAGAGAACCCTATAAGAACTAAGGATGTTCACTGCTTCCCAACCCCTTTAAAAAACTAAGCCTACAACTGATTGGGGATCTCAGGTTCACACAAATTACCTCTCGGATAGGCAGATAAAATGCAGCTTATTTTATTGCTGATCTTGTCTTTTTTCATGAGCCCCCATCTACTAGGTACCGAAAACACACACGCGCGCGCGCGCACACACACACACACGCATGCACGCACCAAAAAAATGCATTTAAGTGCAGTTGGATGCAATGATTTAAATCATTCCATCAGGTAACATGCAGCCTCTTAAATTATTTATTTTCCACAAAGGCATTGTTTTGAGTACTTTAAAAGGGGTGGATGCAAGAGGGGGAAATGTGGGCACTGTCAACAAAGAGAGTCTATCCCAGTCTGGAAAACACAGACACTCCATCTACCGTTGGCACTGGGGAGTGGAATAAATCAGAGCATGAAAGGACGGCTCCAGGCACACGGAGGGCACTTTGCCCGCCCCCTCCCACCATCCTCCCCTGTGCTTGCCCCATTGTGGAAGGGAGGCTCCCAGTATGAGTTTCCATCCACTCAAAGGAAACAGGATACAGTACAGTATGGTAACTGGCCGCCATTGGCCTTTGAGGAGAACAGAGGAGGTGTCTGGGGTAGGGGGTGGAATTCTGCACAGTCACCATCAAGAATAGCAAGAGCCCAGATGGATGCATATCAGATGTGCCTCATGCACATGATACCGTCACCTCCCTGCCCAGCAAGCCAAATATCCATAACTTAAAATTTTCAAAATACAAAGGTTTGCTACTGGTTTTCTATTTCCAAATTTGGGAGAGGGGGTGGTCTTCACTCGCCGGGCAGCTTCAGAGGCTTTCTGAGCACTAAAGGTTCCTTCTCAGCATCCTTTACAACTGTTTTTAGATGATCATGTGCTCTCTGGCTTCTAAAAACGAACAATGCAGAGCTCATTATGTGGGCAGGGGCAGGGGAAGGGTGGAAAGAGGTGGGGTGACAAGGGCAAGTGGCCAAGCAAGGAAACAGAGGCTCTGCAAGCATGACTATCAGACTAGGGCAGGTCAAACACCCTCTGGGGTGTGTGCGGGGGTATCATTCATGGGTGTTCTGGGGGAGTGAGACTGGAGTATCATCGCTCTCTATCTCATAGAAATAAAAAATCCTGAGGGCTCTCTCACACCAAGTTATTAACTCTTATGGTTCAATCATCCATCATGGCCCCTCTTGGCCCATTTTGGGGTAACACGTTCTCAAAATGTCCTGGCCTCCGCAATCAGCACTTTATAGCATCCAGAGCTAGTGAGGAAATGCCACGTTTCAGTTAAATGAGTCACCCCACACGCAACACAGCACTTGATGCTGAAATTCTACTGGGCTTTTTCATTAAATCTTCCTTTGTGATCCGAAAAACACTTTGGGATTTTTCAGAACCTGGGTCATGGGCAGAAATCTGACTTAGGATGTTAAGGAGTAGAGGGACTGGGCTGACTTAAGGCAAATCTTTTAATCACAGCAGGCAGAAGACTTGCTCTTTTTGATAAAAGTCTCAAGAGAAGCTGATTTCATGCATCATTTTCCATAAAAATAGAACAAATGCATATTATAACATTCCAGTTGTTTACCGTGTTTTTAAAAAAAGGCATACACATAAAAATGACTAAGAGGAAATAAGGACACTGAATTATTAATCGGGGTTTTCTTTTGGTCATGATTTTTACTTTCCTCCTAATGTACTTCTAATTTTTTTCAAAATTTCTACAATAAGCAAGTATTTTAAATATTTACTATTATCAACTTTTATATAAAGATTGGTTTTGTGTTTTAAATTCCTATTATTTGACTTTTCCACTTTAGATTTATTTTTTCAGCAAATGCTTATGAAGTACCTACTATGTGCTGTATCTGGGTCAGCAAATTATCATCCTCAGCCCCCAGCCTCCTTCTATAAATAAAGTTTTATTGAAACACAACCATGCCACTTTGTTTACTTATTGTCTTTGGCTGCTTTTGCACTGCAAGAGCAGAGTTGAACAGTTGATAAGCTATTCAATCACATGATCCAAACTGTCTAAAGTATTCGCTATCTGGCTCTGTGCTACATGAGAGGCTGTAAGTTAGGTAATAGAAGTCAACTGTGAACAAAAACGCAAACGATACATCCCCGGAGTTACAGAATTTGTTGCTCTTTGCCTACAGCTTCAGGGGTTCTCATATTCCTACAAACAGCTGCTCTGGAGTTGCAAATTTATAACCCGACTTGTGATAGTCACAGCTTTTTTCTCTGTGGTTAGAGCAGATTCTTGGTGGTCCGGACATGGAGATATCCTCAATTTTGCTTTCTCTGTTAACGGACGCGATATTAACCTGTGCTGCCTCCACCCCAACACAGTGCCTGACATACAGCGAAGCAGTCAATGATTCAACTATTATTATCAGCATCATCTAGGAGCCCCTAGATGTATTCGCTATCCCCTGCCCGGGAGTCAAACGTCACCCCAGGTTGAAGATGCTGGTGTCTCTTACATCGAGCCTGCAGAACTCTCTATTCTGGAGAATTTAACTAACTTCTCTTTATCTAAAATCACTTATTCGAGGGTCACAAAGCTGGGAGTTTCAGATACAGAGTACGTGGAAGGCACACAATTTCTTCTCACACTAAAGCACCACCTGGTCTGGGAACCGGAGATGAATAATAAAGAAATGAGTTTCCACACTCAGTTCAGTAAACAAGGTCCCAACAACACACAACCACCATCATCCCTCGCCTTCTGCCGGACTTCATCTCCTTGGCAACACCATAATAGGCTTAACAAAAGCTCGGAAGATTCTTAGAAGATATGCTATTTGTCCCACAACAGGAATGTGCTTATGTATTCTATTAAAGAAGCACACTGGCGGGTTGGCCTGCAGAAACACATCAGACACAGGTGGAGAGAGCAGCGGGGCCCAGCGCCTCCTCTGCCAAGAGAACTCTGCAGGTAAAGGAGTCTATTCAGCATGCGATAGGATCCTCCCAAGTCTGTCTCCTCTATTCAATGAAGGAAATGATAGGAAGCTTCCGCTCTCTTTGTGATTTTAAACAATGATAATCAGATAGAGTTTGGGGGATTTTTTTAAAGGCACATTTCTAAGGGAAACTTTTGCTGAATGTAATTATGCCTGCTTCTGGGAGGCGGTCATCAACCAGGCTACTGGCAATGCGAATCGTCTCCCCTACACAGACGCACTCTGTCGGAACCCACCTCGGAATGACTCACTCAGGACTGAGATGGATGCTCTGTGTTTCAAAGGTAAACAGAACAATAATATTATTATTATTATTATTATTATTATTATTATTATTATTATTAATTTGGTCCAGAAAGAAAGAGTAGAAATGATTCAGGTACATGTTCAAATTGGAAAGAAGAACAAAAGACGAAAACGAGAACAACACACGCCCAGTGGCACAGGTAGGCACATTTAGTGAGCTGCCTCACCTGTGCAGGGCTCGCTGCTCTGAGGTCCATCTTTCTTCCCTGTCTTCTGAATCTAGAGTGTCTGCTCTGCCTGATTTTTTTATATGAAGCATTCCCTATTATTCAGGATCTGGCTACCCAAGCTTTTCGCTTTACCTTTTTTATTTTGGGGCCATTTCTGGAAGGTGGGAGAAGGAAAAGGAGGTGAAATCCTATGGGTTTGTGAAGCTGGAGTGGAATAGGTTCACCTAAGACTAAAGAGCATAGTTTCTGGATTCACACATCTGAGTTGAAACCTGGCAGATCGGATGAATGACCTTGGCCTAACTTCCTCTTTTGCCACTGTGGTGATAGTAATAGTGTGTCCTCAGGGGGTTATTGTGAGGGTTCAATGAGATAACACTTATCATGGTGTCTAGAAAACAGAAAGTGTACAAACCGTTAGCTGCCATTATAATTATTGTTCCTACTACTACTACTGCTATTAATGCTTAAGTCCTCTCGATGACATCACATGCAAGTGGTTGACCAGCCTTTGTGTGAAAACTTCCAAGGATGGGAAGCTCACTGTCTACATCTATGTATGGCTCTGGCTCTTAGAATATTCTTATGTGTATTTAGCTGAAGTTTCTCTCACTGTGGCTTGTGTCTCCTGGTCTTAGTTCTGTCCCTTGGGAATCTTGAAGGACAGGGATAATCCTGCTTGTACTTTATACTAGTGAAGATTTGGTTTTATCATTAAGTAAATGAAAATCAACTTTAGGAAGGTTTGGCATTAAAGAAAATAAACTAGAATGATCCTGGGGCCTCTGATTAAAACAAGAAGAAGTAGGAGGAGGAGAATGAGGAGGAGAAGGGGAAACAGGAAGGAATTGGGGAGAAGAGAAGGCAGAGGAGGAGGAGAATCAGCCTCAAGATACACAGGAACCAGAGCAGGCTCAGGACCAACCTTATCAAGAGTCATCAAACCTCCCTCTCTCTCACTGCCATTAACAAGCTTTACTCACAGTTGCAAGAATGTGATTGGCTGAGCCTGAATCAGGTATCTTCCTGGATTAATCAATTGTGCTCAGAGGGCAGCGTCACCTCCTGATCATCTTGGGGCTGGGAGCCCACCTCTGTGGTCAGGTGGAGAAAAGCATCCCAGAGAAGGGCATTGAGGACCTCTCAGCCACCCTACTATGAGAAAGCTCAAGCCACAAGTAAACCACAGCATAACCCTTAGATACTTCGTGAAGCAATTCTCTAGGATAAATATCCTTTAGTTCTTTCAACTGTAGAGATTGAATTATTAAGTTAAAATAATTGTGTGATTGTTTACTTCATTTTCTCACTATTAAGCTTCTTAAACATTAAGCTTTGTGAAGACAGAGGACTAGATCTAGCTTATTCACTGACGCGGCCCACCACTTAGGAATTTGGACCACAAATTAAATAACTGTTGAATCAATGCATTAATTAAATTAACATATTTTTTTTTTACATTCTTGTGGTTACCTACTTCCAAATATGGCTAAATCTTTCTCAGTAAGTTCCTACTCCTGGTAAAAAGAACTCAGACTCAGAAGGTTTTAGCACGAAATAGAAAAGAAGATAAAATAACTCACGAGTCTTATTTTTAATGACCTAAAATTTTTATTTGCCCATCTGTTCTGGTTATCTGTTCCTGCATAATGTACTCCAAAACATAGTGACTTAAAACAACAATAGTCACTGACTTGGCTCATGGATTAAACAGGGCATACGAGGATGGCTCGTCTCTGTTCCACATCAGCCAGAATAGCTTGGCTGGGGGCTGGAGAACCCACCCCCAGGATGGCTGGCAGGTGAGTGCTGGCTGTCAGCCGGAAGCACAGCTGAGGACGTGGGTCGGGGCCTCGGTTCCAGTCCGCGGGTATCTCCCGGGACCTACACTTGGCCATGCTCACAGCATGGCGGCTGTGTTCCAAGAACGAGTATCACAAGTGAGCAAGAGAGAGAGAAGTATGTGGAATTTTTACGATGCAACCTCAGAGCTCCCATGGCACCACTTCTGCCGTGTGCCATCGGTCAAGGCAGCCACAAAAGTGTGCTCGTTCCGAGGGGAAAGGACATAGGCCTCATCATGCTATGAGAGAGATGTGAAGGTCCCATTAAAAGAAGAACACGCGAGCTGGGAGATACTGCTGTGGCTACCTTTGGAAAATACACTCTTCCCCATCTCATCTCTTTTGGCCCAGGCCATCAAACTGAGTTTCGGCATTGTAAGTGTGAACACTATAGGCCAGTCCTCCACTCAATCATCGATTTTTTAGTTATCTATGCTGGGCACAGCATTCAGTCCTAGAAGAACAAAGATAAATGAGTAAACTCTCTCCCACTGGGGAGTTCACAGATGGGTAGAGAAGATGAATAATGAAAATTTAATGTGATGAGTGATTCAGCCAAGGTATATACAAGCAGTGTTGGCAGAGAAAGAAAGAATCAATTTTTCCTGGGATGGAAGCTAGGGTACCTTAATACTATTCTTTGGTGGACGTGAGGTCTGTCATGCTGCTGGGTTACCATGTTCAGAGTTAATGTGTATTCTCTTAGATGAGCAGGTGGATGGCCACGTCAGCCGAATTATATACTATGTGGGAGTCACATCAACCACAAGTAAAAGGAGCAGGACATGTTGGCTAACAAAGGCCGTAGTGACTGAGACTGAAGTCTTGGACTTAACGGGTCCTCCTGGGAGCCTTGAAATTTTCAGAGGAGAGAGAACTTTAGAAGATGAATAATAATAACTGCAATAATAATAATAATTAATCATCATCATCATCATCATCATCATCATTTTTTTTAAGACTGTACTTTTCAGGATATTTTCAGATTTATAGTAGACAGCACAAAATAATTCCCAAACAACCTAAGCCCAGCACCCCCATCACTAACAGATTAGTCTGGTACTTTATTACAATTAATAAACCAATATTGATATATTAACTCAAGTCCATGGTTTATTCATATTTCCTTAATTTTTACCCAGTGTTCTTTTTCTCTTCCAAGTATCCATCCAAGATATTACATCATATTTAGCTGCTGTCTCCTTAGGCCCCTCTTGGCTATGACAGGTTCTAGACTTTCTGTGCTTTTGAAAACCTTGACAGTTTTGAGGAGTACCAGTCATGTATTTTGTACGAGTCTCCTCTATTGGGATTTGCCTGATGTTTTTCTCATGATTAGACTGTTGTTTTTTTTTTTTTTTCATTTGGTGAGGATGACCACAGAGATAAATTGTCACTTTCGTCACATAATATCAAGGGTGCATGGCATCGACATGATTTATCACTGTTAATTTTAACTTTGACTTGGATGAGGTAATTTGTCAAATTCATCCACTGTAAAACTGTTCCTGCACCCCCCTTTTTCTTACTGTCCCCTTTGGAAGGAGGTCACTATGTGCAGTTCACACTCAAGAAGTGGGCAGTTACGTTCTTCCTCCTTGAGGATGATGTGTCTACAGTGACTATTTGGGAGATTTATCCAGTTTCCCCTATTTACTGACTTGTTCAATCATTCCTTTATGTCAGTCTGGACTCATGGATATTTGCTTTATACTACAAATATTGATTGACTAATTGATGATTGATTGATTGATTGATTTTTCTACTCTAGAATATAAAGCTCTTCTCAAAGCTAATTTATTTTGTTGCTCAAAGAGTTCCGGCTTTGCCATTGGGAGCTCTTTCGGTGGGCCCCTCCCCCTGTCTCTCTGACACACGCCATCACTGGGGTGTCATAACAACTTTTTTGCCTGTATGTGCGAGCACGAGAATAGAAAGGCTTTGTTATTGACTGTATTGTTAACCTGATCATTCAAGTAAGCCTATGGTGTCAATGCTCCCATTTACAGATATGGAAACGGAGCCTGGGAGGGGTTCAATATATTATCCAAGGTCACACAGCATATAAATGGTAGAGCTGGGACATGAATTCACACTGACTCACTCCAGACCCCCCCACTTGCAAGAAGCTAAATGTTAAAAGGAATATGATCTCATGCTTTCTCCCAATTTGCTGAAACACAAACATTGGTTCTATATACTGGTATGGAAGACACAGAGCCGGTTGAAAGAGCATCCTAGGACCCCCGCCGTGGCAGCTACCCTTCCATATCTTTTGGCTCCCAGTCCCCACCACCCCCTATGCATAAGTCAAGAGGAAAACCACCCACGTGGAAGTGTTACAGACTTAATACGCTGCCCCCTCGCAGGAAGTTGTGGAAAGCTGTGATGGACACGTAGCGATGGATGTGAAAGCTGACATTTCCAAAACCTGAAGGGATGATATTTTGGGGCTCGAGTGGGTCTTCTTGGAGTCCCTTAAATTAGATTGCATGAACCTACTCCACCCACTCAGGAACAAGCCCTCAGTGCAATGCATGCCCTTCCAAACCTTGGAGCTACACCCCCTCCATGCTCCCCTCCAACCCTGCACAATGCCGAAACAGCTTCGAGAGAGTCTGTTGAGCACAGCTAATCATTTTAACATGGAGTCGGAGAAAGCCCAGAGCAGACATGGAGACCCCTTTGGAAAGCCCCACAGTAAGCAGAGATCTGAATCCAAAGACAGAGCCCAGGTTCCCTGTGCCGTGTGCCCAGAACACAGGAAGCTCCGGTTAGCAGGTTTCTGCCCCATCAAGCCCAACCTGGAATGATAATGTGGAATGTACATTTCATCGCCGTGAGGCTCGGTACCAGTCATCTTGCGTCCCTCAAATTATACCCCGAAGCTATCAGCTTGCTTTCTAGTGGTTAGAAGACAGTGTCATCTGGCACAATGAAAGTCAATTTTAGCCATTTCTCTGTTCCCTCCAAGAACGGGGTAGAAATCTCAGTATGAGGGCTGCCTTTCTTTATCAGTTTCTGCTTTGGAAAATGACAATCCCATCCTCTGGATTTCTTAAGGAACTAGAGCAGAGCCAAAGTAGTCGGCGGCACTCGGCTGGAGTTTAAGACCTTGTTCATAATACCTGAAGAACTTCAAAAAGTTTCAAGGACAATACCTAGTGTAATATGCTCGTTGACATCTAAAGAGCCCGAGAAAACTAGGCCATGGATATAATGAGAGGCAAAAATACTGATGAATGGAAGGGGAGACGTTTTTGCTTCCCGTTTTAAGGATAAAATTGGATGGGAGCAGTGGCTTTCAGAAGACGTCAAAGCTGCCTCACAACTCTGGCAGGCGCTAACTCTGTTTCCTAAATTTAAAGACATCGAGCTTCCTTCATTGTCTCCAACAAAGCTAGGTCTTTTTTTTTTTTTTTTGGGAGTCCTTGCTTTGTGGTTGACGTGCTGTGTGGACACAGGCACCCTCTTTCTGAGCATTCTGTTTACTCGTCCATGAAACAGAGACCCTGCACCTCCTTACAGAGAGATTTTTTCCTGAAAGTTTTCTTCACCGAGCACCTGGACGAGATATGTGTTAAGATGCCCAGGGCCCTCTGAGATGAAAGGGAGGTGGTTCCTGTCCTCCAGCCGCTTAATTATGTAGCAGAGAATGTAAAATTCATAAGGAAAAAAATTTCACATGACAAAAAAGAGTCTGGAACACACACACACACACATACACACAGTCAAAGAGCTACTGGCGACTCACTAAGTGTTCATCTCTTTCTGACTAATATACTTTCCAGAAAATAGCAGTTAATGCACTTTAAAGGAAAAAGTAGCTACTTTCACGCAAGGACACTTCCTTCTGGATTATGTCAAGGCCATCGGTCAAGGTTAAAGAGTATCCTGACCTTTGGCTGTGCTCTTCTCAGCAGCCTTCTGTCTTTGGACCATCGCCCATTAATTAGCACAACTTAACAGAGTGACCCAAGGAAGGAAAAAGAAAACAAATCAAAGTGAGTTATTGTCTGCTGGAAACAGCTATGTTCAAAGATCTTATTGATTCATTGATTCATTTGTCCCTTCAATAAATATTTACTGAACTATACTAGCTGCTCAAATACTTCACTTGGCACTGAGAATGCCACAGTGAGCAAGATATTCACAGCCTGGAAAAGGCAGAAAAATTGTAGAGACAATACTGATACAGTATTACAAGTCTTAGGGTAGGTGTGAGCGCAAGGCACTGTGGGAGCACACATCATAGGTACCTCTCTCTCTCCTTTGAGGCAGTAAGGGAAGACTTCCTGGAGGGAGTGATATGGAAGCTAAGAATATTGGGAAAAGTAGGAGATGACTCAGTGAGATGGGAGGGGGTGTGATGAGAGCGTTCAGGAAAGGGAACGGCAGGTGCAAAGGCAGAGGTGGTGAGAGAGCATACTGCATTCCAGAGGAGTTTGCAGGGGGAAGAGGACAAAGTTGAAAGATGGGGCTGCAAAGATCAGTTTGGGCACATGACAGGAGTCAGTGGAAACCCAAAAATAGTTTGTGAGAAGTGGCAGGGTCAGATTTGCATTTTAGGAAGAGCTCTGTGACTATGGTACATTAGGTAGAGAAATAAAATTTGGGGATGCCATAGGGATCTCAATAACCCGTGAAGAAGACCGCCATTTGTAAAAAGCATTCTCCCACGTATTAGCATCTCTAATGCTTAGAGCGACCAGGTGAAAGAGGTGTAGCAGCTACTCTCATCTTACAGATGAAGGAATTGAAGCCTGAAACAGGGTTTCTCAGCCTCACATTTGTTGACATCTCGGACTAGATTAGTCCTTATTGTCGGGGCTGTCTAGTGCATTGTCGGTGGTTTGACATTACCCCTGGCCTTCACTCACAAGATCCCACCAAAGGTGACTACCTGGGAGGGTACAACCACTATATTCTAAAAGATCAAACCCCAAGTTCTCGTGAGCAAGGATGCTAACCAGGGCTCCTCTCTTCACTGTCCACCCATTTCCTACTCCATCAAGCACGTGGCCTTCCCTCCTAGCCTCATTTCTCATGGCCTCAGCCAACACCTCGCATGCATCAATTTGCCTCTAAACGACTCAAGTTTTCACTGGGAATCTTAAGAACAGATGTCGCCTTCTCCTGTCATTTGGTTTTCTCGTACATTAAAGCAAGGATTTTTTTTTTTTTTTTTTGGCTTGTGAGCTAAAAATTGTTAGCTTAGCACACTGGAAACGAAAGCGATTTCTCTCATCACATGTGCATTTCTATACATTTCCTCTCAAACCAGTAGAGCCCTGGCACTGAAAATGAGGATGATCTGCACGACATCAGAGTCCATTTCTGCCCAATTCCAAGCGTGTTCGTTCGACTTTTTCTTGGGCACTGCCATTCATTTGGCAATTTGAAGTTTTCTTATGTATGTACATTTAAAAAAAAAAATCTTCTCTCGTGGATCTGCATCAGAAAGTTTTCCTTGTGATTAAATCTGCAGATGTAAAAAAAAAAAAAAAAAAAAAGGAATTTCACAGAGTGGTACATGCGGCAAGAGCATGGTCGAGCCAATTTCCTCTGTTCCCTCTTTATGTGAAAGTGTGGCAGCTGGGGAGATTGTCTTCCCCACACTCAAATTACCCTGCCAGACAAAGCGAGTTTTTTTAGAAAGAGTCTTGAGCATGTAATTTTATTACCTTAGCACCAATTTTAATATAATTCATGTAATTTCTTCTGCAGGAGAAAAGTTATTTTCCTAAATTCCTGGTAAAATGAGAGCTGATAAGATTTGTGACTCCCACCAACTCTCTTCTGTAGAATTTTATACTAAAAGAACCATGGAGAGGTGCTCAACTCAAATAGCCTCGCCTAGGAGCAGGGAAGTTTTGAAGCGCCTTTCGAGCTTGTTGATTTCTAATGACTCTGCATCTCAGAAGAGACCAAATGTTATCTCGAAAACTGCCATCTTCTCAAGATTGAACCAAGGTCAGATTTGGTCAAGGTTCTCAACCTTGGCACTATTGCCATTTAGGGTCGGATAACTCTTTGTTGCGGGGGGCTGTCCTTGCATTGTTAGATGGTTAGTAGTTTCCCTGGTCTCTACCCACTCAGTGCCAATTGCACACCACCCCAGTTGTGACTCCTGAAAATGTCTCCCTTCACTGTCATATATGAGAATCAGTGAATTTTGCCTCTTTGTCCCAGGACCTCTTCTGGCCTCTTCCTGGGACCCACCTAAAGAGTGGAGAGGAGGAAGGTAAATTCAGTCCTCAAAATTAATTCTTGGGCACTCAAGAGTTGCTGTCGGATGATCTAAGAGAATCGAAAAGATTGAAGTACTAAGTGTCCAACATAACTACATCCTACAATTTCCCTCTGGTACCTAAGGGTCCATCTGCCCAGCAGGATGCTAGAGTAGGACATTACTTTTCTTTCTGTCATTTATTTAACAAATGTTATGTAGTCCACCATGTGCCAGGCCCTGTTCTAAATGCTTCAAAGAAGCAACTCATTCGATCTTCATCACGACCCTACAGGGCAGGTACTATCATCACCCCATTTCACGGATTAGAAACAGAAGCACAGAGACATTCTGAGTTAGCAAGTAGCAAACCAGAACTCAGATGAAGGCATTTGATTCCATAGTCTGGACTCTTAATCGGTAGGCTGTGGTGAGTACACTATGAATTGAGGAAGGAAAATTGAATTTGGACTCAAATCCCTCTGGGCTCAACTCCTGGCTCTATCACTTACTACCTGGTGAACTTGGTCAAGTTCTCTGATGTCTCTAAACCTAATTTTATCTTCCATCTCCGATACCATCACATTGGGGGTTAGATCTTCAACACATAAATTTGGGGGGACACAATTCAGTCCGTAGCAAACTCCTATCCAAACAGTTGCTGGATTAATTGTTTTAAAACCTACATCAGAGTATGCCGCTCCCTGATTATAACTGTTTAGTGGGGACTATCACTAACCATAATCTACATCGTTCTGCATTATCTAACTCCTGCCTGTCTCTCTGACCTCCCTGCCCACCACTCCCTCATTACTGTGCTCCGCCCATGATGGCATCCCCGTCCCAGGCACATGACAACTTTATTCCTGCCTCAGACACTTTCACTTACTGTCCCTTCTGTCTGTAACACTTTTACCAAATCCCTTCAAATCCTGGCTCCTTCGTGCCATTGAGGTTTCAGCTATGCTGTCAACGCTTCGGAGTGGCCTTCCAGGCCATCCGGAAGTCACCCTCCGCACTCTGCCTGCTCCGCTTTCTTAACGACACTGGTGAGTATCTGGCATGATGCCTGCTTCCCCAAACAGAGCGGAAGCTCTCTAAGAGCAGAGACCATGCCTGCCATGTCCACCGTCCTATCCCCAGCAGCACCTGCCACCCAGCCCGGCACATCACAGGAGCTCATTAAATAACGCACCTACTAGGTAAGAAAAGCAAGGCGGCCCTTCGCTTCAGGCACATGCCTCTCCCCCTCCACCGACTCTCTGTAAGCCTCCCTTCAAGGTAAGTGGCTCGTGAAAAATATATATAGAATTATGTTCTACAATCACCAGATGTGCAGCTCAAGAACGAAGTAGAATTAGACTTGAAAATTACATCACAGGCAAACCCATGCTGGGAGGCCCTATTAAAACTAAAGAGAGCCGACTGCTTGTCACCTCCCATCAGCAGATTATAAGAGGAAAAAAAAAAAACCAACCCCCCCCCCCCGGTCATTCGCTGAGGCTCATAATAGAGGTGAGAAAGGGCTATGGATTCTCCCCCCTTGCTCCATAAATTTCTCCAATCTCTCAGTCCTCTTTGTTACCTTCCTAAAAGAAGAGGGGGGAGGAGGGGGAGGAGGAGGAGGAGGAGGAAGAAGAGGAGGAGGAGAAAAAATATACAAAAGAGAAACCCAAACCGCGCCTGTCTGAAGGGGCTGAGACCCAGGCAGCGAACAGCCCCATGAACAGGTGCCCGAGGTGGTGCCTCTGCTGCATCCCACCCCGACAGAAAAAGAAGTGAACGGCCCTCACCTCCATGCAGCTGCAGGGCGCATCCTAGCAACCCCGAGCCAGCCAGCCGGCAGCTAATAAGGACAGGGAGTCGCCCCGTGTTCTGACAATGTCACAAGTCCCTAACTGCCGGCTCCCCGATCCAGGTAGAGCCCACAGATGTGTCTTGTTTGATCCTGCAGTCTTATTTTTCTTTGAATTAGTTGCCAACAGTTAAAAGTACGATTTTATAGAAAAATCTCTATTTCCAACTTCTCTAGAAAAATCAATCTGACATGGGGCTCATGTTCCCTCAAAGCAAAACTCCGTCGGGACTGAGAAATGACTGCCCATGGTGGCATTCCGGCACTTTCCATTTCATCACGGTATCCCCTCGTCCCATTTCACTCATCGGTATCACCTGTCTGGACCTCATAGGTATTGAGTTGGCAACCCTGTTACACGCACGCACGCACGCACGCACACACACACACACGCTAAGAGGCAAAATTAACAGACTAAGAATTCTTTTGCTGGTCAATAACACGACACGCCTTGAATGGAGATCTTTACAAGACAGTGCTCTTGAATCAAATGGGAACATCCTGAATTCTAAACGTCTCCTTTGCCATATCTTTGCAGCTTCCTTGCAAGGAAAGAAGAAGTCACAAATCCTCACCTGTCCTCCTGCAGAAGCAGTGTGTGCTGCGTGAATAGGAAAATGTCATTCTCAGTAAAATAGAAACACCTGAGGGCCGGAATTTGCTTTTAAGGACACTAGATGTGGCAGAGATTATTAACTGTTCACCAGCTCCATTTCTTCCTTCTGGGCACACAGCTCACCCCTTCCTCCTGGCCTCTCTCGTGGTTCGGTGTGGCCACGTGATGGGTTCTCTGGAATGGATGCATCTGGATACTGACAATGAAGGGGCCCTAGGGGATAATATAATGGGCTCCTGAACCAAGTGAACCGTCCAACAATCAGAAACCCCCAACTTGGACTGGCACACAAGAAGAAATAATCTTGCATTGGAGCCATGGGCACTTTGAGGATGATTTGTTGCCTCAGCTTTGTCTACCCTAAGACACCTTATCAGCTTCCAAGAAAAACACAAGGAAAAATAAAAACTAAATGCCCACAGGGAGTCACTCTCATAGCTGCCATTGTAAATGTCAACTATGTGTTTTATGCATCGTTCCTATTAGAACAATGAGGCAACCGAGACTCACAGGAGCTAAGTAATCTGCCCAAAGCTGAACAGCGACTAGGGGGGTAGGTTTGGAAGTGGAACCCAGGTCTGTCTCTGACGCTGGTGTTTTTCTGTACTGATTTATGAGTTTCTATGACGGACCAGGCTCTCGACAGATTTTTTTTTTTAATCCGCCCTGTGAAGCAATGAGTACAGCATTGGTGTCTCTATCTTGTACGGGAATTCGGGCTTGGGGAGGGAACGCACCTTTCCTGAGGTCCTCGTTCGTAAGTGTGCAATGCCCACCCATCACCCTCTGACTCTTCCCACTATTTCCCCAAGGGACAGCAGGAAGGTTTGGTGAGGCTGAGGAATCCCAATGTGTTCTGTCATTTTTGATCAACGAATTATAGTGTTCTTCGCTCATGAATTAGAAATTGTGTTTCCCTTTCCCAAAACTTGTATTGTTATTACGTTAGTAATCATATCAGCATATATTCATATTAATGTAATTAACATAATATTAATGATGTTCATTACTATAATATAATATTACTGGCAATACATTATTTTTAATAGTGTTACAAACACTGTCATTTATATATTTATATACTTGAAAGACCAAGTATACCCGATCTAAATTAGAGCATCACATTGTTGGTACTATATTCTAGTGTCATATTATATATGGCACGTGCTAATATCACGTCATAGACATTCAGCAAATGTCGAGTATCGTGAACATTGAACTCCTTGGAGCTCCCCACGCATGCGCTATTTCTTATTTTTGTGACTTTGCCCTTTCAGTTTCTGTGGCCAGTGACGCCTCCCACATCTCCTCCTCCAGGACGCCTTCCGCGAACACCCGGGCAGGGCCAAGTGCCCTTCCTCTGGCTCCCACAGGGGGCTCTGCCCGCTCTTGTCCTTGCGTCTACTGCATTATATTGAAGTGACATGTTCTTCTGTCCCCCTCGCTCATCTGTAAATTCCTTAAGGACAAGAACTAAGTATTTTTCATACACAAAACAGCAGCGTTCTGCCACTGAAGCATCCTGCACGGTGTCATGAGAGTGCACACGCCTGTGACACCCATTCCCTCTGGCCACGTCCCCTGCACCTCTGTGTTCTCAGAGCCTTGGCACAGGGGAGCACTCAGTGAACACTTGTGGGGATGAATTCATGGACAAAGGCTTGAAAGCTCACACCGAGAGCTTTGTCTCTTCGCCCATGTTTCGAATTTAGTTAAAATGTGAATGCTCCTGTAAAGCAGTGTTTTAAAGCTTCATTCATTTTCACTCTACTATTCGGAGACAGAGAGGCCAGGAGAGCCCTGAACACCCACTAAAAATGTTGAACAAGTTAGAGGAAGATGAAGACCCTGCAGACAAATTTCCTTTCCTCCCAACCTTGTCCAGAGCCCGCAGTGGGGGACTTCTTCGCTGATGACTCTGGAGTTCCCAGGACTTTATGAGGTAAAGAAAGACATATACAAATCACCGATGCAGGGGTGCCTCACTTCTCCCACACGCACCATTATCTAGTCCAAGAGGTGAATGCAGTCCTGGAATCGTACAGACGCGTGTTCACATTCAGACCTAACTCATTGCTTTGCAACCTTAAGCAAGTCTCTTGGTCTTCATTTCCTTATCTGTAAAACAGGGTTAACCCTTTACTTACTTAAATTGTTCCTAGGGCAGAATAAATTAGCTAATGAATGGAACGTGCTCAGCATGCTATCTGGCACACAGCAGAACTCAGTAACTGTTCCCATTACCCTCTTTCAAAGATGATCCTGACTTCCTGGAGAGCCCCTGGGTCCCTGTCACAGGAAGACAGACACGGAATTTCACGTAGAGATGTCAAAGCAATGGTCGATGCCAGTACTTGTAAGAGATGGACTGAAAGGGCAGTCGACACGAGAGGGGATTAGTTCCAGAGAGGAAGTCGAAGCGGGGTCCACGGTCACACCGAGACAGGCATCACCTGACTCCTCCCTCGTACACGATTCCTTGCCACTCCAGCTGCTGAGATAAGCAAGGAATCATCAGCGGGAAAATGCCACATCGCAGTTCCAGAATTTGAGCATAAAATACTAGCGACTCAAAGGAAAAACACATGGTACTACAGGGAGAGGAGAAATGGTTTCGAAGGTCTCCAAGAAGCAGGACTAATCAGAGGAAGGACAGAGGCAGCTGCCACTGTGAAGCCGTTTGCAAAAGAACAATCTCCCCTAAATAAGGAAACACTAAACAAATAGTTCCCAAGGTTCCAAGAGCCCTAAAAATGCCCCCACAGAGGTAGAACTTCTCCAAGCATCCATGAGTAGAGGCTGCCCAGTGCACCATGCCAACATACGCTGGCGACTGGAGGTGCATTTCAGAGAAAAACCATCATCAGGAAATGAGACTCCCCTGTGTTGATTTCCCTTCCCTCTCCAAACCCCTCTGGATGGGCTTCTCCTCCTCAGAGGAAGCAAGAGGCAAGAAAGGTGCCGTATCACCACAAGAGATAACATAGCCTGTGTTAACGACGTCTTTTTAATTTCTTCATTCTGATGCTTGAAATATGGGGCCTTGCTGACCTAAGGGTCAGCCGGTTCCCAGAGATGGCAAATGACTGTGAGCATGCTTTTCCTACGAGAACCCACCAACTCAGGGCCCATCCACCCTCCTGCATCCTTTATGAGGCTCTGTCATTCAAGACCACTCACATCACTCCAGGGCCAGGTACTGGACAATAGGGACAGCCCGTACACCCCAGAGCCTGCAGGAATTATTCAAACTAGCCAATCCTAAATCTGAACCCCAACAAAGGCTCTGGATATGTCTTCAGTGGCAGTTGTCTCCTGATCCATTGGCCTTGCCATACCTAAACAATAACAAAACCTACATTTTCAAACACAGACTAAGCCAACTCTCAGTAGCCACCAGTCCATGAGACCTTTTGTTTCCCAGTCTCAGAGTTTTCTTCCATGCAAGAGCAGCCCCAGATGAAACCAGCTGAGACAACGTCCATTCACAGAGCATTAATTCATGTACACTGACCATGACCTTGGGGAGTCCTTTTCCACTTACAGCCCAATTCTACCTTCTCAGGGTCTTCTATGTCTTCTCGACTCATGCCCAACCCCTCTAGTGAGGAGTCTGCTGGGGAGCTGACGCTTGAGTGGAGATGGGAAATGCAGTGAGGGAGTCAGCCACCTACGCGTGAAGAAAAGCATTCCAGGCAATGGGAACAGCAAGTGTAACACCCCAAGAGTAGAACATGCATACACTTGACTCCCCATCAAAGGCTGGACCTTGCCTAACAGTTTTGAGGCTTTCTGCTAAGCGAAAGAAGCCAGACACACATGGTTACACGGTGAATGATTCCATTTATACAAAACATCCAGAACAGGCAAATCCATAGAAACCAAAAGCAAATTGGTGGCTGCCAAGTCCTGGGCTGGGGGAGGGTGCCTGCTCAGTGGGAGCGGGGCTTGCTTTTGGGGTGATGAAAATATCTTAGAACTAGATAGAGGTGATGGTTGCACAACATTGTGATGATTGCACAACATTGTGAATACACTACTAAATTTCAAACTTTAAAATGGTTAATGATCATTTGTTGTTATATGAATTTTACCTCAACTTTTTAAAAAATTGGTGCTATTTTTCCTTGTTTTCTCCTTCTAGTACCTCTCTTGGGTCAATGTTTAAGTGAGAATAACTCTCATAAGTACCAACTCACCCAAAAGACTGACCCAAAAGATTGAGTTGCTGTACCTTGCACCAAGAAGAATGACCATTCACAGAGAAGGGCCAGTCCCACTGGGAAGGACTGAATGAATGTCTTAATGATGCATCAGCCCTAACCAAAACCACAACAAATACATCATTTCATCCATCCCCTGCCTCTGTTTCTCCTTCCTGCCCCTGAGGGAAAGGCTCATTATTAATAGACTTGGGCATCTCACACCCACTTGCCAGGGTCTTCCAACACTTATCTTCCTCCAGCCTCTCATCTGGGCCTTTGATTGGAATCATCTTTTTCTTGCTTCTCACTCCTCTCCACCCAGATCCCTCATTCTTGGGTCAGAAGAATTTCCAACAGGACACTTTATCATGTTAATGCCCTCCTCCGAAACATGAGATGCCTCCGCACTGCTAATATAGTAAAATGTAAATTCACATAGGAGACACCATGGCAGGATGATGCCAGCCCCATCCTCTGGCTCTAGCCCCATTCCTAATGGAAGCAGCACTGTCCCCAAGTAGCCGTTCACGTTTTTCATTGCATATCCTCCCTCTGCCAGAAAGACCTCTCCGTTCTTTCCTTTCCTGACTGTAAAATCCTCCCAGGCTCACATCTCTCACCAGTTTGGGGACATCTCTGCTGACTCTCACGCTCACAGTTAACCCCCCTCTTCAATTTTCAAAAGCATTCGTCGGACTGCTGTGCTCGTGGTCAGAACATCTCAGGCAGACCAGGAATGCCTTGAAAATGGAGACTTTGCCTTGGTGATCCCCTCCCCAAATCCAATGACTGGCCCCTGTGCACCAGGATGAGAATTCTCAAGGACGCCGAAAGGATTTTTAGTGAAGTGTCCCAGACTTTCTGAGCCTTCTCACTTCCATACAAATGAGATCTGCGAGCAGAGACCTTGGGAACTAATTAAGTTATTAGGACATTCCTACGCTCAGACATGGGCGTCCATGCATTTGAGTAGCACCCCCGCAGAATGACACCATCGGCCCATGTTCTCCTTTCTTAACTCATTAATATTTGACTTTTCTGGCTCTCAGATATCTTGAATATTTTAATTATAGAATCTTATTACATGCTCAAGGATTTTAAAAGAAACAGACACACTTTTCATCAAAGTTTTATGAATCCAACTCAATATGTGAATATATTTCAATCCAATAAGTATTAATAGTAATTAAAATTTATGTCAAACTTACTTGGTGCCAAGCCTTATCTCATTTAATCCCAACTACAGTTCTAATGAGGTTCAGAGAAATTCAGTATTTGCCCAAGGTCGCACCAAGTCTGACTCAACCAACGCGCTTGGCCAAGTTCCAAAGTCAACTGTCTTATTATGTTTTAATTAATAACTGCTTCTTATGGAGCCCTGGCTACATTCAACATCGGACGCTTCTTCTCAGAAATACCAGGAAATCGATACTGCTCTCCTGCCCCATAGCTGCCCTCAACCAGCGACTGGCCCTACTCCTTAGGCAGAGTAACTCCGAGCCCACACTCCATCCTGATTCCCAGAGCTGTCCAATGGGCTCTGCCCCACTGACCCACCTGGATGGCTGCTTTCTCCTCCTCTGCATTACGCTCTCACTCTCTGATGGTATTTCATGGGATCACCTCCCAAATAGGTACTTGCAGGCAAACCCTGGAATCAAGGCCTCCCTCTGGGGGAGCCCAAATCCAGACCATGCTTTACATCACATCAGAGTCAGCACACTTTTTCTGTCAGGGACCAGTGAGCAAGCATTTCTGATACTGGAATTTCATATAACTTTCATATGCCATGAAATATTACTTTTCTTTCCATCTTTCCAATAACTTAAAAATGTGAAATTCCTTCCTAGCTCATAGGCTGTAGTTTGCAGACTGCTGCTTCAGGGCACCCTCTTGTAACCCTGCCGTTAACCACGTCGAGACAAAATCCATCATCTTTCCCACTATCCAGATGGAGACGTGGCTGTAAGATGACACACCCTCAAGTTCCAACAATAACTGAGGTCCACGGGGTCCCCTGCAGACCTGTTCAAAAGTGCTCAACAAGCCATCACTGGACAGAATGAAGCGATGACTTTCCTGGTGGCTCCTGAATTCGTACCTTCCTCTCTGCACACCTCGCCTTCGGCAGAGCAGCACGGTGACTCAACGTGCAGCAGTGACAGCAGCTGCAGCCCGACACCAATGGAGAACAGCTCACTGGAACGCATCTTGAAAGCAGCTGCTCCTCTTTATCTGCTAAAATCCTTGCAGAGTCACAGCCAGACAGGAGAGCTCAGGAGATGCAAGGGTCAGCCAAGAGACAGGACCGCTGGAGCAGGCCTCAATTTACCTGTCATTTTGTTGGCACAAGGTCAACCTGCATTTCTCTCTGGTGTTTTTGTACAGACATAGGCACACCTGTAAATGTGCTTAAGAACACAGTACATCGCACACCTGGGGATAAACAGACCTTGGCCAAGACAAACTCAAAGTCCAAAACATCTGTGCCAAGTCCCAAGCTTAGTTAATACTGTACGAGAAAAGATCTGTCTCACTCCATCCAGTCCACCCAGCTCCCCTGTGGAGTAATAATACTAGGCAGCACTTACACGGTAATAATACTAGGTGGCACTTACCTCATCCCACATACTGGGGTAGGCTTTACACACAATAGTTTGTTTATTCCTCAGGGCAATCCTGAGGTAGGTGCTATTGGAAACCCCACTTCACAGGTGAGGAATCTGAGTGGTCGAGTAATTTGCCCAAGGTCACACAGCCAGTAAGTGGCACAGCTGGGTTTTGGACCCAAGGGGGCTGACTCTAGAATCCACGCTCTAAACCAGCGGTTGGTAAGGGTTTTTTGTAAAGGACCAGATAGTAAATATTTAGGTTTTTCAGGAAACGGGTGGTCTCTGTCACAAATTTTTATATTATTGTTCTTATTATTTTATAACCCTTTAAAAATGTAAAAATTATTAGCTCAAGGATCATTCAAAAACATCTCTTCCTAAACCATTATCTTATGGTGTGGAAGTTTGGAAAACTGGCCCCAACCCTCCACCTCTCCCCATGTCTGCCTGCACCCTTTGTCATGTGACTGCAGTGCCTGCCCACTCTGACTGTGGTTTGACCATGTGACCCAATTTGGCCAATGGGATGCAAGCAAGTGTGACACAGAGGGAGAACTGAAAAGCATTTGCACATCTGTCAAACCAGAATCCTGTCTGCCATCACCACGAGAAGATGTCTGTGCTGGTCTGCTGGAGGATAAGAGTCACATGAAGCAGAACTCGGTCGCCCAATCCCCCCAGCAGAACTGGCCTAAACTAGCCAATCTCCAGTCCACGGCCAGACTTACTCTTTCACAGTGCTGAAACTATGGAACCAATGCCAGCAACTGCCTACACTTGGGATTCTCATTATAGGGAAAAAATTCAGTCTTGAAGGGGCATCCTGAAACTTATATCCAACCCAAGTGAATACAATGGAAACAATCCTACAAAATGCTTCTCCATGGAATGGTAGTGAAAAGAAGTTTGGGAAATGCTGCATCCTCAGCTCCCATCTTGGACATACCATGTACTAAGTACCTAGTACAATGTACTAAGAGCTTCTGGATTTTGCATGTTTGTGGGAAGAGAATGCTTATTCTCACTCTAGGGTCCAAGTACAGACTCCGGGAGGAAGGGCTCATCATTTCAAGGGGATGGCATATTGTGATTGTTCCAATTTGATTCAGACAGTCACTCTTGGTGGCCACGAGAGCAGGATGACTTTGTTACACAGCTGTTCCTGCTACCAGCATGTAGCTAAGAACAGGGGGCAATTCCTAGCTATGGACCCTGGGTATTCCCCAACAGAGTGTGCCCCAGTATGAGTCCCCTACAGTGAGGAAATCACTGTCGTGAAGATTATAGGACATTAAAGGTTCTGAAAAGTCCTGCAGTAAAGACACCTATACAATTTTACTTAACTCAGTGTTCCACAATCACATGAGATCATGATCCTCTTTTTCTATTTTTTTTTTTCTCTCCTCAAAGATTAGCTTAATATCCCATAACATCAAACCATGGATTTTGGGTTTTTCAAAATTCACTCTGGGAAACTAACCTAGAACAAACACAGCTCTTCATGGGAGAGGGGCCTTTTTATGCTGGAATTATGCTAATTTTTTATGTACAGACTTCTCCAAGGAGCAGGATAGAGATGAAAATAGTCCGAGATGGCCTGAGATGAAAGGGACCTTAGAAATGAACCAGTTCAACATTTTCGTTGTACGTATATAGACATGGAAGATCGAGGGAGTAGATCATTCAAGGGTTTGGCTATTGGCAGAATGGGGTCTCTCAGAACACAGAGCAAGCTCTCCAACGTGGTGTGGGCTCTGGTCCTTGCAGGGCTTCCCCATGGGAGGGGACAATCCTAAATCATCAGCTGTTACACGTGGAGGCTGCCCCATTGTGGAGCACCCAACAGAACACATGGCAGGGCAAGTCCCAGAACGTGGCTCTGGATTATCCAGGTTCTAACGTTTCCTCATTACTAGTTAGTACACGTTAATAATGTTTTGGAAGCAGACTGCCTGGCAAAAAAATTCAAATTCTGCCACTTACTAGCTGTGTGACCTGGGATAAGCTAGTTAATCTCTCTGTGCCTCAGTCTTCTCACTGGATATATGAGTATGGTGGGTCTCCACTTGATAGACTAGTTGCTAAAGATTAAATTAGATAATACTCTTCGCATGCTGTGCCCAGCATATAAAGTACTTAACAATGTTCACCTTTATTATATGATTCCATTTTTATGAAGTGTCCAGAATAGGCAAATCTTTAGAGAGTGAATGTAGATGAGTGGTAGCCAGGGGTTGAGTGAAGGGAGAAACGAGGGTCCGCTGAGGGATATTGGGTTTCCTGTTGGGGTGACGAAATTATTCTAAAATTGATTGAGGGATAGCTGCATAACTCTGTGGATATACTAAACACCATCAAATTGTGAACTCTAAATGAGTGAAGTTTACGGTATGTGAGTTATATATCAGTAAAGATGGTAAATAAAAAATGCGTGCTCTGGTTAATTTCAGCAGAGGGACCACGCGGGAGTCGAGACTAGAGCTTTGCACTCAGTCAATTCTGTGGAACTGAATATACCCTATTTCCTTGTTTCTAAGATGCATTTTTTCCTTCACATTTTAACTCTGCTGAAATTGAGATGTGTCATGTAACTGATATGAATATTTAATGTCGTTTTTCCTCACAAAGAGCTGCTATTAAATCAATAGTTTATCTTGCAATCAACAACATCCAGGAATCAAGAAATATGGCAACCTATGATCCAGCAATTTCGCTTTTCAGTATATATCTGAATAACATGAAATCACTATCTCAAAGAATTATCTGCGCCCTCCTGTTTACTGCAGCATTATTTACAATAGTCAAGGCATGAGCACAACTCAAATGTTCACTGATGAATGAATGGGTAAAGAAAATGTGATATATATATATATATATATATATATAGATCTATATATTTATAGATATAAATTTTTATAGATATACATAATGGAATGTTATTCAGCCATAAAAATTAAAAGTAAGAAAATCCTGACATTTGCAACAACATTGATGAAACTTGAAGGCATTATACTAAGTGAAATAAGTCAGAGAAGGGTAAATACTATATGATATCACTTACATGTGGAATCAGAAAAAGCCAGACTCGTAGAAACGGGAAGTAGATTGGTGGTTGCCAGGGGCTGGGGGTGGAGGAAACAGGGAAATTTCGGTCAAAAGGTACCAGTTTTCAGTTGTAAGATAAATAAGTGCTGGAGATCTAATGTACAGCATGGTGACTGTAGTTAACAATACTGTATTGTATACTTGAAATTTGCTAAGAAAGTAAATCTTAAAAGTTCTCATCACAAAAAAAATAAAAACGGTAACTAGTGAGGAGATGGATGTGTTAACCAATCTCATCATGGTAATCATTTCACAACATATTTGTGTATCTTACGTTGTCCACCCTAAACTTACATGATACTATATCTCGATAAAGCTAAATTACATCTAATAAAATCAGGATGAATTCATAAATAATAAGGAACTGGGGCCAGGAAATTAAGGAATAGGTATTGTATTAACTCAGGCTGCCATAACAAAATAACACAGACTACGTGGCCTAAACAACGGATATTTACTTCTCATTGTTTTGGGGGCTGGAAGTCCCCGATCAGCTCTGGCAGGGTTCAGTTCTGGTGAGGGCTCTCGTTCTGGCTTGCAGACAGCTGCCTTCTCACTGTGCCCTCATGTGGCCTTCCCTCTGTGTGTGCACAGCGAGAGACCTCTAGTGACTCTTCCTCCTCTTACGAAGACACCTGTCCTCTTGGATTCGGGCCCCTCCCTTAGGATGTCTTTTAACCCTAACTACCTCCTTGAGATTCTATCTCCAGTCATATTGGGTGTTAGGGCTTCAGAATACATACTTTACAATACTTACCTGTTTTGAGATAGTCAAGTCAATTCAGATGGCAAATGTACAATTCAATCACTAATTGAAATGTTTAAAAATGTATATTAAACAAAATTAATGTTTTTACAAGATAAAAAATAGTCTTCCCCAATGCAATAAATTGCAGATCTCTGAAACTTTAACTCCTTAGATGATTTCAGTTCAGTTTTTGGTTTCAAAATCTAGAGACCATCAGAAAGGAAAACTGTTAACAGAATGTCGGTTTTTACGTTTCTCTTCCTTGCTTCGATGACTTGTCACACAACTGAAAGATGATGAAGGTGCTCTTGCATGACCTGTGGCCTTTAGATGGTTAAAGCATATTCCAGGATGGAAATTCACTATGGCAGGTGACAGAGCTGAAAAGATCATTCATTGACTGTGGTTCGGCAGGTACTTTGACAGATTGTCTCTTTGGTTTTCCTTCCTTCGGGTTGAGGAATACTTTCGGCTTCACTTTTTGGGTCACCACGCAGTTCAACAGTCTTCATGACACTGACATTTTCCTGAGGACTATCTTCCAGTTCGTGAGCGCTGTCTTGACTTAAGTTGGTATCTTCTGGATCAACCTTCACTCCTTCCGCTGACATTATCATGACTCTGTGTTGGTTTCTGTTTTTCTTGTTTTTTAAGAAATCTTCTGTTTATGTGCATCCTCAATTTCTTCCTCAGAAATGGCATCCAACGCATTTTTATCCACCTGAGATCCTGAAAATTTTCCTCACCCCCTTCCAACTGCCGTTTTCACCTCTCGATTCTTCTTTGATCTTTCATGATTCCGCATAGCCTTTTCCGTCTTGCTTTTGTCACAGGGATGGTACAGGCCATCAGAAACCTGTGCATCCTTGGTCTCAGCACTCTCTTTAACGTGCTGCCCATCTCTGAGCTCGTGTTCCCCCATTTCATCTTCATCTGCTCCGTCTCCAAACTCCTTCTCATACCACTGAGCCTCCATCTCCCCGAGCTCCTTCTCCAGATCAGCCACCGCCACCCAACTCTGTGCGTTGTACTGTTCCCCGCGTTTTGCCTGCTTCACCTGCTGCTGCTGCCTCGTCTCTTTGCTTTCCCTTGCCTTCTCTCATCCTGCTTGCACTCTTTTATCTCTCTCTCTTTTTTTTAATAAAAGCTACCAGCTGACAAACAAACCCATTCTTCTCTTTCCTTGCTCTGTTGTCAGTCTTTTTCTTTCTCCATGGCTTGTTTCTCCCAGCGGTTGGAAGCTTGTCTTGTATCATATTCTTTATCCCAAGCAAAGTTCTTTTGAATGCAGAAGCTCTGCCAAGTAAGGTAGAAAGGATAGACTTCTGAGTCGTAGTCACCCTTGGAGTCTGCAACATTTTCTTCTAACACAGATTCTAGTTCTTCCTTCACAGTCATTTCAAAAACATTATGATACATCATCTGAAAGCCTTTTCATGACCTCCATAACCAGAGGAACTGGTAATGGTGAAATAGTGAAGCAAATCTGAACTGTCATCTTGATATTCTTCAAGCTCACCTTTAAACAGCGCCTCCTCTGTGATTATCAGACCATGCTCTTTCCTTAAGGCCACTCGATATAATAAATGCTGTTTGGATTCATTTAAATCATTCAGCTGCTCCTGCAGCATTATCCAGATATATTTATCCAGGTCCCATTTCAGGGCCAGCTTTCCACAGGCCTTCTTGAGCTCCTCCTTGCTGGTGTCATGCCACTTGATATCTTGTATTTTAATTATACAGTTGACCCTTGAATGCAGGGGTTAAGGGCGCCAAACCCCGTGAAGTCAAAAATCTGCATTTAACTTTTGACTCTCCAAAAACTGTATTAATAGCCTCTTGTTGACCTAAAGACTTACTGATAACATAAAGTGTATGAACACATATTTTGTATGTTATATGTATGATATATTGTATTCTTACAATAAGTAAGCTAGAGAAAAGAAAATGTGATTAAGAGAATCATAAAGAAAATACACTGACAGTATTTATAGGAAAAAATTCCACATATAAGTAGACATGTACAGTTCAAAGCCATATTGTTCAAGGGTCAACTGTATATTAAGTATGTTTTTCTCCACAGAAACGCCTTATGTATTCCCAACGTCTCTGACAGGGTCTGGCATAAAATGGGCCTTTGATATGTGCTCATCAAACTGAGCTGGAGAGAACTAAAATGTGCTGGCCACAAAGTGCACAACAAGAGAACTTCTTGGCTGTTCAAAACTAAATAGGAAGGCATGGGCAATGGCATAATTCTCATCAGAAAAGAGAGAGTCCATTTTGTCAAGAAAAGTGACCCTTTCAGCATCAACACTCAGACACAGCATCTTTCCCCACTCTCAAAATACCTACAAGCCCCTGCCTTCCCCCTCCACCTATACAAAATATGTTTCTATTAAAAAGAGGCTTTGATTCCCTGCTCCACCTTTCTTTAATCTACAAGAAGATTCTTATTTCGTTTTCAAAAAGGAGGTGTGCTCTCCCAACACCATTTCTTAATGAAAACCTTTTGGCTATTGGTGAAAGAAATTTCAATTTGAAAGTACAAACAAAATGAGAAATTAGCTCATGAAAATCTAAGTCGCAGGGGTAGTTTGGCTTTGGTTATCACTGGATCCAGAGCTCAAACCATGTCATCAGGGCCATGTCTCTCTCTTTCTCCCATGTCTACATTCCTCTGTGCTGGCTCGGTTTGTTGCAGGTAGTCTCCCCCAGTGACAAGACGTCTTCTAGAAAAACTAGGCCTATATTCTCAGAGCTCCGGGTTCAACAGGAAAGGAAAACAGTGCCTCTTCTCTGACCGTTTAAGCCAAAGTCCCAGAATTAGAACATAGGGCATGATTGGCTTGGCTTGGGTCATATGACAACACCCCAGTGGTTTGAAAGATGTGAGAATCTGATTGGCCAGGCCTGGTCACATGGCCACTGCTGGAGGGAACAGTGATAGAGTCAACTGTGCTAGAAGCACAATGGACTGAAAGTGGGGGAGAGATGGCAACTCAGAGAAAAATCAGGACACACTTATCAGAAAATGTATTTATGGATTCTGGGCAGAAAATGAGCAATACTCCCTAACTCCCAATTGAAATCGACCATTCTTTCATACTTTTTTATATTATTATTATTATTATTACAGTTGACATTCAATATTATGTTATATTAGTTTTAGGTGTACAGCATAGTGGTTAAGCATTTATATAATTCACACAGTGATGCCCCCAATTAGGCTAGTACCCACCTGGCACTATCTACAGTTATTACAGTATTATTACTTCTATTCCCCATGCTGTACTTTACATCCCTGTGACCATTTTGTAACTACCAATTTGTACTTCTTAATTCCTTTACCTTTTCCACACAGCCCCTCCCATATCCCTCCCATGTGGTAACTATCATATTGTGTTTTATGTTAGGGACAAGGAGGGCCAACCTCAATAAATTCAATTCCTCCAAAAAGTGATTTTTAATTTAAAAAATAAAATGAAAGTTCTTTTCAGGACCATTTAAAATCAATTATGAATTAAGTATCAGGAAATAGATTTTCCATGGACACGTAGATAATATTCCCACTGCAGAAAAATGGGTGTGCCTAAAAAGGTAAACTATTAAAAGCAACTTTGATATCACAAGGCTTAACTGGGGAGTACACTTCATACACCAGTGAGTGTCCTTCCTGAGCACAGCCTCCTAAGAGCCAACAGGTTTCACAAACTGGAATCACCTTGTTAGATTTAGTAGCCAGGTGAGCAACGGGCAGGCTGTGCGCTGACTCTCAGAAATATTCATCACCACTCAGTCGAGCCTTCTCCCACCAAGAGAATAAAGGGTCAAAAGAAGCTGAAAATAAGGAAGACCTTCCTCTGTTTCCAGGGGTTAAATTTCTGAGTTTTTCTTGGTTGAAGCTGTCAGGCATCTCGCCTAGAGAAACCAGTTGCTGTACCCATGTTTTCTCCCGATACAGCCAACTATTTAATTTACATCCCCTGCAACAGGAAGGAATATTCAGAACTGTCATTAATTCAGTTAAAGTCTCAGGATAGAGCCATTATCTACTGCTACAATTACGCTGCATAACAAAATGCCCCAAAACTCAGTGTCATGATACAACAGATATTATTTT